>NC_073694.1:53443432-54643432 GCF_029784165.1 Wyeomyia smithii
GAAATGTTTATATGACGGTTTGACACCCCTTCATACTCTGGAAGATGGAATGGGGGCTCCCATGCGAATGAAACAAATATTTCAACAGTTTTTTTCCGGAAAACAGCTTAAAATGATCGGGATGATGCACAACTGCCAATAATCGCCTCCAGACGCAATTTTTAAATCAGAAAGGGAAACAAATCGCAAGGACTTTGCAAGTATCTTTGTAAGTATGTGGAATCAATTTAGAATGTCCAAAGTTTTTTAAACAAAGAATAAACGGGCCACCCGAAATTTGCCGCGGCAGCTAGTTTTCTATAAAAATATATCTTTTTTAAATTTCAATTATCAAATACCTACAAATTTTTGAAAGTAAATCTTGATTTTCTCAAGTGGCTGAAAGTTTTACGTTGAAAATATGGTAAAATTTGACGATAAAAAGACATGATGAGATGAATATAGGTACTGAGATGAGTATAGGAGCGGTTACCCTACCTACATAATGTATGATCAATTTTATTTTATCTGGATAGTTGTTTCTTTCGGTGATTAAACGATGTTACGTTCAATATCTACTGTTCGACAGCGAAAGCTCAGTTATTATCTCTATGTACTTTGAATTATTTATATAATGCTTTAAAGGAAATGTATGCTTAAATAACTACACTTTTTCAGCACTCTGCTCTTGAGTCAACCATTTTTTACACAAGCGGAAGATACTTAATTTGTTAGGTCAAATAAAAATGTAATGTTTCGTTTAAATGAAAAAAAAAGGCGATATTTGACGATAGGTCATTTTGCATGGTATGGCTTCGTTGTTTCAATGTATCTATAAATTAATTATTTTACTTTTTTGATAAAATGGCTTGAATCCATACGAATGATAAACCCTGATTGTTGGAGCAAACAGATTATAAAGACTTTTATTAGCAACGCTTAACTTCTTAGCACAATCTGAAAACTAATGTGATGAGAATTAAATCTGGTTTTAGTTTCTAACTGCTGGTCAGTGAAATAATAATGATAACTAACATATCACAAAATTGTTTTATTTATCCAAAGACTTATAGATTTTTGCAATCCATTTTGTGGTTGAACAATTATTGCAGTTTCAAATATGATGTAACATTCAAAGTGATCTCAGCTTAAAATCTGTCTACGTGGTATGTGGATGGCCCCTTTACCAAATTTTTCCCCAGTATAGAAAAAAGACGCAGTTTTACGTAAAATGCTAACAGAGTAGGACTTTGTGTTGTTACCTTTGATCGAATTTGTATCTAATTTCGTTCGAAGAAGCCTGTTGAGTTGAAATTGAAGTTGAATTTTGGCCACCGCACTTTGCGGTTATGGCCTTGATTCCCGCAACACCATCTTAATCAACACGAAACATTAGTTCGACCCTCAATTTGTGCATTAGTTTTTCCCTTCGAAAGGCAGCAAAATTAGCCACCAATTACGTTTCAATTAGGTTTTGGCCCCTCACAGTATCGGTTGGTTCGTTTCCATAGAACAAGTAATTTCTTTCTCAGGGGCTCACGGGCACCTAAATAATGTTATGTCCCATTAGCCGATAACGATAGCGTTTGGTAGCGTTGACCGCATCGCAAGCTGCATATTTTCCTGCGCTTGCACCCATCCTAAATTCATTTATTTCAGCAGCAAAAGGTGCTTTCGGACTCGGTAAAGCGTGTCTTAGCGCGCAGGTGCAAATTACGCTAAACGGCCAAAAACGTGATCATTCTTAATTAATTTGAAAATCAGTTTTTTTCTGTGTGTAGGCAATGCAACAGCAGAGCGCTCAAGTTGAAACAACATATCCAGTCCACAAGTGGCTGTCACTGTGCCGCGCTGCAGTGAATTTGATACGTGGTTCTGGACAATGTTGACGCAGCAGCAGCCGTCGCCGTCGCCGTTGCGTTTTTGGTAAGCATAGGAAATAAATTGATTCCGACGATTGAGCCGCCAACTAAGTTGCTGGCAGTGACCAACTGTAACTCTACGCAGCGGCCGAATGCAAAACGTGTCCCAAAACTGCAACTATCTACCGAGGCAGCGCAAAGACACGCACTCACACAGGCATTGGCGAGGAGGACTAAATTGGACCGGAGTATTTAATTTGATGGACAACACGTATTAAATTATACACTCACCCGGGTGAGCAGCTTCAAATTACGCACATTGAGCCTAAAGACTGACGACGGCGGCGATGGCGATGGCGATGGAATGACATCGCCGTCGTAGTTCGTTATTGCTGCGGGGTTGAGGTGACGAGACGCCAGAGTGCCTTGGTGGAAATGCGCGAATCGTGCAGTACCACCACCACCACCTCTACCGCTACGCTTGGTCCGGTTGGCTTTGGCGCATACGTATTAAAGAGAGGGCTGACGACGACGACGGTGCCTGCCACTGCCACCGGAGGTAACCTTAGCCTTGAAGGAACAGTTCTTTTTATTTTCTTCTTCCACGCGGTGCCGCTGCTGTTCACTTTGTACTATTAACATTAGCCAGTGCAGACGTAAGATGCCTTTTTTTACACTATAATGTATGTGAGCGGAAACGCAGCGTGGTGTGCTAAATTAGTTTGGCCGATTGGATCCAATGCGAAAAAATATAGGAATAGTTGATGTGCTTTTGTTGAGGTTATTGATTTGAAATACATATTGAAATTACAGCTGGCTGCTGGTCATATTGTTTTGTGAACCCTGGCCTGTTTATTTGGGAAAAAGCGATTTCGATGGGAATTTCGAACTGCAAATTATGCTTAATTTTCTATCTTTTGAAAATTAAATTCAAAATGACTTGAGAACAGGTGCACGGTTACTCTAAAAAAATTTCAAAATTATTTTTTTTGTTAATTAAAATTTGGTGTGTATTGATAATTTATTTTGGTCAAAAAGCAATTTGTTTCTCGGTGTATATTTTTTTGTAAATCATTATTGGTTCCCTACAATATATCCTCAGATAGATGTTCTGTACAACCAAAAGTTTCTGAGCTACAATGCCTTAAGTAGCATCTATGCCAAAATGCTAACATCCTTTCAAAAAATTACTCCTGAGTCTGCAAATTTGTTCACCCGCGAAAAATACTCAGCTTGCTAAGTCAAATAGGTACGTGTGCAATATTTCTTTGAAATAAAAAATGGTCGATTACATTTTTTGCGTATTTTCAGATCATTTGGCATGGAATCGTTCATTAACTGAGCAATTCCACGAAAACGGGCAACCAATTCGATCGACCATTTTCGATTTGTCTAAAATTTTGCATAGATGTTTCTATAGGCAAAAAACCTCCCGAATGGTCTCGAAGTACGATGCTGGCCTAACAAACCAGTCGTCGTAGGTTCGAGTCTCAGCTTGGAAGAGACTGTTATTGTCAGTTGGATCGTAGTGCAAGTCCCGCAATTGTCCGGTACACTCAACAGTCGGCTGCGAAGTCTGTGTACAAAAAAAACACAAGGTCAAGTTCCGAATCGGAATGTAGCACCAAGGCTTCGCTTTTCTATAGGCAAAAGATGCCATTTTATGCTATTGATTTAATTTTTTGGAACACGACTCATTTTTAGGAAGCTCTTTAAAAATGCTGTTTTGAGAGGGTATTGATTATTACACACATTTTTAGAGCCAAAGCGGTTTATTTGATCGGTATGACGTCGTCGGCAAAGTTGTAGATTACAATTCGGTCTTTCCAAAAAAAATAAACACTCTAAGAAAATTATTGTTTTTTTGAAAACAAAAAAAATAATAATTATAAATTTAATCATCTACGAAAGCGCTTTTTTGTAAATCTAATTTTTTTTAAAAACTGCAAAAGATTACCTAAACACTGAAACTGCTCCGATCATGGAGAAGTCAAGAAGAGAAAGTTATATTTTGGCTTTTAATAATTCCATAACTGTTCCAAAAAATTAAACCAATAGCACAAAATGGCATCTTTTGCCTATAGAAACATCTATACAAAGTTTCAGCCAAATCAAAAATGACAATTAAACAAAATAATAAAACTGGTACATTTTTTGTGGAACTGCTCAGCTAATTATAAACAAATCTCCAAACTTTCAAGCGCTGTTTCTTTGTTGGGAATATTCTTCTTTAATGATATAAAATGAACCTTCTGTGAAATATTTACAATAGTTTAATTTTTGTAAACCAGAGAAAAATCGAAATTTCATTGAGATAAATTACGGAAATTGTCACCTCAGTTATATTAACGAGCACTTCATTCCTTTTCTCGTCATTGTTTGGTATTTTTCACCGATGGTGATGAGAACAAGGGGCTTTTAAAACTATACTCTTTCTCTTAACTTTTATTCAAACAAATTGAAATTAAACATATTCAATTCGACCAGAAACGATGATCTATTGTGACATTACCCGCGAGTTCGCTGTATTCCGCATTTCTATTATTGGCATAGTCTATTATTTATCCGTGTTTGTGTGTAAGATTTTCAGCACTACAATTTTGGCAGGCAACTCGAACTCTGCGACTGCAATTCGTTCAAGTAAATTTTCCTTGTTTTCAAGACGCCGCTCCGAATCGTCCCTCCGACTACTGCATGTTGATCGCTCGGCGTAATGGTCTTTTAACACCTTTCAGGTTTCTTTTACAATGGCGCACCTCTGGATAAATCCCCTCAGGTTCGTTCCGACGAGAGTCACTATGGTTGCCTGGGTCTTCTGATCACCTTCTAAGTAAGTTACGGATTCAGGAAAGCGTCCTACACTTTAACTTCTCGACTTTTTCAAACAATTAGCTTTGTGAAAACTTTTAACCTATTGAAATAAAAGAATGGAAAAAATTTCTTTTCATTACCCACTCATAAGCACTCTTTGGTAACTAAAAAGTGAAAATCGGAAAGAAACCGTCACCAAAATCACGCCAAATGATTAAACAAAGCTTCGCAAACGTACTTGGCGTAATTACATTTAGTGTTAAGTTAAAATTTGGGGAAACGAAAATTAGTGTTAATTATCAATTTTTTTGGTAAAAATTTTATTTCGTCGTATGTTTTTAACAAGGCACTGTTAATTCTCTACAATTCATTAAGATAGTTTTGCTCTACAACCAACTTTTTTTAAGCTACAATTTTTTGAATAAAACAAAGGCCAGAATGCATATACCCTTTAAATTTTATCACGGTCAAAAAAACGCTTTTCGGTGAATCTAGCGAGGCTGTGGTTTAGAGGAAATGATGGAGATTAGTTTTTTTCAGTTAAATAGCATTGAAATCTAGCAAAAATACTGATTTTTATCATTTCACCAAGTCCACAGTTTTGATTTACGGAAAAATGTTTTTTGATCGTGATAAAATCGAAACAGCACTGTAATCATATATCAATTTAAAAAAAATCCCATGCAAACTCCTGAATATTTATGTCATTGCATTCTGGCTTTTAGTATGATCTCGGACGATTATCTACGGTATTTTTCAACTCGATTTAGTCTTTTTTACACTGTTTCATACAAATTTACTACTAACTAACGCCACAAGTAGGCGGGGCCGCGGATACGGTATCATGAAAGAATGTAAATAATCGGTTGAACTACGCTGCGCATTGTTTCTAGTTATAAAGATGAACTTTGCGCAAGAAGTCTATTAGTTAGTCATTGGCATAGATGACAAAACCATTTCTAAAGCGAATGGTTCATCAAGAGCTCCTGCTAACGGCGAAGAACTAATCGAGAAATGGTTCTTTTTCTCATATCATTTATTTGACACGGCACAAATACAATTTAATGTTTAACGGCGCCAATTATATCTGAAGACTTAAAATCTTAAAGCAAATTTTTTATCCTCGCTGCCGACTACGAGCTGAAATTAAGTCTATCTTAAAACTAGGATGTATTTTTCAATCACTGTTTTGTAGTTTGATGGTCGTCTGATGCTCTTCGAATGGCCATGAATATGCAGCATGTATGGATTTGTTCTGCTGAGCCACGATGTCATGAGCTGGAAGAGGGGCTTGTTTTTCTCGAGTCCTGAAGGTATTGTGCGGGGGCTAGTTGCTGGTTATGATTCGTTGTTGTTGTTCGCTGGTGTTCAAGTGGCCTATGGTATGTGCCGCTGAGCCAAGATATCACTGAAGGCCTCGGGTTCTCAGGTCCTGGTGAATTCGTGTGGGATGCAGTTGTTGATTCCAAAACCTCTGCTTAAGGTTCAAACGTGTTCTTGTCGTTTTGTTGGGTGTAGACGGAGGGAAACGGAACTAGACTGGGGCATGGATGGATTTTAGGAAAATGTATATAAGGGTCATGTAGGGTATGTCACGGCTCGCCAAGACATCACGAAAAGGAACAGCTGGCCGTCTACCTCCGGCCCGAAGGGAAGCTACTAATTTAGATCTGGCGTCACGGTGGACAGGGCATGACCAAACAACGTGCTCTATGTCGTGATAACCTTCACCACAGGCACAGATACCGCTTCCTCCGAGCCCAATACGACGGATATGCGCATCAAATCTATAGTGATTGGACATAAGCCGAGACATCACGCAAATGAAATCTCGACCTACATCCAACCCCTTGAACCACGGATTCGTCGATACCTTGGGTATAATGGAATGTAACCACCTTCCCAGTTCCCCTCTGGCCCAAGAATTTTGCCAACTGATGATCGTATTCTGACGTACAGATGCAAAAAATTCATTAAAAGCAATTGGTCTTTCATAAATTTCACCGTTTGTAGCGCCCACCTTAGCCAAAGAGTCCGCTTTCTCATTGCCCGGTATCGAGCAGTGAGAAGGGACCCACACTAAGGTAATCTGAAAAGATTTTTCGGATAAAGCACTCAGATGTTCCCGTATTTTTCCCAGGAAATACGGAGAGTGCTTAACATCTTTCATCGATCGGAGAGCCTCAATGGATTTGAGACTATCCGTAAAGATGAAATAATGGTCCGTGGGCATTTTTTCGATGATCCCTAGGGTGTACTGAATTGCAGCTAATTCTGCGACGTAAACAGAAGCAGAATTATCGAGCTTATGGGAGACGGTTAATTTGTTATTAAAGATACCGAAGCCAGTGGACCCATCGATAAGTGATCCGTCAGTGTAGAACATATTGTCGCAGTTGATGTTTCGATATTTATTGGAAAAATTTGCTGCTGCACGCGTAAATGATCCGGGATTCCACGAGTTTCTTCTATCATGGATGTATCGAAAAACACAGTAGAATCAGAAGTATTTAATAAGTTGACACGATTTGGAATATTCGGAGAAGGGTTAATATTTTGTGACATGTGATTGAAATACAATGTCATAAAACGGGTTTGAGAATTAAGTGCGATTAACTTTTCAAAATTTTCAATCACAGGACGGTTCAAGACCTCACATTTGATAAGAATACGAGAAGACAGGCTCCAGAAGCGGTTTTTCAATGGTAGAACTCCAGCTAAGACCTCCAAACTCATCGTATGGGTCGATTGCATGCAACCTAAGGCGATACGCAACCAACGATATTGTATTCGCTCCAGTTTGATCAAATGTGTGTTTGCTGCGGAGCGGAAGCAGAAACACCCGTACTCAATAACAGACAATATCGTTGTTTGGTAAAGCCTTATAAGGTCTCCCGGGTGTGCACCCCACCATGATCCGGTTATTGTACGAAGAAAATTCACTCTTTTTGGCTTTTTTTCATCAGATACCTAATGTGACAACCCCAGGTGCCTTTAGAGTCGAACCAGACACCAAGATACTTGTGTACCAAAACCTGAGAAATCGTTTTACCCATTAATTGTGGCTGGAGCTGAGCAGGTTCATGCTTCCTAGAAAAAACTACTATCTCAGTCTTCTCCGGAGAGAATTCGATACCTAGCTGTAGAGCCCAAGCAGACAAATTGTCCAAGGTATCTTGCAACGGTCCTTGCAAATCGGCAGCTTTGGCTCCTGTAACAGAAATCACGCTGTCGTCTGCAGGTTGTCTTATCGTGCATGAATTTGCCAGACATTCGTCGATGTCATTTACATAAAAGTTGTAAAGAAGGGGGCTTAAACTTGAGCCCTGGGGAAGACCCATGTAGCTAATTCGAAAAGTTGCCAAACCGCCATGCGTAAAATGCATGTGCTTTTCGAACAACAAATTGTGCAAAAAATTGTTCAAAATTGGAGAAAATCCTTGTCGGTGAAGTTTGCCCGAAAGAATGTCAAGAGAAACGGAATCAAAAGCCCCCTTAATGTCCAAGAACTCAGACGCCATTTGTTCTTTGCGACCATACGCCAGCTGGATATCTGTTGAAAGCAACGCAAGACAATCATTCGTCCCTTTGGCACGGCGGAAGCCAAATTGAGTAATTGACAGTAGACCATTTGATTCGACCCAGTGGTCTAAACGACAGAGAATCATTTTCTCCATCAATTTCCGGATACAGGATAGCATTGCAATCGGCCTATAGGAGTTGTGATCAGAGGCTGGTTTTCCCGGTTTTTGGATGGCGATCACCCTCACTTGCCTCCAATCCTGCGGTACAATATTTTGCTCCAGGAACTTATTGAACAAGTTCAACAAGCACCTCTTGGCATTGCCGGGTAGATTTTTCAACAAGTTGAATTTGATTCTATCTAACCCAGGGGCGTTATTTTTACAGGACAAGAGGGCAATTGAAAATTCTGCCATCGTAAAAGGTGATTCTATCGCGTCGTGGCCCGGAGACGCATCGCGAACAAAGTTTTGCGCAGGATCAGAGTCCGGACATACTTTCCTGGCAAAATCAAATATCCACCTACTTGAAGACTTTTCGCTTTCGTTGACCGTTACGCGATTCCGCATTCTTCGGGCTGTGTTCCAAAGAGTGCTCATCGATGTCTCCCTCGACGTCTCGTTCACGAACCGACGCCAATATCCGCGTTTCTTTGCTTTAGCCAAGCTTTTAAGCTTAGTATCAAGCTCCGAATACCGTATATAGTCGCCAGGTATACCTTTCTTCTGATAGGCCAAAAACGCGTCGGATCTTTGCGTGTAGACATCGGAGCACTCTTGGTCCCACCACGGAGCGGGAGGCCGTTCTTTGATCGTTACGCCGGGATATTTCTTCGTTTGGGCTTGCAACGCAGCGTCGAGAATCAAGCCCACGAAGAGGTTGTATTCTTCAAGTGGTGGATGATGTTGAATCGACTCGACAGCTTCTGAAACCATTTCCTCGTATAACTTCCAATCAACATTCCGTGTGAGGTCATACGGAATGTCAATTGGCCGCATGCGAGTTGACCCGTTGGTAATTGAAATAAGAATAGGCAAATGGTCGCTACCGTGAGGATCGAGGATTATCTTCCATGTGCAATCCAACCGTAGCGACGTCGAACATAAAGAGAGATCCAAAGCGCTTGGGCGCGCTGGAGGTTCCGGGACACGTGTCATTTCACCGTTGTTTAGAATAGTCATGTCGAAGTTATCGCAAAGGTTATAAATTAAAGAGGAGCGGTTATCGTTAGAAGGGGAACCCCAAGCCACACCATGAGAGTTAAAGTCTCCCAAAATCAAGCGTGGCGAGGGAAGAAGTTCTATTAAATCAAAGAGCAGCCTTTGCCCAACCTGTGCTCTGGGAGGAATATATATATTGAGGCAATACAAAGATCTTTACCTTGTATTGTCATTTGACATGCGACAGCTTCGATGCCTGGAATCGAGGGGAGGTTAATACGATAGAAAGAATAGCACTTCTTAATCCCTAGAAGTATTCCTTCATATGGGGTGTCTCGATCAAGGCGAATAATATTAAAATCATGGAAGTTTAGATCAGTATTCGAAGTTAGCCAAGTTTCACAAAGGGAAAATGCATCGCATTTGTTTTTATTTATCAAAACTTTAAACGAATCAATTTTTGGTAAAGTACTTCTACAATTCCACTGTAAGACAGAGATAGAATCCTTCACATAAGCAGATGAATTAGGCATCGAAGGATACGATCGCTGCAAGGAGGGGCCATTGAGCAGTTAACTGCTTCAAAAATGTTCTAACTGTTGGGAGGAATGCCGTAAGAAAATCTTTTATTGGATCGGGTACATTGAAAGTTTCAAAAATCCAGTCCACAATGTCAGAAAATTTCACCAGTCCAGCATTTGATTTTTCAACTGGATGTGCAAAAGGAACAACTGGGGTTTTAGATGTTCCAAGAAGTGCTGGGAACTCCTTCTTGGACTTTAAATTTGCAAGCCCAGGAGGGGTTTGCTTCGGTTTTTCCGCTGCACTTTTAGGTTTGTTTGTACCATTCATTTCACTTTGGGAAATCTTAGGACCTTTTCGGGGAAGTTTAAGAGAGGAAATATTTTTCCTCTTTCTAGACTCCCCAGGATTGGCATAAGATGTTCCCGCTGGTGAATCGTCAGAATCGGCTTCATCAGAGGACAAAAGATCAAAGGGGTTCGAAGTAACGGGAGAAGTGGTAACGGTCTTCTTCAGCATGTCAGCGTAGGAACGCTTTGAACGCTCTTTGAGAGACCGTTTTATTTTATCCCTGCGCTGCATGTACACCGCACATGTCGAGAGCTCATGCAGATTTTCCCCGCAGTGAATACACTTTCCAGCGTTAACACTGCAAGAGTCTTCCGCATGAGACTCCCCACACTTGCCACAACGTGCCTTATTGCAGCAGTAGGCGGCTGTATGGCCTAACTGCTTGCAATGAGTGCAGTTCATGACGCGGGGAACGTATAGCCTCACAGGGAGACGAACCCGGTGGATCGAGATGTGGCTTGGTAGTGCAGACCCGGCGAACGTAACTCGAAACGAGTCTGACGGAGTGTAAACTTTTTTGTCACCGACGATCGATACCGACCGCAATTGCTTGCAGTCGAGCACCTTCACATCGGGACATGTGTTGTTTTTAAAGCACCCTTTAGCACTTTTCAATATACACTCGACGGACAGACTCGAATCGGTCACGACACCGTCGATCTCCACATCTCTAGCGGGTACATAGACACGGTATTCCCGTGTAAAAAGCTCGGAGCAAGCTATATCGTTGGCCTCTTTAAGGACATTAACCACGACACGGAGCTTGTTCGGCCTGATTTTTAAAATTTCAGTCACAGCTTTAAAGTGTGACGTCAGGTCTTTCGAAATCTGTAGAATGTTTAAAGATTTCGATTTCGGCCCCGCTTTAGGCCTGAGGTAAACTGCCACCGGAAGAGTCGACCCATCTGGATACAATCTGACACGTGGGGGAGCTGAGGAATTAATATTAGGAGGGGGGGGGGGGGGCAGGAGGGACAGGGTCGAGGGGATTCGAGGATGGAGGTGCGGGAGGTGGGGGGTCTACATCCATCGCGCTAAACCTAGCGCGCCGATGGGACAGACAAGAAGCACGTACCTTCCTTTCTTTTTCTCCTTCGTGTTGGAGTGCACTGCACTCACCACCAAATCGTTCGACAGCAGGCAGCTACAAAGCGACACAGTAACACAAAGGCGCTTGACCTTGCGATACAGCAATCTAGACAAAAGACACCGGTCAAAAAATGCCACCACTTGCACACACGTATTGAAATTTATCGGAGCGATTTCGAAGCACAACAGATGCTGAAGCGTGTTCGGCACAGAATGAATCGAGAAATGGTTATTTTTCATCCAAAATTGATTTTGACGTCTGGTCAGATTCGCAGACCTTTAAACAACTCGGATTTTTTAAAGTTACACATCTCAACACTTCGCTTATACTTCCGAGCACCTGTCAAATCACCAAACGTCCTTACTAATTTACGGGCACCGATTGTCCGAATTAAAAAAAAAGTTGATTAAAAAATTATCAAATTCCAGAAAAGTTGCAACCTAATTTCCGAAAAATTACTATGAATCCCCTTCGATTTCAGTACGACATATATACACAATTGGAGGGAATAAGTATCCGAAAAAAATGAAACTAAAAGTAGCTGCCAACATCTGCCTTTCCGCAAGTTATGATCTCTTGAAAATTGTGTCACAAAATTGCAAAAACAGACATAGCTCCTCCAAATTAAGAGATAGCGATACACTTTCTTCTAAAAAATGTGACAATTAATGTTAGTTTAAAGTTTGTGGAACACTGAAACAATGGCAAAATTAATATAAAAGCGTTATCACCTAAAAGACTTTTGAAGGGGTGGTTTACTTTTATACCTTATAACTTTGTCAGGTTATGAGATAGAATTTTTCAATCTTCTACAAAGTTGCTCAAAATAGCTAGTTCTACAATGTGTCGAAAGAAAGTTGCCAAGTTCATCAAGAAACAAAAAGTTATTTTTTTTTTATTTTGGTGTACACCCCCCTTAAACAAAAAATTTTACCATCCAAATAAAGTACCTACTCATAAAACTGAGGAACTTTCTAGGAGACATCGAAAAGCTAAAACCATGCGTTTCGTCACAAACACCAATGTCCTACTTTTTTTGATTTCGTCCCACTGTGCCGCGGGGCCCTTCCTTCGCTTCACTCAAAATTTTTTTTTTCACATTATTGTTACGTGAAATTTCCTGTACTTATTCATTTTCTGTCATTTTGCATGATTTATGTGACAAACATAACATCTACGTGAGAATCACATGCATACTATGTTTTATCACGTAGTAACTTGGCAACGTCAAACAGAATGTCATAGAAGAAGTATCGCGTGAACTCTCTATGTGAAAATACACAGAAATCAAAATGGCGAAGCTGTTGTCTAACTCAGTCTCTGACAATAAAATAAAATTTCTCGACGGCTTGCCAATAAGTGAGCTTTCGAAAAACCGTACGAATTTGACATCAAGCCTTGAGCTTACAGGTTCCACACAGATTTAGTTCAAAGGTCGAGGAGTTTCCCATACATAAACAGTTGCAGCTTACAATAGTTATCGCCGGCAAATGTCGTAATATTTGTCCGTTTTTATGTCGTTTGATTCATTTACGAATCGGCGATTTTGCATGGCCGTGCGATTTATCAAGCAACATATTTCTATAGTTTCTAAAAACTATTTGCCGTCTTTTAATTGGGGAAACAAAATTTGGAAATTTTACGTTGTATCAAACGTAGTAGCTAGCAGATAATCGAATGCTTTCCATTTTACCGGTAGTTGAATTCTACGTGAAATTCACATAAAATGAATATGTCTGCTGTATAAAATTCATAGGATAAATCAGATCATGATGAACTCAAATGACAATCACGTAGAATCTACGTGAAAATGATAGTGGAAAATATTCACATAACTTATCCGGTAATTATGACGTGAAAATTATTTTGAGTGTGGGGAAGTAAAATACAAAGTGCCCTGCCAGTTGTTGCTATCCAGGGTGAGACAGGTCTTATCGTCCATCACTACCGCCACGTCGTAATTTGTCAAAAAAAAAAACGGCTTGACCATTTTATTCAGGCACTGGGGTGCTCACGAACTACCGCACGATGTCCCTTTTCGACGCGACGGGGTACCGTTCTTTGAACGCGCGCACTTTCGAACGGAGTAGCTTCCCTGTTTCCGCCATCACGGTTGGAGTTCGACTGATAGAGCTGTCAATTTTTTTTTGCTAACTCATGGGTTACTATGATTGATGATGCATGAGCAGTTTCGTCAGTGCGATTAAAGGTAAACCCATGAAAAATCGGCAGTTTATGACTATTTGTTCATCGCAAACATTATACAAAAATTTACGGTGGTAGACCCGCGTTCAAACTGAGAGAAACTATATTCTAAAATCACACGAACCATAAAAAATTAGTACCTAGGAGGTTAGTTTCTATCTAACATGGCATTTCTAAATGCTAATAATTCGGTATAATTTTTCTTCCTCAGCAAACAGCGAACGAATCGATAGGCTATTTGACATTGGAGACGAGCACGATTCAAGCGGAAATTCTCAGATTAGAAATTGTTTGACACTAAATGGATAAAACCCATTCTAGGTTAGCTCCAGCCCAGTATATATGTACACTAAAGACGCTTTTTACGCGGGAGATACGTGCCACGTAAAAAACCGCGTAAAAAAAACTGCGTAAATTCCGGAATCCGAGTAAAAAAACCTGCGTTAGTTCTGCAATCCGAGTGAAGGGAAACCAAAATCCGAGCAAAAAAAAAAAATACCGCGTAAATTCCAGAATCCGCGTAAAAAACCGCTTAAATTTCGGAATCCGCGTAAATTCCCGAATCCGCGTAAAAAAAACCGCGTAAATTCCGGAATCTGCGTAAACAAAGTCGCGTAAAAAACCCGCGAAAAACCGACCTTAGTGTATTTGTATTTTGAATAAAAAAACTCTTTTGAATAAGAATAGTAAGTACTTAAACGGTTTGTTATTCTCCTCAATTTACGAAATGAGCGTAGTTAAAATTAACCGCGCACTTCTTCTCCGGCATGTAGCAATTTGTTTGCACCGCACTTCTTTCTTTTGTTTCCTGCTGAGCCTCTTTCGCTGGCAGATAAAATTACCCTACGTGCTGCTTATACCACAGGCCACAGCCGAGCGAATCAAAATGGCGAACCACTCTAGTGAGAATACACAGAAGAACCTTGCAGTGCGCAGAGCTGTTTGCAGCCACGAGTCGACGCGTGGCAATCGCCGAGGCCATGCGATATGTGTGTGACCACCAGAATTGCCAGGTATCAAGATTTATCTGAATTATCCAGATTTTTGAACATGTATCCAGTAAATCAGATTTGATGTCCACATATCTAGAATTTTCATAAATGATCCAGATTTTATTTTCCCTGTCTCGCAAAAGGTCATGACTTCAAATTTTGCGCAAAATGCCCTGATAATTTTAACCGAACAAAGAACAGATTTTTTTTGCTTTTTCCAGATTTTTGCAAAATTGACCTGGTAACACTGGTAACCACTGACAGTACCCGACAGTCCCGGACCAGCAGCGTTGGATCGCCTAGGGGTGGTGAGGGTCGGACATTGGGCATTCGGCTCCTCGCAAAAGCCACAAGTACCCGGAAGCATCTCCGACGGTGCGAGTAGGGCTGTCCCACCATCCAAAATGTAATAACCCGCCCATTGGGGCTGATTCCAGTAAGGTCCTAATTATGGCAACTGGCACAGTAGAAAACGGACTTGAGTCAGACATTGTTATGGTACCACGT
Source organism: Wyeomyia smithii (assembly GCF_029784165.1). NCBI lineage: Eukaryota > Metazoa > Arthropoda > Insecta > Diptera > Culicidae > Wyeomyia > Wyeomyia smithii. The sequence goes on from NC_073694.1 coordinate 53,458,434, forward strand.
CTCTGGGTGGCACCTGCAACGAGTTCTCTTAAGATCCTTTAGTAAAGGCCATTAGTAAAATCGTGTGATAGCGGCTTAAAACGGTGAGGTGGTAACCGTTGCAGAGGTCCCCGTGGCGTAAAGCCTGGCAAGCCTTCCAGAACGTTCCGCGTTCATTGCTTGGAGGGAATCAGGCAGGTGAAGGATCAGATGGTGGGAATCGGTCTTAAGACCAGATTCGCTTTCCTGACTTACGCAGGGCGGGGGCGCTATGGGCGACCTACCCTATCCATGACCTGACTGCTTCGGCATAGACCACGAAGGGGCCACATTTGGCAGTTTTATTGATAAGAGGGACTTATGTTTTTGTTAAGGGGAAGTCACGTAAAGGTGTTATAGATTTCAGCGTAAAGGAAGGGTAAGTGGTGGGGAGCCTGAGAATGAACCCATACTTAACGTCCAGCTTTGACATTGAATGGCCTGATTCTACTGAGATTCGAACCCACGACCATTCGCTTGACAAAGCGGACTCTGTAACCTTGCGGCTACGCAGCTCCCATAAGGGGCCACATTGTCGACTACTGCATCATGGAAAAGGATAGCGGCTGAAAGGGGGATTCAATAAACGAAAATGAGCACCAATAAAAAAGTGACGGGTGTTGGGGACTACCAAATCCCTTCGCGCGAGGTTACATCCAGCGGTCTCCGCAGAGAAAGATGGAAACGGATGCAGCAAAACCCGGTGGTGGAAAGGCTAACCAGTTTCCACACCGGATATAACGGTCGATGGTCTCTTGCTAGTCAACGCCATCGAAAAGAGCAGAATCAAGCGGTCTAGGAAGGCAACGCTCTTCGAACAGCTCGATGCAATTATTTAATTGGCGCGAATAAGAGTAATATCGCCAGGGATCTGGAAAAGAGCCTCCCTGCTTCGGACCATCATCGACGAAGCTCTAAAGGAGTACGCCGAAATTGTGCCTCGGGTTGAAGCCTCCGAAATGGTGGCGAGGACTAGTAAGTCAACTGAAACAAACCTTCATTCGCCGCGATCTGCTCTACGGGGTAGGTCGGTAAGCGAATGAGGTAGTCGTCGGGGGAAGCGACCCCCGACAACGTAAAGAGGCGGTTGGTGTAGCTAACCTCGCAAGCTAGCACACCAACAGGCTCAAAGGTCGGAACGTCGACCGGTGACTGCGGGAAACCCATGAGTTACTGAGTAGGCACCAGAAAAGTGAAAAGCGCCAAGAGGTCGCCACCCGACAAAACGTCCGCCAATAGTCAACAATGCTGACGCCCTCATTCTCAAGACTGACTGGTCTAAGTACTCTGAAGTCTTGATGAAAATGAGGAGCGAAACCCAGTTCAATGATTTAGGGGCGGATGTGCGAAGCATCCGTCGATCTAGCACTAGCGAGATGATTCTTGAGCTCCGAAAGGAAGCGAAGAACGAGGGCGCTTCCTACAAGGCGCTAGTTGAGCAGGTTTTGGAACTTTCACCTGACACAGGTCCTGTCAGGCAACGGTTGCTTCAGGAAATATCTACACAGATTCGGACATGCTGGGTCCCCCGTGTATCCTGAGTGTGTAAATATGGAGAAGACTGTTGAGCACGACTTCGCATACCTACGTTTTGTACGTGCGAGGAGCGACATGATGGCAGTAAGCGGGCCCTGCACTACCCCGGACATTCTAGTCCGGGTGATATGCGACGCCACGGACACCTGGAGCACGGTTGCCTCAGCCGCCTCTCAGTTGTCATGGAGCTGCAACGTGTGTGCCGGGTCAACCACCAACAGGCCAGTGGTAGCTAATTGTAAGTCTCCAGGTAGTTAGCTAGGAGGTCATAAGAGTTAACAAAAGCCACTCCTCGAAGTAACACTTAACCGTCGTCCCGGGAAAATTAGGGCTGGGGACTGGAGGGGTTTTAGTGGATCCGGAACAAGTCAAGTAGGTGTCAGGGATGGTGGGGCTTATCTTCAAAAATGTTTACGGGACCCATGTTCCCAGGCAAAAAGACCTCCTTGGGGCTCAGTAAGCAACATATTAAAAATTGGTCGAATTCCATTGAGGTCTAGAGGTTACGCAGAGGGCCTAAAGGTTAAACTTAAAACAAAAGCAATTTTCAAACAAAACATATACCTATATAAGTAAACACGTCATTTTGTGACCCTTAAGGACGTAAATTATGTTCATTTTGCGTTAAATCTAACCGTTTTTGCGATATTTACGTTTTCAGTATACTCTCTTGCATTTCCGGGTATGTGATTGAGTGGAAATGCAAGAGATGCCTGTATAAGTGAATACGCCATGTTTTCGAATATGTTCTTACAATTGACATCATTGTTCCTCCGAAGAGAGGGCAAAAAAAAGATAGGTAGGGAATGGTGTAGGCAAAATGAAAGATGCGTCGATTTGCTCACCAGTAGTGTGAAAGCGGTTGGTGGTAAACGGCTGGACACGTGTAACTTGAGACCCAAATGTACTAATTCACCTCTGTCCAGTAACTCCTATCCCCACCTCCACGAGTTTCCGACCGGGATACGTATAACCTTAGCGGTGATCGGGTAACCAACCCCCGGTGGAAACATTGGTCGTATGCTGACTGGGAAGGGAGGTCGTACGCGACTGTTCCCATGTTAGGGGCGGCGTACAACAGCGTCTGACCCAGAGGGCGACTGAATCATGAAATGCTTTATCTCACCAGCTACACCTAAGATGGCAGATCCATCTATAGGATGTAGGTAACGCGATCCTGGTAAGGTAGCATACCGAAATCTCTCTATACCACGAACAATGGAAACAGTGTGAAAGCAGTTGTTTCCACAGTGGCAGTTCTGCTACACGCTAATGATTCTCTGAGGAGAAACGACATGCCTGAACTCAATTATACGTTTTTGCGTAGTTGTTATTGCTGTCAAGGTTTGGGCAAGTGATATAGTGATGATATTGCTTTCTCAAATTTAATTTAGAGCATTAAAACATGCTTTGGTAATTCTCACAATAAAGACAAGTTTATTTTTAATTAGCATCATTTTGGATTGCCATTTGTCGATGACACGGGGTGATTCCAACTCTCTTGTTGTTCTCCGCACACACTGCAAGCAAGCAAGCAAACAAGACAATAACAATCATACACACACACTACCGGCACACACAGTTATTAGCAGAAACCAAAAGGCTGAAAGCAGATGCGACGCAAGAGATCCGGACAAAATTTCTAACATGTTCAGCAATAGTGTGCAGTCCGCCGGTTGGTCCGTCTGCTAGGGAACACTGTGACCGGCTGTGGGTTGAGCCAGTTTCCGGTGAGAGCTAACCATCCTCTCGCTGCAGTTATCGGTGCAGTTTACGATGAACACTAAATTTTTGTAAGCTGGTACTTTTATACGTGCCTACTAAAAGTTCGATTTCCGGTAGGCGTGGCAAAGTCATCTCCCAATAGTGTGACTTTTCCATGGTTGAATTACAAGATTTTCAAATTTTGGTGCTCAACTTCCAGATAGACGTTAATCCAATGTCGAAATTTGATGAAAATAAGTAGCATTTGGATATAAGCAAAAAAGAAGCAACAAGCAAATCTTTTAATTTTGTTTCTCTCTTCCTAATCTAACAAGCAAAATTGGTTTTTTTCTTTATTCTCTAGTATTTTTTATATTCTGCTACTTCCCTGTTTATGTTTATGTCTCAGACTAATGCAGAAGAAGTTATAAATCAATATCAAGAACGTTAATATCGTAAAAGAAAACTCAGTCATATGAAAGAGATTCATGTAGTATTCAGTGGTGCTAAACCCAAAATTTTGTCAGTTCTATCTGCATGAGACGCAACTTTCAGACGGTTAACACATAATACAGCATTTCGATTTCTCTTCAGCATGTTTTGCGATTCAAATACTCTGTAAACTCATCGAAGCCGCAAGGTTACAGAGTTTGCTTTGACAAGCGGGTGGTAGTGAGGTCGGATCTTAATAGAATCAGAGCCATTCGATGTCAACGGAATTAATTTTACTTTGAATTCTACAAAACCCCGATAGAGACATCTTGACAAAAATGAATCCCTCTCACCATAAAACTGGTCCGAGGGCCATTCAGTTAAACCTCTCCATAGAATTGCGATTGGTGATAATATTGGGCGGAGGCAGCGAGCCTCGGAATAGTAAGCGTAAAAAGGAAGGACATACACACAAGCACAAATTATGATAATCATATCACTTATGCTCAATGGTGATATTGCTCATTATAGAAGTGCGGAATACAGCAAACACCCGGGCGTTATCACAAAAGATCAATGTTTCTGATCGCAGTGATGAGTCAATATAGGAAAAATATGCAATCCCAACACCATTCGATACTGACTGCTGAGCAAAACTAGATCACATTAAGTGAGAAATAAAATAAAGCCCTACAAAGCCATATTTTTACGATCATGTTAGAATAAGTAAAAATCATCAAATTTCACAAATATATTTAACCGCGGTCGGAATTAGATTTATGTCACGTTTTAATCTCCAACAAACACCCTTAATGAAATACATATAGTATAATAACAAACAATTCAAGAAAGAGGCACAACTTCCAGTTGGGAGCCACAATCGATGAATACGAAGCCAGAAACAGGTCCTTTCTCAGAACGAATTCAAATACTGCTGGTGCTCAGAACCGGACGAATTGTTTTCCTTGTAGGCGCACTGGACTGCCATCCTACATTGTTGTGGCGTAAGAAGGCAGAAAATAAAATGCCTGCATGCAACCTGACAGGAACGGGTAAAGATAAATTAGCGACTGCCGATTTGATGCGTGCGTGGCCAGCAGCAGAAGCGGCAGTGCAACACAAGGAGGAGGAGGAGGAAGAGGAAAAAGCACTTGCTAAGAAGGCAAGAGAAGAGAACTGCACCGACTGCGATCGGACGGACGGACGGCCGTACTAACCTCCTTTTAGAGACAAAACTGTTTGTGCCGGGAATGCACGGTATTCCTGGCTGGATCAAAAACAGGTAGGTTTATCGAGCGGCATGAGGGGGAAAACGCAAAATATTTCCTGGTTCTTAGGAAAACTGAAGTTGTTGCTTGGGCGATGTATAGAAGTAACCTGTTTCTTGTTTATCGAACATCTATTTTTCATTCGCTAAGTCAGTAGCATAAGTACACTTTTAATTAAAAAAAAACACACAAAAAAACATGTCAATGGTTATAAAACCCTTAACTGTAAAGCAAATCTATAAAAATGCCGATTGTCACCTTTCGAATTTTTCTCATTGCTACTGGTTTATCACTCGCGGTTTCCCACGGTTCGGCGATTCGTCTCGTGCACCCGTTCACGATTTCGGCTAATCCCGTTCCCACCGATAGTAGGCATGTCCCGGGTGAAGATCGATAGTTTGTCATTTTTCTTTGCTTCGACTGTTTCGATAACCGTAATAAATCTACTCGATATTGGAAGCCGAACTGATCCTAATCTCGGTGTGTTTCTCACACCCCCGCGCAGGAAGACTGCCAAAGTGCATTGGAATCGATCCTTTCTCCTGCCTGATTCTTGTTTTTTTTTTTGCAATCGCCTATGCCGAATAAACCACTCAAATCAAAACAATAAGGAAATACAGTATATTTCAACTTCAGCTTCCGAATGCTGAACGAGGTTTAGTTTTTTTTGTGCAGTTTTACATCGGCTGTGTTCTTTCTGGCTTACTTTTTTTCTTCTCTTCTCTAAAGCGCGCCGATCACGCAGCGATCGGAAATGATGAAGCAGTTTGGCAGTTGGATTGTTGGATTTACTTGATTCGTACTCGGTTTTTACGATCCGGTAGCTACGCAGGAACACGAGTAGGTAGGTATAGGCTTTCTCATGGAGGTGCAACTCGATCTAGAGATTCTTGGGTTTCCTGCAGGGAGAGGAAAAAAACTAATAGAAATGATACGGATGGATGCATGATTTTTTTTTCTTTTCTTCTCTATTTCGGCTACATGTGCAGTAGCAATCTTTTTTTTTCTCGTGGACTTTAACAACGATGAGATATGATTTGTTTGTCAGAAAGAGTAGTAGTAAACGGCATGAATAGCGTTTCTATTCAAAGTAGAGCAAATCCATATTTTGTGGCTTTCGATTCGGCATCGCAAAGAATGGCGATAATGGGATTTCTGTGGGAAATTTTTAGCAAACAGGCACTTTGTGGGTATTTCTATTTTTGCCTGACAAATAAGATGTATGGGAAAATTCTCGAGTGGGTTCAGCAGACGTGTCGAGCGTGTAAAGTGAGACATTATCGATTTTGTTTCCGGACCGCCAGGTAGGAAGCAGGAAGTTTGGTTGGTTTCGACATCCTCACTTGAATTACGTCTTTGTAGAGAGCATAGCCGCCCCCATCTAGCGACGGTGGTTCTCGTTCCAAAAGAGCTTTTGGTGGTGTATTGATGGGCATTAATTTTTATTAAATGTTTACTAAAATTGATTATTTGAAAATGTCATAATCCAACTCGATTAGAAGAGAAAGATAAATTTGTAGTTTTGAAAAAACTCATTTCAAGTAGATTAAATTAACCCGTTGAAACCCGAGACAGAAATGTGCATGCTTGAGAGAATCACTCTCCATCCTTGGATTTAGTAGAAAAAGTTCGAAAAATGTGAAACTGAAAAAAATTAAGAAGTAATTTAAAACCTACCGTGGAAGACTGAGAAGTTACTGTGGAAATTCGTAATATAATTAATTCAAACTCCTTTTTCTCAAAATCTGTGCAAACAAGATTAAATATTTCATTACATTTCATAAATCCATGCATGAGATCTTATTTTTAAATATCAGGCTGATAATTTGAAGGGCCATGCTGCAATTTTCTTGGTAGAACATAAAATTCCATACCATTCACCATATTTCATTTACATGACATGATTTGATACGTTGAACAGTAGATACGTATGAAAATTCCAAGTTTTTGTTAGTTTTGTTTGATAAAGTAGTGAAAAAACAGACATATTTGTTTCTCATGAAAACAAAGATCGGTGACACGGGTCTTCAAGGTACATCCATTCAGTCACCAAAAGAGCTCTACAAAATACTGAGAAACCATTACGTTAGTCTCGTGCCACCAACAAATAAATATGCTTTTCTTGTTTTTATGTGAACTTCAAAAATAAGAATTCAAATTAAGAATTAAAAGTTTCTTAAAAATGCTGTAACTCGAGTTTTTCTGATAATACCTCTACATAATAGGTGTTTCTGGGGTAAATTTTTTCAGCAATACGATGCAATTGTCGAATTTGAAATCTAAACATACCTAACATATCTGGCAACACTGCCAGCCAAAATTATCATTTTTTGAATAATTTTCTTCAAATTCCATTCTTCAGAATGTGCAGAATCATGCCAGTTTTGAAGATATTAACAGAACTATAATAAGAAATGCAATGACTCGAGTTTTGCTCATGACACCTCGATGTGATAAGTGTTTTTTATGTAAAATTTTCTCAGGAACACGATGGAATTGTAAGATTTGAAATCAAAATATACTCACTTGCCGAAAAATGCAATTTCATTTTTCAAATGCAAAAACAACATATCTGGCAACACGGTCTCTCAGAATTGATATTTTTTTTGGAATCCTCAACTAATTTCTTTCAAAATTCATGTATCAATTTATTTCTAGACATCGTGCTTTTGAAGCTATAATTAAAAGAAAACACGACTTTTTGACAATAAATTGCACTTTTTTTAAAAAAGGGGAGGGTTTCACGGGGCGGGGGGTGAGCTGATCGGCACCAAAATTGGGATTTTTGCATAACGATCTTAAACCAACCATTTCACAAAATTTGAGCCAAATCTAAGGAGGTCGGTGACACGTTTTTTTTGCACACTTGAGATGGAATGACTCATATATTTCATGTTTACTTTTAGATCTTGAATCCGCGATCTCCGATGTTTGTGTCAAAGTTTCGATTTTCGCCTGCTATCCTTGACTTTCATTAGAAGATTCCTCTTTTTTTTTTCTTCATCTATAATTTATTTGACACGGCACAAATACAATTTAATGTTTAACGGCGCCAATTATATCTGGTAGCTTACTTTCTAAAGTATCTTAATAACTAAAAGCAAATTTTTTATCCTCGCTGCCGACTACGAGCTGAAACTAAATCTAACTTAAAGCTAGAATGTTTTGCATTAAAAGCACTGATTTGTTGTTTGATGGTTTTCCATCGCCATAGGTAAGCAGCATATTGAATATGTTCCGCTGCTGGGCCAAGATATTACGGACTGGCATATTGGGTTGTCTCCCTCGGGACCTGAGAGTATCGTGCGGGTCTAGTTGCTGTTTCCGGATCCGGGGTCTCAACGTGTTCTTGTCGTTTGGTTGGATGTAGGCGGAAGGGAATAGGATTAAATTGGGGCGTGGATGGATTTCAGGAAAACGTATATAAGGGACATGTAGGATAGGTCACGGCTCGCCAAGACATCACGAACAGGAACAGCCGGCTGCCCACTTTCGGCCTGCAGGGAAGCTATTAATTTAGACCTGGCGTCACGGTGTACAGGGCATGACCAAACCACATGCTCTATGTCGTGATAACCCTCACCACAGGCACAGATACCACTTTCCCCGAGCCCAACACGACGGAGATGCGCGTCAAATCTATAGTGATTGGACATAAGCCGGGCCATCACGCAAATGAAATCCCGACCTACATCCAACCCCTTGAACCACGGGTTCGTCGACACCTTGGGGATTATGGAATGTAACCACCTTCCCAGTTCCCCTCTGGTCCAAGAATTTTGCCAACTGATGATCGTATTCTGACGTACAAGTGCGAAAAATTCATTAAAGGCAATTGGTCTTCCATAAATATCACCGTTTGTTGCGCCCACCTTAGCCAAAGAGTCCGCTTTCTCATTGCCCGGTATCAAGCAGTGAGAAGGGACCCACGCTAAGGTAATCTGAAACGATTTTTCGGATAAAGCACTCAGATGTTCCCGTATTTTCCCCAGGAAATACGGAGAGTGCTTAACATCTTTCATCGATCGGAGAGCCTCAATGGAACTGAGACTGTCCGTAAAGATGAAATAATGGTCCTTGGGCATTTTTTCGATAATCCCTAGGGTGTACTGAATTGCAGCTAATTCTGCGACGTAAACAGAAGCAGGATTATCGAGTTTATGGGAAACGGTTAAATTGTTATTGAAAATACCGAAGCCAGTGGACCCATCAAGAAGTGATCCGTTAGTGTAGAACATATTGTTGCAGTTGATGTTTCGATATTTATTGGAAAAAATTTTGGGGATCTGCTGCACGCGTAAATGATCCGGGATTCCACGAGTTTCTTCTATCATGGATGTATCGAAAAACACAGTAGAATCAGAAGTATTTAATAAGTTGACACGATTTGGAATATTCGGAGAAGGGTTAATATTTTGTGACATGTGATTGAAATACAATGTCATAAAACGGGTTTGAGAATTAAGTGCGATTAACTTTTCAAAATTTTCAATCACAGGACGGTTCAAGACCTCACATTTGATAAGAATACGAGAAGACAGGCTCCAGAAGCGGTTTTTCAATGGTAGTACTCCAGCTAAGACCTCCAAACTCATCGTATGGGTCGATTGCATGCAACCTAAGGCGATACGCAAACAACGATATTGTATTCGCTCCAGTTTGATCAAATGTGTGTTTGCTGCGGAGCGGAAGCAGAAACACCCGTACTCAATAACAGACAATATCGTTGTTTGGTAAAGCCTTATAAGGTCTCCTGGATGGGCTCCCCACCATTGTCCGGTTATTGTACGAAGAAAATTCACTCTTTGTTGACATTTTTTCATCAGAAACCTCACGTGACAACCCCAGGTGCCTTTAGAGTCGAACCAGACACCAAGATATTGGTGTACCAAAACCTGAGAAATAGTTTTACCTATAAATTGTGTTTGAAGCTGAGCAGGTTCATGCTTCCTAGAAAAAACTACTATCTCAGTCTTCTCCGGAGAGAATTCGATACCTAGCTGTAAAGCCCAAGCAGACAAATTGTCCAAGGTATCTTGCAATGGTCCTTGCAAATCGGCAGCTTTGGCTCCTGTAACAGAGATTACACTGTCGTCTGCAAGTTGTCTTATCGTGCATGAATTTGCCAGACATTCGTCGATGTCATTTACATAAAAGTTGTAAAGAAGGGGGCTTAAACATGAGCCCTGGGGAAGACCCATGTAGCTAATTCGAAAAGTTGCCAAATCGCCGTGCGTTAAATACATGTGCTTTTCGGACAACGAATTGTGCAAATAATTGTTTAAAATTGGAGAAAATCCTTGTCGGTGAAGTTTACCCGAAAGAATGTCAATATAAACGGAATCAGAAGCCCCCTTAATGTCCAAGAACGCAGACGCCATTTGTTCTTTGCGAGCAAACGCCAGCTGAATATCTGTTGAAAGCAGCGCAAGACAATCATTCGTCCCTTTGGCACGGCGGAAGCCAAATTGAGTATCCGATAGTAGGCCATTTGATTCGACCCAATGGTCTAAACGACGGAGTATCATTTTTTCCATCAATTTCCGGATACAGGATAGCATTGCAATCGGCCTATAAGAGTTGTGATCAGAAGCTGGTTTCCCTGGTTTTTGGATGGCGATCACCTTCACTTGCCTCCAATCCTGTGGTACAATGTTTTGCTCCAGGAACTTATTTAACAAGTTCAACAAGTGCCTCTTGGCATTGCCGGGTAGATTCTTCAACAAGTTGAAGTTGATTCTATCCAACCCAGGCGCGTTATTGTTACAGGACAGGGCAACTGAAAATTCTGCCATCGTAAAAGGTGATTCTATCGCGTCGTGGCCCGGAGACGCATCGCGAACAATATTTTGCTCAGGAACAGAGTCCGGACATACTTTCCTGGCAAAATCAAATATCCACCTACTTGAAGACTCCTCGCTTTCGTTGACCGTTACGCGATTCCGCATTCTTCGGGCTGTGTTCCAAAGAGTGCTCATCGATGTCTTCCTCGACGTCTCGTTCTAGAACCGACGCCAATATCCGCGTTTCTTTGCTTTAGCCAAGCTTTTAAGCTTGGTATCAAGCTCCGAATACCGTAAATAGTCGCCAGGTATACCTCCCTTCTGGTAGGCCAAAAACGCGTCGGATCTTTGCGTGTAGACATCGGAGCACTCTTGGTCCCACCACGGAGTGGGAGGCCGTTCTTAATCGTTACGCCGGGATATTTCTTCGTTTGGGCTTGCAACGCGGCGTCGAGAATCAAGCCCGCGAAGAGGTTGTATTCTTCAAGTGGTGGATGATGTTGAATCGACTCGACCGCTTTTGAAATCATTTCCTCGTATAACTTCCAATCGACATTTCGTGTGAGGTCATACGGAATGTCAATTGGTCGCATGCGAGTTGACCCGTTAGTAATTGAAATAAGAATAGGCAGATGGTCGCTACCGTGAGGATCGAGGATTACCTTCCATGTGCAATCCAATTGTAGCGACGTTTGGATAGATCCAAAGCGCTTGGGCGCGCTGGAGGTTTCGGGATACGTGTCATTTCACCATTGTTTAAAATAGTCATGTCGAAGTCATCGCAAAGGTTATAGATTAAAGAGGAGCGGTTATCATTGTAAGGGGAACCCCAAGCCACACCATGAGAGTTGAAGTCTCCCAAAATCAAACGTGGCGAGGGAAGAAGTTCTATTAAATCAAAGAGCAGCCGTTGCCCAACCTGTGCTCTGGGAGGAATATATATATTGAGGCAATACAAAGCTCTTTACCTTGTATTGTCATTTGACATGCGACAACTTCAATGCCCGGAATCGAGGGGAGGTTAATACGATAGAAAGAATAGCACTTCTTAATCCCTAGAAGTACTCCTCTATATGGGGTGTCTCGATCAAGGCGAATAATATTAAAATCATGGAAGTTGAGATCAATATTTGAAGTAAGCCAAGTTTCACAAAGGGAAAATGCATCGCATTTGTTTTTATTTATCAAAACTTTAAACAAATCAATTTTTGGTAAAATACTTCTACAATTCCACTGTAAGACAGAGATAGAATCCTTCATATACGCAGATGAATTAGGCATCGAAGGATACAATCGCTGCAAGGAGGGGCCATTGGGCGGTCAACTGCTTCAAAAATGATCTAACTGTTGGGAGGAATGCTGTAAGAAAAATTTTAATTGGATCGGGTACATTGAAAGTTTCAAAAACCCAGTCCACAATGTCAGAAAATTTCACTAATCAAGAGTTTGTTCCATCAACTGAGAGTGTAAAAGGAGCAACTGGGGTTTTAGATGTTCCTGGCAGTGCTGGTAACTCCCTCTGGGACTTTAAATTTGCAAGCCCAGGAGGAGTTTGCTTCGGTTTTTCCGCAGCACTGTTTGGTTTGTTTGTAATTTTCATTTCACTTTGAGAAATCTTAGGTCCTTTTCTGGGAAGTTTAGGAGAGGAAATATTTTTCCTCTTTCTAGACTCCCCAGAATTGGCGTAAGATGTTCCCGCTGGTGAATCGTCAGAATCGGCTTCATCAGAGGACAACAGATCAAAAGGGTTTGATGTAATGGGAGAAGTGGTAACGGTCTTCTTCAGCATCTCAGCGTAAGAACGCTTCGAACGCTCTTTGAGAGACCTCTTTATTTTATCCCTGCGCTGCATGTACACCGCACATGTCGAGAGCTCATGCTGACTCTCTCCACAGTGAATGCATTTTTCAGCATTTTTACTGCAGGAATCATCCGCATGATTCTCCCCACACTTGCCACAACGTGCCTTATTGCAGCAGTAGGCGGCGGTGTAGCCTAACTGCTTACAATTCAGGCAGTTCATGACGCGGGGCACATATAATCGCACAGGGAGACGAACCCGGTGGATCGAGGCGTGGCTTGGTAGCGCTGACCCGGCGAACGTAACTCGAAACGAGTCTGACGGAGTGTATACTGTTTTGGCACCGATGATCAATGCTGACCGCAATTGCTTGCAGTCGAGCACCTTTACATCGGGACAGGTTTTGTTCTTAAAGCACCCTTTGGCACTTTTCAGTATACACTCGACGGACAGACTCGAATCGGTTATGACACCGTCGATCTCCACGTCTCGTGCGGGTATGTAAACGCGAAACTCGCGTGTGAAGAGCTCAGAGCAAGCTATATCGTTGGCCTCTTTCAGGTTACTGACCACGACACGGAGCTTGTTAGGCCGGACCTTGGAAATTTCGGTCACGCCCTTGTACTCCTTCGTCAGGACTTTAGAAATCTGCAAGAGGTTCAACTGTTTCGATTTCGGTCCCGCCTTTGGCCGAAAATAGAGAGTATAGCTGCCCTGGGCTCCGTCTGGGTAAAGCCTGGGGCGAGGGGGGACTGAAGAATGAACAGGGGAGGGGGTAACAGAAGGGTCAGGGTCAGAGGGGTTCGGGGATGGTGGCGCGGGAGGCGAGGGATCTACATCCATCCCGCTAAGTCTAGCGCACTAGCGCCGACAAGAGCACGTACCTTTTTGAAGTAGAATACTTCTCTCAGGAAGTTCGGCTACATAGGGATGTGAAATGAAAATCTAAAACCGAAAAAAGTGAAAAATATGTCCAATTTCAAATGCTAATAAATCGGTTAGTATTCGATGGATTTCCTTCGTTCTTGTAGCAATAGATTGGAAAATCTTCTAAGATTCTTCCCAAAATGAAGATAATTGTAATTTTGTTATTCGCACTATTGTACTATTGAAAATAGTCAAGCCTTGTCAAAACGAAAAATTCGACCTCTGATTGGTCGTTATATGCTTGCTTCCCAAGCACGGTCGACAGAATCATATACCTTGCGATTGAAAACATGCTATTTGGCCTATATAAGAGCCTGTTTCAGCCGGAGCCGCTCATAACAGTTCTGAACAGCGACGACAGCAGTCCTCCCTTAGCAGCAGCGGGAGCGAGCAGTGGGTACCATCAATAGCGGAAAGCGGCCACAACTGTGGCATGGCTGTGGATAGGCGTAGCAGTTCCAGCGGATCTCACCATCGATAGCAGCAGGGCCAGCAGATGCAGTTACAGTGGATACCAATGGCGGCCACAACTGTGGCATGGCTACGGATAGTGTTGCAGTTGCTCAGCAGTTAGGCCAGCGTATAGCGGCCACAACTGTGGCATGGCTATGCATAGCGTAGCACCAGACAGCGACAACAGCAGTCGTCCTTCCTTAGCAGCAGCACTAGCCCTGTGGTTGGTCACCACGTCTCAGGAGCAGCGCGGTTTTTCTCAGCGTGTGTCGCCAGACAGCCATTATTCCCCCCGTGTTGGGGCAGCATGAAAATTGCCATCAGGAAATCCAATTTTGGAAATCAAAATGCCTTTTTGAAGGCAAATAAACAAGTCATTGAAAGTTAATAATTTTTGTCAACGCAAGCAAGCATTCTGTGTTGGATCCAAGCAACTTAAGTCTGTCGCACCCGTCTAATTTACTGAATTTGAAATAGCTTCCACAGTGCATGTTGTCCGTGTATCTTAATTCCCCCAATGTTAGGGCAGCTCAAAGGTTGTAATTAGCAACCGATTTTGAACCGCAAAATGCTTTTTTCAAGGCAAATAAAAAATAATTGAAGGTTAATAATTTTCTGGCATCAACACAAGCAGACATTTTGTGCGGGATGCAATCAAATTCTGTTGTAGTTGTCCAATTTTTACTTTATTTAGTAATCCCCCCACTGTAGGGGCAGCGCAAAGGCTGCGATCAGCATGACCAACTTTGAATAACAAACGGTTAACGTTTATTCACTAAAAATTCATCCAATTCAAAACAGGTTTTTGTCTGAGAACAATAACGCGTTTCTCCAGTCATGCCTCGTGAACGTGAAGGTTCCCTATCACAGACATAGATTTCGTGCTCCAGCACATTACAACACGTGGAAATTGTCTTTTTACTAGTGCAACATTTCTTGGAAGTGTTTTATTATTCTCGGGTAAGAGACTACGAGTGCATTTTTTGCATTTATTGAGAAATCCATCGGAAGTGTATTCATATATTCTAAATATATGAACGCCAAATACAAGCGTGATGCTCGGAAACGCGCGGAGGACCAGCATGGGGGAAGTGCATCGAAGAAACCAAGTACCAGTACGGAGGTCAATGTAAAAGCAGCCAGAGGTAACACGTGTCCAACCTCTGGTTGGGACGCTGGAGAAGGGCCTTCTACTAGAGGTAGGAGAAATCGAACCATTTATTATTCCGTATGCTCTCATGTCTAATTTACCTTGGATATAATACTGCGGAAATGATGAAATTTATATATTGTCGTGCATGCAATATAAGCATAACTTTTGAACTCTCCTAAGAGATGTGATAAAAGGCAAAATAATTCTAACTTTTAATTCTCATCATTTTCGTTGCATTAACAAAGATTTATAAAAGGTACAACAGTTTACTGAAACAAAAGGTCTGAACTGTGCCTAAAAGGTTCCGCACATGATATACCATAAGTCCTCATCTAAATGTCATATCTGCATAAAAGAGCACGAAAAGTTCTGATTGCATTTTGAAGTAGAATACTTCTTTCAGAAAGTTCGGCTACATAGGGATGTGAAATGAAAATCTAAAACCGAAAAAAGTGAAAAATATGTCCAATTTCAAATGCTAAGAAATCGGTTAGTTTTCGATGGATTTCCTTCGTTTTTGCAGCAATCGATTAGAAAATCTTCTAAGATTCCTACCAAATGCAGGGAATTGCAATTTTTTTATTCGAACTATTGTACTATTGAAAATTCTTAAGCCTCGTTGAAACACAATTCAACCTCTGATTGGTTGTTATACGATTGCTTTCCCAAGCACGGCCGACAGAGTTATGGACCTAGTAAATTGAATAATGCATTTGGCCTAAATAAGAGCCTTCATCAGATATTAAACAGATATTTCATCAGATATTAAACTGAACAACTGAAATTTGAAGAACACAAATGAATATTTGAAGAGTTAATATTTTCGCTATAATCCAAAGTTAATTATCTTCATCTACATGCATACTCTGCCTATTATTATGTATTTGCGTCGCTTAGTGTTTGGCTACGGTGATGCAGAACGCAAATGACGGCGCGATGCGATTCGGCAAGACGAAATGTGTTGAAATGTATAGCTCTACTTCGCCGTAAAAAGAGCTGTACATTTCACCACGATAAGACGAATCGCATCGCGCCGTCATTCGCGTTCTGCATAACTGTAGCCTTTGTTCCGTTTCCGTTCAATGATGTCGTATTTAATGTGCATATTACAATTCGGCAGCACTTCAACTGCTCATTTGCGCAAAATTTTAAAAATATTCAATACACTTTATTCAAAATATCAAACAAAATGAAATGAAATTAGAAAAAATGACTGACACGCAAGCAGCCGGGTTATCTTTCTTTCAAAAGTATTCTACTTCAACCTTGCGGTCGTGGCTTTGCATACAACCTTCCTGTGATTTTTACTTCTCCCTTCCAGTAAGGTTGGTTGTCCGATCGTTCGAGGTTGCAGCCGTTACAGCCAGCAGCACCAATACAGCAGCACCAAACAGCCACCAGCAGCGAGCCAGGTGTGAGATCACTCCACACAGCGATACAACTCAACTGTCAACTGATGGCTTCTTCTTTTTCCTCTTTTGTGTCTCGTCCACTGCTGTAGCACAATTCAGCCAGCAGCCAAATCGGCTTACGCACCAGCTGGCAGTCACGATGCGAAACAGTTGCACAAAGGCGCGACCTTGAACCCGGATTTATTTCACTCGACCAGGCAAACAATGCCAACACTTGTTCACACGTCTTTTGTTTTATATTCTATCGGAGCGATCGCTTAGCTCTTTAACACTTCGTTTTTCATTTTTAAGTAGCGTTTGCTAAGATTTTGTAGATTTTCGTTTAAAGTTTTCTATTTTCACAGTTTACAGCTTGTTTTTTCGTGTTTGCTTTTTGATTTTATTTTCCTCTTTTCCATTCTCAATTTCAGATGTTCCATTTCTGTTTTCGTTCTCTAGTTCCGATTTTTGCAAACTACTCTTAGCTATTCGTTTGAACGATAAAAAATCAGAATATTATTTTTTTATTTTAATGATCCATTTTTTGATTTTCTTTTTAAAGTTTTAATCTTTCATTTTTCGATTTTCTATTTTTGGTTTTCAATTTTTTGTTTTGTGCCTTTTATTTAGTGCTTTTAGTAAGACATAAACTGAATCTTCTAGTTTAAAGTTTAGGTCTTTTTGATCGTTGGTTTCCTCACATCGACTTATAACTCAGATTTTTGGTGGATTTTGAAACAAGTCTTTGTGGAATAAAATTTAATCATGTTTGGTATCATTTGACTGCAACATGGAAAACTTTTGAGTTGTGCCGGTGTTGCACGAATCCGATGATATCCCCACCTGACTGTAAGGACGTGGCCGGCGCCGTTATTGGTCTATAAAAAATCGGGTCATTGAATGATGCACAGTGAGAAGGAATTAGCACTCCCAGTCGTTCTTTCAGTTGATTCATTGTGCATCTTGAGTGGCTCGGACCCATCACGGAGTAGCAACCATTGATATGTACAGTTAGAACTAAGCTAAGCTAAGCTAAGCTAGGTCTTTTTGATCGTTGGTTTCCAAGTTTGTGTTTCTCCACAACTACATATTTTTAAGACAATTGCTTTTTCTTGTAGTTATGTAGTTGTAGTTTGGAAAAATCTAAAGATAAATCAGTCCCAAGCCGTTGTGTGGCCTTTGCTGCACGTAAGAGTCGTCTCCATTTCACTCGGTCCATTGCTCAAGTTCGCCAGCTCTGCAGTCTGCGTAGGGTCCGAAGGTCGTCTTCCACCTGATCGATCATCCTTGCCCGCTGTGCACCTTTCCGTTTCGTCCCTGACGGATTGGTTTCAAGAACCATTTTTACCGAGCTGTCGTCCGACATCCTTACGACATGTCCAACCCACCGCAACATGCGAATCTTGGCGAAGTGAACGATAGATGGCTCCCCAAGCAGCTTCTGCAGTTCGTGGTTCATTCGCCGTCTTCACGTTTCGTTCTCCATCTGCAGTCCACTGGAGACGGTACGCAACACCTTCCGCTCGAAGACCGTCAGGGTGCTTTGGTCCTCCATCCTCCGAGCCATAGTGTCGATAGTATCGGCGGAGGCAAACAGCTGAACCGGCTTTTGGAATATCGTTCCATTCGTGTTAATCTCCGCTCTCCTTATGACACCTTTCAGAGCACGAGAAACCATCACCATGCCTCCGTATCCCTAGTTGTGCATAATTTGCCATAGCTGGTCTCGATAGATTGTGTCATATGCCAATGAATAGATGGTGTGTGGGCACGTTGTATTCGCGGTATTTCTGCATAACCTACCGAACCGCGAATATTTGATTCGCGGTTGCGCGGCCACCCATGAATCCCGTCTGCCTACTGCCCCTAGAACTGCTTCACAAATGATGATAATCGATGACAGAGTATTTGGAAGAATCCATTGTAGGCCAGCAGATTGATTGCCCGGTAATTGCAGCACGCCGATCTGTTGCCCTTTTTGTAGATGGGACACACAATACCTTTCATCCGATAGCTTCTCCGATACTTGTTCTTCCTATTAAATTTTGAAACTGACTCAGTGCACGGCTCTAGCCAATGTGTCTCCACCGTACTTCAACAGCTCGCTGGAAAGTTGTTCTAGTCCAGCAGCTTTATTGTTTTTCAGCCGGCCAATCTCCTCTCCCACCTCAAGGAGCTCAGGGGTTGAAATCCTGTTGTCTTCTTGGCACCAGTATCAACTGCCATGCCGTCCTCGCGCTCTATTGTATCGCCGTTCAGATGTTCATCGAAGTGCTGCTTCCACCTTTCGATCACCTCACACTCGTCCGTAAGGCCTATGGTTCAGGCCTTCGCACATATCGGCTTGCGGCAAGTAGCGTTTACGTCTCGTAGAACTTCCAAATGTCGTCAGCTTGGTACAGCTCTTCCATCTCTGCACGATCTCGGTTGACACTTCTTTCTTCGGAGGACTGAGGTTTGACTGTTCGGTGCTAGTCGGTATCGTTCCACGTTCGCTCTTGTACAGCGTTGCAGTATTCTCATCCGTCTTGCGTTCTACTCTTCGACTAACCGTTTGCCGTTAAACCAGTCGTTCCTATGATTCAGACCCCTTGTACCTAATAGTGCTACAGCAGGGCTACCTATGGCGGAACGAATGCTCCTCCAGCCATCTTCAAGAGTAGCACTGTCGCCAGCTGCTGCGCGTATTCCTGTGCAACCCCGGTGTTCTGCAGTTGCTCAATATTTGGTCGCATTGTTCGACTTGTTCGACACCGTCGAGACTTTTGAGCACATGCATACAGCTACTAGGTAGTGATCTGAATCTATATTCGCACTGCGGTACTCGAGAACGTAGACGATATTAGAGAAGAATCTGCTGTCGATTAGACCGTAGTCGATTTGATTCTTTAGCTGTTGGTCGGGTGATCTCCAGGGTGTTTTGAGAATATCTTTGCGGAGGAGGAAGGTACTTTGGAATACCTTATCACGAGAGGCTGCGAAGCACGGTGTGCAGAGTATCTGGCTCGATTACAGCTCAGTCCTCAATTACGACGATTTCACGTCCGGCGCGGGCTGCTATTGTAAACCTGCACCAGCTGCGCGTAAAACGCTTCCTTCTCGTCGTTGGGTTTCCGTTGCCCAACCTCGCACTGAACGGCCGCCACCCCATCACGCGTTGTTGCATGTTGTCCAGTACTGTGAAGCCGGTTCCCGGTGCTCTCTTATCCATACCTTCTGCTCCTCCTCCTGCGGTGCTACGACTTCGAATTTGTGTGGATGTAGCTCTTGGTAGATTATTCGGTCGTATTTTGGAAAGCAGAGACATTTACAGTTCCATGTCCCAAGTTTTCAATCGTAGTCCTCATTTTGCTGTCTAAGTCCATGTCGAGGACGTTGATTAGCCGGCCCTAACATGGGAATCAGACGCTGTTTTGAGCCGCACAACAACATCTAAATCCGACCCTGGTGTACGGCCTAACGTCGGCTTTTCGAATGTGTCTCTTGTCTCTACCAATCAACTGTTCTTTGCCCTCCAATTATTTTTGTATACCAAGGAACTCAAACTCCAAAAAGGATGCGTATGTTAGGTACAATTTAAGTTTATTGGTTGTTCAGGAACGTTTTGTTTTCTTAGTGTAATGTGATGATGCTTTATCTGTCTAAAACACATACCCTCCATCGGTATGCTGCCGTGAAACGCATATCAGTCCTATCTGCATTTTCGTCGAATTCGAGTTATGACCATCAACAGATAGAATCGCCAACGCTTCCCAAAATAAATGTGAAAAACAACATGGTTTGTTCAGTAAAATTTGCAAAAAATATCAGGTCAGTTTGTCCCATCTAAAAAATAAACGCATACCAATCTCATAATGAGTATTATAGAAAATAACGTTTGTATTAAAAGCATGAATGCCTTTTTCCACAACACTTTATATTTCTTTGTTACTGTTAAGTAAAACTAAACGAAAAATAAATTGAAGGTGATCAAAAATAGCCAGATCAAACCGAGATAATCTTAAACGGAGCTATCACGTAACAAGCACAGATGTGATACGTGCTTGATACGAGGACATTTTGCACAAGATTGTTTTTACATTTCAAAATGCTTTACTTCCAGGAAAACAAACAACCTCGATAACTGTGACCAATAACAAACT
The DNA here is from genome assembly GCF_029784165.1 of Wyeomyia smithii. Taxonomy (NCBI): domain Eukaryota; kingdom Metazoa; phylum Arthropoda; class Insecta; order Diptera; family Culicidae; genus Wyeomyia; species Wyeomyia smithii. Next base: position 53,479,042 of record NC_073694.1, read on the forward strand.
AGTTCAATCTCCATGGTCATGAAGACTGGGAAGAAATTATTTTGCATGTAGTAGTACAAAAAAAATTCGCATATCTGCCCCACTTTTATTTATTCCATTGTAATTGTTATGAATTGGCTTTTCATGGAACAAAAGTATCAAAAACATTGAAATCCATCAATCTGAGAAGAAAACATATCTATATTGGAAGCGGAACGTATTTTATTGAATTAAACATTTCAGTTCTTCAAACGCTGTTTTCTCCGTTCGACGATTTCACAGATGGGACTGATATGCGTTTCATGGAAGTATGGTGTTCTTAAAGAAATGGAATCATTTTTTTTTCAAACAACCGCTCTGGTACATATTTTAATTAACCATTGGGCTCTAATTATAACTTATACAAGCAGAACGAAGTCCTTTTTTGACCATTACTTTGACTGATCTTACACTAGTTTCTACAGTCGGAACCGTCGGAACCGGATGAGTTTCACTCTTAAAAGGGGAACTTTTTACCGAGATTTTTGTGCAGTTCATAGCGCAATGCCCTTGTTTCGACGCCATTTTGAACAAAAGTGAACACGAATACATAAAACAAAAAATAATGGCATGGAGAGGAGAGAGAAAGCTTACATGAACTCCTGATTCGCTCTCGAAAACCTCGAAAACATTTCAAAATTCCAGGCTTGTTGTTTCTTCTCGGAGAATTACTAGCGTCTATGTGAGTTTCATCCAATGCGGAAACAACTGCAATAATCTTACACTGGAGAGCCGATCGGCGCACGTGCTTTATTTTCTCTTTGAGATATAATCAATTGAGGTGAGCTTTCTCACACGAATGGAAATCACGCACAATACTATACAACAGAACTTACTGCAGTGCTTTAACAATTAGTCTCTTGAGCATGTGTCAAATGGGGGAAGCATCTGGATAGGAAAGAAGAACACGTTTGCTTTTCATCTCGAAACGTGAAAGAATTATTCCTGGCGTACCTCCACTTCACATTCTTCGACGAGAAAATTCAAGTTGTCTCTGTTGTATTATTTCAACAGTGCGCACTGCGGTGTACTTCTGCGCATTCTCACTAGAGTGACTCTTGTTTCGCTCGGCTGTGGCATGAGCAGCAAGTAATTCAATTTTTTATACAAGCGGAAGAAGCACAGCACAAAGTAGAGGAAGTGTGGTGCAAAAATTACTACAGGCAGTTCTCATGCTGGAGAAAAAGTGCGCGGTGAATTTACCCTCCATTCTTTTAACATATTGAGGAGAATACCAAGCCTGGTTGTCACGCAGTAATTCGTGACCGTAAACCGGGGTGACTTTGATCAGCGGGGTGACTTTGATCATCCTACCTCTTTTTTGAAATTGTGTTAAAAAACCGCTTGCAGTGCTTGGGATTTGTCGTATTCTTTACTGATTGTGTTGATATATGTCTACATTGTTATTATTCATGCATTTCCTGCTATTTAAAGAGTGTTTTTCATGCTAGAATATTAATTTGAAATAGTAGGAGGGTGATATTCAAGACACGACCGCATGACGTTGACTACCGTATTCTTATATTCCATTAAAACAAATAGTAGAGGGGATTGCAACGCTTCTATTACAAAACTTCGAGGCACCAAAAGGTACCAGTTGCCGATTATTCTTGTTTACTGGTTAGTCCGTCCAGAATTCCAGACATTTTAGTATTTTGCAGTAGCCATGTACTACTAACAGCCACCAGCATTACGGGTGAAATCGGCCCGAGATGACCGGTACTATTTCGTCTTTCCTCCTTTCAGTTGCTAACACCTAGCGTCCGTATGTAACCGGTACGGTTTAGTAATGAAACTGATGGGGTTTGATTGATTCATTTCTTTTGGAGGGAATTTAACCCCAAACGGTCATTCGTCCTTCTGCTTTGCTTGAGGAGAAACAGTCTCTTATATAGCCCAAAGACATACGCTGGATGATGGTGGCTTCTCAAACCTGGCGGTGCTGGTGGCGGTGCCCCACGCAGTGATGCCACATTTTCATCTGTATTTTGGAGCTCATAAAATCTTATCACCTTGGTAAAATTTGAAAAAATCTGTAAAATAAAATCTGCATATGTACTAGACATATCCTTCTCGAAAAAAATGCAATATAGCTTGTTTAACATTTTTTTCCGTTCATGCACACGTTTATGCGTAGCATATGAATATAATAAAACCTCCGACACGCTCCACCGCATTTCAGTTAATTTATGTTTTTCAACTATATGAAGAAGTTTAATTCACGACCTCATGAAAACCAACAAAATCTGTATAAATCTGTATTATTTCCAGAAAATCTGTAATCTGTATATGCAGATATCTGTATGAAAAATACGCAAAAAATCTGTATGCATGCAGATAAATCTGTATATGTGGCATCACTGGCCACACGCGCTATAAACATGTGCAAACACGCGCTACAGACATGCATACACGCCATAAACATACACACACGCTATATAGCAAGCCACACACCTCATATATTAGGGACACACGCTGCAGATATTCACACGCTACAGATATTCACACCCTATATATGCATACGCTGCATCAGTGCTGAGAATATTCACTGTCATGATATTCAAAAGCAGCGATTTTCAGCCGTTTTTCTATTGATAATCATACTACCCATGCGACCGTTGATATTCATGATAACAAACAACCGGTGACCACTGACAATATGAACTTTAACACTCATGTTGATATTTTGATCATCAAAAATAAAAATCATATAAAAGTAGTGAAAATCAAAAATAACTATATTCGACCATTTATACTGTACTGGGTAGTGTACAGCTTCTGAACAGATTTGCACTACTTGGATTGATAATCACCAAAGTTTCTTTGAATATCAATTCGAGGCCTTTGATATTCATTCCACTGTTCTGTCATTGAATATGAGAAACGATATTCATGCATCGTCGCAAAGAACATAGGTTACTGAGCTGCACCAGAGAATAAATGTGCTAACACTGAGAATAATTCAATTCATCTACTCATGAATAAAAATTGATATTCTAAGGCACTGCGCTGGATGATGATGGCATCTCGAACCACCTGGCGGTGCGAGTCTCTTTCAGTTTCGGGTTGTATTCACCCAACGATATCTGAATCGGATTACCGCTGGCGGGGTCCAACTCAGATCGAAGGGGAGCCGAACTGAAAGAGGTAAGAACTGCAGCCAACCACTACCAATGCCGGTGTTGCCCGCTGCTGATCCACTTCGCCTACTGCCATCGGTGCTGATGTCCGTTGCTGCTGCCTGCTGCTAGTAAACTGAACTGATGGGGTGAAATGTTCGAACGGTACCTTTATACCTAGGCTTCGTCGGTTAGTTAGAAAAAAGGAGGGGCTAAGTAGCTAATGAAACGACAAGGAACGTAAATAAGCATCGGAAACAGAAAGTGACAACAACAATAACAACAACGTCAGATCGATTGTATCCGTTAGTGTCGACTGTGCTTGGGAAGAGAGGTAGTGATTGGCTGCGCGGTATGATTTAGACCAGCGGTTCTCAACCTTTTTTTGTCCGCGTACCCCTTGGCAATATTTTCCAAATTAATTGTACCCCCTGGCTTTTAATGTCCTCGCAGAGTGGGAGAAAGTAGTGGTAGATCACGTTGTGGCAGTCTAGTCAAGGTTTCAAATTGGACTATAGTTTGTTTCATTGCTACAGCCATGTTTTGAGAGCTAGTTTGAACAATAAGTTTTATAAAAAACCTAAATTAATCCACCTAGCGGTCAGACCCAGCCTTTCTCATTCAAACTTATTATTTGTTAAAATAGATTAACATGAACGTTTAAATCCAATTACGGTATATTCACTCTTTGGGTTCTAAAATATTGATATTGTAATGAAAGTGAAATTATGAAATTTGACGTAATGTTAGTGCTTAGAAAAAAGCGAAATAAAAAGAAATGACTCTTAATTTCGAACAATTTAATCATTGAATTTGAAAGCAATTTAGGTGAAAAATATAATGCTGTTATTCCTACAAACGCTAAGCCTAAGTTGAAAATTGTGGGAATGAGTGATCAATATTCCCCTGAAGTCTTCATTGACTTGTTAAAAAGTCAAAATGAAGACCTCGGTATCAATGAAGTCAAAGTTATTGCTCAATTTGTAAATTCAAGCTTCAAATATAATAGGTATAATACTATTATTGAAGTTGATAAGGACACTTTTAACCACTTGATGACTGCTGGTAAAGTAAACATTGGGTGGGATAGGTGTTCGGTTCAAGAGGCCGTCAATGTTTTACGTTGCTTTAAATGTGGAGAATTTGGTCACAAAAGCACAGAGTGTGTTAATCCTGAAAACATGCTCCAAGTGTAGCGGACTACATAAGACATCGGAATGCTCATCGACTGATTTTAACTGCGTAAATTGTTTAAAATCTAAGAAAGAATTTCATTTGAACTTGGACGTAAAACATCCAGCATTTAGGACACAGTGTCCGGTATATCGGAGACTGTTTGAAAAAAGAAAAAGCAACATGTTGTCAAGTAAATAGCAACTGAAGCAAATGCAACGTAAGAGGAAGCGAGAGATAGTTTATCTAAATATTGCTGGTTTATCTACAAATTATGCCGCATTGCGAAGTTTTGTGGAAACAACACGTCCGATGTTAGTATTGCTGGCTGAAACTCATATAGTAGAAGCTAATGCATTTGATCAATATAACATACCGGGTTACAAAGTTGCTTTTTGCCTTTCACACTCCAAACATACAGGAGGGGTTGCTAGTTACGCCAAGGAATCTGTTAAATTTAACACTCGGTTGAACGAATGTGTTGAAAACAATTGGTTCCTGGGTATATTAGTTGAAAGAGGCATGACGATGGGAAATTTCGGAGTTGTTTACCATTCCCCCAGTTCAAGTGACCAGCGTTTCTTGGAAATTTCAGATAACTGGTGGGAGAGTTTTGTAGATTTGAATATATTAAACGTTTTCGCTGGTGATTTTAATATTAATTGGCTCAATGAACCAAATTCGAATCAATCAGAGCAATTAGCAGATTTTTTCAATTTGCGACAAACTGTTTGTCAATATACAAGAATTTCCAGACATTCTCGTACATTAATAGATCACGTGTTTTCAAATTTTGATAATGTTCATCCTTTTACAAAGGCCGATTACAAAATTACAGATCATGAGACAATTTTTGTTTTTATCGAGAATGACCGAAACCGTGATGATAAAGCAAAGATAAAGTGCTGGAATGTGGAGCTGCGTAGCCGCAAGTTTACAGAGTCCGCTTTGTCAAGCGGATGGTCGTGGGTTCTAATCTTAGTAGAATCAGGCCATCCGATGTCAAAAAAGGACTTAAGCATGGGTTTATTCTCAGGCTCCCCACCAGTTACCCTTCCTTTACGCTGAAATCTACAAATACCTTTGCGTGACTTCCTCTTAACAAAAATTAAGTCCCTCTTATCAATAAAACTGGCCAGAAGGACGCACGACGAAACTTCTCCAGGGAATTATAATTGGTGATATTTGGCAAGAGGAACGAGTATCGGTATAGTAGAACAGTAAGCGTGTAAGGAAGAGTAGCACATTACACACAAGCACTGATGAACAATAATAATAAGCATGCCACTTCTCAATAGAGGTATAGCTATTAACAGAAGTGCGGGATACAGCAGACACCCGGGCATATCTCACAATAGATCTACGATTCTGGTCGCAGTGAGGAAGCCCATACAGGAAAAAAAAAGTGCTGGAACAGATATTCGAAACAAGCAGTGCCTCAAATTGTTTCGAGAAGCTTGGATTTTCAACCAGTTACTGCTGATTTGGACAATAAAGCAGCTGATTTGGACAATAAAGCAGTTGTCACGCTGAAAGAATGTACCAATAGTTTAGTTTTAGAAAAACATGTGAACTTGCATAATGCAAACAGCTGGTACTCTTTGGATCTTCTGCGTTTAAAACGAAAAAGAGATAAAAGGTACAGGCAGTTTTACAGGAGTAACAGTAGCGATGATTGGTATAGGTACACCGAGGCGCGTAACATGTATTCACGGGCCTTGAAAAGGCCCCGGTGTGAATATATACAGCGGAAGATTGATCAACATCAAAATAACAGCAAACAGTTATGGAAAATTTTAAAGAAACTAATGAAAAGTAAAGATTGTTGTCCGCAATCCATAACTTTGAATGGCTTAGAAGAACAATCGGCGCGAGTAACAGTAAATAAATTTAACCTTTATTTCGTAAACAGTGTTCAATCGATCAATCAAAGCATTGATTTGGTCAATGAGCCGGACGAGATAATACAGCCGATCAATAATAACTGTAGCTTTGATGGTTTTCATCCTATTACTTTTGCAGAGTTGAAAGATATTTGTTTTTCTTTGGAGAGATCAGCTAGTATCGACTATGTCAACGCAAAAGTAATACAAGATTGCTTTCATGTCATTGGACACGATCTGCTGGACCTTATTAATGAATCACTGCAAACGGGGCACGTGCCTGAAGTTTGGAAGGAATCACTTGTGGTTCCTATCCCCAAGATTACTGGGACGGATAAAGCCGAAGAGTTCCGTCCCATTAACATGTTGCACACATTAGAGAAAATAATAGAACTTGTTGTAAAAGGCCAGCTGATGGATTATTTAAATCGTAATGATTTGCTAATTCCAGAGCAATCAGGTTATCGAGAGGGGCACTCTTGTGAGCCTGCATTGAATCTGGTGTTAGCAAAATGGAAAGAAAAAATCGAGGCTAAAGAAACTATTCTTGCTGTATTTTTGGATCTAAAACGCACTTTTGAAACAATTTCTAGGCCCTTATTGTTGCAAACATGGGAGCGCTTTGGTATCGAAGGGACAGCATATAAACGGTTTGAAAGCTATTTGTGTGCTAGAACTCAGAAGACTCGTTTTAATGATTTTGAATCGGATTCCATTGCTAATACACTTGGTGTACCGCAAGGAAGTGTTTTAGGGCCCATTTTGTTCATAATTTATATTAATGACATGAAGCGAGTTTTACGGTTTTGCGATATAAATTTATTTGCCGATGACACTGTTCTGTTCAATGCAGCGAAAAATCCAAACGATATTGTTGCACTTTTGAATCAAAATTTACATTATCTGGCAAATTGGTTAAAGTTTAAACAGCTTAAATTAAATATTAGTAAAACACATTACTTGATTATTTCTTCTGCCAACTCCAGACCAGACGTAAACATTGTAATTGATGGTGAGAGATTGATCGCGTAAATGAATTAAAGTATTTGGAGTTATTATTGATGACAAATTAACTTTTAAGTCTCACATAGATAATGTCATCAAAAAAATGGCGAAAAAATACAGTATTTTGTGCCGTTTGAAAAATGAATTGACTGTTAGTAGTAAAATTAGTCTTTATAAGTCAATCATTTCACCACATATAGATTTTTGTTCATCCATACTATTTCTTGCAAACAATACAAAAATGTTGAGACTGCAGCGCTTACAAAATAACGTGATGCGATTAATATTAAGATGTAATAGATACACTTCCTCGAGTTTTATGCTGGACGTATTGCAATGGCTTTCTGTGAAGCAAAGAGTATATTTTTTGACAATGTTGTTTCTATATAAAATTCTGAATAATATGCTGCCTCGCTATTTGTGTGATTGAATTGATAGAGGAAATGATTTTCATAGGTACAACACCAGGGTTGATATTTGTAGACACTCTTGAGTGAAAGTGAAAAAAAGCATCCATAAACGATATTTTTTTAGAATCCTTTCAGAGTTCTCCCTTCCCGCTTTATGCATGGAAGTGAACTGTCAAAACACCTCATTATATTTCATGCGATGGATGCAAGACAACAAAATCAGTTTATCAGTTAACGAAGATTGTCAAGGCATCGGTCAGTGTCAGTGAAAAAGTGTTTCGGTGAGGTTCATTTTGGTTGAGTGGACTGTTTGTTTTTCTTTTTCGCTTTGAAGTGAAGATCATTTGGTTGGATTTGTCGTCAAATTTTATTCCGTAACCGTGAACGATGCGCGCGATCTATTTCATCTGAGTATAACAGCACGTTACTAGGACGAAAATCTCGTGTATCTGAAAGAGTGCTGCGATCATTGGAAGTGAAAATTGAAAATGATTGGCTGTAATTTTCGAAGAATTTTGCTGGGGAAAATGACTTTTATCAGCACTGTACAACACTAGAAACGCGGATGATGCTAGAACACCACATTTTTTATTCGGAAGACCACAGAACTCTCTGTTGCACAAAGGAATAAACTTTTTCAATTCGATGCCAAGACAAGTAAAACGTTCAGCAATAATGGCGAAGTTTAAAAGGCTTTGTATTTCACACATAAAGCTTGTTTTGTAGACAGATTATATATACATTTTTTGTAAATTAATTAAGAAGATTGTAAAATTTAAATATTTTTTCCTAATTTATTGGGTACATTAAGTTATTATGTTCATTGATGATGATGGGTTTTTGTTTGAATTTAGTTATATAATAATTGATATTAGAGTTAAAAAAAATGAGTCGGCTACACATGTTTGAGCCACGCGCGCGTAGACTGACATAGACAATCTGGATATTGAGTACATCAGGTTTAAACCCCTGAAATTGAAACAAAAAGCATAACGGGTTGATAAGTTGCTTTTTGGTTTGTAATAGTATATATGCTGTTACCTTTATTTTCTTAATTTATCTGCTTTTACGATTTAAAAAAGGGTTCGGAGAAAAAACTGAAAAGGGTTGGGTTTGCCTGTGGACTGTAGAGATCGTTATCGGGAATTATGGTGTCATAGGATCTCTCTCGTAGTTCTGGATCGTTATCTAGAACCAATTCTGATTAGTTAACGCTCCTAAATGTTAGGTTCAATTCCTAACCAAGTCCAGATAATTTTCGGGTTGGAAACGTTCTGGATGAGCCTTGGATCAATGTTATTGAAGAATCGTTTTTTTTTTCTTCATGTATTTTCAAATTATTGGTATTCTTTTGAAGGGTTACTATGTCTGTATTAATAACCGTTCCGTTATTTGTTTGTCAACTGGTTACATTGAATGACTCTATATAATATCTTACTAAGATAAATCGACCAGCTCAAACCGATGTAGGGGTATGAGGTGGGACCATCATCATCATCATCACGAACGATACCGAAAACGTTCAAACAGAACGATACCACATTTAAATTATGTTGAGGCCACATATATTGATCAGAGAAGGTATAGTTTTAAATAGTCTTTGAATATCTCTTCTTTCCATAACCTTTGAACCACATTTAAAATTGTTATGAAGTTCGTTATTTGTAAGTTTGAGAAATGACTCGTTCGTTTGACACTAGTTATGTTCAAGTAAGTCGTGTAATCTTTGAGATAATAGATTTTCGTTGTTTTGAAAAAACGGTTGCTTAAGTTCGATTATTATCAAATAAAATGGGAAAAATTCATCAGTTAACACTTAACTAGCCTGTTCGAATTCGTATTGTTCGAATCGTCTGTGTAGTTTCTGAGATAATGAATGTGATTTTCACATATTGATACATTACATACAAAGTTACAGCCCGATTACAATGAAAGTCAATGGGTGTTATGAGGCAGCTAGACCTTTTATTTGACACTAATTTTGTGAGAATCGGATCAGCCATCTCTGAGAAACATGAGTGAGATTTAACAGTCTTCAGAACACGTTTCTTTCCATAAATTTTGAACCACATGTTCAATCTTCATAAGATTAAATAGTTAAGGCTTTTTGAAGTAGCCCGTTCATTTGAAATTATTTTGTTCAATTCCGAATCCGATTACAATAAAATTCAATAGGGTCTTATGGGGCAATAAGACCTTTCATTTGCAATCAATTTCATGAAAATCGGTTCAGCCATCTCTGAGAAAATCGAGTGAGATTGGGAGAGCGTTACACACACACACACACACACACACACACACACACACACACACACACACATACACACACATACACACACACACACAGAAAACGCTCAGCTCGTCGAACTGAGTCGAGTGATATACGATATTCGGCCCTTTGGAGCACTTTTATACCTTTAGTTTTTTCAGTGATTGCTATACCTTTCTAGGAGAAAGACAAAAACATTGCTTCATCCGCCATTACTGATTTTTCTTTCGCGTACCCCCTGAAGGCTCTCGCGTACCCCCTGAAGGCTCTCGCGTACCCCAGGTTGACTGATTTAGACAATCGATATTAATTACCAATTTTCCAATAGTGTATCTCAAACAATAGTTTGTTTTTGTTACATAAATTAAACCGTAAAAGAATTTCTGATCGATTGATGCCAAAACCTCGCAAACCTGTTTATGAATGACTAAAAAATAAACGCTCAAAACCTTACCACTTTTCCCTGGTTTTCCCTGGTTGAATTACTAGATTTTCAAATTCAGGTGCTTAACTTCGATATAGACGTTAGTCAACGTCAAAAAAGTTTATTTTCGGCGATTTTTGCTGCATACAAACAATCGGTTCAAGCAGATTCAAAACAACAAGTTGTATCACGTAAAGTTTTTTTTATTTTGTTCCCAGATTGGTTTTTAAGATCAACAAATATTATAACAATGATTTTCATTAATATTTTTTCAAGCTTTTCCTCGAAGGCGATGTTGAGTCCCAATTATCTCCATAGCGTATTACAAAAGACCCTAGAACAAGATATCTGACTCTTGCAGAATTCATCGGACATGATTGTCGCTGCGCGTGAGCAAAAGTTGAACTAATTTATACACTGTTAATATGATGTATACTTAACGTCAAAATCAACTGATGACAAGGCCAAGGCATGACTGCTGAAAGGTGAAACAATTTTTTCAGTATCCATGAGGACGACTGTACGGTGCTGCCATCCGAAAAATGATGATAATGTGGACGAATGTTTAGTTGTCAAACATGAAACTTGCCGGAAGAATCAAGAATTATCGGCGCATCATTTGAAATTAAGCATACCATCAGAAATTCCTAATAAACGCTATGAGCACGCTCTACAGCCAAGTTTTCCACTTTTGCCGATTGAACCTGACCATATGCACAATGGTTCTGATACCGAGCTTGCGACATATCAAACTTTAAGTTTTGGTAGAATGGGACCTGAAAATAAATATAACCCTCCAATATAAACTGACTCTCTGACAGTCAATGTCACACTTTTTTCGCACGTTGAAGTGCAAAAAACATGGCAATAGCATTAACTGCAAAAAATGACAATATCATTATTCTGCATGTTAACTTAAGCGTCGAGCTGACCAAACTGCTACACCTTTTTCATATACAATCTTTAACAGCTCAACGATCGATGACGGACTATACACGATAAATCGGTTTTGCTCATAGTGACAATTTTATGAGAATTTAAGTCATCAGATGGCAGCACTAACCGCCGAAAAACGGTCGTGTTCAAAATGTATGAAAAATATGGAAGTTAGGTATCTTGTTCTAGTTATCTTTGGTATTACATATTTTCTTCTTAACGACAACACAAGACGTAACGTAACATGCAAATTTGGACAATTGCATAAGCCATATTTCACGTGGACTAGTTTTTGATGATTTTAGATCACCTTCCCTCTCCGTGGATAATTATTCATATATATACTAAAAATTTTGTATGAATCTTGGACATTCGTCCACATAAACTGTTAACGTAGCATGAGAATGGCCCAAAGATTGCTTTCCATATTTATAAACTCATTCAAGTCGTTTTTGGCTGTTCAATTGAGTTAAATCAGCAAAGTTTGACTCCAAATTCATCAAAATAATGAAGTGTTCAAAGTCACCCCGGAATTGGTGTAAAAATGTTGAAGCATGTTTTAAAACAGCAAAATTGTAGCTAAACTTTTGTCAGTGCATGTCAGTACTTAATATTTTAAAAGTATATTTCGTAGATTGCAGACTGATGACTATCACTTCCATTCAGATTGTTTGAGGAAAAATGTTTGGGAGTAACATTTCTAAGCCCAATCTAAGCTGAAGTATAGGTACGACAGTCAGCATTGCTGGCCACGCCCATCTTCACCAAAGCTTGGGAATATTAGAAAAGATATTGATGATGCGGTTCTTGCTTAATAGAAGGCCACCGACTCAGCGACACTCCCGTAAGTACTACATTATTGGAGGATTGGATGGGATTCGCATCAAGCAAACGATTATTGAGTCCATTACCCAAGTTGCACTACGAGAAGGCGGATTTTTTTGCATCCCACTTTGCAGAACCAAAATAAGTGTTCGTGAAGAGACAATTGAAAAAAAAGTGGATTTAAGTATTTTGGAAACTAGTTTTTCGTTCTTTACTTAACTCGACCAAGTTCAGAAAAGTTTAAAGATCAAAAGATTCAAAACTTGAATTAAATTGGCAAAGAAGTTCAAAAATAAGTCTTTCTTGCAGTACATACAGGATGAACGAAATTTAAAAATGATTTTGGTCGGTCTGAGACGACGATGAAATGGCTCCCTCTACGCTTGTCAGCTTGTGACTAGACAAGACACTGGTAGAGCAGACAATCATCACAACCTCAATTTCGTGGGTGCTAAGCTTTGACTCTGGAGTTTTTACTCTCAATTTTCTATTTAAGATTTCTGGTTTTACTATCGCCTTTTCGAGATTTGATTCCAATTTTGTTTTTTGAATCATAATTTATGATTTTAAATGTATGGTTCTTGATTTTCTTTTTTTCCTTTCACGCTTCTTCTTTGCGATTTCCGTTCTAGAAATTCTGATTTTCGTTCTTTGAATCACGATTCTTGGTTTTCTACATTTGTTGAAAAAAAAAGGAAAAAGAAAAAAGAAGCAGAAACAACGATTATAAGGATAAAACAAAGAAAACATCAAAGTAAGCAACAAAGAGTTTTGAAAAAAAGTGGACAGACATGGTCATGGATATAATGATTTTTTCTAACGGTTTGTTTTGTTCGTTTACAACTATTTCTTCGTAAATGGAATTAGAAGAATTTTTTACTCCTGGTTCGCCACGCTCTTCATGAATGATATTCCACGAATAATTAGTAATAATAAATATAAGAACATGTATTCAAAGTTTTCTTAGGAATTTATCTACCTGTACCAAAATTCTTTATGAGATGACTTAAATAAAAATTTGTTTGAAAAAAAAGCTTTCTTCAGAATTTCATATTTTTCCTTTGCTGAATACCTTTTTTCGTGACGAATTTTGCTAACAACTTCATGCAAAAACTCTTATTTCAAAATGCTGCGCTAATGAGTTAAATTATGGTGATTCTAATTCTTCACCAAAAAAATGGCGAAAGTTTAACAAAACTTAAAACAGATGCAAATCAGATAATCTTCATGCGCACACGGAAAGTGGAACACTGATCATTGTGGATTTAAATATTTTAGAAACGAGTTTTTGCTATTTTTTACCTTTCTTTTTTTCTAATCTATTAGAATAATTCATCGATATGAAGAAGGTTATTTTGTTATAATTCTGAGAAACGCCCGACTTTAAATACAAACTATTAAATTAGACCAACATCAATATCAAAGTTTGTGCCGTGTCAAATAAATGTTGTGAAAAAAAATATCAAAGTTAACACGACAGGAGTGCATACCAAGTCAACAAAATCCGAAACAACAGTCGCTTTGGACGGGTTAGACAGCGCTGAAACTGCATCCTTTCCGTTGATCAGTTTGTGGCCAGACCCTGCTAGAGCAGACAATTATCATAACCTCAATTCCGTTTGTGCTAAGTTGCGACACGTAACCTGACACTAGTAACTAGCGAGGCAGCTGCGGACATGTGCCTGCAGTTTGATAGAATTTTATAAGACGAATCCAGATGAAACATCATTCCGCTGGCACCGCAGGAAGAGACATATAAATACCCCGAAGGAAGGAAGCCGTTCGGGACCTGTTTGTCAAAGACAAACAAGTCTTCCCGGATTTCTTCTGCACTGACACTCGCTGGTGGCAGCCGAGAAGTTCTTGTTTTCTTGTTTGTTTCGTCCGAGATCGTGGCACGGAACAGGGATGTGCTGAAGTTGCCCGATTGGCATCAGAACCGGATCGAACATGACAACCCGTTCGGGGCGCGCGGAATTGCACCACTGGAAGATATCGACTGACACTCTTGATTGGCTTCCTTTTCCCGAGGTTTTACTGCTTGAGTGTTGCTTAGAGCAATATCTACTTAACTCGTTCCTGTGAAGATCTGATTCAGCTATCAAAGCGTTCAATTGAACACCATTCAGCAAACATCATCATCATAACACTATCCGATTTCGATTGGAATCCCATCCCCAGGGAGGTTATTGCCCTCCGTCGGGGGAGAAGCGCACTTGGCGAGTTGCCCACTGAGTAGCTATTGCGTATTTATTTTCCCTCTTTTGGGAGAAATTGGGATTTGGGCCAGGCCGCACGATTCAATGCGCAATTCCAAATTCCTCACTCGCGGCGCGGTCCGTCAGCTACGATTTGCATCATCTTCCCCTCCCCTCTTTTCCCCACCGGCGGTTGTTTGCTGGTTTTTGCCATATAAACAGCTAGAGGAGATGGTGCCAATTTCAACCTAATAATTGCTATTGTCTTGATTTTTTTGTTTGTCAAGAAGCTGATCCAAACTGAACAATGAGAATGTGGATTTTTGAAATAATCAATAAATGCTTGAACAATCAATGAGCGCTTTAGAGCGGAGCTCGAACTCTAAAGCGATCGCTTCCTCTCTAGTCGCGCCGGGTGTTTTGTTGCCTTTTCCGCTTCCCGGTACGTTTCGCTCGAGCAGAGCCAAAATTTTCGATATTATACTACAACTAGAAGCAGCCGAGCAAGCAGGCAAGAAGAGGAAGAATCTTCAATCTACTTTTAATTTTGTTTTTGTGCGCTTTCTCACGTGGCGCCATCATACCGCGGTGGTGAACAAGAGGAGGCCAATGAACTTGCGTGGTTTTTGGGAGCGGACCTTGCCACTGCTGTTGCTGCTGCGCTGATGCAAGAGCTGATCTTGAAAACGGGCCACTTTTCCTGGCTGCGAGAATTTGGAACGTTGGGAAATTTCGCCCCATTTGGGGGGAAAAGCGGATCATTCTTATCGGTTTTCTGGGCTGCGAGCATTCTTAATTGAAATTTTGGAAATCAAAATGTTCTCGAAGTCTGTTTTGTTCAGTAACAAAATGTTACATATGGGATGGATTTCGTCAGGTTGTGGACCTCTGGAGGAGAACCTTCTTTTAGAAAAAGGTTTCATGAGGACTGGAATTATGAGCAAGGTCAGCCAAACACGTATAGTTTTTCACGCTGCACTAGTGCTGAAACATTAAAAACCATTGAAGCGATAATTCCAATGCAGTTGACGCCATTAGAAGTTCGTGCAACCGAGGAAGTAGTAAGTGACCAATGACACTGAACCGACTTACGACGGTTGCGGATTCCGGTTGCAGCAGCCCGCAGGCCGTTGCAAGCTGCGCCTGCTTTCGTGCGGGGACCTGCACTTTGCATAATATGCAGAATGTTATCGAGCGCAATGAACTAATCAGCCCAACGCTAAATGACTGGGCAGATAATAAATGCAAATTGACTCCGGGCAGATATTATTAGCTGGCGACTTGTTGTGTACACTTGTTGCCTCACTAACAACGTCGGCTACGTGGCGTGGAGGGAAAAAGGTACAAGTTCTTGTGCGCAAAACTGTTGCGCGGTTCAACACCGAGGGCGGAGACGGTGACAAGGATCGCTAAGGCTTCCTATAATTATTTGGATGAAGCCATTTCTACACGGTCACCTGCTAGGAGCGGATATGTGCGGATACGGTCAAAGTATCTTACAAAGTTAGAAGGCAATTATCTTGAGAACAACTCCAACAATTTATTAATTTTAATATTTTACCTCCGATTTCCATAACATTCCACAGTGTTTTATTTTGCTGATTTCGTGCGCAAAATTAATAGCGTCTTCAAATTAGATTTTAGTGATTTACTTTATTCGAAAAAGTTTCTATGTATTTAATTGTACTTCTTTTAGAATGTACGATTTAGTGATTAATTCACCTAGAAGTGATATGGAATTTTTTTTTTCAGGACAGTAAGATAGACAGCTAGTGTCTTCGAAAAAGTTGTGGTAAATGGTTTTACTAGCAACTTTGTCGAAGGTGTCGGATTTATATCTCTTATGTTAAAAAAGATATAAAAAGTTTTGTATACAAAGTTCACTCAAATCATAATTTGAAATATAACTTTTTTCCTGGATTTTTTACATATTTTATACCTTCTAGAAAATTATTAGCCAAACAAAAATACACATTTTTGCTAAACATTTGATCTAGCTATGATCAAAATAAAAAAGTTATTCAACCATTAACGGTTTTAAAGGGTTAGTTTAATTTCAAATTACTCAGCTATACGCAGAAATACACAGATAACTTTTTGATGTTCTGAAAGCACGTCTGTTTTACTTTCAAAAGAATATAAAATCATCTGTCTAATAAAGTCTTTTCGATTGTTTCAATGAAAAAAATCTTGTGCATGAAAATTCGAACTTTATCAAATAACTTTGTTATTTCTAAATATAGCGTTTTACAATCTTCAGTAAAAATAAATCCAATTAAATCGTGTAATTTTTTAGAAGGTCATAAAAATATAGAAAATCATTGGAAAGAGTTAGAATGAAAAATATGAATTTCTGGTCAAAGTTCAACACATTACGTCATCTAAAGTGAATCAAAAATCGGATTAAAAATAAATACGAAGTATAAGAGTAGAAATAGAAACTAACTGAATTTTTCTCTTCTTAATGATGTGAAGCGATTCTGCTAAGACGCTCGCAATTTTATTTTCCAATTTTTCCGAGTTATTTGAACTTTGTTTGTTTTTTTTTCTCCCGCGACTCAACCGAGAATTTTTCAAAAATTATCAACAGTTTATTTATACCTTCATTACAACAGCCGCTCATAAGACTTCCAGAAGCTTCATAAACTCTACAAGGAAATTTGAAACAACCGGTGAAGAAGACAGCAAAGGTGACAGTTAACTGTGACTAAAAATCCATATTTTTCATTATAACTCTTTCCCATGATTTTCTATATTTTTATGACCTTCTTAAAAAATTCGCGATTTTATTGGATTTTATTTTTGGATTTCGCGATTTTATTTTATTGGAAGATTGTAAAACGCTATATTTAAAAAGAACAAAGTTATTTGATAAAGTTAGAATTTTCATGCAAGAGATTTTTTTCATTGAAACAATCGAAAAGACTTTACTAGACAAATGATTTTATATTCTTTTGGAAGTAGAATGGACGTGCTTTTAGAACATCAAAAAGTTATCTCTGTATTTTTCGGCGTACGGCTGAGTAATTTGAAATTAAACTAACCCTTTAAAATCCGTTAATGGTTGAATAACTTTTTTATTTTGAATCATAGCTAGATCAAATGTTTGGCAAAAATGTGTATTTCTGTTTGGCTAATAATTTTCTTGAAGGTATAAAATATGTAAAAAATCCAGGAAAAAATTTATATTTAAAATTATGATTTGAGTGAACTTTGCATACAAAACTTTTGATATCTTTTTTAACATAAGAAATAGAAATCCGACACCTTCGACAAAGTTGCTAGTAAAACCATTTGCCACAACTTTTTCGAAGACACTAGCTGTCTGTCTCAATGTCCTGAAATAATAAATTTTCCATATCACTTCTAGGTGCATTAAACACTAAATCGTACATTCTAAAAGAAGCACAATAAAATACATAGAAACTTTTCCGAATAAAGTATATCACTAAAATCAAATTTGAAGACGCTATTAATTTTGCGCACAAAATCAGCAAAATAACAAATAACACTGTGCATCCCCAAGAAATATTTTGTCTTTCATGAAAAAAAAATAATATAAAAATTACAATAAACATCAGGCAATGTTCTGTTATTTGTCTATTTCTTAGGGGTTGTACACCTTTTTTCAAGTGGATAACGGTCCTGATGGGTCAGCAGGTCAACGAAAATCATGAAACCCATGAATTTTCATTAGCTTTGATTTTCCTGTGTTCGTTGAGCGATCGTTTTAATAAGTATTTCATTTTTACTACAAACGGAAATTATCTTTTCCGAAAAATCCATGTTTAGAGAGCTAAAACTTGTATTAAAAAGATTTTTTAACGTGAACTAATTTTTTTTGTCTCATGACTACATGCTGAATTCAGTGAAGCGGGCAATGTATGTAATTTTACGAAAATGTGAAAAATGAACGAGAGCAGAAGGTGTGACTTAGACTTTGCAAAAATTATTCTCATCCAAATGGGACTCGAACCTGATCATCCTGAAAAAAGAAAAAAAAGTCGGACTCGCATAAGGTTCTCGATATCGGACTGCGTTTGCAAGGCACGCCCATATTTTGGCGTTGTCTTGAGGATGTCATTGATAAAAATGGAGGACGTATCGAGCACATTTGTTTGAAAAGCCAGGTAAAGATAACTGAACTCAGAAGTTTTCGCGTTTCTTCTGCCGCACCCTGTATGTTTTTCTTTGATTTTTTGGGAGAGAGAGGATACGGTTTTGCAAGATCCACTCACCTGTTAAATCATCGAGTTATCTTTGTCTTTGATGCTTATGGCATTGATTTACATGAAGCATTACTGGCACCTTCGATATCAATAATCTTGCCTAATGCAATTTATTTCAATTTATGTTCACATTCATGGAGGATTATTCCCATGGGTTGAATAAATCAAAAGACGGAAATAACTTCTAAATTATTCATCCATTCGCTTTGATGGCAAAGAATGAATTGTGTTATATCGATTGTATATTGCAATAAATCTATGTTTGTCTTCAGCGCAAACAACTCTCAGAAAACGTGTTTTCATAGAAAATTAAAACTTTTCGAACACAATATCCGTCTCAAAAACGGATGCATGTGTGATTGTTAATCGCCAAGAGCTTTATAGTTTTGAATTACTATTAAACTATATTGCATCATAGAAATAAAATTCTTCTCGAAAATGTTGAAATTGAAAAAAGTCTTCAAAATTCAACTTTTAGGTCAAAATTTGTCTTACATTTCCCATGTCAAAAGTATTCCTTGGTCAAAATCTTTAACTTGGAGCAATCCATAGAACATTCGCTCGGTATGAATTGCGTCTAAGAACACCTAATTCGGATGTTTTGTTGTGTCAGAAAGGTGCGTTCATATTCAGCGTCACACACATATGAACAACATACTTACACACACACGTCTATACACGATCAACGAGCGGCGACCACTGAGGGCATGCTTAGTGACTGAGGGAATGACCACTGATGATTACCGAACAGTCCCGGACCAGCAGCAAGAGATTGCCAATGGATGGTAAGGTTCGAACACTGTGCTGTCGAGTCCTCGCAGTAGCCATAGAAGCCCCAAGTACCATCGAAATCCAGGAGCGGAAAGGTGGCAAACATATCTGTGTTCACACCGTAAATATCGGTAGACGGTCCAAGGTTAGTTAAGGCCGTTAAAAAGTCGATGGACACGAGGCCGAGAGTGATCGCGGCGTCTGAACAGGTCGTTGCGATTATCGAGTTCTTGACGAACAGGCGGAACATCAACGGTGATCTGAAGCAGAGCTTCCTCCTGCTTCGGGCCACGGTAGATAAGGCCAAAACAGTGCACGCGAAACTCGTAGCTCCAGCGGAGGCGGCAGAGCAGGAGGCAAGGACTTGCAGGGCAAAGATCCAAACAGGTGCAGACAGACGCCCTCTCTTTCGCAGCGGGCTGATCTACGGGACAGGTCACTAAACGAACGTGGCAGTACCTGGGGAAGACGGCCCGCCAGAATGCCAAATAGCGTTTGGTTGTGCTATGCGTTCAGGAACCAAAGAGTCGACCGCATGCAATGGGTTACATTGGTAGGAAAAAGTCGCCGAGACGGGGTAGCAACTAGACGACCACGAAGGGCTGAGAAGGCGCGGACAGGGGTGATGCCCTCATAGTCAAGGCGGACGGGACTAAGTACTCTGAAGTCTTGAAGAAAATTAGGAAGTAACCTGCCAAGGTGATTCTTGAGCTTCACAGAGGCGCGAAAAATATAGGCGCTATCTACAAGACGATAGCCGAGTAGGTTCTAGGAGTGCAAGTTCGGGCACTCATCTCAGAGGTGATTCTCCAGCTTAAACGCAACGTTGCACAAGCTCTCAAGGAGATGTGTGGGAGGGGGTGGGTTAGCCTCCCAAGTGTCCAGCATGTTCCGAAAAACGGGACGCCAAGCACTTTATGAACCACTGCTACGCGACCCAACAGCTGCTATACCAAGCAGCCCCTGAGCCGTCGGACATCACCATCGTATCGGTCCCCTATCGCACCCCTCCTGGAAACGGTAACTGGGCCGCGGATAAGCCCAGTATGGCGGCCATATGGACGACGAGCAGGTTTCTGGTTAATGAGGTTGTGTCAAGTCAACCTCAAACGAAGAACACGCGGTCAATGCGAACAGAGTGTTCTACTGCAGTTGTTATGCTCAGCTCCTTTGGTCTCTCCCTTTGGTAACTTTGGAGCTGAGTGGACTAACGCTGTCGGAGATGGTGGGTGACTTCATCGGTTGGGCTGTTGAGCGGGAAGTTGCTGTACAAACAAGAGGGGTTAGATCTCGTTGGAAGCTTTCATAGATCTGGCCAATGTTGAGACTGTAACATACAGCTGAAATGACGCGGAGTCAATCATAGACGTGACGTTCTTTAGTCCAGAATTGATTACAAACTGGAGGGTAGACGATGGTTTGTTATAGTATAGACCAAACCGGGTGGCGGCAAACAACGGATATATTTACCTCTTCAACTGCCCGCGGGCGGAAGACATCACACTCGATGCCAAGGTTTATGAGGAGGCAATTGAAAGAGAGCTCGAGTGGGACAGTTGGCTTCGCCCGAGTGCTGATTAGTTGTCACACTATCGCGAACGTATGCCTAGGACTTGCCAGCTTGGGAATGGAAAGTCACCGGTATACTGGTGGACTGACGCGATTGTGGCAAACCGCAGAACGTTCATCCGTGCAAGACAGAGGATGCAATGTGCGCGAACCTTTGAACATGGAATAGAGCGCCATGCAGCATTCTGATCTGCAGAATCGGCACAAAGGGTGCGATAAAGGCGAGCGAGAGGGCCTGTTTTGATAAGCTATACAAAAGTGCTAATATGAGTATAATTCCGTGTAGTGGCTCCTACAGGATCGTTCCGGACAATCATACAGAAGAATGAGCATCCATGTACCGAGGTTATGTTGAAGCTAAAGTTACCTTTGGAAGTTGTGATCGTCGGTTTTGCGGACGACATAACGCTGGAGGTCTACGGCGAGGCGATCGGAGAGGTCGAATATATGGCCGTGCACTGCATGCACAAAGTTGAGGAAACTGAAGTTACTACACCATAAAACGGAGGTCACGGTTGTGAATAGCCGTAAATCAGAGCAACAGGCGATGGTCAGAGTCGGAGACTGCACCATTACCGCAAAGCGATCTTTGAAAATCTTATGGTGGGCCAGCGTAGGCTAGGTGCTAACAGTTATCGTGGTAAACTGGAAAGTACCTACAGGCTCATGTGCCTGAGTGTGGCGAGTGCGCATCGTACCGTATCAAACGAATTAATCTGCGTCTTGTCCAGCATGATGCCTATCAGCATTACCATTAAGAAGGATGTAGAGTGGTTCGACCAACGTGATACAAGTGGCCTACGAAGTCCGAGAATATCGTGTATGATCCAATTCCCGGAAAGGTAAATACACATACCGACTTATTCCGGTGGTATCCGGATGGGTTGAGAGACGCCTTAGAGAAGAAAATGTCAGAAAACTTCACGCAGTATCTACACAAGCTCGGGCACGTGGGGTCCCCCATGTGTCCCGCGTGCGGATGCGGATCATTGCAGAACATTGACAAATTGTAGAAAATCATTATAAAAAGTTATATTGAAAAAGTTCAAGGGTACTCTATAGAAAATTCCAAGTCCATTTGAATAAGTAGATAGAAATAATGTGACCTTAGCAAAGTTATTTTTTCTGGAATGTGCTACAACTTCGCCAAACAAAGTAAATTTTATATGCATAAATGAGAAAAATATAATTCGTTGTTCATGGGCTAATCCCAACATCGCAACTTTTATGAAATAAAGAATAACTAATTGAACTGAATAAGTTCGATCACCTAACATTGTTCGAAACATTGTAACCCTGGTATTTATTATAACACCATCAAGCGAATTGCAATGCCTTCTTGAAGTGGATAGAGTTTTTGACGTAGAACTACGTCTTTCGGGAAGCTCGGCTACAAAAGGATGTGAAATGAACTTTTTTAAAGCGGAAAAAGTGAAAGATATGTCTAATTTAAAATGCCTATAAGTCGATTAGTGTTCAACGGATTTCCTTCTTTTTTGTTGCAAACGCAGAATTCGACCTGTGATTGTTCGCTGAATGCTGACTTTCCCTAGAACGGTCGACAGAATTATATACCTAGTAAGCTGGGAACGCACTCTTTGTGCTGTATAAGAGCCTGTTTCTGCTCTAACCAATCATTTTACTAGTAGATGGCGACTAGGATAGTCCTAACTGAGTAGCATCGGCAGCAGCAGCAGCATCAGTGGTAGGTACAGCGGTGCTTCCTCAAGTAAAAACTTCCTTTGTGCGGTAGCGGCAGTATCAGCAGTAGGTACATCGGTCGGATCTTCCTCCAACAAAGAGTTGTCATATTTTGACGACATACGAACGTTTTGGGATGCTGGTTATCAAAACCTGTGGGCCGTTAAATTTTCAGTATGAAAACAGCTTTCCTCTGTGTTATCGGAAGAATCGGTCCTTTTGAGGACAAATTGAATACCTAATTGAAGAGTTATTATTTTCTCGTTCATTCACTACACTTCATTCAAAATGTTAGAACACCTCCATAAGGACGGTTGTAAATTCGACTTCATCTCCGTGTTTCAGCATGAGCTGATTTTTTCCTTTACATGCAACACTACCCAACAGAAGGGTAATGAAATGTTGCGTAACTGAGTGCGGCATCTTCTGTTATTTGCTTCCACACGACACTGAAACGCATAATCAAATCGCATAATCAAAATCAAAAATTGTCAAGTTTTAATTATGCAAACTGTACTATCGAAAACGGTCAAGCCTTGTTGAAGCATAGATTTCGATTGATCTGGTTGATCGTTTCATGCGTGCTTTTACCAATTCGCTCAAACTAACCGTTTTCTTAGTAGATGGCTTCTAGAACTGTCCTAACTAATTAACAGCAGGTGGCAGCAGTAGCAGCAGCGGCAGTGGGTACCAACAGCGGGTACCAGCAGTGGTAGTGGTAGGAGTGCAGCTAAAGATGCAGAGGAACTTTCTTTAGTGAAAAGCTGCCTTAGTTTAGTAGCGGCAGCAGTAGGTGCACTCAACGTTGCCAGTATGCCAGATAAATCCGGATTTTGCCAGATTTCTTATTATGAGCCAGGCAAACAGATAAACCTGATAATAGATAGGAATTTGCCAGATGTTTGACATTGAGCTGAGATTTTTGACAAATTTTTAATTTGCGTTTATCCAGATTTCATTTAAAACCTAGTGGCAACTCTATGTGCATTGACCGGCCCTTCCTCCAGAGAAAAGCTCTGCTGTATTTTGGCAACATACAAACGATTTCGGGATGCTGGCTATCATAATCTACCGGCCGTGTCTAGCCTTTAGTGTGAAAACAGCCTTCAATTTTGTTATCAGAGTGCCTCATTTAGATGGTAATATTTATCTAAATGAAATGTTAAGGTGAAACCTCATTGAATCCAAAAATTGCCGACTTGGAGTCACCACTTTGAATTTTCAAAAGCACAAGAGTCGGTAATACTTAGCGCGTTTCCTATGAAAATGCTATTTCTAACTAAACATTTCAAAAGGTTTTTCCGGAGCGTCTTTTCATTTTGGTAATGGTGCAGCTTTAGTAACTCTCCCAAGCGTGGTTTTTGTTCAGAAGGCTAGAGTGATCCCTACACTATCAACTGGTGCAAATAACGTGTCATAAAAGGTGTTTTATAAGTTGTGGTGATTAAATGAAAGTGATCGATCAAAAAATCGATCAAAGCAGATAGGACCTTTTGAAATGTTTCTCTAGATTTTATGTTTGCTTTTTGGATTCAATGAGGTTTCACCTTAATAAGATTTTAAAGTAATTTGCTTTCTTCTAACCTATTAAACAGATAATTCGATGTCTTCGTTTTTCGCTAATTCAATTCCTACTGCCGCAATACAACAAACGGTCATTTTTAGGCAACCAAAGAAATGAATTGAAGATTTAATATGTTTTCGGTATTTGGCCATTTTCGGTTGTTTTCTAGAAGCCGTAATTCACCATTTTAGGTTTCAAAATAACGTCTCTAGTCGATTTCCAGCCACTGGGCATCATTCTGGTTCCAGAAATACCTTGAAACATGTCGTACAATATTCGTATTTTGGTCGATTCATCTGACAATAGTTTACGTCATAAAGTTACAAATGTAGACGCATACTAATTTTCCAATCGATTTATGTAAATACGAGAGAAGCCCGTTGAAAACTAACCGAGTTATAAGCATTTCAAATTGGACAAAAATTATTACATGTTCTGTTGTCAAACTTTCATTTAAGATATTCCTTTAGAAGCTTACCGCAAGTCGTAGACGACTTAAAGTTGGAAATAGACATGAGGCATAAGGATGTAATTTTTTATAAATGTAAATAAGTGTTGGGCAATTCGGAATATGGTTTAGATGCGAAAAATATTAAAATAGTATTAAAACTGTCAGCGTCAGTTGGTTTGTCGAGAGAGTTTCCTCTCCTTCTCACATTAAAGTGTGTAGAGAGGTGAGGCGATTTTTCATATTCACTGGGGATCAAAGTATAAGTAGACGCGGATCGTGACGTTAACATTTGCATCAATGTACTATGAACTCCTTTTTTCAAATTAAATATTATCTAATCTTAGCTTTGAGCTACACATTAAAAAATGTCGGCTTCAAAAATCTGCGTACCGAAACAAACTATCCACTTTGTCATAAAAACGAGCTAAACTTGCCCCAATGTCCCTATATTATTGGGAATAATGATTTTTACTAGGCTTTGCAATCCCGGAAACGACTTCCCGGGAAAAACCTTTGTCCGGGATTTCCGAATTCTGGGATCAGAAACATTGATTCCCGAATTTCTCAGAAAATTTCTCATGATTCACTATAGTTTGCTATATAATAGTGCAGTCAAACTAAATATCCGACCAAAACGCAAAGCAGACGTCATCAATCATTATAGTAGCACTAAAGCGGCCCTTTTAACGAAGCAAATATTAAAGTGAATTGTTTGCTAGTGTAAGATCAAACTTTTTGCTTCAATTATTTGATTAAAATGTTTGCTCTCTTATTTGCCTAACAAAAAATTTAGCAAATATTTGCTTGGTTTTATGTCGAGCGCTTATTTACTTGAATTTTCTCGTTTTTCTACTGAAATTTCGTATGAGCAAACTACAGCTAAAAGGTTTTCGTGTGTCACTTCAAATCAAATGTTTGGGTTCTTCACAACGCAAACTAGTTCTTGGAGTTTTCAGGAAAAGCGAAACTGATTTGTTTTTTTTTGACATAGAATACGTCCTACGGCAACATATACAGGGGTCCAACTTCAATACAAGGATTCAATTTCGAAAACCGGAAACATTGAGAGCGTCACGAAAATTGTCCAATTTCCGAAAGCTTTAAGCTCAGTCAGTTTCCACCCGAATTCCATGCAGCAATCGATTGGAAAATTATCTAAGCACCCGTCCAAATGCAGAAATTTGTACCTAATCTGCTTGTTCGACCTATTGTACTATTGAAAATTGTTGAACCTTGACGAAACGTAAATATCGACTTTTGATTGGTCGCTTGCTGCCTTTCCCTAAAAAGGACGACAGAATAGAGTATCTAGTTAGCCTGGAATGCACTCATTGGGCTATATAAGAAACTGAATACGGCCAGAAACTGAACGAGACTCGCACTGCCAGGTGGTTTGAGAAGCCACCATCATCCAGCGTGTATGTATACATAGGGTGTATGCACATATATAACGTGTGTGAATATCTATAGCGTGTGTCGCTTGCGTGCGTGGCTAGCTATATAGCGCGTGCATGTCTATAGCGTGTCTGTGCATGCTTATAGCGTGCGTGGCTTGCGTGTGCATGTCTATAGCGTTTGTGGTTTGCTATATAGCGTACGTAGCTATATAGCATGCGTGGCTAGCTATAAAGCGTGTGCATGTATAAGGTGTGTTTGTGCATGTCTATAGCGTTGTGCCGTCTGTAGAGATAAACGTCATCTGGAGCAGATAGACCATTAAATTGATGAACCCCATTGAGTGTATTCCCAGACCTATTGCAAGAAATACGTTGACTTAATACAGGCTGTCTTATTCTACGGTAATTATTTCTTGAATCGTTAAAAACATTTCAACTAATTTTTCGTGTAACTTGTGTTGGAAGAATTAATTTTTTTCAACTCAATAGAACTTTTAAACCTTGAATCAGTTCGACTTGGAATAAATATTTCAGAAACTCAAAGCAAGTGTAACTTGCGAATCTTAAATGATTGTTTGACGATTTGAAGACTCTGAAACCTACTTCGACGGACAATAAGCGCGTATTCTCCTTTTCTGCAAATATTTGCAAACGAGATGAATTCCTGATGTAAACTTGAATATATCATGTTTTTTAAAATCGTTTTTCATGCGAATCGATAACAAAATAAATTGATTTTTCGTTACCTGTTATTGATGAACTTAATTTCAAATTTCATATTATTAAACGATTTTTTTTTCTGTTCCCGGTTTCCTGAAATTCGCGGGAAATGAGATTCGTCATTCCCGTTCCCCGGGAATATTGCAAACCCTAATTTTTACGTTACCTTGTCAGTAAATAGTGTTTTTTTTTTAATCTATCCAATAAAGTTCTAGAAGTATTTCTGCGAGTGAGTACAACAAATAATAATCTCTTAGAAGCAGCTTTCAATCGATTTTAATTACGGTTTTATTTTCCTTCGAATGAGTAACAAATTTAATAGTCCAAATAAAATTGTCATCCTCTAAACA
Source organism: Wyeomyia smithii (assembly GCF_029784165.1). Taxonomy (NCBI): domain Eukaryota; kingdom Metazoa; phylum Arthropoda; class Insecta; order Diptera; family Culicidae; genus Wyeomyia; species Wyeomyia smithii. Next base: position 53,506,054 of record NC_073694.1, read on the forward strand.
GTTTAAAGAAACTTCTCTTTCATCATGGAGAAAAAATTTGTTTCGAAGGGAGATTTGGTATTTTGGACGAAATGCTCATGACTAAATATATTCAGAAGTCAAAATTAAGTAAGGCGGAGAATTCTATAAAAGTTTTACACCGATCTTGATTAGGAACGTTAAACAAATGAATAAAGATGACCCAGTTACTGTTAATTGTAGACCCCATAATCATACATCTACGTGCATCATCTTTTTCATTGCCTTTTTGATCAATAGGTGAAAGTCACAGCAGATTGAACGAGGTGAGATATTATCTGCTAAACAACTTATTAGCTTAGCTGTTCTGCTTGGGAAAACTGTTCGGCCCGCAAATGCATAAAAAAATAGAAGCTATTTTATATAGTCAGATGAACAGACAAATTCGTCATCAGCATAATATCACCAGCATTCCATCATACGTTCCAAAATTAAACGCGACCGTTCGCTTAGAAATCATTAGGCTAGCATATATTTCACGCATCGGGAAAATTAGGAATTTTGAAGCGATAAATCTTGTGAAATTACACCGCTGCGCGCTGGAGAACTGCCAGAAGTCAACTCCCAAAACGACTGCCAAACTAGGCTTTCCATCATATCGTTTACGGGGTTCCTTCTTTGGTCAACTGAGGGCAATTACTTGCCAAGTACCGAACCATGGGTCGCGCGCGTTGCATTAAGCAGAATTTAATACCTTTTAACCATTTGATCCCCTTCTTCCCGAAGCCAGCCAGCGAAGCAGCGAAATAAGGTGGCATCTTCTCAGTTATTTTTGGCAAGCCTTCAGCTGCATCGAAATCCCATCATAATTATCACTTCCGATTCGTATCGTTTCATCTTTCCAGCCTATGTTCCTCTGCTTTCCTCTTTCCCCCCATTAACTCACTAATGACTCGGGCAAAAGATCTGAAATATTATCGTCGGAAAAGCAACGGAATCCGCACCAGAAGGTGCTGCCGGTTGGGGTGAATGAACTTTTTTCTCTTGCCGCAGCACCTTCGGGCCCGCATCGTGCGTGCACCCACGTGTTGTGGAGAGGAAAACGAAGAAAGTTTTCGCCGTGATTTTCCTGGCAAGTGTGGTGCAAACCAGTCAGCCAGCCAGCCAGCGAGCGGGCGTTTTAAAAAAAACCTCCCGGTTCGGTGGGGGAATTTTTCGGGATGGAAGAAAGTTCAGCCAGAGAGCGCGCGCAACGGGATCCGGTCCAATTTGGCCAATTAGAAAACGAATTGCGCACCACAGCCTGGGATGCAAATTGGGTGCGGCTCTCGTTAGAAGTGGTTTGATTTTCCTACCCCCACCCTGTTGGTGGGGGAGGTGCGGAGGTGGCCGATTACTATTACCGATAGATTGTTGTTTTTGGTTGTTTGCATTCGGTGCTTAATGTGTTTCGGATAGCGGAACGAGGAGTGTTCAGAAAGCGCCATTTCATTGATGGCTTATTGGTGTTTTTTTTTTGTTTTCTTAGCTTGAACAAGTTTTTAAAAGAGGATTGTAGTTACTATCGAAACAGTTGTGCTGTAATTAACCGACCAACCCCTGCTGGAGTTGATTTAATTCCGAACAATTCGGTTCCTGTCTAAATTAACCTACTCCACAAATCAGCTTTGCTTATCTCCGGTATACAATATGTTTTATATCTTGCACAGAAGTTCAAATGAGTGTTATAATTGTCACTCATTTGTTTCCCTTGTAATTCATATTCTTATCAAATCCTCTTTTTTATTTTTTTGTTGACGTTTTTGACGTGTTAAGGGGCCATCCACATTCCACGTGGACAGCTTTGGGGGGGTTTGGTTAATGTCCACGGTCCACACATTTTTTTAGAATTTATATGGGCAGTTGTCCACGCAGGGGGAGGAGGGGATAAGATCGTTAAAGTATATTTGACATTTAACAATGTTTGACGTTTTGTTTTTAAATTTAGTTGTTAGGTACTAATTGACATTTTTTTTAGGTCCTTTCCCAAAATCATTCCAAATTTTAGTTCTCCTCTCTTAAGAATCGTTTGTACACCCATATGGAGATTTCGAATGTTGGGTTTATTTACTCCTGCGGCCAACTTGCGGTCGACCAAGTCTCACGAAGCCATACCGTGCCTTACGTAACAATTAAATGCTCTTCAAACCGGCAATCAGAAACGGCACCACACCGACTTCGACCCTAATAATGACGTTATTGCCGACGCACGGTTGCGATTTCACCTGTCTTCGGGGGCCGGGACCGTTTTCATCTAGCTGATGGCGGTTCAGGTGAACAGACGCCTAATGTTCCATCTGTGCCGTACCGGTGCCCGGGCCGGTGCACAATCTGTAAGGGGAAAAACGCAAGGAACCAAAACCGTCTATCAGATCTTCATCATCATCATCATCATCGTTTGGCATCGTCAGCGGGTGGATTACTTCCGCGTGTTCCGTCAAACTGCGCTTAGAATCGATACTCGGAAAGACGGGAACCGGGGGCTGTTCTTCGGCCAAGGTAGATTACATTTCTTTCTTCACGGCTCAGGGCTTTCCACGGTACAGTAAATTGTTTTATTATTATGCTATTTTCTTCTAGCATGAAGAATTTCCTCTTTTTCGCCCTTCTTGCTTCTTGACTGACGGTGACTAGACTAGGCAGCACCGGCTTGGGAAGACATCCGGTGGAACAGGGAGGGGAGGAAACAGGGTTGGTAGCTAGTTCTGCATAAGGAACAAACTTCCCGGGAACTTTCAGCAGCAGTAGCATCTGAGATGAGGAGAAAAAATCATTTCGTACCGAAGAGCACAGAACAGTGTGTTATTTAGTTCCGCCGGAGCACAGAAGAAGTTGCTATAACCCACCGAGTGGAACAGTGCACCTGAGGGGGAAGGGGTGGCGAACGGCAGGCATGAAGAGGGGTATACAAGTCTTTCATGAGTCGGGTTCGTGTTCTTCCGACGTGGCTCGGAGCCCCAGTTATTCTAATAGATTTTTTTCGCAACTATCAGAACAAAACAACATGCAATGTTGTAGTTTCCAGTGTAACTGAAATTAGTTCAAATATAACATTCCAGGAAAAATTGCTCAGTCAATGTGACTGTCAGACTGTCGGTCAAATCGAGTCAAGGCTCTATTGAGACGACTATAGAAAGCCTAATTGATTCCCAACCAAAATCAGAGCAACGTAGTAACGCACCTAACGAGTTTTTTCTTTCTTCCAGCGACTCAATCGGTCTTAATTAATCGCCAATCGTGCCGAGAGATGCGTCGGTTTTGAAGTACCTAATTCTACATTCATTCGAGGCCGCGTGGAGTGAACTAATCTGATTTCTGAAGATCTTGGGAATGTGACACACTCCGAGTTTAGGGTTTTACACGCGCTTAACTGTAAACGGTTGCCAGCGTTGAGTTACGACATGAAGGATTCGGGTGATAAAGGTTCCTAATGAGATTGTACAAAGCATCATTTAATGGAATTTAGGTTGAAGAAGTTAGCTTATCGAAAATCAATGTTTAATTTAATCACTGCTCTTTTGTACGCAACTCCACACCTGATCCGAAGGTCACATCCGGTCCCGTTTCCCGAGCAACCATTTCACATTCATCTTGCTTACACTCACTGACGGTTGTTGTGGTGCTGTTCATGATCGCAGCAGGGTCAATGGCCTTCCGTCCGCTCGTTCTCTCTCGCGCTCTCCCCGCTCCCTCTGCCAAACATCGCGAAAATTGCACCGAAACTTAAGCACTGCTGATTATTGCCGAATATAAGAGAAGTGCGCGCACCGGATAGCTGTCTGAGGCAGAAAACGAAATCATCAACAACATCTTTAGACAAATTGGAAGTACGGTTTTTTTTGCTTTCTTGCCTGCTTGCTTCTTTTGCTCTACTCAGAGCTGATAAAAATAAGCGGAAGTCGAGGATAGCTTAATTTATAGCATTATTTGTGCTGTGCAGTCGAACCAATGAGCGAAGCACGCGGTTAAGCTCTGATACTATCGTGGCCGGCGTTGTTATTCGGTCAATTTGGGGGTTTGTTGATGAACTTGTGAAGATTTTCGTTTTTGTTAGTTTAATTTATTATATAATATGTGGTACAAATAACAACTTTTTTAGAATGTTGTAATTTCAAAAGATGAATAAAAACCTGAATTAATCCACCTAATGGTGCAGAAACATTTGTTATACTAACTATTACTTTATACATATTAGGCCAGTCAATTACAAATCGTGTACCAACGTAAGTCCAATTTCAATAATGAATGAAATGAATTTAAAAGATAGTTTTCAGAGAGTTAACCAAAGACGATCATTGAATTAAAGCATGACGTGGTGTTCGCAAATAATAAGGAATGTTATCACTGGAGTACATGAGTCTTATTTTTTCGATCACAAACCAATTTTTAAATGCTAACTAGAAGCAATTGATTTTTTTTAAATAATCGAACGTGGGGAAACAGTAATAGATAACAATGATGCTGATTTCACACTAGAACAGCAAACATGTATGTTATTTTTTTTTTTCTTCACATAACATTTATTTGACACGGCACAAATACAATTTAATGTTTAACGGCGCCAATTATATCTGATGACTTAAAAACTAAAGCAAATTTTTTATCCTCGCTGCCGACTACGAGCTGAAATTAAGTCTAACTTAAAACTAGCATGGGATTTCCAATCAGTGTTTTGTTGTTCAATGGTCGTCTGATAATCGTCGAATGGCATGTATGGATTCGTTCTGCTGAGCCACGATGTCGTGAGTTGGGACAGAGGCTCGTAGTCCTTGGGTCCTGGTTCTATTGTGCGGGGTCTGGTTGCTGGTTTTGTGCTTAAGGTTCAAACGTGTTCTTGTCGTTTTGTTGGGTGTAGACGGAGGGGAACGGGACTAGACTGGGGCATGGATGGATTTCAGGAAAACGTATATAAGGGACATGTAGGATAGGTCACGGCTCGCCAAGACATCACGAACAGGAACAGCCGGCTGTCTACCCTCGGCCTGCAGGGAAGCTATCAATTTAGACCTGGCGTCACGGTGTACAGGGCATGACCAAACCACATGCTCTATGTCGTGATAACCTTCACCACAGGCACAGATACCACTTTCCCCGAGCCCAACACGACGGAGGAGCGCGTCAAATCTATAGTGATTGGACATAAGCCGGGACATCACGCAAATGAAATCCCGACCTACATCCAACCCCTTGAACCACGGGTTCGTCGATACTTTGGGGATTATGGAATGTAACCACCTTCCCAATTCCCCTCTGGTCCAAGCATTTTGCCAACTGATGATCGTATTCTGACGTACAAGTGCGAAAAATTCATTAAAGGCAATTGGTCTTTCATAAATATCACCGTTTGTTGCGCCCACCTTAGCCAAAGAGTCCGCTTTCTCATTACCCGGTATCGAGCAGTGAGAAGGGACCCACGCTAAGGTAATCTGAGTAGATTTTTCGGATAAAGCACTCAGATGTTCCCGTATTTTCCCCAGGAAATACGGAGAGTGCTTAACATCTTTCATCGATCGGAGAGCCTCAATAGAACTGAGACTGTCCGTAAAGATGAAATAATGGTCCGTGGGCATTTTTTCGATAATCCCTAGGGTGTACTGAATTGCAGCTAATTCTGCGACGTAAACAGAAGCAGGATTATCGAGCTTATGGGAGACGGTTAAATTGTTATTGAAGATACCGAAGCCAGTGGACCCATCAAGAAGTGATCCGTCAGTGTAGTACATATTGTCGCAGTTGATGTTTCGATATTTATTGGAAAAAATTTTAGGGATCTGCTGCACGCGTAAATGATCCGGGATTCCACGAGTTTCTTCTATCATGGATGTATCGAAAAACACAGTAGAATCAGAAGTATTTGATAAGTCGACACGATTTGGAATATTCGAAGAAGGGTTAATATTTTGGGACATGTGATTGAAATACAATGTCATAAAACGGGTTTGAGAATTAAGTTCGATTAACCTTTCAAAATTTTCAATCACGGGACGGTTCAAGACCTCACATTTGATTAGAATACGAGAAGACAGGCTCCAGAAGCGGTTTTTCAATGGTAGTACTCCAGCTAAAACCTCCAAACTCATCGTATGGGTCGACTGCATGCAACCTAAGGCGATACGCAAACAACGATATTGTATTCGCTCCAGTTTGATCAAATGTGTGTTTGCTGCGGAGCGGAAGCAGAAACACCCGTATTCAATAACAGACAATATCGTTGTTTGGTAAAGCCTTATAAGGTCTCCTGGATGGGCTCCCCACCATTGTCCGGTTATTGTACGAAGAAAATTCACTCTTTGTTGACATTTTTTCATCAGATACCTCACGTGACAACCCCAGGTGCCTTTAGAGTCGAACCAGACACCAAGATATTTGTGTACCAAAACCTGAGAAATCGTTTTACCCATTAATTGTGTTTGAAGCTGAGCAGGTTCATGCTTCCTAGAAAAAACTACTATCTCAGTCTTCTCCGGAGAGAACTCGATACCTAGCTGTAAAGCCCAAGCAGACAAATTGTCCAAGGTATCTTGCAATGGTCCTTGCAAATCGGCAGCTTTGGCTCCTGTAACAGAGATTACACTGTCGTCTGCAAGTTGTCTTATCGTGCATGAATTTGCCAGACATTTGTCGATGTCATTTACATAAAAGTTGTAAAGAAGGGGGCTTAAACATGAGCCCTGGGGAAGACCCATGTAGCTAATGCGAAAAGTTGCCAAATCGCCATGCGTAAAATGCATGTGCTTTTCGGACAACAAATTGTGCAAAAAATTGTTCAAAATTGGAGAAAATCCTTGTCGGTGAAGTTTACCCGAAAGAATGTCAATAGAAACGGAATCAAAAGCCCCCTTAATGTCCAAGAACGCAGACGCCATTTGTTCTTTACGAGCATACGCCAGCTGAATATCTGTTGAAAGCAACGCAAGACAATCATTCGTCCCTTTGGCACGGCGGAAGCCAAATTGAGTTTCTGATAGTAGACCATTTGATTCGACCCAGTGGTCTAAACGACGGAGTATCATTTTTTCCATCAATTTCCGGATACAGGATAGCATTGCAATCGGCCTATAAGAGTTGTGATTAGAAGCTGGTTTCCCTGGTTTTTGGATGGCGATCACCTTCACATGCCTCCAATCCTGCGGTACAATGTTTTGCTCCAGGAACTTATTGAACAAGTTCAACAAGCGCCTCTTGGCATTGCCGGGTAGATTCTTCAACAAGTTGAATTTGATTCTATCTAATCCAGGCGCGTTATTGTTACAGGACAGGAGGGCAACTGAAAATTCTGCCATCGTAAAAGGTGATTCTATCGCGTCGTGGCCCGGAGACGCATCGCGAACAATATTTTGCTCAGGAACAGAGTCCGGACATACTTTCCTGGCAAAATCAAATATCCACCTACTTGAAGACTCCTCGCTTTCGTTGACCGTTACGCGATTCCGCATTCTTCGGGCTGTGTTCCAAAGAGTGCTCATCGATGTCTCCCTCGACGTCTCGTTCACGAACCGACGCCAATATCCACGTTTCTTTGCTTTAGCCAAGCTTTTAAGCTTGGTATCAAGCTCCGAATACCGTAAATAGTCGCCAGGTATACCTCCCGTCTGGTAGGCCTTAAACGCGTCGGATCTTTGCGTGTAGACATCGGAGCACTCTTGGTCCCACCACGGAGTGGGAGGCCGTTCTTTGATCGTTACGCCGGGATATTTCTTCGTTTGGGCTTGCAACGCGGCGTCGAGAATCAAGCCCGCGAGGAGGTTGTATTCTTCAAGTGGTGAATGATGTTGAATCGACTCGACCGCTTTTGAAATCATTTCCTCGTATAATTTCCAATCGACATTTCGTGTGAGGTCATACGGAATGTCAATTGGTCGCATGCGAGTTGACCCGTTAGTAAATGAAATAAGAATAGGCAGATGGTCGCTACCGTGAGGATCGAGGATTACCTTCCATGTGCAATCCAACCGTAGCGACGTCGAACATAAGGATAGATCCAAAGCGCTTGGGCGCGCTGGAGGTTTCGGGATACGTGTCATTTCACCGTTGTTTAAAATAGTCATGTCGAAGTCATCGCAAAGGTTATAGATTAAAGAGGAGCGGTTATCATTGTATGGGGAACCCCAAGCCACGCCATGAGAGTTGAAGTCTCCCAAAATCAAACGTGGCGACGGAAGAAGTTCTATTAAATCAAAGAGCAGCCGTTGCCCAACCTGTGCTCTGGGGGGAATATATATTGAGGCAATACAAAGCTCTTTACCTTGTATTGTCATTTGACATGCGACAACTTCGATGCCTGGAATCGAGGGGAGGTTAATACGATAGAAAGAATAGCACTTTTTAATCCCTAAAAGTACTCCTCCATATGGGGTGTCTCGATCAAGGCGAATAATATTAAAATCATGGAAGTTGAGATCAATATTTGAAGTAAGCCAAGTTTCACAAAGGGAAAATGCATCGCATTTGTTTTTATTTATCAAAACTTTAAACGAATCAATTTTTGGTAAAATACTTCTACAATTCCACTGTAAGACAGAGATAGAATCCTTCATATACGCAGTTGAATTAGGCATCGAAGGATACAATCGCTGCAAGGAGAGGCCATTGGGCAGTCAACTGCTTCAAAAATGATCTAACTGTTGGGAGGAATGCTGTAAGAAAAATTTTAATTGGATCGGGTACATTGAAAGTTTCAAAAATCCAGTCCACAATGTCAGAAAATTTCACTAATCCAGAGTTTGTTTCATCAACTGGGAGTGTAAAAGGAGCAACTGGGGTTTTAGATGTTCCTGGCAGTGCTGGGAACTCCTTCTGGGACTTTAAATTTGCCAGCCCAGGAGAAGTTTGCTTCGGTTTTTCCGCAGCACTGTTTGGTTTGTTTGTAACTTTCATTTCACTTTGAGAAATCTTAGGACCTTTTCTGGGAAGTTTAGGAGAGGAAATATTTTTCCTCTTTCTAGACTCCCCAGGATTGGCGTAAGACGCTCCCGCTGGTGAATCGTCAGAATCGGTTTCATCAGAGGACAACAGATCGAAGGGGTTCGAAGTAACGGGAGAAGTGGTAACGGTCTTCTTCAGCATGTCAGCGTAGGAACGCTTTGAACGCTCTTTGAGAGACCGTTTTTTTTTATCCCTGCGCTGCATGTACACCGCACATGTCGAGAGCTCATGCAGATTTTCTCCGCAGTGAATACACTTTTCAGCGTTAACACTGCAAGAATCTTCCGCATGAGACTCCCCACACTTGCCACAACGTGCCTTATTGCAGCAGTGGGCGGCTGTATGGCCTAACTGCTTGCAATTCAGGCAGTTCATGACGCGGGGCACGTAGAGCCTCACAGGGAGACGAACCCGGTGGATCGAGACGTGGCTTGGTAGTGCAGACCCGGCGAACGTAACTCGAAACGAGTCTGACGGAGTGTATACTGTTTTGCCACCGATGATCGATGCTGACCGCAATTGCTTGCAGTCGAGCACCTTTACTTCGGGACACGTTTTGTTCTTAAAGCACCCTTTGGCACTTTGCAGTATACACTCGACGGACAGACTCGAATCGGTTATGACACCGTCGATCTCCACGTCTCGTGCGGGTATGTAAACGCGATACTCGCTTGTGAAGAGCTCAGAGCAAGCTATATCGTTGGCCTCTTTCAGGTTACCGACCACGACACGGAGCTTGTTAGGCCGGACCTTGGAAATTTCGGTCACGCCCTTGTATTCCTTCGTCAGGTCTTTAGAAATCTGCAAGAGGTTCAACTTTTTCGATTTCGGTCCTGCCTTTGGCCGAAAATAAACAGTATAGCTGCCCTGGGCTCCGTCTGGGTAAAGCCTGGGGCGAGGTGGGACTGAAGAATGAACAGAGGAGGGGGTAACAGAAGGGTCAGGGTCAGAGGGGTTCGGGGATGGTGGCGCGGGAGGCGAGGGATCTACATCCATTGCGCTAAGTCTAGCGCACTAGCGCTGACAAGAACACGTACCTTTTTATTTCTCCCTTCCAGTAAGGTTGGTTGTCCGATCGTTCGAAGTAGCAGCCGTTACAGCCAGCAGCACCAATACAGCAGCACCAAACAGCCACCAGCAGCGAGCCAGGTGTGAGATCACTCCACACAGCGATACAACTCGCTGACACTGATGGCTTCTTCTTTTTCCTCGTTTGTGTCTCGTCCACTGCTGTAGCACAATCCAGCCAGCAGCCAAATCGGCTTGCGCACCAGCTGGCAGTCACGATGCGAAACAGTTGCACAAAGGCACGACCTTGAACCCGGATTTATTTCACTCGACCAGGCAAACAATGCCAACACTTGTTCACACGTCTTTTGTTTTATACTCTATCGGACCGATCACCAAACACGTCCAGTACTGATGCGTGTTCGGCACAGAATGAAACATGTATGTTAGTTTAATGTGGTTCTATTTATTCGCTTTATTTTCAGAAATCGCCAGACCTAGATTTATGAATCAGCATCAAGTTTTTTTACGAATTGAAGCAACTTTACAGAAGTTAATAGTTCAGAATATACAGAAAAAAATATAGCTATTGATAGAAGTTGTCAATTTAATTCTATCCCAAATGCATTACCTGAAAATGAAGGTGAGAATTTTGGTTTTTTAGAGTGAAGGCGAGAACATTATTCTTTTCGGAGGCCGAGGCTGTATGAAAAAATCCGAAATAAAGACTTTTTAAATCTTGCTGCGATAACGAGAAGTAGAATAACATGGATACTCTGTCTCACTAAGTCTTAAATTAGAAAGCAATATTTATATCTTACATGAGCATATTGTATAATTCATAGAGATCAGTGACTTTTCACATGCGCACACTAGTAAACGTGTATAGCCATGTAGAGTTGCTTCAATACTTTTTCCTTATTTTACCGATTGCGTTCACCAGCTACTTTAGATTCCTGGTCACAAATTTAAAACATAAAACAAGTGTTCACCTGGAAAATTTTCCAGCTGTTCAAAACGTAGCATTGCAAACAAAACAGTGATTTATTAGTGTTGTTCTCAACGGGTGGCACTAACACATTCGTACGTAAATAGGTCTATACATCTTTGGTAAAGCTTTTCAAAATATCTGCATCGCTAATTTTTTTTACATTTGCACACTGTGAAATCAGATTTTACTACAATGCTTGGCTCCCGAAAGCTGTAAACGTTTCTTACTCTTCGCAAATCTAGGTTCAACGTACAATTTAGTATATATTTTATGAGAAGTGAGGACGGAAGCTTCGGAAGCGAGAAAAGGAGCTAAGTAAGCATTACAGTTTCTTCTACTACTTCATACTACGAAGAGTGTAAAGATTATGAAAAGTTTTCGATGATTGTTGATTTCCTTTGAGAAATAAATAGAAAAAAAGAGGGATAAAGAAGAAGAAAGAGAAAAATTAGCCAGAAAGTAAAATATCCCATGTCTAAAATATACTTTGGTCAAAACACTACAGTTCAAGCAACCAATTAAAGATCGCACTCAGTATGATTTTCGAGGACCTGGGGCCTTCATTTGAGCATGCGAACATCAAAATCGGAATAAGCGTTCTGAAAAAGAGTGTTCTTTTTTTGTTATTTTTCTTTTTTGGGTCGGTTCTAATATACTACAAATATAAACAACATATTTACACATACATACGTACAGGCACACATACACAAACATAATAAATTGATCAATTCGTCGATCTGAGTAAATTGGTATACAACACATGGCTCTCCGTGCCATTAATTTTGCCTTAAAAGTTAAATGTCTCATATAAAAAATATTTTTTGATCAATATTTCAAAATATAAGGCACTAATCAAAAATCCACTCGGTAGCATTCTGGGGGAGCACAGTAGCTTTCGTTTGCGTATAAGATCATTAAAATCGGATATTGCGTTCTGTAAGAAAGGTGCGTTAGTATTTTGCGGCACATACATACAGACAACATACATACACACACACACACACACATACACACACACACATACACACGAACAGACATTGCTCAGTTCGTCGAACTGAGTCGAATGGTATATACGATTCGGCCCTCCGGATCTTAGATCTATTTTGCATTCCGCTGTTACTGCTGAGTGCTAATATCTGCTGCTACTGCTGTCAACGTTGTGGACGGTTCATCCAGTTCACATTCCGACTAATGAATGTAGCTAGTTTTCCCAGAATCACTCTTTTATAGCCGAAGGGTGCTACGTAACAGGCCACGCCTTTCTGTTCAGTTGTCTAATTCTCTAATATTCTTTAGACGAACTATTCCACAATTCGCATTCGATATTTGTTTCCAGCGAATAAAAACCGATGGTGCTCTCACAAACGCAACGGTTTTAACCCGTATTTTAATTCGGTTTGTAACATCAAGCGATTTCGTTTATTCGTTGTTGCGTGTTGCATCATGTTGCAACTTGGCAGCTGGGAGACGACGAAATTCAGTTTATGCTGATTGATTAAATCGACTTCATATTAGCTCTGCATATTCGAATTAACTGCCTTTGTGAATGCGTTCTAACAGGGCAGTTTGTTATTCAAAATCGGTTATGTTGATCGCAGCCTTTGTGCTGTCCCAACAGTGGGAGTATTAACTCAATAAACTACAACAGAATTTGATTGCTAGGATCCCGCGAAGAATGTTTGCTTGTGTTGATGCTCAGAAATTTTCACCCTTCAATTACTTGTTTACTTGCCTTGAAAAAAGGCATTTTGCTGTTCAAAATCAGTTGCTAATCGCAACATTTGTGCTGTCCCAACAGTGGGGGAGTTAAGATACACGGACAACATGCACTGTGGAAGCTATTTCACCTTCTGTAAATCAGACGGCCGCGACAGATGTAACTGCTAGAATCCGCACAGAATGCTTGCTTGCATTGTCAAAAATTATTAACTTTCAATGACTTGTTTATTTGCCTTGAAAAAAGGTATTTTGCTGTTCAAAATTGGGTTTGGTGATGACGATCTTCATGCTGCCCTAACACGGGATAATAATGGCAGTCTGCCGACACACGCTGAGAAGAACCGCGCTGCTCCTGAGACGTGGTGACCAACCACAGGGCTAGTGCTGCTGCTAAGGAAAGACGACTGCTGTTGACAACTTGTCGCTGTCCAGAACTATTATGAGCGGCTTCGGCTGAAACAGGCTCTTATATAGGCCAAATAGCATGTTTTCAATTGCAAGGTATATGATTCTGTCGACCGTGCTAGGGAAGCAATCATATAACGACCAATCAGAGGACGTAATTTTCGTTTAAACAAGGCTTGACAATTATCAATAGTACAATAGTTTGCATAATCAATCAACAATTTTCTACATTTGGGTGGATGCGTGTATAATTTTCCAAACAATTTCTGCAAAACTGAAGGAAATCGGTTGAAAACAAACCGATTTATAAGCCCTTAAAAAGGGACATATTTCGTCCCCTATTCGTCAATAGTTTTCCTATTTACATCCCTATGTGGTAAGCTAAAGAAAAACGTAGTTCTACGTCAAAATCCGCGTAAATTCCGAAATCCGTGTAAAAAAACGCGTAAATTCTGGAATCCGCGTAAAAAGCCGCGTTAATTCCGACATCGGCGTAAAAAGCGACCTTAGTGTATTTATTTCCATTTATCAAAATACCATTTTTTTACTTCTAAAATTTTGAAGAACTTGCCCCCCCCCCCCCTATTCGTAATTTTGGCTACGTCCATGTATTTGGTCACTTTAGGCTGTTTTCCAGAAACCGAAAGTCGCCAACTTGGATTTCAAAATATTTGGAGACATTTTTTGGCTAGAAACCAGAAGTAGGGGGATTAGGGGCATAATGAGCACACGGGGCGAAATGGGCACCCCTCTTTTATGCGAAACTACGCATTTTTTAATACAATGTGGTATGTGGAGCTCTTCCCTAGTTACTACAGTATCTCTTTATGTAGAACAAAAGTGATTTGTCTGTTTAAAATATGGAAATAATTTGAAAAAATCATCTTGGTTCCCGGATGTTGGAAAAATTATCATTATTGCGCACTACAAAATAAACTTCTACGATCGTTCAAATGGCTCAATTAAGTATGTGGACTCATCAATATGACGTATGGGTCGAACCCCAAATTTCACCATCATTGAATTTTTGGATTTTAAGATATAATTAGTATTAAAATCTCATGTTAACTTTAGCTAATTCAATAGGGGCGAAATGGTCACCTTTAGGTGGGGTGAAATGAGAACATCTTGTCACATAAACTTACCTGAAATTCATCTCAGTAGACTTGTGAGTTTGTCTGTTTCCATTCGGGTTATTCGCGTTGAAAGAGATTTTGAAGGCTGTTCGCACCTATGTGAACACTGTAATTGTCAAAATGTGCGTGATGACAAAAGCAAAAATATTTCCTTCCTTCTTTTTCGCATGCAAAAACCAAACAAATATCAGCAACACCGTCAACGCGAATAGTCAGTGTTTGTTTACAGTGATGGTGCGAACATATATTAGAAAACCTTCGAGACCAAATTGGTCAGAAAAAGGGATTGCAGGCGAAATTGGCCACCATAAGGCACGACGGGACATTCACGAAATTAGCCGCCAAGTATCACGGCATGCCGCGACAAACGTTGGCCCATTAGTTGTACTTCTACACAGTTTCAAGATATGTTCTATATAGGGTGGTTTACCGGTAAAACAAAAACCGGTAAAACCGATATTTTTTTCAATACCGAAATACCGGTATTAGAGAGGCGAAAAACCGGTATTTTCGGTATTTTTCTTTAAATTGGAAAAAAAACTTGTCTTAATATTCACAAATCATTGTTAGGCTAATGAATGCTACTCACTTAGGTAGGCTTTACAAATCGCATGACGATGTATATGTATAATAAATACATTTATACAGAAGCAACATTAAATATTAATTTACCCTTACCTATTTAACAATTTTTGTTATCTTTTTGTTTGTCCTGCTTGGATTCAGACGATGTTTCTGTGTGTATCGATAATATGTCAAAAAACTTTATATCAATAAAGCAAAACATTTATTTTTTAAGTAGAACAGCTAATCTCTTTACACACTCATACTCACAGAGGCAACGCGTGGGTTTTGAACCTACCAGTTCAACTACAAATTACGAAAATCATAGTTTGACGCAGTAATGACAATCATGTCAGCGAAAAAACGCAAGTTATTATTCATTTTGTGCCATTAAAAGTAAAACTAAAAAAATAATAAATAAATATAAATTGGGATTAGGAATTTATTTTTTGTTGATAATAAGTGTTTACAGGATGAAATAATCAACCAATGAAGAATTTCATCCTAAAAATTACTGCTCCTTGAAAAAGTAAAATTTAAATAGTTGTAGCATGGTCAAAGCTTCGTCGCCCGTACCGCAGCGGGTTTTTATTAGCAACTAGCTGAATGTACCCGGCCGCACTCGTGTCAAAGTTTCTGCTTTTTCTATAATTTTCCATATTTTAACCAACCTCTCATTTCAAATATTTATTTATATTTCAGTTACAAACTTGTTCATATGCCACATTTTTCGTTTCTACATCAGGAGCTAAAGTTAATAAAATAATTATAATAATAAATAATTTGAACGAACTGTTTAAGGAGCATCGAACAAAATTAAAAAGTATTTACCTCCGATTCATTCGGATTCGTAAAAGAGTAAATTCTGGTCAGATCGTGATTCCTTCTTTTTTTCTTCATTAATATACTCTTCTCAACAGTTTCAAATATTATTTTGCTACGAATTTTAAAGTTATTCACTAATTTGAAACTAAGTTTTGCGATGTGAAAGATAATTTAAATAAAAATTTTCATGTTTTTTTTTTATTATTACATTAGTTTTGAAATTATGTTCTTCGTAATCATATCACTAGATTCATTTATTGCAGTTTTTAAAACACTGTTATACATTGTTGTATCTGTATAGTATACCACAAGAGATTAAAACAACGATCGTAGAGGTCTTAATCTTACAAAAAAATCTGGATCGTAATGAAGCATAGCTACTCATAAATGCAAAAACATACGCATGCAGCGACACGTCCATACATAGATACAACCTGAGACGCTAAGCAAAAAATAAATTTCAAATCCAAATTTATGTAGGTAACGTTTTCGGCAGTGGCTTACTTCGGCAGGTTTTTGCATAAGACTGCGGCAGAAAACCTGCCGAAGAAAACCACTACCGGAGAGGTTCGACACCCTATATCTTTAATTGTTTTTCAGTTTTATTTTAAAATAGTACAGAGAAAATGACTTGGGTTTTTTTGCGGACAATCATCATTACTTCCTTAAACTATGATTTTAAGAATTTTGTAGTTGAAAAGGTAGGTTTGAAGACCGCGAGTCACCCCTGGGTTGTATTAATCCGAAAAAAATAAAAAATACCGGTTTTTTACCGGTTTTACCGGTTTTTATTTTTATGAATACCGAAATACCGGTTTTTCGAAAAGTCGGTAATACCGACCACCCTAGTTCTATAAGAGTGCTCATTATACCCCGTGGGTGCTCATTACGCCCCGGTGGGGTGCTCATTGTGCCCCACACATCGACTGATTGCTAGTTTTTGATGCATGAATCTAATTTGTGTTTTTCACCATTATACGATAAACTTTTCAATTTGTGAATAGTGTACCTTTAATTATAGATAGTTAATCCAAGTTTTGCACTGAAGACAGCTTAAAATTTTTGACGTTTTCCATGCTTAAATCTGCAAACAAATTAGGGTGCTCATTATGCCCCTATTCCCCCTACCCATCTTAAATTTAAAAATGGCGTCTGGAGTCGAGTTTTGGCTCCCGCGCATTCACCCGATCATTTTAGGCTGTTTTTCGGAAAATCTGGTTGAAATATCTGTTTAGTTTGTATGGGAGACCTCCCTCCCTTTTCGGGGGAGTGTCAAACCACCATAGGAATTTTTGTTTAATTTGTATAAGAGCCATCTAGAAGACGAACCACAATTAATATTTTTCTTGCCCTCAAAAACCTCCTCATATTAAATTTAGTTCCATTTACTTCATTATTTCTCGAAATGTGCAGAAATTTGAGTTTCATTTTAATAGAACCCCTCCTTCCAGGTGTGGAAACATTCTGGGCATATTCGTTACCCCCAAAAAAGCATTCACAATTCGGTTACATTTATTTGGTTAGTTCTCGAGATGTGCAGAAATTTGTGTTTCATTTGTTTGGAACCCCTCCCTTACAGAAGAAGGAGGTGTGTCAAATCATTATAAACATATTTGTTACCCCTAAAAATACTCGGCTGCTAAATTTGGTTCCATTTGCTTGGTTAGTTTTCGAGATGTGCAGAAATTGGTGTTTAATTTGTATGAGACCCCTCCCTTCCAGAAAAGGGAGGGGTCTCTAACTATCTTAGTCACCTTTCTCGGCCTCTAAAACCCCTATATACAAAATTTCACGCCGATCGGTTTAGTGGTTTGCAAGCCTATATGGATCAGACAGACAGACATAGCTGCATCTTTAAATATTAAGATTTGATAATTTCATTTTGTTCATTGGAAAATTTCACGTTAGAAACAACTATCACCCCGAGGTAATATGAGGTAATCCCGATATATACCAGTTTTACGAAACCAGTTTTAATTTTCCCCATATCATTTTAATCAAATTTATTGGATAATGTCTGCACTACAAAACAAATGATTGTTAAGATTTCTCTGATAATTGAGGAATCTAAAAATATTAATTTTTGCAGTGGTGTTGCCAGTTTTTTCCACCCGTTAAATTATTCAATCTATAATTTTCAAGCCTTTCGAAAATAACAAAAACACACAAAACTCCAGAAAAATCCAAAAAATCATTTGTTGGGTTGTTCTTTGGGTTAGAAAGTTAACAGACATTTTCTAATAAATGTGTTTGTTTGATATGAACCCAAATTAATGCTCCTAGCGGTCAGACACAGCCTTTCTCATTTGAACTTATTATTTGTTTAAATAGATTTACACGAACGCTTCAATTTTCATGAAAAAAATACACCTTGATAATATTTGCTGGATTTATTTTTGAAGTAGAATACTTCTCTTAGGAAGTTCGGCTACATAGGGATGTGAAATGAAAATCTAAAACCGAAAAAAGTGAAAAATATGTCCAATTTCAAATGCTAATAAATCGGTTAGTATTCGATGGATTTCCTTCGTTATTGCAGCAATAAATTGAAAATTTTTTTTTTCCCAAAAGAAGATAATTATAATTTTATTATTCACACTATTGTACTATTGAAAATAGTCAAGCCTTGTCAAAACGAAAAATTCGACCTCTGATTGGTCGTTATATGATTGCTTCCCAAGCACGGTCGACAGAATTATATACCTTGCAATTGAAAACATGCTATTTGGCCTATATAAGAGCCTGTTTCAGCCGAAGCCGTTCATAATAGTTCTAGACAGCGACAACAGCAGTCGTCCTCCCTTAGCAGCAGCACTAGCAGTTCAGTGGATACCAAGCGATGGCGGAAAGCGGCCACAGCTGGGGCGTAGCAATGGATAGCGCACTAGTTGCAGCGGATCTCAGCATCGATAGCGGCTGATGCAGTTAGGCACTTTAGTGAAATGCAGTCTCTGTGTGATAGTGGGCACTAGTAAATGCATTTAATGAACAGATGACTCATTTTGACAACACGTGAGCCGTCTAGTTTTGAGTGTTAAATCAGCTTTTCACTGTTTATTTTATCACAAGGAATATTTTATTCACACTGTCAGTGATAACGCAAAGATGTGATCGGCATCTTATCCGATACTAAAATGAACAACAAATTGTCCTTTTCAGGATGAAATAAAAACTTGATTGAAGAGTTGATATTTTCTAATGAGTTAATTCACATTTTTAAATTTGTAAACGTTATAAATTTTACATCATGTGTCTCAAAAAGTACTGAATTATCTTTTCCTTCAGTCATGAGCACGACATCCGGAAAAATTTCATCTCAAAATTTAAAAAATGTTAAGCCCTAACCATGACAAGCAACTTACTATATTATTGAAAATGGTCAATCTTTTTTGAAGCGCAAAATTCGATTGATCTGATTAGTCAAAGATTATCAACTAGAAAAAATGACTGACATGCAAGCAGCTGGGTTATCTTTCTTGTTAAAGTGTTCTACTTCAACCTTGCGGTCGTGACTTTGCACACAACCCTCCTGTTATTTTATTTAGAGTAATAAAAAAAATTGGTAGCCAGCAGTGAAACTATATCGAACATTTAAAACATAACATTCAACAACATATGAACATACATTAACACATGCAAATAACATAAAATAAATATGTTTCAATATATGACGCGAAATTTTATTTTCGATTCTTAAATCACTCTGCTAAGACGCTCGGTATAGATTTTCTAAATTTATATTCGATCGTGGTATAATCGAAACGTCACTGTACTCATACTCGATTATATATCATCCGATAAAATATATTTGTAGATTCGATTATTTATAGTAGGATTTTCTTTCTATTTCAAACATGACTTTCTTTTCACAACTTTTGAACCACGTGCTCAATCAAAACAAAATTCATCAGTTAACCTAACGTTCATCAGATATCAGTATTGTTCAAATCGGTTGTGTAGTTTATGAGAAATTGAACTTTCGTGATTTTCACATTTTGATAAATCACATACAAACTAACAAACCGATTTCAATAAAATTTAATAGAGTCCTATGGGGAAACTAGACCTTATATTTGAGGATAATTTTAAGAAAATCGGTCTATTTTTATGTAGGGTTGAGATTGAAAAATTACACATACACACACACATACAGAAAATGCTAAGCTCGTCGAACTGAGTCGAGTGATATACGCCATTCGGCCCTTTGGAGCACTTTTATACCTTCGGTTTTGTCAGTGATTGCTATACCTTTCTAGGAGAAAGGCAAAACGGAGAAATTCAAAAATGGTTTCGTAAAACTGATATATTGAGATTAACTCGTATTACCTCGGGGTAATGATTGTTTTTTACGTGGAAATTTTCAAGGAACATGATGAATTAATCAAAGAAGCGTTTAATGGAAAAAAAAAGTTTTTTTTTGGGTTTTTTAGCATTTCACTTCTGATTTTACTGAATCTTCTCACAGTTGTTCCCTTTTGGTAAAAAGGTCATTTTATGATATCAGTTATTCATGTAGATTCGCAACAGCTGTTTCTAAAAGGTCTATCAAAAGTGGTGACTGATGGATGAAAATTTCTACAGGGGGTAGACAAAATAGAGACAGGCAAAATTTTGTCGATTTTTAAACAGCCAGAACTTCACGACAAATGAATCAATTTTGATGAAACCGGTTACATTTTACTGGAAGACTATCCTGGTTTTCTAGTATTACTTGAGAGCTTGATGTGACCAAAGGACACCGGAAATGTTCCGGATCTTAGGAGTGTGTATCAAAATGTGCATATTTGCAACGCGTAGAACTTATCCGACATTTTGTTTCTTTCAGGTTTATATGTTTCCAATAAACTAGAATTTATTCCGAGTTCATTGGTACTTAAATGTTGGAAATCTGTCGAAGAACCAACGAGATTTGAATTAATTAAATATGGGTGTTGTTTTTGACAGTTTTTTCTCTTGTTGGGAACAATTTTCCTTGGGCACCCTAGCAGAATGCAATGAAACTTTGTGGGTGTGTAGGCCTTATCAAAACAAGCAACTTTGCAAACTTTTATTGAAAATTTATCTGGATTAACATTTGAAAAGATTTGAAGTATTAAACCTTATTCTTATAAATCAATCAAGGCCTCGTTCGATTTTGACAACACGTCCAAATTTAAATTTTTTTATGCCTACTGGACTAAAGAGAAAATTCAATAGCCAATTATATAGCCAATCCGAACAGTGTTGTCCGATGCCTACCGGACGAGAGCGAAACTTCAATTCAACGCTTGGATGATTGCTGGTGGTAACACGTCCAAGGTTTTTTATGTTGCCAAAATTGAACCGTGCCAGGAAATAAAACGTGCCAAAATCGAACGAGGTCTATCTAAATAATGACGAGACATAGAGAGGGGTTGTCACTGGATAATTTCTAGAAAATTATCTGAACTTTTATTTAAAAGTTTAGAAAACTGATTATCAGATCCTACACTGTAAAAATAATTAAAAACAAAAGGTGATTTTAAAAATATTTTAGATTTTTTTTGTAACTGAACGTTTTAAGATAGGCCACTAAATTGGTCTAAAACTATTCAAAACAAACCACAGTGAAAACTCCTAAAGAAAAAAAATTCTTACAAAAACTTTTTCGTGTACTATGTACCCAACAGCAAACAAACATGCTTGATCAACTCATATCTCGATGGTTTCTCGATGGATTTTCAACCTGTGGGAACCAATGAATTCGGAATGAATTCTAGTTTATTGGAAACATATAAACCTAAAAGAAATAAGATGTTAGAAAAGTTCTGCACGTTGTAAAAATGCACATTTTGAGACACAATCCTAAAATCCGGAACATTTATGGTGTTCGTTGGTCCCGTCAAATTCTCTAGTGATTTTTGGAAACTGGGATAGTTTTCCATTAAAAAGAAACCGGTTTTTTCAAAATTGATTCATTTTTTATTGAGTTCTGATTATTTGAAAATTGACAAAATTTTGCCTGTCTCAATCATTTTGTCTACCCCTTGTATATCAGAAAAACGGTTTGTTTAATTGCAATGGTGTCTTCAGCAAAGACATAGCAAAGACATAGGTGTCGGTGGTTGTGGGGTGGCGTGATCCACTCACAACCAACCCAACTGGTCTAGATTCAATCCTAGCCGACACCGGGAGATTTTCTGAGGCGAAAAATCTCTGGGATCACGCATTCCATCGCATGAGGAAGTAAAGCCGTTGGCGCCGGTCCGTTAATTAACGGGTCGTGAGTTAGAGTCCTGGGCGGAGTCGCCTCCTTGGGCGTCGGTGATTGGCACAACAACAGTGGCGGAACTAGACCGACGGAAGATAAGCGAGAATAAAAAAAAAAATTAAAAATATAAAAGAAAATCAATACACATAAAAATGGAGTTCTGTCTGAATGATCCATATAGACTTGGAAATGACAGAGCCGATCGGCATGAAAATTTGTTTGTAGGGGTTTTTGGGGCCGGGGAAGGTTTTTATGATGGTTTGAAACCCCTCCTTCCTGGACGAGAGGGCTTTCATACAAATGAAACACAAATTTCTGCATAACTCGAGAACTAATCAAATAAATGAAACCAATTGTGGCATGTAGATGTATCAGGAAGTAAGAAATTTTTCTAACGTAGTTTGAGACTCCTCCTTGCAATAGAGGGGGGGGGGGGCTCCCATGCAAACGAAATACAAATATTTGTATAACTCGAGAACTAATTAAGAAAATGGAACCAAATTTTGCCTGTAGTGGTTTACGGAAGCAACAAATCTTTTGCGGTAGTTCGACACTCCTCCCTTCTCTAAAAGGAAGGGCTCCCATACAAATGAAACCCAAATTTCTGCATTACTCGGGGACTAATCAAGCAAATGTAATCAAATTAAGCACGTTGGGATTTTTGAAGTTAAGAAATGCTTCTATGGTGATAGCACATACCTTCCTACTCTGGAAGGGGAAGAGGGGTCCGTACAAAATTCTGCATAACTCGAGAACTAATCAAGTAAACGATATTTAATTTGGCATGTGAAGGTTTTTGGGAGCAACAAATAATTCTATGGTAGTTCAATAACTCGAGAACTAATCAAGTAAAATTTTAAGGGCAAGAATTCTTTTTATGGTTCGACACCCCTCCCTCGTCTGAAATGGAGGGCTACCATGCAAACTAAACACAAATTTCTTCATAACTCAAGAACTGATTAAGCAAATGCAACCAGATTGGAGATACAAGGAACGTCACTTTGATGGTTAGACACCCCTCCCGACTTAAAAAGGAGGGGGTGGTCCCACACAAAAGATACCCATATTTCAACCAATTTTCCGGAAAACAACCGGAAATGACCGAATATCTATGGTACTTATAAACAACAGGAATCGATACTAGGTATTGCTTGTATTTGATGTAGATAACAACCAGAAAAATCTCTTTTGAATCTTCTTTTTCTATATAATAAAAATGCAATGTTGTCCGTATGTCAGGAGTAAATTCAAGAACGGATAAGCGGATCGTCGTGAAAATTTATATGTAGAGGTTTTCAGAGCCGAGAAAGGTTATTATGCTAGTTTGAGACCCCTCCCCACTCTGGAAAGATGGACTCCCACACAAACAAAAAAAAAACACAAATTTCTGCATAACGCAAGAACTAATCAGGTTTTTGTAAGCAAGAAATCGTTTCACGGTAGTTCAACATTCCTCTTTCCTCTGAAACGGTGGGGTCCTATACATATGAAATACAAATTACTGCATAACTCATGATTTAACCGAGCAAATGGAACCAAATTTGACATGCGGAGGTTTTGAGGCGCAAGAAATATCTTCATGGTAGTTTTATACCCCTTCTTCTTCTGGAAGGAAGGGTTCCCATACAAATAAAACAATATTTTCTGCATAACACAAAAACTAAGCAAGCAAATGGAACCAAATTAGACAAATCAAGGCTTTTGGAAGCAAGAAATATTTTACAGTGGTTTGACACCCCTCCCTTCTCTGAAAGGGAAGGGTCCTATACAAATGAAACACAAATTTCTGCATAACTCAAGATTCAATCAAGCAAATGGAACTTAATTTGACCTGAAGGGGTTTTGGGACGCAAGATATATCGCCATGGTAGTTGATACTCCTCCATCCTTTGGAGTGAAATACAAATTTCTACATAACCCTAGAACTAATCAAGCAAATGGAATCAAATTTGGGATGTGAGTATTTTAGAGTACAAGAAGTTTTTCTGTGCTAATCTGACACCCCTCCTTATTCAGTACTCTGAAGGGGGCGGGGGGAGATACGAACACAAATGAAATACATGTTTCAGCCATTTATTTCGGAAAATAGCTTAGTAAACCATGATAGAAAGCACTTGAAATCCTGGCGGCGAAAAACAAAGTTGTCGAAGATGTGAATTTTTTCTTCCAAAACTAAATTCGTGGGAATTAACATTTTGTATGACTAAATCAGTAGGCTGCAAGAATAATCACGAAAATGCATCAAACTCTCCAACGGATCATGCTTGGAAACCTGAACCAACTTAAATAATGAATTTGGACAAGATTTGTCGTAAAGCATCTGGAAACGAATTTATTACAAGCAACGATTTGCCTTTTGAATTTGAACAGATCCTATAACCGATTTTTCATGTATTTGCAGATTGTAAACAAATCCTAAGGTCAATTTTGGAAGTATGTAGAATCTATTATGATTTATCATTCCTTCAATTTTCAAAATCAATTAAATGAAGAGAAAAAAATGAACCGAATTAAATTTATTAAACAACTTGCTGACCGGTGTTTGAGTTAGTCAGCCAGCACCACAAAGAAATAATTTGTATAGAACGCTAGCCGACTTTGGTCGAAAGTAACCACGGAGTCGACGGCCTCTTCCTGGTTCTCTACTGAAGATAGTTTTGGTGGCTGTCTCGTCAGTCATTCTGGTAACATGTTCAGCCCACTGAATCCTGCCCCACTGTATTACATTCACTATATCAGCATGTTTGTATACCTGTACAACTCGTGATTCATGCGCCTGCGCCACACTCTGTCTTCCAATTTACCGCCAAGTATCGACCGCGGAACTTTACGCTCAAGCACTCGTCGATCAACTTCCTTCCACCGGGAGTATCAGCGTCCTATACAGCGCTAGCTTTGTGCGAGTTTTCAAACTACAGGACCTTTTGCGAACTCGGACTTTATTTTCTTTAAATCATCAACGAAACAATTATGCTGAATACGGGCCTATTAATCAAATGATGTTAGTGTATAACCAACACTGTGAAGCAATTGACTTTTCTGTGTCGAGAACTAAATTAAAACAATATTTCAATTCAACGCGCAATTTAAATCGATAGAAAACATTCATTGTAATAATCCGTCAAGTAGAGAAATTATTATTCAATTATGTATAAACTCTTTTTTTTTTGCTTCCACTAGTATAAATAGCATATAGCATGTAAGTTAGTTTTAAACATATGTAGTCTACTTTTGTTTGACGAAAATATATAAATAAATAACTGGCTAGGTAGTCTATAGAAGGCTCCTACATAATATGTGAAATTTGCTTTTTTCGACCAGTTGCGCGAGCACCGTCTGCATGCTACCAACGCTGTTACCATGCACGACGTTGACACAAACACAGTTTCAGCTAATTTAGCTATAAGAAGGCAAGCGCAAATGTACGAGAACTGTCAGTACCGCAAAATCAGTGTTGTTGTTCTTTAGTGGATAGCTAAAAGTGAAAGTTAATAAAATTTGTACTTACCGCGAATGTAATACGCACCTGTGAATACCTGAAGAGAAAACCCTGTGAAAAAACCTTACCTGAAGGAACTTACCTTCGATCGTGTGGCCGTGTGAAACGGATAGTGACGCCGGTGAGCAATTTTCTTTTAGTGAAACAAAGGCTTTATTTGCTGCTGCAACTCGTCGGTTCACTTCACGGCTCATATCATTGTCACATGTCACGAGCGTACCAAGATAAACGAATTCAACAACCACTTCAAATTGTTCCCCATCAATCTCCACCTCAGCATCAACACCACGGGAACTCCCACGCTCCCTGTCTGCTACCATGTACTTCGTTTTGGCAGAGTTAATGACAAGTCCCAATCTCGCTACTTCCCTCTTAAAAGGTACGAAGGCCTGCTCCACAGCCCTACGGTCGATACCGATGACATCGATGTCATCCGTGAAACCAAGAAGCATGTGAGATTTCGTGATGATTGTACCGTTTCTTTCCACGTTTGCCCTTCGTACTGCACCTTCAAGGGCGATGTTGAATAGTAAATTAGAGAGCGCATCCCCCTGCTTCAGTCCATCCAACGTTACGAACGCGGCTGATGTCTCGCCAGCTATCCGCACGCATGATTTCGATCCCTCCAGCGTCATACGACTCAGCTTAATTAGTTTCGTCGGGATACCGTGTTCCAGCATGATCTGCCACAGCTCGTTTCTTTTCACTGAGACTTGAAATCCACAAACAGATGGTGAGTCGGTAAGTTATACTCTCGGAACTTATCGAGGATCTGTCGCAGGGTGAAGATTTGATTCGTCGTGGAACGCCCCTGTCGAAAACCAGCCTGGTAATCATCAACAAAGGATTCCGTTAACAATCTCAATCTGAAGAACAGGATAAGGGAGAGCACTTTATATGCGAAGTTGTGCAACGTACTGCCTGGATAGTTGCAACAATCCAATCGATGACCCTTCTTATAGATAGGGCATATGAGGCCTTCCAACCAGTCGTTCGGCATTTGTTCATCCACCCAGATCCTTAGTATTATCTGGTGGACCACATGTGTTGGTGGCTCCACAGCACGCTCGTCACTCATAACCGTCATCCTGTTCCTGCTCTGCTCATCCGGCTCCTCATCGTTCAATAGCACCTGAAAATGCTACTTCCACCTGGCTGCAACCGTCAGTTTATCAGTAAGCTAGTTGCCGTCCTTGTCATTACCGGCACACGGGAATTCCTGCTTCTGACTCTGTTGACGGTTCTAAAGAAGCTCCGCACGTTGTTTCAAGCATAGCTGTCCTCTGCGCTGGCGAGCACCTTCTTCCGACGGTGGGTTCTATTTTCGGCAGCTCTTGCTGCCCTGTACCTCTCTCTGTTCTGACGCGTAGCCGCAGTGAGCATGCGGCTCCTGGCACGGTTCTTTTCATCTGTCGCTCTCTGGCACTCGGCATCGAACCAGCCGTTACGTTGTCTTCCACGCGTCGTACCTACCGTGCGCGGATCTTACAAACGACGAGATAATGGTCAGAGTCAATGTTTGGTCCCCGAAAAGACCTAACATCAGTAACATCCGAAAAGGGCCGACCGTCAATCAGTACGTTATCGATCTGAGAGCTGGCTTCTCCATCTGGATGCCTCTAGGTGTGTTTCCGAATATTCAAATGTGGAACACGCGGCAAAATTTATCAGCCTCAGGTCGTTTTCACTAGTTGACGAGTGGAGACTATGCCTTCCAATGACCGGATGGAAGAATTCCTCCCTCCCAGCCTGTGCGTTTGCGTCTCCGATGACGACTTTTACGTCGTGTTTTGGGCACTCGTCATAGATTCGCTCAAGCTTGTCATAGAACGCAATTTTGACTTCATCGGATTTGTCGTTTGTCGGTGCGTAGGTGTCGATTAAACTGTAGTTGAAGAATTTGCCCTTAATCCTCAACACGCATATACGGTCATCTACGGGCCTCTACCGGATGACTCTTGTTTTCTGATTTCCCAGCACTACGAAACCGACGCCCCGTTCCGCTGCTTTGCCGGCACTGTAGTAGATGTGGTACTTGAAAGAAGTGTGTGGAATTTTTTTTCTCCAGAAGTTAGCCACCGAACCTCCTGAACCGCTTCGATTTCGACTCCCTGCCGCTGTAGTTCTCGAGCAAGCAAGCCGGCCCGCGCCGGTTCATTGAGAGATCGGACTCACCCAATTTCCAATTGTTTACCTTAATCTTTTTCTGTGTTCATAGCCTAGGTCTTTGCCGATTGATCCGTTCCGTATTCCTAATTTCGTTTTTCGTGGTTGAAGGAAGGTTTCGGTATGCTACCTTACCAGGGTCGCGATACCTACATCCTGCTAATGGGGCTGCCATCTTAGGTGTAGCTGGCGGGATACAGCATTCATAATTCAGCCGCCCGCTCTGGGTTAGACGCTGTTGTACGCCACCCCGAATATAGGGACAAAGCCGCGTACAACCCCCTTCCCAATCAGCAAACGACCATAGTTTCCACCGGGAGTTTGTTACCCGATCTCCGCTATGGTTACTCGTATCCCGGTCTGTTCCTCGTGGAGGTTGGGATAGGAGTTGCTGGACAGAGGTGAATGACCACATTAGGGTCTCAAGTTACACGTGTCCAACCATTTGCCAACCACCGGGTTAACTAGTTTTAAATAAACCAACAGCAAAAAAATAAAATAAAAAACCAAGTTGACGCTTACGGTTAAAAGCAAACAGCTCAATACACATTGATCAAAATTTTTCTTTTCGTTTCACTGCATTTACATAAAAAAATGACTACAAAATACTTTTGTTTTTTCTTTGTAAGAATGTGTTTCCTGACTTTAGGTGTGTCAATTGAAAAATCTTGTTTATTTAAATATAATCTCTATTATATTTTTTTCTGGTTTCTGGTGTTCTACAGCATTAAATGCAAAACATGCTGAAGAAAACTACTGCCGAAGTTGTCCGATACGCTACTGTTTTATACCCTGTATCGACTCACTGATTATTTCATTCTATGCTATTGAATAAGACACAGTCGATTATCTGCTTATTAGTCTTCGACATAATTTTGAACAAAGTTGTGATTCTTTTTTTGTGAAATTTTCCGATGTTTAAAAGTCAAAGTGTGTTCAAAAGACAATGGGATTATTGAAGACAAAATTAACGCTGATATTGCAAGGCTTTCAGCGCAAAAAGGCTTGTAAATAACATAAAAGATTAAAACTTTGTCGAATTTATAGTAATATAATAATAATAAAGTTGAATATGAGCGTTTGGAACGCAGGAATATCTTGGTTAATTCTAGTACCCTCCCTTCTCAGAACATGCGTAATTATAAGTTTCTTAAATCATGATTTTCGTATCAACCGAAAAAATATCCTATAACAGCCGATAACCTCAAAAAATAAACCTCCTAATACAATAGGGAAACTTATGACCAAGATGGAATAGATAAGAACCCAGAAGTAACTTGCTGACTGTTTTAGGATCAATCTCTCGAAATATTGATTTATTTTTCAAGAATTTCTGCCGGCAAAATAAAACCAATAATTCCAGGAGAGCCAGCTTCCGCTCAGCATTCGCAATCCACCGTTTCCTGCCGCGTTGGCCCAAATAGTTCCAATTGGTTCCGGTGGGGCCAAATTAGTTGGAACCACACCAGTGTGCGAACGTTTGTTACTTCGTTCATTCCACGGGTTGTTGCGTTGATTGCACCATTATTACACAACACACGAGTAACATCATCGCGGGTTGGTTGTTTACTGGTGAGAGAGCGAAAAAAATTAAAAAAAAAAACAATTGCAGAAGCATCCCGCAGTCGCAGGTATGCCTGGCAGTATTTTAGTAGCTCGTAATAAGTCGCTATTTCGGCTCCCATCCCAGGTGAACTCACTGGATCGTGCTATTTTGCTGTTAACAATTTACACTAAGATCGCTGGTTCGCATCGTAGCTGCGAGTAGCTATAATTTTCCTCTCCATTATTATTGCACGCTTTTCGGGCGTCGAGCTTTTTCTTGTCGCCCCCTTTCTGGTCGTGCTTTAATTTTATTTTTGCCAAAAAAAAACCGCCCGAGCCCCGGGTTCAACAAACTCATA
This sequence comes from Wyeomyia smithii, assembly GCF_029784165.1. Lineage (NCBI taxonomy): Eukaryota > Metazoa > Arthropoda > Insecta > Diptera > Culicidae > Wyeomyia > Wyeomyia smithii. The sequence continues at coordinate 53,535,422 of NC_073694.1, forward strand.
AAGTCACGACGAATTGCGCTCGCTCGGTATGTGTCGCTGTTTTATTTGTTTTATTCTTTCGTCACTTGCGTCAAGAAACCGTCGTCGATTCGCGGTGGTCTTCTTTATATTTTTTTTGGTTCGGGAAAAGCGAACGCGAAAAACGACACGATGGCGCAAACTTCCGGGAATGGGATTTTTTTTATGGTTTTCATTTCGTATTTCTTTTCGGAGCTGCGCTTCTGTCACGCCGTCAGGCCAGAAGATATGGTTCAGTTTTTTTCCAGTTAATTTGTGCACGCTGACCGCTGGATTAATTTATTTCGTTTTTAGTGAGCGTGAAATGGAATCCAGAATGGCCGAGCTATTTACACGGCATTGTTTGTTTGAGACGTCACAATCTTACAGAACAACGGAACCTTGCAGTTGCAGCTCAATAAAATAGAATAAAACAAAAAAAAAACGAGATGGCAATGTTATGCCATGTTGATGAAATAATCAGAACAACTTGAAGCGAAAAAAGAAATATTCCTCTCAAGTATGCTCAAAGTTATACTATCTTCGATCGGGCTGTAAAGTTAATATTTGATCTCTTCATGCTCGAAGAGTATCTTTCTTTATGATTTTTGCTTGAAGTGCAAAAATAGATAGGTGAACATCCTCTACCTGTAGGTTCGCAAAGTTTGCTTGGGTTTATTGATGTTCGCTCTACCGTTTCCCTCGTTGCACGCCAATAAAACATCGTTTTTTAGCAAAAATGTTCATTTTTTACCATTTATTAGCTGTACACAGCAACAGAAGGAACGGGTTTCGTAGCAACCCCCGAAACAATCCCCTCCCATAAAACGGTTCTCTTCCTAATTTGAATGGGCCATTCTTGGCAACTTTCTTGTCGCCGAAAACTACCTGCCAGAATACCATGGAGAAAATTCCGGGTTTTCAAACCAGGTACAATCTCGATCCTGCGTCAGAATCGCAAGTACGGGCACAAAGAAATTGTGGGCGGTTTGTTTTGGATAATAATCTAAAAGTTTATCAGATCTCATTGTGTTGGTCCTTTCCCCCTTTTTTGTCTCGGCATCCGGGTCGCTTCCCCACAAGGTTGGTACACAGTTAGCGGGTGTCGTAATTGGCAGGCGTGTCGGTCGTCCCTTGCTATCTTCGAGCTTGGATTGTGAGGAAGATTTGCGGAGTGAAGGATATTATATTTGCCAATTGGATTATTGCTTTGTATTTTGTCCCGTGATTGACGTGACTGCCAAAGGATTGGAAAGGATTTTATTGTTTTGGGATAAATCAACGTTTTCGGTGAGAAATAAAATATTTGCAGAACTTCTTTTCCCAGTTATGGGCAATAACTGAGTAGCGATTTTATGGCTTTGTTAATAAAAGTGACACTTTAGAATTGCCATGTTGTTTTTGGCTGATTTTGCAGTTACAACAGCAGTACTTTTGAATAAATTGCAAGGAACGTGGAAAGATAAAAACTTCAATTAAGATTCATCTAAGGACAGTATCGGAAATTTAAAAAAAAAATACAAAAAATTCAAGTGTTACAAAAATTACAAAAATTGCGAGAAATACAAAAATTACAAAAATAACGAAACACAGTCGTAATATAAATTACACAGGAAAAATAATCAGAGATTGATGATTTGGACAAAAAAAAAGTATCAACTTGTAATTTTGTGACTAATCATTTGCAAACAAAGCTAAAATTTTGTTTCAATTCATTCTCACTTTTCGATAAACCAATCTCTAAGGCTCACTTTGTAGCAGAGAGTCTGACAGATGATGTTTTTTTAACCCCCTTTGTACTTCAAACCAATCTCCAGCGTTCGCAAAATCCGCATTGTCCAGATTACAAATTAGCCATACCATTTATGCCGCTGCTGGACAGACGGCCGACACCGGTACAACAGCAGCAAGAAGAAAAAAAAACCTCCCCAAATCCCCACAGGCGTGCCGAAATTCTATTTTCTACACAGCCAGCCGTCGAATACTTTATTTATGATACCATCAACCATATGTTACCCGTAGCTTGAAAGTCGATAATTTGTGTAATGAAAGTGTACGGTACTCCATCAGGCCAGGCCGGGCCAGACCAGACCAGACCTGAGTTCTGTTATGGATGGTACTTCTGTACGGGCAGCAGCAGCAACAGGTAAGTAAGACGACCGAACATCCTCTCGTGCCCCCATCATCGTCGGACAAAGCCCACGATGAAGACGACAAGCAGAGCTGCCAGAGCCGCTGCTGTCTGTCTGACTTTGACTGGTTGTCCCTCACAATGGAATAACACTCCGATAAGAAATAATGGAATCGGGATGGTCACCTCCGCCCCCCTCTCTCACTTGCCCGAACCCTACAGTCAGATGATAGATAATAATATAGAAGTGCGCTGATGGAACAAACGAAAATGGTGCGGGCCTTTTTTATAGTTGTTGCGTGCGGTTTTGCACGCTGCGTGGAAGATGCAGATGTTTAATTTTTATTAAATTTTTGCACACACACATTATATGCTATTATTGCGCAGAAATTGAACTAATGGTAGGTTGTATGCAGCCAGAAAATGCTTAGAATACCAGCCGATAAAAGTTTTTAGAACATTCTGGAGCACGCTAGGCGTGGTCATGTTTTTGTATGTACGTTCTGTTCTGTTTAAACCCTAATGTTTAGAGTCTAAATAATGTTTTCCATTATTTCTGAAATGAATTTCTGAACGCTTACCAAATGACAAGCACCAATTGGGTGCTTGCGGTCTCCTCGGCACAAATCCGGGTTTGAGGATCAATCCTTAATACTCGTCAGAATTTCTAAATATCACGATTCAATAATACTGATGGGTTTGCAGTATTGCTGGTTTATACATTTGATAACTTTTCTTAGGAATTAATTATGTGAGTTCTCAAACTTCTATTAAAAACTTTTTAGACGGTTCACGCATCTACAAAAATGAACCCTTAATTGTGGATTTCTATGGGTATAACATAACGGCAAAATACGAAGTCCGGTCAAAACATTCTTAGCAAAATTTCTTGCAAAAAAAAAACATTGAAACGTTTTATAATAACGTTTGCGGTGAAAAAAGGACAAAAATTGCCGATTTTTAATGGGTTTACCTTTAATCGCACTGACGAAACTACTCATGCATCACCAATCATAGTAACCCATGAGTTAGCAAAAAAAATTTGATAGCTCTATAAGTCAAACTCTAACTGTGATGGCGAAAAAAGTGAAACTACTCCGTTCAGAAGTGTGCGTGTTCACCGCCGCGTCAAAAACGGACATCGTGCGGCACTTTTTGGACGCCAGGTATGCCCGTTCCGGCGTCTACAACATCTTGACACTATTGGACAACGCTCAGAGCATCGAAAGAAAGCTCGGTTCCGGACGGCCAACGACCCTGAGCGACAAGAAGCTTCAAAGGATGCTGAAGATGAAGACTGAGGGAAAAGTGGCTAAATCGCTGCGTGCACTTGGCCGGGAGGTTGGTGCATACGGTAAAACAGTGAAAAAGTATCTGGAGAACATGGACATACATGTCAGGAAGCGGCAGTCCCGTCCACTGGTCTCGAAGCTGCAGGCAATGACGCAGCGACAGCGGTTGAATAAGATGGTCAAGTCGATTTTCCCGGCGAATCGCGACGTGGCAGTGGTGATAGCGAAGAGACCTATCTCACCCTGGTTGGAATTGAGCACCGAGGTAAAGTTTATTTCACAGACCAAGTTCCCCAATAAGGTGCGGCTGTGGCAGACAATCAGCGAGAAAGGGATGTCAAAATTGCTCTTCTTTCGCTCCGGGCTGGCCGTGAACGGGGAAATTTATAGTACTAAGTGCCTGCCAGAAGTCGCGTCGTTCATCAAAAAATACCATGAGGGCGAAGGCACGGTGGTCTGGCCAGATTTGGCGTCGGCCAACTACTCGAAGCGATCGTTGGAGGTGATGGAGCGGATGAATATCGATGCGGAACCGAAATCGGCGAATCCGCCCAACGTCCCCCAGCCGCGTCTAATCGAAAATTTCTGGGCAAATTTGAAGCACAAGATCTGTTCCAACATTTTTGTCGCGAAAATGGAGGAAAAATTAATAAAAAAAAAACGAAGAAAGAGCTTAAAAATATGCCAACACGCATGTTTTCGTCCGCCATGGCGAATGTTCCGGTTAACTGCCGGAAGAAAAGCACGCATGGACGTAATATTTTTTTTGCGAAGGAGCTAACATGATTACCTTCCATGGGAAAATTAACCAACTCAGTTATCTGTCTTAGTTTTTTTTCATCAACATCTGGAAAAAGTTCATTTTTTTCATTCATCGTTTTTCCGAAGCTTTTTTTTTAATTTGGTAATGGTTCAACTTTAGTAGCTCTCCCAAGCGTGGTTTTCGTTCAGAATGCTAGAGTGATCTCTCCGCTATTGTGCAAATAACGTGTCATAAAAGGTGTTTGATAAGTTGTGGTGATTGAATGAAAGTGATCGATAAAAAAATCGACCAAAGCAGATAGGACCTTTTGAAATGTTTCTCTAGAATTAACTAAGCAGTTTAAATGGTAATAAAAATATTACGAAGAGTTGCAGAAAAATACATTAGAAATAGTTGAAAATGATTACAACTAAGTATTAAGAATCATAATTCTTGAAAAAGTAAAATTTATCAGGACACTTATAGCGAAACAAATAATAATATATAAATATGGTAACAAAACGTTCTTCATTATTGTGAACAAAACTCAACATATGAATTGATAAACAAATGAATTAGTTTACATACCATTCATTATGCAAACGGTGTTCTGACTCAAGCTCCTATAACACCGTAAATAATAAATCACATAAAACCTCCTGCTTTCATCCATCTGGGCAAAATCAATTTCTTTCTTGCACCACCAGCGCAAAGCAATATGTGAAACTAGCTCGCGGGACGAGCTCACGAGAATTTGCGCGCGAGCTGTCTCGGGTACGCGACACCCATGCACCACGCTCGTTGCGTTGAGAGACGAGATATCTTCGTGTACGTCGCAAAAGAAATTCAATGCGACGAGACATGGCTCGTACGTATTGCAAGTTCTCCCGCTCGCATGTGGCGCACAGCACAAAACGACTGAATGAGAAACGAGACTTGTAGCGCAAAGCGCATTGTCTCATTTTTGTGCGGCCGAGATTTCAGAAAGTTCGCAGGTGTTGTGGAGATGCAGGCCATAAAGTGAAGGATCACGGGGAGTCTCCCAAGTGCCAAGTATGTTCCGAAGAACGGGACGCCAAACACTTTATGGGATGTCCCAGGAAACCACGGACATAAGGGTGACGCAACTGATCCTGAACCACTACTACGTGACTCAGCAGCCTCTGAGTCGTTGTCGGACATCGCCATCGTATCGAATCCCTACCGCATCCTTCCCGGAAACAGTAACTGTGTTGCGGATAAGTCCAATATTACAGGCATATAGACGACAAGCAGATTCCCGGTTCAGGAGATTTGGTTAACCTCAAGAGAAGGTTACGTGGTTGCCTAGGTAAGCGGAGTGTTCTACTGCAGTTGTTGCTCCGCCACATTGCCTTACCGGAAGGTTCACCCAGATCGTCGACCTGTTATCTATGGAGCTAACGGATTTAACGCCGTTGGTGGGGGCGGGTGACTTCAACGTTTGGGCTGTTGAGTGGGGAAAACGCTCTACGAACTAGAGGGGTAAGATCTTCTTGGAAGCAGAAATGATGCGGAGTCGATCATCGCCTACCTATCGACCATTTGCGGGAGAAGACATCGCATTTCAAGGCCGAGGTTTTCGCGCGACTGCTGAGCAATTAGTTGCCATACTATCGCGGGCGTGTATTGCCACCATGCTTAGGATTCGTCAACCTTGTAATGGGAAGTCACTGGTTTATTGGTGGACTGACGCGAAAACGGACCTTCGCAGTGCGCGCCTCCATGACAGATGAAGGATGCAGCGTGCGCGAACAGACGAACAGAGAACTGAGCGCCACGCAGCATTCGGATCTGCATGATCGACGCTAAGGAGTGCGATAAAGGTATGCAAGAGGGCCTGCTTTGACAGGCTATGCGCGAGTGGCAGTATGAATCCGTAGGGTGACTTCTACAGGATCGTAGTGGCAAAGACCAAAGGCGTAATCATGGTTTCGGTTTTCGACAAAGGACTCTCTCCACGACACGAGCCAAGTCCGACGTTTCAGTATCTTAAACATAGACCAGGGATGGTCAGCCAACCTGCCGTGAGTGCCGACAGTGAGGAACTCATCATGGTCGCCAACTGCACAACTTAAAGGTGTGCAAGACACCAAGACCGGATAGAATCTCTAGCTTGGCAATTAGGATGGAAATAAAAGTTGCCCCCGGGCCGTTCCGAACAGTCATGCAGAGGTGCATGGAACAGTGACTCTCCGCGGATGGAGGTGGAAGCGAGATTGGTCTTACTGTCAAAGGCTGAGAAATCTCCGGAATATAGGCCTCTCTGACTGCTGGACACTGTGGGCAAGATACTTTAGAGGATTATCCACAACAGACTGGCTAAGTAGACAAAGGGGGTATATGATCTGGAAAGCAACCAGTTCGGTTTTTCGGAAGGACGGTTGAAGACGGCTGAGGTAGCACTCCAGCGTAAGACAAGGGCCTTGCGGTATTGCGTAATCTTGACTTAACTTGACTTGAAGAATGCAATCAATAGTACCAGCAGGGACATCGTAGCGCTTGCGCTAGGGAGCAGGTGTCGCTGTACAAGATTCTGGAAAACAGTTTCCTAGTCTACAACACGGAGTAGGGTCAGAAGGGCGTCCCAATCATCGCAAGAGTACCGCAAGGTTCCGTCCTATGTCCGTTGTTGGAGTTCTGAAGCTAAAGTTCCCTGCAGGGGTTGTGATCGTTGGCTTTGTAGACGACATAACGCTGGAGGTCTACGGCGACCGGATCGTAGAGGTGGAGTTGAGGACTGGATGCACTCCAGAAAATTGGAGTTAGCGCACCATAAAATGGACGTCACGGTTGTAAACAACCGTAAATCAGAGCAACAGGCGGTAGTCAGAATCGGAGACTGCACCATTACTTCGAAGCGATATTTGATATTCTTGAGGTTTATGGTGTTGAAGACAAGCTTACGTTCAAGAGCCCTGTCAACTATGTCTGTAAGAGGGCCTCAATAGTCGTTGAGCACTATGAATGATGTCGAATAGCTCAGCGGTGTACTGTAGCAAACGGAAACTTCTCGCTAGCGTGGTTTCGTCTATACGTAGGTATGGTGGGCCAGTGTGGTCCAAAGCTTCAGGTTCTAATAGTTATCGTGGTAAACTGACAAGTAAGTACCTACAGGCTCATGTATCTGAGGGTTACGAGTGTGTATCGTACAGTGTCGTACGACACAATCTGCATGATGCCTATCAGCATCGCCCATAAGAAAAATGTAGAGTGCTCAACGTGACACAGGGGGCATACGAGGTACCAGAAGATCATTCTCGATGATCAGATGGCAGTAAATAACGGTCCAATTCCGCGAAGGGCAGATGAACTTAAACCGGAGGTATTCGGAGGTTATGAGTTATAAGAGTAAAGAGGGTGCAAATCGTTTGTATCTGAGGAGCTTGCAAAAAACACCGAGAAATCTGAATTATCTCTACAGATAATTCTAAAAATTCTAAAAATTTCTCTACAGAAGTGTGGTACTACACGTAGTACTCATGCTGGGCAAGAAGTGAGCGCAGGATATTCGATCTTCTCTTTCTACATATATAGGGGAAAATAACAAGCCTGCTAACATTATAAGTAATATTTGTTCAGAATTTCTATTGCGTGTTCTGCGACAAACAGTGATATTTCAACGCTATTGTATATATTTTAAATTTTATATTAATAGATTGTAATTGCTATCGCAGTTGATTGAATATAATTGTAGGAATTTTGATCCGGCTTATCAACTGCAAGTTACCCATTTTCAATCTCGGATTGTTAAAATAAGTATTTATTTCGTGTCGCATCGAGTTCATCAATGTGTCAATGTGAAAATAGCCTATTAAACATAGTTTGAAAGTTGTTGTCAAATCTTCGCACTTGTCACAAATAGCATACAGTTATTATTAAAACTTGGTTATAATTGAAAAATAATGTTAAAAAAAACAAAAATATTATAAATTGAACATTGAAAATGAGTTTAAATATCGTCTCTACCCGCGAAAAGTACTTAATTTGCTTGCCAAATACGTATGACAAGTCTCGTTCAAATTAGAAACATTAAAAATGGGCCCGAAAATCAGCATTTAACTAGCAGATTCGGTGAGAAGTAATGGTTCACAAAACAAAAAATTCCAAATAAAAAAATATTTGAAGAACCAAGCTTTAACCTGTGGTTTTAAACGGTCCCGGACGAACACATACGATTCACATAGATTCTCTAGGATTCCTCACATTGGACTCCTGAGCGTCCTTGAAAAGGATTCCTGAAAAAGAATCCTCAGGAATGCCCTGTATATGGCCCTAGAATTCTTGAAATAAGAATCGTGAGTGGGAATCCTCCGAGTCGTGTTTGCGATTCCTTTCACGATTCCGTCACCGAGTTATAGGTATCCTGGGGATGGATTCTCTGCGTGTTAGTAAGGAGTGTTTAAAAAAAGAATTTGATTATGAATTCCGTGGGAGAAATGAATTGCATAATATAACAAAAACGAGTTTCAACCTATAAAATCCTACAGACTCGATATGCGCCACTCCGTTCCTTTCTACATGCTATTTGCCGTTGATCCTCTTTCTGATCCTTCTGTTCCTGCTAATCTCGTCTTTTTGTAGCAAATCAACACCTATTTCACCCCTCAACGATTCTCGTTTCCCTCCCACACCGCCGAACTAGTGGAGCTGTGTATCGCAGTTGAATCTCGCATTAGCACCTGTTTTGAATTCCCACGCATCTTATTCCAGCGCGGACCAAAATGTATTTTATGTTTCTGTTTCTTGCTGTTTGTAGTGGATCCCCCTCTCTCTTTGCGCCCCGATGGTGCATAGCCTAGCTTGTACAGACTCTACTCATGCTGGAGGTGATTCTCAGAAAAGTTTGCAGTACGGAGACCGAAAAAGTTTTCAATTAATGTACACATTTTATTATGTCTGATCAAGGCTTCGAATACCAGTTAATTTTTGTTCTTGATTAGATGTGAAAAGGCAGTGTTTTTTACCACGAGGAAAAAAATCATTTCAAATAAAAAATCCTCTACTCAGAACTACAATAGTGCCAATAGAAATTTAATGTTTAAAGCTGCGCCTAGTGCAGACTGCACGAAAAGAGCCACGAGTGAGCGCCGTGCTTGTGTACTTACTTACTATACAAGCCCACAGATTTAAGCAGCGATAATTGGTAATCAAAAATCGATGAAAAAAATAATAAAACAACTGCAATAATAGCTTGGTTAAATCCATAAAGCCAAAGAATGTGCATGCCACTAGTATGAGGGCTAAAATACACAATCGGCTCATTTTCGATTGTTATTGGTGTGTTCAACAGCCTCCTCGGTAGCGGCCACAGTCTGGCCGGCCGGCCAATCAAGCCAAGCCAAGCCAGGTGTATGCGTGAGTGCGCCAGTCTTCGGCACAATTTTCCGCGCATATCTGGCTCCGCTCCGTTGGCCCTCGCGGGAAGAATTAATTACCTTCTGGATCAAGATCCATGAAAATAATTAATACACCATCGAACCACGGCGAAACTGCAAAACCGGCCAGTCAGTCAGCCAACCTCTTCCAGCAGATGGTAAAGCACCATGCACACCCCCCGTCTTCCGGGAGGTGGTGATGATGGGCTCAGCGCGTGACGAGGGGAGAGGTTAAGGCATCATCGTTGTTGCTACTATTTATGAGCGCATGAGCAGCAGCCTGCTTCGCGTCTTGAACCGCCTCATCATAAATGTTCATCTAGGCAACCGACAAGAAAACCCTCACACATGTGCCAGAAGGATGGAGCTGCCAACAAAAACGCATAGATCCGAACAATCCGAGCGATTCCGAGCTGACTTCGACAAAAAGCAGCAGCAGTCAGTGAGCGCGCGAAAAACGTTTGCTGAACCGCGATCAACTAACGGGATTTAATTGTTTTAAGTACTTGTTTTTGGCTACCTACTAGAGAGGGAGGGGGGTGGCCAAGGAGGAAGCTAGAAATGATGTGTAGCTGAGCAATCAAGAAGCGAAACGTGGATCCCGGGAGTGGGGTTTGCTTCGCTTTTCACGCTGGTTTTATTATGGTTGTGTTGTTGTTCAAGGGAAGTACATGAACTACCGGAGAAGAACAACAGCCTAAGAATGTGGCGGCTTTGATAGTGCAACACGTGTTTGGCATTACTGCAACTATCTCTTTTTAGCCCGAAACCAGAATTCCAATTTGGTTCTATGGAATGCACTGCTGGCTGCATTGGTTGAGTTGATGCGGGCGTAAATTGTGGTTGTAATAAAATCTTAATTAATAATTTTGAGAGATCGTGGACATTAAACTATGGCAGTACTAGTAGTCATCTGACTATAATTGCACAGTTGGTACCACCTTCTGATCGGTAGCTTAAAGCGATCCAGTGAACTGTAAACGGTTGTAATAAATCTCGAAAGCCTTGATCATCCAGCAATAATTTCACAAAAAAGGAAACCAAAAAAACTCGTACTCTGCTCTGAGATTTGAATTCCTATGGTCTTCCGTTTGGGATTCAGAATCTGCGAGGAACAGCCTTACTGCTACTCTTCTGCTGCCTATTTATTTCGCTGCCGTTGTTGTTTTCCATGGAAAACATGGTGTCAAATGAGCCCTTCAAAACGGGACCAAGAATTTTTTTCTGGTGTTTGACACAAGAGGAACGACAAACGAAGACCAAGGGCGTATTTTATTAAAATATCAATAATTTTGAACAACATTGAGATATTTACGTTTTCAAGATTGCAAAAATAGGAACCAAAAAAGTGTTTTTTTTTTTAAATATAAATAAATTGGTTATTTTTAAAAATAGAAAAACATTGTTTCTACAATGTTGTTTAAAATCAACGATGCTACAACATTGTAGGACACTTTTTTGTCTATCTGCGAATACGAAGAAGACTTCCGATTTCATCGCAAATGTTGGTCACCTTAATTTTTGATAACATAAAAATAAGTTTTTCCACCAATTTTTATTCAACAAAACTAGTGTGTTTTGTGTGAGTAGTTAGGGAAACTGCTCCATTATTCATCTCAGCCCATATATTCATCTCATACAACATGGAAACACAATTGAAAACGGGAAAAACGCATGTTTTCTTATTAAACCAATCTGCTAATCCATGAAATAGATTTTTCTTAGCTGACTTTAGATTTCTCATAAAGTAAAATCCTTAAAAACTCACTTAAAAGTTCAAAATTTGATATTATAGTCGGGCATCTGCACTCGAAAACTCATTTAATTCAATCACCTACCTCAGAAAACAAAATCCGCACAACGTTCTATACGGCTACAACGGGACTTGTTCAGCAGCCAACCAAAGTTTTTTCCATTACTAGCAGACCACTTTTCATTTTGATCACTAAACAAAATCACTCACGACACTAAGAATACTTTAATCTTTGAAATGTACACCTCAAATTTCCTAAAACAAGCTTCAATTAGCAGTAATATATGAGATGAAATTCTACAATTCCTAAATTTCAACTGTATGTATTTTCATCTGTTTTCACTGCCTTGAAGAAAATTAAAAGTTGCCAAACCAGTTTTTGTTTACACGAAAAAATTATACTGAAAATGTTGAATTATTCAGACATAATTGACATAAATCGATTGCACTGCAGTAGTTACCTAGGTTACCAATTTTGCACGTAAACAACTATAGCGGATACCTAGGTAACTTACTACGACGGTCTGCGACTACGTTCATTTATGATAATGTGTTTCATTCATGATTGACAGTGTGATGAATATAGGGGCGTCGTCAGATGAATAATTGAGCAGTGATTCAAGTTTTGAGATGGGAGCGTTGTGGAAAATGGTTTGTTTTACAACATTCAGAATAAACTTAGCTAGGTTTACTAAATATACAAAGCGGATTTTGACAGTTTGTTCATTGATTTCGCGAAAACTTGGTGTCTAATTCGTGCGTTCTTCGAAAATATCGGCCTAATGAGATGAATCATGGAACACTTACTCTATGATGAACGTTTAAGTTGTTTGAAATTTGAATAATTCGCCAGGTGATGCGAATTTTGGGATTAAACGTGCTGCAACATCATTCGTGTTTCTAGCCGCAATGGACAGAACATTGTCTTTGAAAATAGTTAATATCTCAGAACCGTGAAGCTAGCGTGTCATGCCATTAACATAAATCATAAATTTGATTTGAAATTATTGAGGAGTTTTCTGGATTTAAGCACACAAATAGTTTCTAAACCATTTGTATGCTGTTCTCACGAGGCTACAGCATTCATAGATTTGCTATAATCTTATAGAGAAATGCGAAATTTCTTAGTGCAGTTGATCTTGTTCCTTTTGTTTCTGAGCTGTTTTCACCCAATATGGTTAGCAGACTATTGGTCCAGCAACACCATCAGTTCGACAGTTTTTCCAGTAACGTTGCGATGATGCCATGCACGTGTGGAGGACTCGTCGTTCTGGAGAGTTATTTCAATTGTGGTGTTTACACTATTTTGGAAGTACCTTATTTATTTTAGGGCCTTTGGCAGGTCCTGACAACAATTGCTAAACTTGGGCCTGATGCGATGCGGGTGATTCCTGGTTCGTAACGCAGTCCAGAATGGACTCCGCAGTTTTTGACTTTTTTAGGGGTAAGCAGGAATCAAATGATGAGTGATCATAAAAGCACAATCGGAATAATATTGATGTTGTTCTCGACGTCGAAACAAACACCGTCTTTTTAGTTGCTTACTTAGCAGCTACAAAGCTGTAATATATTTTAAGTTCTAACAAAGTATTAAAGATAATTTATAGTTTCTTACTTACTCAGTGTTTCTTGGTTTTGATCCGAGATCCTTCTGCTAATCCCTTCTACCTTTCAAGAAAACCTTCTAACTCTTCTCTTTTTAGGTCCACCAGCGATGAACAACGATTATAGGTACATAAGTATTTCCTATGTGTTTCAGGTTAAGTTACAGGTAAGTATAATTTTATAATAATTTTCAGCAACGTAACTTTGCCTTATAACCTGCTTTATATATACCACTTACTACGTGGTGGGCAGTACTGAATTTAATATTATTCCGGACTGTGGAACGACTATTTGTTTAAATATAGTAAATTTCTTTAACTCGCGACTGACATTGCTATCGAAACTGATTAAAATGATGACGTTTACGGATGTTTACATCCTAACTGTCATTGAATTTTTTAATTGGGTAAGTGCTCGAATGTCAACACATCACGAATTTCTACAAAACAATTGTACGTATCTTACTGAATCCACTGAATTCGTTGTATGTTCGAGTGCCTCAACAGCCTGCAGTATCTATTCACACGAAACACACTAGTTTTAGAAAAAAAATGGTGAAAAAAAAAACACCTAAAATGCAAACTTTTACTAAGCAGACAATACACACGCGTCTATAACTAAGTTTCGAACAACCAATTTACAGTTGAAAGGTGTGGTTTCTGTGAATGTATCATAATCTAATTTTAGGTTAACGTACATCAGGTTTTTAGAGAAACTTGATGTACAGTACTGATAATCTCACAAACTAAAGAACACAATTTTAAAACGAGGTAATCCTCATTTAAAACCTGTGTACCTGTCTTCTGCAGAGTCGGTCAACGAGCGCGCAACCGAAACCGTTTAATAAATTGGCCGGGACTGACCGGAAAATAAGGCTCGAATTGTTCCAGACGACCTTCTTTGTTATGGGTAATTAACTTCCCGAGTGGCGATCCTCATGCTAAACAAGCAACGCAAAGTTCATTCGTAGCCACGCATAAAACTGGCTAAATTAGCCGCTCGAGAAAACAAGTGGCTGTCCCTCTCTCGCTCCTCGCTCGGGACCACGAAAGCTCAGGAACAAATTATGCAAGGTGAAGAGTTCAGCAGTGCTGGCCTAGAAAAGCGGAACCAAGTTTTGAGTTGGCCCCCAAGTGGAACCGTTCGACGTTTATTTTTTGGCATCGGGGAAGAATTTCCAGCAATTTAGAAACGGCTCCACTAAATGCGATTCACGAGAGATACAGTAAGAGCAGCCTGATGACCACAATATGGTCTGTGTATCAGTCTGTCTGTCCGTTTTTTTTTATTTTATTTTTGTTTCTCTCATTTGCTATCAGGCTTGGCTCATTTGGACCCCATTCGCCACAGATGCTGCTAATCATTAGCGTTTGAATTTTGACCCAGGGAGGCTCTGGGGCATCGCGTGAAATGATGAAGCAAGTGCTCCTTCCAGCGTTAATTATCTCCACATGGTTCATTATCGGTATTGAGAAGGGCAATTGAGGAGCGTTTCGTTTCCCAATTCTGACCGGTAGATATAAGAAAATATAATCATTCCTAATTCGCAGCTTCCACCGTCCGATCGGCAGAAGAAGAGGAAGGAATTCGTAGAACGATCCCCGCTGCCGGTAGGCGTCGAGACCTCGAATAGCCCAGGCAGCTTAACAGTAAAGAGCACATTTGTTGCGTATATTCCTTCGGTTCTTTTTCCCGGGATAACGGTCATAAATCTTTAGAGTTCTGTTTGCGAAATTCTTGGCAGAACAAAAAATGCAGCCCTTTTTTATTACCCCAAACTGTTATAAAAACATTGTCTAAACTCTTTTCCTTCGTTTATCCGCATTTACGACATTGACTGCAATTTTGCGAAAAAATGCTGTTCCTCCGGTCGATAGAAGGTAGCCCAGCAAACCTTTCGTTTTTTTTTGTTCACTGATTGTTTCGAAAACCTTTCCGAGGGCTGCTTATTGTAGATGATTTAACATAATAACCCTGTCTGGCTTATCTGGCAGCCGATGAAAAAAGGATTTTCTAAACACTAAACAGGCTCGGTGTGCGTTTTGTGGTACCGCTTTTTTATCGTTCTCTATCGTACTCTTACATAAATTAAATGGTTATCCTCGGGCAAAAGGGTTTTCTTTAGTTGCTTTCGATTCCATTTTCCAACTGACAGCCACCGCCTCCGCTGCAGTTTGTCTGGGGTTGCTCATTGAGGATTGTATCATTATAATAGAATACCGTCCTGTTTTTTTGTTTTCATGATTGTAGATTTTGGAAATATTATCTCTTACTATTTTTAGACAATATTTGCGTAAGTTATTTAAATTGTCATCATGAAACTGACAGTCTCGAAGGGTTTAAAATGTCCATTGAATGAGTTTCTTAATACTAACTCTATCTCGCTCTCTCTCTCTCTAAACGGGCTCTACTGTTATTCTGACATCATTAGCAAACTATCGTACGACATTAACCAAATTATAGGGTTCGCCGCTGTCACGAATTCAGCTCGGCAGTCTTGTTTTACCACTAATTGGAGCGCATTAAAACCAAAATATGTCTTTTACTTAAAGTGGTACATTAGAATTTGATGTGTCACGAATCGAATTGTGGAGTAACACTCGGGCAACATTTAGTTTTTCTCCAGTTCTTTAGTTTGTCGAACTGCGAAAGTTTATTTAGCTCACTCGCAAGAACAACTGTTACCATAATAAATGCTAGTTTGCTTTGTGGGATTTATTTTTAGGCAATTATGGATTGAACTTTCAATAAATGTAGGCATATGAGTTCCATGTGACGAGATCGACTAAGTAATCAAAAGTCATATCCAAATGTTGTAATTTCTGTCAAACTTTTTAATAGAGCATATACACTGAAATAATTTAGTGTTTATCATTATTAAATATTTCATTAATGTCAACAATTTTAAACAAATCACCAATTTTTAGATAACTTTTTCAAAAAAGGTTTAGTGAGGCCTTCCCACAAATTCCGAAAGAAGTTGGCAGCCGTCTAGCATTTCAAGCAAAATTGATTGCTGTTGCCGCGTCTTAGGTAAAAAACTATCTCAGCTATCGTTCGCTTGTCTCTACCGAACTTCGTGTGACGAAACTGCCGATCAGCACCAGCAGCAGAAGCCATCCGTCGTAATTCGGTTTACACACCCATCGCCAATTAGTGTGTTCGATCTCTAAATTACATGGCTTCATGAGTATGCAAAGTGAGCAAGAAAACCATCACCCCTAATCGGCAATCCTTGGTGGGGCGAATGGCAGTAGAACGCCTCTAAAAATTACCGCACAACCACAATCTAATCCTACGAATTCTAATTACAATTTTACCGCATCGCCCGCCGAATGGCATTTTGATTGCGTTTCGTAGCGCGTTTTCTTCGGGTTGAAGATGATCAACAAACCGATCGATCGACCGAGATCGTCGACTCGCGCGAGATGACGGTGCCGCTGGGGACGGGCGACGACGACGGTGGAGATTCGCGCATCACCGGTTTGGTTCGATTTGCTTTGTGCTGCTGAAGTGTTGCTTATAATGATAGAATTGGATTGTTATTCAATCTCGTTTTTTTTTTGGCGTTAACGTTCCAGTGCTTTCCTCCTCGTTACTTTCCTGTTTGGTGTTTTTCGTATGGAATAGATGTAAAGCTCGATGGACTCGGCGAGATACGGGGGGTCATCCGCAGTAGAAGCAGCTGCAGGAGAGCGAGAGAGAGAGAGAGAGCGCGAAAAAAAAACCTGGTTCAGTAGCTACAAGTTGTTATTGTTGTTGTTGTTGTGTTAGGAAACTCGGAAAGAAGTTTTACAAGAACATGAAAACATTGCTCTTCTGGCGCGGCCATGCCAAGGTATGCCTCGCTCCGGTGCGAGGAAAAAAACTTGATTGAAGCAATGACGCAAAAGGGAAATAACCGGGGAAAGAAAGCACATTAAAAATGCATGATTATGAAAAGAATGAACAGGCTGGTTGTGCCACTGTAAGAAAAAAATAGCAGTTTGTTGATGAAAGTGTTCTGTGTTTTTTGGTGCTCATTTAAAATATTCGGAAGCATGTTTCTATTGTGTCATTTGTCACAGTTTTTTTGTTTGGCTGGTAATCTGTTTAGGGGAACTGCTCCATTATTCATTTCATTAAGCCGATAGTCACGAAGAATGCACAGATTAAACACCATTTTTTACGAAATCATTGAAAAAATAAACTAAATATGCTTACGTGTTCTTATGGAATCGTTCAGCATGTAGCAATGCAATAAAATTAGCTAGATTTATCCTGAATTTTGTAAAACAAACCATTTTTCACAACGCTTCCATATCCATCTCAAAACTTGAATCACTGCTCAATTATTCATCGTACGACGCCCCCAAATTCATCACACTGTTAATCATGAATGAATCACATTATCATGAATGAACGTAGCCGCAGCCCGTCGTAGTAGGTTACCTAGATATCCGCTGTAGTTGTTTACGTGCAAATTTGGTAACCTAGGTAACCACTGCAGTGCTTTCGATTTATGTCAATTATGTCTGAATAATTCAACATTTTCAGTATGATTTTTTCGTATTAACAGAAACTGATTTGGCAACTTTTGATTTTTTTCAACGCAGTGAAAACAGATAAAAAAAACATACAGTTGAAATTTAGGAATTGTAGAATTTCATCTCATATATTTCCGCTAATTGAAGCTTGTTTTCGGAAATTTGAGGTGAACATTTCAAAGATTAAAGAATTCTTAGTAGTAGTGAGTGATTTTTTTTAGTGATTAAAATAAAATGTGGTCCGCTAGTGATGAAAAAAACTTTGGTTGGCTGCTGAACGAGTCCCGTTGTAGCCGTACAGAACAATGGGCGGATTTTGTTTTCTGAGGTAGGTAATTGAATTAAATGAGTTTTCGAGTGCAGATGGCCGACATTAATATCAAATTTAGAGCTTCTAAGTGAGTTTTTGAGGGTTATACTTTATGAGAAATCTGAAGTGAACTAAGAAGAATCCATTCCATGGATTAGCAGATTGGTTTAAGAAGAAAATATGCGTTTTTTCATGTTTTCAATTGTGTTTTTATGTTGTATGAGATGAATATATGGGCTGAGATGAATAATGGAGCAGCTCCCCTAATTCATGGTTTACGTGAACTTTCTCCTCGGGTTTTTAGAAAAACGGGATATTGTCTGTGAATGTGGTTGAATATTACAGAAAGAATTTGCCACCTACATCTGCTCATCGTACACAGAAAACGTATCATAACATCGTGATTTGCTGAATTTTTTTCAACTGTATCCAGAAAATTCAATCCTCTTGAAAGAAACGGTTTTTTGTAAACTCTTAAACAGAATTATTGCGAGCGATCCGCTCTGAGTTTCTGCACCTCATGGCTGCTCACACGAGACGAGTAACTGTGTACTTGTGTGCAAGTCTCTTCCCCTCTATTTTTGGACAGTCATCCTACTGGAAATAAGCGATTTCACTGGGTTGTCGTCTGGCATTCTCGCGACGTGTCTCGCCCACCACAGCCTATTGAATTTCGCCAGATGTGCAATTGGGTTTTTCCTAAGCAGCGCGTGCAGCTCATGGCTCCGTCATTCTTCATCGTTCGTCTGAAATCCATCGTGGATACCTTTTTTTTGTAAATAGGGCAGACGACTCCTTCCAACCATTTGTCTGGTAGCTTTCTCTTCTCACAAATCCTGGATATGACCGCACTAGCCAGCTTCCCTGGACCATAAATGTAGAGCTCACTCGGGAGTCCGTTGTACTTCAGCTTCCAGATCTTGCAACAAACTTCATGCTGGTGCTCTTAGGCCAGTTCCTGTTCCGTTTCTGCCTTATGTATCCCTATTTAGATGTCCATCGAAGTGTTGCTTCATCCTGACTGCCACTTCACTGGCATACGTGAGAAGGTTCCCATCCGCGTCGTTGCACATTTCCACTTGCGAAGCCTAACCTCTACGAGACTGGTTCATCTTCTCATATAACTTACGTGTATCGCTACCACGGGACTGCTTCTCGACCACCATATTTCCACGATTCTCTTACATGTGCATTTAGTCTATGAATCGTTGTCACCTCACGTATCGCTGCCAGTTGTCGTTAGTCTCAATGTGCAAGTTGCAAGGCTTGTACATTGCTCTTGAGAAGTGTCTTGCGTCAACACTAGGAAAGTTTGAACGAATTAGTCATGCTATACAGGCCACGGAGTCAATCCACCTCCGAAGGGTCCAGCTGAGACCCAGGAAGGCCATTTTCCGACTAGCTTTGGCAGATTAGAAACTAGCTCTGAAGATAACTAAACTCGGTTGACTGGTCAGTATGTCCCCTGGGCATACTCCAACAACCGGACGTTTGCTTGCCCATTGTCAGACAAAGCCATCGTACTGGACCCCTACCGTATCCCTTCCGGAAACGGTAACAGGATTGCAGATGAGTCCAGTATGGCGACCGGATGGACGACGAGCAGGTTCCCGGTTCAGGAGATTGTGTCAACCTCAAACGAAGAATACGCTGTCGCCAAGGTGACCGGAGTGCTCTACATTGGTGATGGCGGCTTCAACGGTTGGGCTGTTGAATGAGGAAGTTGCTGTACAAATCAAAGGGGTCAGATGTTGTTGGAAACTTTGGCGAAGCTGGCCAACGTTGGGACCAAAAGTACATTCAGCAAAATGGCGTGGAGTCGATCATAAACGTGACGTTCTCCAGCCCAGTACTGATCATGAATTAGAAACTAGACGACGGCTACACCAATAGCGACTACCAGTCGGTTTGCTATAGTGTAGATCACAACGTGACGCGGCAAGCGATGAGTAGAGCCCGTGGATGGTATTCCGATACCGAGGTATTTTAGGAGGCAATAAAAAGAGAGCTTGAGGGGGGCAGTTGGCTCCGACCGAGTGCTGAGCAATTAATTACCACTCTATCGCGGGTGTCCGTCGCCGCCATACCTTGGACCAGGGTTGATATTTGTTGACACTCTTGAGTGAAAGTGAAAAAAAGCATCCATGAACGTTATTTTTTTAAAATCCTTTCAGAGTTCTCCCTTCCCGCTTTTTGCATGAAAGTGAACTGTCAAAACACCTCATTATATTTCATGCGATGAAAGCAAGACAACAAAATCAGTTTATCAGTTAACGAAGATTGTCAGGGCATCGGTCAGTGTTAGGGAAAAAGTGTTTCGGTGAGGTTTATTTTGGTTGAGTAGACTGTTTGTTTTTCTTTTTCGCTTTGAAGTGAAGATCATTTGGTTGGATTTGTCGTCAAATTTTATTCCGTAACCATGAACGATGCGCGTGATCTATTTCATCTGAGTATAACAGCACGTTACTAGGACGAAAATCTAGTGTATCTGAAAGAGTGCTGCGATCATTGGATGTGAAAATTGTAAATGATTGGCTGTAATTTACGAAGAATTTTGCTGGGGAAAATGACTTTTATCAGCACTGCCTTGGACCCGCCAACCACGGAATGGTAAGCCACCGGATTACTAGTGAACGGCCGCGATAGCGTACCTCCGCAGTGTGTGCCTCCGTGCAAGACGGAGGATGCGACGCACACCATCCGAGAACCTAAGAGTAAAGCGCTGTGCAGCATTCGATTCTGCAAGATCGGCACTAAAGAGTGCGAAAGGTGAGCAAGAGGGATTGTCTTGATAGGCTATGCGTGAACCCATTGTACCCATCGGCATACAGAGTCATCTGTTTGCTGGACACTGCCGGTAAGGTGCTTGAGAGGATTATCCTCAACAGACAGGTGAATTAAACAAATGGTGTAAGCGGTCTAGCAAGTAACCAGTTCCACGCTGGATGCTATTCTCTCCATCAGCAACCCAAGTAACACACGTTGGTATAGAATGGTTGACGTTATCTATTCCATGACATCCTTATCACTAGAAAAGCGCAAAAATTGAAAGCTACTAGAACAACTACCGATACTATATGAAGTATTGCATAACTGCATGAAAGCAAGCCAACTTGATACAAGAAGTAGCAAAATTCATCTCGAGTACTGATACGGCAATGCGCGAATCTGTTACTATGACAACTGTTAACCAGCGCATGCGCAAATGTGCTGTTATGCGTAGTGCAACTAGATTGACAATCGCTTGCATCAGTGGCAGTTTTAATTGATTATAAATTGATGACAGAAATAATATACAACCTTTCAAAATGAGTTGTTTCTTTCGCTTGAATATTAAAATTGATTTCGCAATAGTTTTCAACGTTATCTGGATATGAAATCTAACAAAACTAGAAAACGTAGTTAGATATACGATGACAAAAATTTAAGTGATATTGATTACACTGCAAGTGTTTTGTTTATCTTTTGATGGCGCGTATTGACACGCTTCGAATAAATATAGAAATCGTTAATTTAGGTATCAATTTGGTCAAGTAACTTTACATTGGGCGTTGAATGCTACGATTTTTGTTCTAAGGAAAACCACTTTGCAGGTGCGTAGCGTTGTTATTAGACGGTGTAATGTCTTACGAAATAGTGATGATAGTGATAGTGATTGTTATTGTTGAACTCAGGTTATTAAAAACATCTCCAAAACCAGAAAAAAACGAACTTGTTTTAGAAATGCGGTTGTATTACTGATGAAAAACCACTTCACACATGATATAATAACACAAGTTTTCAATTGCGCTTGTAGTACACTCATATGACTGCTTTCGTTGTAACTTATTTTCTAACATGTTTTGTGTGTTACTTGGGAAAGGTGACACTCCAGCGCAAAAGAAGGGGCGTTCAATATTGCGCAATCATCACACTTGATGTGAAGAATGGGTTCAATAGTGCCAGCTGGGACTCCTTAGGAGCATCCATGTTCCGGTGTCGTTGTACAAGATTTTGGAAAATTATTTCCGGAATCGAAAACCAGCTTAGAACACGGAGGAGCGTCAGAAGGGCGTTCCAATTAGCGCAGAAGTACAGCAAGATTTTATCCTAGGCCTGTTATTGTGGAATATCATGTATGATAGGGCTTTAAAACTCATGTTCCCTATAGGAGTTGTGATCGTCGGCTTCGCAAACGATATAACGTTAGAGGTCTATGGTGAGTCGACCGAGGAGGTCGAGTGGACGGCAGCGCACTGTTCACGCAAGATCGAAGACTCCAGGGAACTGAAGCTAGCGCATCATAAGAAGGAGGTCACAGTTGTGAATAACCGTAAATCAGAGGCGGTGGTCAGAGTAGGAGACTGCACCATTACCTCAAAGCGATATTTGAAACTCTTGGGGGTTATGGTTGACGACGAGCTTACGATCAAGAAACACGCCAACTATGTTTGTAAGAGGGCCTCAACGGCTATTGCAGCACTATCCCGAATGATGTCGAAAAGCTCTGCGGTGTACGGAAACTTCTTGCCAGCGTGGTTTCGTCCATACTTAAATACGGTAGTCCAGCGTGGTCAAAAGCACGCTGTAACTGGCAGCGGAAATGGTCCAATTCCCACCGATGGACGCACCGACTTATCCCGGCGATATTCGAATGGGTCGGGAACCTGACTTCTACCTGACACTTTTTTTTATTACTTTATTAGGGTGGCTTTCAGCCACAGGCTGGTTCGCCACCAAAACTTACCTGACACAAATTTTGTCAGGCCATGGCTGTTTCAGGCAGTATCAACACAGGTTCGGGTACGCGGGGTCCCCCATGTGTCCCGAGTGCGTGGATTTGGAAAGAATAAACAAGCGATTGTTGATCAGGAGTTGACAAATCGAAAATTGATGGAGGTTGCAACCACTAGCTAAGTCACCTGCACACATCCTACTCCATACGGAAGCACTTGGGGAATGTCAGAGCTGTTTGTTATAAAATTGGATTTCACCCCAGCAAGCCTGACGCAAAAGCGATCAACCAGGTATGACTCTAGCTAACGTGAGAAAAATAATTGGCCTCCTAAACGCAATACGATGTTATTCCGTGGTAATTTTCCACATTTCGTTTGTCTCTTTGCTTGTGGACAGGAAACATGAACGACTCTTTTCGCAGTGTAGGAAATATAGAAGAGGGAATGCCATCTGGACCAACAGCACTTGAAGGTTTCATTTATTTGATTGCCATCAAGATGTCAATTCAGGTTTAAGGATAAGGTTCATAAGTATGTTAGGGGCCATCCACAAACCACGGGGACAGCTTGAGGGGGGGGGGGTTGGCTAATGTCCACAGTCCATACAATTTTTTTAGAATTTATATGGGCAGTTATCCACGGAGGGGAAGGGGGGAGGGCAAAATTGTTAAAAATCTATCCACGTGATATGTGGATGGCCCCTTAGTATGTTGGGGATTCTTCTGCTACAAAGCTCCACTATCTGAACAGAGCACTCCCAAGTAACAAAACTGGTTTTATCAATGTTTTATAGCGCTGTTTTGGCAACATTAGGCGCTATAAAACTTTGATAAAACATTGGTTATTATTTTTGTTACTAGGGCTATTTGAGAACCTTCGTATGATTGTTCAAGGGCATATTACACTACTGCTGAATGTGAAACCAATGTCTAAGGGGGCGCATGTAGAATTGCAAAATTTGATAGACGTAGTAGAGAAGCGTTTTGAATCTCTTGCGTTTCACGATTGGCTGACAAGTTGTGTGAGGCCCGAAAGGCATTGGAGGCTACAATGGACCATAGTAGTCTGCCAGTCTACAAAGATATGATCATGTTCCTCCGGAATTACCCCTATATGCTGGAAAGAAGCAAGGATTCCCCAATCTCGGGACGATCTAAAAAGCAGTAACGATGAACCTCCGAAGTAGTGCTCTCGGCATTCCAACTAAGGTGCTCACGGCCACAGTACAGCAATGCAATTGTCCGACCGTACCAGAAGAGAGGACATCCAGCTGTCAACTGCTAGATTGATATCAGCTGGTTGTGTGAATGCCAGAAGAAGCACATCCCCTGATGCCCCTTGAGGAGAAGTGTGAGAAAAGGTAGACACAGTAACGAGTAATGCTTAGACAAGACTAACGCTTGTAGACAAGCTCTACTACAAGATAGGAGACACCGAGGATCGGCGCGGAACGCGAAGTTGCTGCCTTGACAATGTCATGCGTTGCTATACCCTGGTAAAGGCGAACTTTATATCCCAGAGAATGAGTGATGTGCTGCCGCTGCGTCTCCGTAAGAAATGTGTAAACGTGCCAGTAATTGGAGTGAACGGAAAACCCGAACAACGGTGTAGGGTAGAACTGCTTAATATAGAACACTTCCTTTAGTGGACCACCTAAACTTTTTACACCAAATGACACATTATAAATATACTTATTATGATTTGTGCTTTGACAACTTCAATAATGTTCTTCATTTGAAATGTTGCAACAGACGTTTACTATAATATTCTTCAATAAAGCTGTAAAAAATGTCTTTTAATAACAGCTCTTAATAACAGCAGCTTATTAACAGTCTGTTAACGTTTTCATAGGAAAGGGCTTTACCAAAAACTGTACTGGCATCACACTTTCCGAGCGAAACTAATCAGATTTTCGATGAACGGGTAGGATAATAGTGTTTTCAAAAGATAAGCAATAAATTTTACTAGAAAAAAAAAACACTTAAAATGATGAAAAAATATTGGCCCAAATAAGGGTGGAAATAATATTGTTTTCCTTATTCCGACATGCTTCATTTCGAACAAGAGCTACCATCGATATAACGCCGCGAATCATAGTTACTATAGTAACCATAAATTTGTTATGATCGTGTTATTGTACAAAATTGCTGCTAAAATGGGAAAAACGCCGAAAATTTGTGAAAAATATAATGAAGCAGCTGTTACTGAGTGTCTTCAAGCAATAAAAAGTGGTGTTTCGACTAGAGAAGCTCGCAGGCGCTCCAATGTTCCACGATCCACCATATTGTTCCGTGCAAGCAGCAAGTGGTCAGGAAAACCACGAAGCGGTAAACCAACTGCATTGACTGCCGCGGAAGAGGATTCAATTGTTTGTTGGATAACTCGGATGGCACGTGAAGAATTCCCTGTTACGAAGTCTACAACATTAATCTCAGAAAACCCTCGTCATTCGGACTGCAAGATGAAAGCCGGTATGTTGATACAATAGTAAACTTTGATGTTATTAAATGCTATTGCAATATTCCTTGCGACATTTTTCTCACTAACGTGAGTCCCGTAATAGAACTTCATTCACTTCACTCTGTTTTCGCCGTGAAGTGACTCCCGTAATGGGACTGTGGATTCATGGACCGTCATCCAATACTCTCAGTGCGTAAGCCAGAGTTAGTTTCATCAGCGGCAGCTACGGTTGAAGAGATATATTATTTAGACATGGCCCAAATTAGGAAACTGTTGTGGTCCAAATAAGGAAACGGTGGCCCATTAAAGGAAACTGAAGCGATGATTTATTTCTTTTATTATAAGAAAATAGAGGTATTATCTTGTTGTTTTCATGCAGAAAAGGTGATAAACATGTTACTTCATGTTTAAAAATAATGAAATTCTTAATTCAGTTTAGATATTGTCACTTTTTCTTGCAAAATTTGCGGCTATGCCACTAAAAGGTCCATCAAAGGCAGTTATACCCTAATTCAGAGTGAACACCACCGTGAAGTCCAGGTCAACGGATTGCGATTTCTCTGTAGACTTTCTAATAGTGCCTCATATAACCGGTGCGGTACCTTCGATGTAGCTGGATGCTTCTATGAAATGCTTATTGAAGACGAAGTTTTCAACGACCTAATGGGAAGTGGCGAGACACGGATGTTAAAAGATCTCCCGCTACTGCAGGAGAGCCTTTTAGGTTGGCTAGTCGCTGGTGTAGTCAGCTCCATTTGAAGCGTTGGTAGTGTCAAGGTCAAGGCCAGCAATCGCACTTTTTTAAAACATATTCCCAAGTAGAAGACGGACGATACACCATTCAGCTCCCATTTCGAAACGATCCTGGTCATCTCGGAGACTTTTGGGGAAGATATTCAAGGCTCTGAAGAAGCTATATTCGGATTTATCTGGAGCTCAATCATGCAATAATACTGAATCCCATCGAAATTTGATTAGGAAAAGGATACTACCTTCGGCATCATTGAGTGAAAAAACCTGATAGCTCAACGACACGGTTGCGGATATAACATTTTGACGGATGCTCCAACAGTGCAGCAACCTCCTTTTGATATCATTCTGCAGTGGCGTCTACTTAAATATTCTTTTGCGGTTGACGCTTAGCACATGTATCGACAAGTAAGGATGGCGTCCACACCAAGTATCAACGATGCTTGTGGAGAAATGACAGGACTTGGCCTGTTGAACCAGCAGAATTATTGGCAACTCGATGCCTAAAGCAATTGGCCCAGAACGAACGGAACAATTTTCCTGAAGCATGTGTCGTAGTGACGAAGTTCTTTTATGTAGATAATGTGCTTCCGGGAGCAGATACCCTGGTGCGCAAATGATCCACAGTTGCTTTGTGGAGTACCCTTAGCGGATCGAGAGAAACAACTTAGTTTTGACGATATCAAAGGAACCATCAGTAATAGTAGCCAAGTTGATGTTTCAGTAGCTGTAGTGTAAAGATGTGGACTGGAATGACCCGATCTCTGATGAGGAGCTCGACGCCTGGTGCAGATTGCGAACAAAGTTGACGAGTTTCTATAAAGATACGATTGCCTTAGGACTCCATGATTTTTTCAAACGTATCCCTGTAGGCGTACGAATATTGCTTGTACTTAGAGAACGTATCTGCACAAACAGTGAGTGTTTTTTTTAATCAATAATACTAGATTTGACACGGCACATAAACAATCAGTGTTTGTGCGAAACCGTTAAACTCAGAGGTTAGTGGAACTATGTAAGTACGCAGGAAAATCCAGCGGACATTCTATTGTGTGGTACGCAACCGATGAACTGATGTGTTGACTTGTGGTGAAACGGACCGGGTTTCCTTCGTGCTCCACCAGCCGAGGAAGAACGATTGTTCAGAAAAAGATAGGTTGAGACAGCGGCCAATGGAAATGATCATTACGAACTTATTATGGCGTGTAGCAGCGAAGTTTTGCATGAGTGTATCGATTCATTTACAACTGTCAGGCAAAGAAGCTTGGCATGGCTAGGCGATCCGGAGCCAGCTACTTCGAAGCGATCCGCAACTTGCAACGAGGTGATCGTGTGTAGGAAAAACTAAAAAACTTGAACCCTACCCTCGATGTGAAGGAGAGACTGTTGAGACTGTTGAGTTGAGCGGTCGGATCAAGTATCTACTCCGATTTGTCTAGAGATTAGAAACATCCGATGATCATCCCTGAACTACACCATTTCTTGAAAATCATTACTGAGGCTCTGAGCTAAGAGGAGCTGTACGTCGGATTAAATGGCCTGATGGCTAAAATAAGACGACTATTCTAGCCAGTCAACGTTGAGAGTTCTATCAACCAAGTAATCAGAAGACGTGTAAAATACTTCCGTGCGAATCCTCGGGATGTACAGTAGTTCATAGGATATCTGCCCAGTGTCCAAGTGACCAAATCAAGCAGGGGGAATGATCCAGCAGACTACAAAGTTCTTAGTCTTGGACATTTTTTGGTCGGCCGAGAGTAAACGGCGGTGGTTCAACATCGAATCAATATTGGAAGCAGTTGTTTTCGTTTAGGTGGTCGTACGAATACGTCACTGGACTGCAGAAACGTGGGAAGTGGTACTAATATCGTGATCTACTGCGAAACGGACTTAGGTACATCTGCCTCCAAAGAAGCAAAGCAAAGCCTTGGTGCTACATCATGATTCGGAACTCGATCTTCTATTTATTATATACGGAGACTTCGCAGCCAATTGTTAAGTGTACAGGACAATTGCGGGGCTAGCGACACTAACAGTCTCTCCCGAGTCGAGACTCGAACCTACGACGACTAGCTTGTTAGGCCGCCATCGTACCTCGAGACCAGCACTCCGGCAAGGACGGGATTGTATGTGTATTTACCGTAAAGGCGAGTATTTCTGTATTCACCAGGCCAACTACCCAGGTCACTATGTTACCTGTCCTCGATGATGCAGAGTAGAGCCACTCGGATCCGGCGGGGTACTACGGTGTATAATTTTTGGTGCATAATGTTCCTAAGTGTAGGGCAGCAATGGGTTTTTTTGGCAGTGCGCTTTTGCAAACCTGTCAACACCGCAGAAAGAAAAAATAACTTGAAAACGAGATCTTGAGAAATATAGTCGTAAATTCAATGCAGTTCATTACGTTTTATTTTTCATCGCTGAGTTCTGAAGAAAACAATTACGAAAAAGGAACGAACCTGTTCAATTTTTTGACAATTTTTTTGGTTAAATAAAAAAAAAACCCTGGTAAAGTTTTCGTAACTTTTTTAATGAAATTATTGCAATAAACAAGTTTTCATTTATTTTCATAATAACTAATAGAAATTGATAATTTATTTTTTGATTCATGTAAAAAAAAAACTAAAAAATATAGAAGCTCTCATTCGCCTCCAGCTAAATGCTTTCAGTTGGACTTTCAGCTTCCTAATAACAAATTAGAAGCTAATACTGCAAGTCGTAATAATAAAACGAACTGATAAAGTTTTTCTCAACTCTCCAGATAATTTTTCGCTTTTTCACAGTGTCTGTCCACTGCTGCTGCTGCTGGTAGCCACAAACGAAGAAAGCACACAAAGCTCGCACCAGAAAGAAAGCAGCATCGAAAAGTATTTTACCGCGTTCCACATGCCGCCCGCCTGACCACGAACTCATACCGCGCCGCGTGTAGAATGTAATAAAACGCGATTGTACCGTTAGAAGAAGGAAAGATATGTTTTTCTACTTTACCCCTTTCTTCTTGGGGCTTATGCTTCTTTTCTCTCTTTCTCTCTCTCTCTCTTTTTCTCTCGCTCTTTCTCTTTCACTCCATGCCTAGGCTAGCATGTTTTGCTTTTTTCATATAAAAGTAATGCTATTAAAGTAATCATTCTATTCAGACCCCTTCGGCGCAGTAGTCCCGACCGCTCTCACTCCGCCGTCTCATTTGGAGGCCATCGCACATGACGGTCATGGCCAGCGAGCGAAGCACGACATGCCCCGAAGAAGCCGCAGCCACGGTGATGATGATGATGATGATGATGATATTGAAAATGATTGTCATCGTTGTTGTTGTGTTGTGGTCCTAAAAACTCGACTTTCTCGCCCGGGCTGCCGGTCGGTTGCGGTATGCTGCTGCTGCTGTTGTTGTTGTTGTTTTGTTTAGTATGCGTGTTTGTATTTTCTTATGCCATCCCATTATTGTTGCCTCATCCTCTTCTGTAGGCCATGTTGCGTGACTTTCTTCGTGTCGATTGTGAAATTGTTATGCAATTGACATTGCTAGGGCGGTGTAATGACGGTTAATGGGTAAGCGAGAATATGATGATGATTCGGGAATGGAATTTTTTTCGCCTGTTCTAAGTGGTTATTAGAGAAATAAATCATCAATGGGAATCACACAGTGATGACTTTCTCCAGGCAAAGTTTTGCTTCACATAGAACTCTTCAAATTTGCATTTTTTTTCTCAAAATAATTCATTTGATGGTTGGAGTCGTAATGTTAGTACTATTTTTTTATTCACAATGGCTGCAAAAAGTTAAAGAATACAAGAGATACTAGGAATGACTCAGTAAATATGTTCGACTTTTGCCAAATTTGGGAACAGGTACGATGATATCCACATTTCTGGAAATTCACCGAGTTTGAGTAACACATAGTATTTAAGAACCACAGCAATTGCTGAGGTTTACTAATTTTTTTTGCCAGGCCCAAAACTCTCAAAGGAGTTTAGCGAAGTCAGAGCCGTAGGATATAAAATGTATGCGAACTGATTCATTGAAATACATTTCAATGATAAAATTTACAGACATTAGCTCTAATTTAACATATTCGAAAGAATATTTTCGAACATAATTTGGTTTCTAGCTCTGTTTGGTATAATTTATTTGATTACAAATTTCGAGATAATTAGCGAAATTAAAGTCATTTTTATTTCTGTTGTACATTATATGAGCTTTATGCTAACGATTTCTCGAGTGTCGAATTTGACGCTTTTTTATCGGTACCTTAACAATAAAAATAATTGTGGTAGCGTAGCCCCTATCACCCCAACCATGCCCACTGCTTTGGGACCTCAACGGATCGCTTTCGGCTAATTGATCGAAAAGCGCCACATTATTCAAGTGTATATAATCACTGCTCGTCATCGAATAAATTTCAATGGACCGATGATTAAACGAATTCCAATCGAAAAGAAGATTCTCATACATCACAACACGACTCGCTTCACCGACTATTAGAATTAAATTTCGTTTTGTCCCCAAATTCACAGCCGGTTCCACTCTAGCAATACAGCCTAATTGAAGTTCATTCCGCTCTCGCGTATGAAAAGACGAGCAGAAAAGCAAAAGAAACTTCAATGCGCGGTCAGCAAACGAACCCTGCGAAAATCGAATCAATCGCGCGTCGCATGGCACAAACATATTTTGGTGGCACTTCAACCAACTCGCTCATGTGTTTGAGCCACAATGTGAAAGAGAAAGAGACAATCTTACCTTTACGTTACTTCTGGCTCGAACCCGACGAAAAGAACGGAAAAGTTTAGAATAAATCCCCATTGATTAGAGCAATCAGATTAGACGCAGTCAGTCCGACTGCATTATAGGATTTCTTGTTCGTTCGCTTTTTCCTGTTCCCTGTTTTTCTATTTTTTTTCCTATCCTGCTGCCCTAGAAGCTGGTGGCAGCTTTCTATTAGATTTTTTCCCATCCGAAACTTGCAATCGCGTATAGCCTTTTGAGCAGAGTTTACTGCTTTTATTGCCCCTGCCGAACTCGAAAAGCCGAGGAAAATTTATTATGAAAATATGAGAATAGGGAAGAGATAATTCATTCGCTATTTTTCTGCTTTCATACATACGCGATTCTCATCGGAGCGAGCGCGACTGTCATGGGAGAATTTTATTTCACTAAATTATTTTTTTGCTTGGGGGAGATACAACGACGGCAAGAGGTGCTAGAAGGAAAACATTTCCCATTGGATGAAAATCTGAATAGATGTGCGAGATAAGCGCTGCTGCTCCCAGGGCAGCGTTGCCTATTGTTGTCTAGGTTCTCTCCAGTTCTAATTTGTTATTCAAATAGGGCCCTGCTGCCGTCGATGGCAATCGTCAGTACGGCTAATATACGGCAGGAATTGAAAATGTGCACAATAATCAGATTACTGTGGCAAATTACGCCAGGCCTGCCGCTGTACGCACCGCCGGGTGAAACAGAATAGCGGGGAAATTCCGTGACGCAGAATTTATAACGGCATGAAAACAAAATATATACATATATCTGATCTGTACTGATTACACTATCGAAAGTTGAAATAGTCTATAATTACTCGAGAGTATACGTAGTAGTCGGGAACGTCGAGATGCTGCACCAGAGCGGGATGAATATGTTCAGCTAATGAAAGTAGAGCTGCAGCACTCACAAAATTGCTCTTTATCACACTCACACTGATCAACACAAGCAAAAAAAAGTTGCCCTAAAGCTCAAACAAGATAGCTGGAAAAGATTATAGTTTTTTGAACATTCTGTGAATTTTGGATGAAAAGTGCGTCAAAAGGCCGCTCAGTAATTGCTCGCTGGGTTCGTCACTTTTGCGTAAACCACAAACTTTCATATTATTCAATTTTAATCTGTGTTTACCAGTGTTGTCTAGAGCACTTCCGCTTT
Source organism: Wyeomyia smithii (assembly GCF_029784165.1). NCBI lineage: Eukaryota > Metazoa > Arthropoda > Insecta > Diptera > Culicidae > Wyeomyia > Wyeomyia smithii. The sequence goes on from NC_073694.1 coordinate 53,567,003, forward strand.
CGTTAATTCTTTTACGTATTGATAAATTGATAAATACGTTCTCAATACATTAATTCGCTATATAATGTGCTACACAAAAAACATGTCCACACAACTGGCGCAGGATAAGTGTTCAGAACAAAATTTTCGTTGCTTCCAGAACGAATCGACTAACTTTCGATTTCATAAATTCTCATTTCCAGATTTTAGGATTTTGAGATATTCTGAGAAATACACTTCATTTGGCCTTTCAAAGCTCTTTGATATTTTATGTTGGTTTCTTTTTACTTTTTTTGTTTCTCAAGCTTAGTGTTGTTTTCATTATATTTGGTTGACTTGCATTTTTATAATTAAGTTTCGTCAATATGTTGTTTCCCAGTTGATCTTTTTGTCGCCTTTCTTATTTTTCATTTTGACTTTGATTCTTCTTGTTCTGTTTTTTAACCTTGATAATTATTTTTGGTTTCCCTTTTTTGTTTTTGAAGTAGAATACTTCTCTCAGGAAGTTCGGCTACATAGGGATGTGAAATGAAAATCTAAAACCGAAGAAAGTGAAAAATATGTCCAATTTCAAATGCTAATAAATCGGTTAGTATTCGATGGATTTCCTTCGTTCTTGCAGCAATAGATTGGAAAATCTTCTAAGATTCTTCCCAAAATAAGATAATTGTAATTTTATTATTCACACTATTGTACTGTTGAAAATAGTCAAGCCTTGTCAAAACAAAAAATTCGACCTCTGATTGGTCGTTATATGCTTGCTTCCCAAGCACGGTCGACAGGATCATATACCTTGCAATTGAAAACATGCTATTTGGCCTATATAAGAGCCTGTTTCAGCCGGAGCCGCTCGTTTTTTCATTCTTAGTCTCACGCTTGGTGTGTACAGACGTGTTAGTTACAACAACTGAAAGTTTTAGTTTACCTATCGCATTCGTTTATTTTACCTTTTACCGTTTTTTTCGTTATACAACAGTACGTTGTCGTGTCCCAACGAAATAGGAAAAACGGGTTCCAGTAAGGAGCAAAACAATAAGCGTCCTCGTGACCCTGCTGAAAAGGATGATGGAATCGCCAAGAAAATACTAGCTGCTAACAAGTTTGCATCGCTGGCTGACCAAACTATCGAGAAAACGGAAAAGAAGGAGAAAATGCCGCCTTTCTACGTAAAAGGTTTCCCGCCTGGACTAAGGCAACACTTCAATGAACTTATCAGCAAAGGGCTGATAGCTACCCTGAGGCTATGAACGGACGGCTACAAAATCGTCGTTTCATCCACCCCACATTACAAGGCAGTAGAGGCTTACCTGAAGCAAACAAAAGCGGAGTATTTTACTCAAGATATTGCAGCCACAAAACCATTCAAAGTTGTACTGCGTGGTTTACCGGAATTGGAACTTGACGAGTTAAAAACGGAGCTTGTCGCTTGCGGCCTAGAAGTGGAAGCAGTATACAAAATGATAAGACACAACAAAGCCATCAAGTATCGTGATCAGTTATACCTGATCCACCTGACCAGAGGTTCAACTACACTGAGCACAGTGAAAACAATCACCGCCCTATTCAACATCATCGTGCAATGGGAGCGATACAAACCGATTCATCGCGATGTCACGCAGTGTTCCAACTGCTTGAACTATGGACATGGCACAAAGAATTGCCACATCAAGAGTCGCTGCATGAAATGTGCAGGTCCGCATCGAACAGTGGATTGTCTTGTTGAGGAAGCCTAACAAATCAAGTGTCTCAACTGTGACAAAGAGCATGCTACGAACAGCCGTTCCTGTCCAAAACGAGCAGAATTTATCAAAATTCGAAGTGAAATTGCCAATCGCCAGCGACCGTCGAATAGAAAAAGTGTACAACCTAGCGTTACACCAACCCCGCCAGCGACTTCAAGTACGTTGCCGTTTCCACCTCCTCCAACTGGTGGTGTTCCTAGCCGGGACCCCCCCGGATTTTTGAGTTATGCACAGGCTGCCAGCATGCCCCCAGCAAGTAGCAATTTGTACTCGATGGAACAGCTAGCTACGCTGTTTCTTAAACTCGATCAGCAAACAAAGGCTTGTCGCACCAACCAGGAACAGATTGCGGTCATGATGACTTTTTACTACCGTCATGGATCCATTCTTTCGAATCCTTAACTGGAATGCCCGCTCTGTGGCCAACAAGAAGTTAGAACTTCTACATTTTCTGAACACACACCACATCGATGTCGCTGCAATAACCGAAACACATTTGAAGCCGAACATAAACTTCTGCCTGCCGGAACACTCGGTAGTCAGACTGGACCGCACAACCTCAGCTGGGGGCGGGGTTGCAATCGCCATGAGGAGTGGACTACCATACAAATCACTACCGAGTTTCAACACAACCTTTGTCGAAGCTGTAGGAATTGAAATTACCACCACTGATGGACCACTCACATTTATTGCGGTCTATTGTCCGAAGCAGTCCCGACGGGCAAATGGAACCACGGTGAAATTGAAGAACGACATCCAAAAGCTGTCTAGAAGAGGAGGCAATTTCGTCATCACAGGTGATCTCAATGCTCGCCACTCCGCTTGGGGTGACGCCAGGTGCAACTTAAATGGTAACATCATCGAAGAAGATTCCGAAGCTGGATATTACTATCCCGCTCATCCGGAATTGCCAACTTACATCTCTCCTGGTGGTGTAGGCTCCAAGCTTGACATTTTTCTGACCAACATCACCGATCGATTTTCGATTCCGAAAACCATAACACAGCTCTCCTCGGATCATCGCTGAGATTGGTGCTAACGTAGAGCGGCGCCAAGTTCAACAAAGAAGAAATTACCATCGTGCAAATTGGGTTCAGCTGCAGCGGTATGTTGATGCGGACATCACTCTGAACAGCACTGGAGACATCGATCGTACTCTACAGTCCATGATAGACGTCATCCAGGAAGCAGAGTGCCGCTACATCCTATCTGTTCCAGTGACACGTAAGTTTGCGCAAATCAACGATAACACCAAGCGCATAATTTCCTTGCGAAACTCGCTGAGAAGGCAATATCAACGTACCCGCAACCCTAGGCACTGATTCTACGCTAGACAGCTAACAAAAATCGTTCAAGAACGTCTGGAGAAAGTGAAAAACAGACAGTTTGCAACCGAATTACGTAATTTGCCCAACTGCTCACGGCCATTTTGGCGTGTGGCTAAAGTGTTAAAGAACAAACTAAAACCCATCCCGCCATTAATAGTGAATAGTGAAACTCTGCTAACTTCCCGCGAAAAGGCTTGTGCTATCTCTCAGCATTTTGCCGCTTCCCACAATCTTGGTCGTGATATTGTGAGTGGAATCGAACCAGCTGTCAGTGAATCGATAGTAATTCTGGCCCGCACACCGAATATCTTACCACCTGATCAGCGAATAACAGTGGACGAGGTACAGAACAATATCAAATTCTCTCGAAACATGAAGGCTCCCGGATTCGACGGAGTGTTCAATCTTGTGCTCAAAAACCTTGGACCAACAGCCTTGTCTGTGGTGGAAAAAGTGTTCAACCGATGCCTTGAATTGGCGTATTACCCAACAAAGTGGAAACTGGCGAAAGTGATTCCCATTTTGAAACCAGGAAAGGATCCCACATGCCCCAAAAGCTACCGTCCCATCAGTCTGCTTTCTGCCCTCAGCAAGGTATTCGAACGATGCATCTACAGCCGTATTCTGTGCCACGCAGAAGTGAACAACATATTCGGACAGTTCGGTTTTCGCAGAGGCCATTCAACAACATATCAACTGCAGAGAGTAACAAAACTCATCAATCGGAACAAGGAGCTATCTAAAACAACTGCCATGGACTGCCTGGACATAGAAAAAGCATTCGACAACGTGTGGCACGACGGGCTTATCTACAAGCTACAGTGCTACAACTATCCCGTTTATCTAGTGAAGATTGTGCAAAACTATCTCACGCTGCGCAAATCTCAGGTCTGTGTGCTAGGTGGCCTGTCTGACCCAAACGACGTAGGAGCTGGTGTTCCACAGGGCAGCATCCTTGGTCCTGTTCTGTACAACTTATTCACATCAGATATTCCTGAACTACCCAATGGAGGCATCCTGTCGCTGTTTGCTGATGATACCGCCATTATGTACGAGGGCAGACAGATCAACTAAATCGTTAAAAAGCTGGGCTTAACGTCTTTGTGAATTACCTCACCTCATGGAAAATTTGTGTGAATGCAGCAAAAACTCGGATCATAGTCTTCCCACATCGGAATAGTCAACGTTTGGTGCCGACAACAAAGATTCGGTTGAACAATGTGTATATTCCCTGGTCGTCAAATGTTCGCTACCTTGGTTTGACCTATGATCATAAGCTACTTTATCGCCCCCACATTGAACAAACAGTAACGAAAAGCTTAGTGCTAATGAAGAAGTTGTACCCGCTAATCAACCGAAAATCGAAATTGTCCGTCGTGAATAAATTGACGGTATACAAACAGGTCATCCTGCCGATGCTTCTATACGCCTCGTCGATCTGGAGAACCTGCGCGAGAACCCACCTGCAAAAGATTCAACGGATCCAGAACAAGTTCCTGAAAATGATCTTGAACGTGCCCTTCGGATCCCGAACATCAGAAGTGCATCAAATAGCTGGTATCGATATGACCGAAAACATAATCTCTGTACACGCTGAAAACGTATGTACGTAGAAAAGGAAAAAGCAGTAGCACTTATAGTACTTTAAAAACATCAGAGTTTAAAAGTTGATAAAATTGAATCTCTCACATTGTTCAAAAAACAAATGTATAATGAAAATACCGTAAGAAAAATAAAGAATATTGAATCCAAAAAAAAAATCCGGAGCCGCTCATAATAGTTCTAGACAGCGACAACAGCAGTCGTCCTTCCTTAGCAGCAGCACTAGCCCTGTGGTTGGTCACCACGTCTCAGGAGTAGCGCGGTTTTTCTCAGCGTGTGTCGCCAGAAAACAAGCATTCTGTGTTGCATCCTAGCAATTTAAATTTGTCGCACCCGTCTAATTTACTAAATGTGAAAGTGCATGTTGTCCGTGTATCTTAATTCCCCCAATGTTAGGGCAGCTCAAAGGTTGTAATTAGCAACCGATTTTGATCCGCAACATGCTTTTTTCAAGGCAAATAAAAAAATAATTGAAGGTTAATAATTTTCTGGCATCAACACAAGCAGAAATTCTGTGCGGGATGCAATCAAATTCTGTTGTAGTTGTCTAATTTTAACTTTATTTAGTAAACCCCCCACTGTAGGGGCAGCGCAAAGGCTGCGATCAGCATAACCGGCATCCAGTGCGTCTTGAACTGTCCTACAGATCAGACGTTTTTTCGGTTGCTTGTGGACTTGTCTTTGACTGCCTATAGCTTCAAAGTTTGTGTTTTGTCAGTGTGTCTTTTAAAGACTACCTGAAAGTTATTTCCCATCAGTCTTTCTCAAGACTACCTACTTTTGAATTTAACATTTGTTTTAACTTTTTTCGTATCACCTGAAATGGCTGGACGGAAAAAGAAACCTCGCATCGCTGCGGGGAGGAAAAGAGAGGCATCTCTTTCTGACACATCGAGTGTCTGTAGTGACAATCCTTTTGATATTTTGCCTGAGCAAGAAGCTGGTGAAATGGAAGTTACTAACTATACAAAATATAAAGTCTTTAAAAAAGGAGAAAGTTCCACCTATTGTGGTAACTATTTCTTCTGAATTTAATATATTCAAAAAGGAACTTTCAACGTTTGTTTCTGACGTTAAAGTTACCTATCAAATTGGTCGTAGAGGTGAATGCCGCTTATGAGCCGACTCAGTAAAGGGTCGTGATCGTCTTGTTCAGTATTTAACTGACAAGATGTACAATTTTTTTACATATGACACCAAGAACGCCAAGCCGTTCAAGGTTGTCTTGAAAGGTCTCACCAACGATCAAACCGTTGATGAGATCAAACTTACTTTAACAGAATTACTTGGCATAGCCCCTACCCAAGTAATTCTAATGAAACAAAAATCACGAGGCGAAAACAGTCAGAGAACTGGAATTTCCCTTGTTAATTATTTAATTCATTTTAACCGCAATGAGGTTAACAACTTAAAATTTTTTGAGAAAGCACATGCTTTGTATAATGTGCGTGTAAAGTGGGAAACTTATAATAAGTATGGCGGAGGTGAAAAGCATATCACCCAATGCCGTACTTGCCAACGTTATGGCCATGGTTCCAAATTCTGTAACATGGACCAAAAATGTCTTAATTGTGGAGACTCTTCTCACAAAAAGGACACATGTCCTGTGAAAGAGAGTAAAAATTTTCGCTGTGCGAATTGTAACGGCAACCATATGTCAAATTTTTATCAATGCCCAGTCCGTTTAGCAATTGTTAAGGCAAGGCAAGGTAAACAAAATTCAATTTCTCAATTAAAACCAACTTCAAAACAAAATTCTCCAAGCGTACCAGTGACGCATAGTTTACCTACTCGTTTGCATACCCGTTTAACTTATGCATAGGTTACAGGTAGTTCGAACATTATACCGCCTAGTGTTGGTAGTTCGAAAATGACCGTTAATATGGGTAAGCAAAACACGCTAGAAAATAATTGTACACCTATTACTCCAGCTAATATTGCTGCCGAAAATATTTTTTCTAATGTCAACTGCCTGGGGCCTATTACGGCAGGTAAACTTTCTTTTTTGCAACAGGCAATGTTCGATCTTATGAACGCCATGTTGCAGGCAAAATCAATGTTTGAAGCCATTCAAATAGGCACAAATTTTACTATTAAAATTGTTTCTAATTTAAAATTTAGCAATGATTTTAAATAAAACAATTAAAATATTAAATTGGAATGCTCGCTCATTGAAGGCCAATGAGAATGAGCTTTTTAATTTTTTAACAGTAAATAATGTGCATATTGCAATTATTACTGAAACATTTTTGAAACCTAACATAAAATTAAAATATGATCCCAATTACGTGGTTCATAGATATGATAGGATTCAGGGTTCCGGCGGTGGAGTTGCAATTGTTATTCATCGCCGAATCAAACATCGTGCTCTTCCCCATCTTGAGACGAAAGTTATTGAAACTTTGGGAATTGAAGTTCAAACTGAACTTGGGATTTTATTTATTGCCGCAGCATATTTACCATTTCAATGCACACGCGAGCTCAAAAATTATTTTAAAGGTGATTTACAAAAACTCACCAGAAATCGTTCGAAATTTTTCATAATCGGCGATTTTAACGCTAAACATCGTTCATGGAATAATTCTCAAAGTAATTCCAATGGCAAAATTTTATTCAATGATTGTTCTTCAGGATACTATTCTATTTTGTCTCCGAATAGTCCTACATGCTTTTCTTCTGTAAGAAACCCTTCAACAATTGATTTGGTGCTAACAGATCAAAGTCATGTATGTAGTGATTTGATCACACATGCTGACTTTGATTCTGACCATCTTCCAATAACTTTTTCTTTATCACATGAATCAGTTTTAAACCCTATGAGCTCTGTTTTTAATTATAACAAGGCTAATTGGGAAAGATACAAAACTCATATTGAGAGAAATTTCAATAATGAGCTTGATTTGCAAAACGATTTGATTCCGCTTTGGAAGCATTAAAATGTGCAATTGTTGATGCCAGGAATTATTCTGTTCCAAAGGCTCAAGTGAAATTTGATTCACCAATAATTGACGAAAATCTTCAACTTCTAATTCGTTTGAAAAATGTCCGCAGACGTCAACATCAACGTTCTCGTGACCCTGTTTTTAAAACTATTTATAAAGATTTACAGAAAGAGATTAAACATAGATTTACTCCTCTGAGATATCAAAATTTTGAGACTAAAGTTGAAAAATTAAAACCATATTCAAAACCTTTTTGGAAGATGTCGAAGATTCTTAAGAAACCTTCAAAGCCTATTCCAGTTTTAAAAGATGGTGAACGTTTTCTTGTATCCAATGAACAAAAGGCTCAAAGACTTGCTCAGCAGTTTGAGAGTGTTCATAACTCAAACTTGAATTTTGTGAGTCCAATTGAAAATGAAGTCACACGTCAATTTGATTTAATTTCTTCCCAGAATTTTTTACCTGCAGAAATAATTGAAACTAACTTGAATGAGATTAAATCAATTATTAAAAATTTCAAAAATATGAAAGCACCTGGTGACGATGGAATCTTCAATATACTAATCAAACATCTCCCTGAGAGCACAATGGATTTTTTAGTGAAAATTTTCAATTGCTGCTTCAAAATTGCATATTTTCCCAAATTATGGAAAAAAGGCAAAAATTACTCCCATTTTAAAACCGGATAAGAACCCAGCTGAAGTTTCAAGTTATCGACCAATCAGTTTGCTTTCTTCAATAAGTAAACTGTTTGAGAGAGTTATTCTTAACAGAATGATGTCACACATCAACGAAAATTCAATTTTTGCAAATGAACAGTTTGGATCTCGCCATGGGCATTCCACAACTCATCAATTGCTCTGAGTTATTAATATGATACGAGCTAACAAATCTGAAGGTTATTCCACTGGAGCTGCTCTTTTAGACATAGAAAAAGCATTCGACAGTGTTTGGCATAAAGGTTTGATTGCGAAATTGCAAACTTTTAATTTTCCAATTTTCCTAATCAAAATTTTAAAAAATTATCTTACTGATCGAACTCTGCAGGTTGTCTATCAGAATTCAAAATCTGATAGATTTCCTGTCAGAGCAGGTGTGCCTCAAGGTTCAGTCTTGGGTCCAGTCCTGTTCAACATATTCACTTCAGATCTTCCTGAATTGCCTCCAGGATGCACAAAGTCATTGTTCTGCGATGACACAAGCATTTCCGTAAAAGGAAAAAGTCTTCGTGTCATATGCAGTCGATTGCAGAAAAGTTCAGATATTTTTTCTTCCTACTTGCAAAAGTGGAAAATCTCTCCCAATGCTTCTAAAACTCAAATGATAATTTTTCCGCATAAGCCTAGGGCTTCTTTCCTCAAGCCAAACAATAATCACGTTGTCAAGATGAATGGGGTTATTTTAAGTTGGTCCGACAAGGTTAAGTACTTGGGACTAATTTATGATAAAAAACTTATTTTCAAAGAGCACATTGAGAGTATACAAGCCAAGTGCATCAAATATACGAGATGTTCATATCCTCTCATTAACAGGAATTCTAAACTTTGTTTAAAGAACAAACTTTTGATTTACAAACAAATTTTTAGACCAGCAATGCTTTATGCTGTACCGATCTGGTCAAGTTGCTGTTCAACAAGGAAGAAAACGCTCCAAAGGATTCAGAATAAAATTCTGAAAATGATTTTGAAGCGTCCTCCTTGGTTTGGTACACTCGAATTACATAGACTTACTGGTGTTGAACCATTAGAAGCTATGTCAAATAAAATTATTAACAATTTTCGACAAAAATCGTTGCAATCCTCAATTGCTACGATAAGCTCTCTTTATAGCCAATAAGTTAGCAATTAAGTTAGTTGTAAGTTTACTTCCCCTTTTCTGACAAGTAGGTTTAAATCCCTACGAATGATAAGTCCTAATTGCGAAAACAAACAAATCCTAACAATTGAAATTACAAATTTCTAACAGTGTTGAGAAGTCACCATTTGTGGTTGGACACACATACTCATTATTTACTAATATTTATCATAAATACTTAAGCTACTAACAAATCCCCCCTTAAAAAAAAAAAAAGCATAACCGGCATTAAATAATAAACTGCCCTGTTAGAACGCATTCGCAAAAGTAGTGAATTCGACTATACAGAGCTAATATGAAGTCGATTTAATCAATCAGCATAAACTGAATTTCGTCGTCTCCCAGCTGCCAAGTAGCAACATGATGCAACACGCAACAACGAGCAAACGAAATCGCTTGATGTTAAGCCTGTAGTACACTCTTTGACCGAGCGTCAAATATTTGTCTCTTTTTGACAGATAAAAATTTGGTCAAAGATAATTATTTGTCAGTCTCCGATTTTAACATGGGGCAAACACGGGCAAACAACAACAATGATGTCAAATAAATTTGACCTTTATGTCAGAAGGTCAAATATTTGACCATTAGACAAAGAGTGTACTACAGGCTTTACAAACCGCAATAAGATACGGGTTAAAACCGTTGCGTGTGTGAGAGCACCATCGGTGTTTATTCGCTGGATACAAAAATCAAATGCGAATTGTGGAATAATTTGTCTGAAGAACATTAGGGAATGGAACAACTGAACTGATAGGGCGTGGCCTATTTCGTAGCACCCTTCGGCTATAAAAGAGTGTTTCTGGGAAAACTAGCTACATTCATTAGTCGGAAGGTGAGCTAAATGGACCGTTCACAACATTGACAGCAGCAGCAGCAGATATCAGCACTCAGCGGTAACAGAATATATCAGCGGGTTGCGCCTGTGGCTGCCTTCAAATTAAACAAATCACTTGCCCTGTGGTTGGTCACCACGTCTCAGGCCTCTGCCTGAGAACGAACGCCAACGCGAGCGATCGGGCGAGATTTTTGCCGTACATCAGCCGGCACTTCCTCTGATGGAAAAGTTGGATCATTTTGTTCAGAAGAATATTACTGTCGGTAATATTACAGAGCTGCGATTGCATTATATCCGATATGGAATTGAACAATTGTTCTTTTGGGGACAAATAAAACACTTAATTTGAAGAGTTAATAGTTTTGGGTACCAGTAGCAGTATGGTAACAGCCTCAGCGGTAGGTGCAGCCGGTACTTCCATGAGGCGGATGTTATAAGGCAGTAAATGGAAGCGGCATGGCGAAACAGTTCGGGTGTGCTTAGACGCGCGTCATTTTTCGTTGTTGATATTATTCCCCACATGAAACGAAGCGCTTTCGTACGATAGCGGTGGTATTAGCAGTAGATGCATTTGCCAACACTTACTCCAGTAAAGCCGTGTCTAATTTTCAATGTGAAAACACCTTTCTATTGTGTTGGCCGTGCTTATTAGGCCTCTGCCAGGCTAAACACGAAAAGCGGCGTGAACCGTTTCGCCCGGCCGTAGGTTAATGTGCAGCCGTAAGTAGAGCTGTGTAAAAGTATTCTACTTCAACCTCGCGGTCGTGGCTTTGCACACAACCCACCTGTGATTTTTTTTTATTTTGTCTGTTCATTCACCTTTCTGGTCATTTCTGTTTATTGCAGTTCCGAAATTTCCGACCTTTTTTGTTTTGTTTGGAATTTATCATCTAATAAAACATTTTATTATGATTTTGAATTTTTGTTTCTATATTCAATTTTATAATTTTTATGCATTATTGTTTGTTTTTTGCCTTTCTCCTAGAAAGGTATAGCAATCACTTGCAAAACCGAAAGTATAAAAGTGCTCCAAAGGGCCGAATGGCATATATCACTCGACTCAGCTCGACGAGCTGAGCATTTTCTGTATGTGTGTGTGTGTGTGTGTGTGTGTGTGTGTGTGTGTGTATGTGTGTGTGTGTGTGTATGTGCAGATTTTTATTCTCACTCACTTTTCTCAGAGATGGCTGGACCGATTTTCATGAAATCAATTGCAAATGAAAGGTCTCATTGTCCCATAAGACCCTATTAAATTTCATTGTAATCGGATTTTTAGTTTAGAGGTTATGTATCAAAATGTAAAAATCATGAAACATCATTATCTCAAAAACTAAACAACCGATTTTAACAAAATTGATTTTAAATAAGCGGGCTACCTAAAATACCCTCAAATTTTGAATTTCATAAAGATTGAACTTGTGGTTCAAAAGTTATGACAAGAAACGTGTTTTGAAGACTACTTAATCTCACTCATGTTTCTCAGAGATGGCTGAACCGATTTTCATAAAATCAGTATCAAATGGAAGGTCTAGTTTCCCCATTAGACCCTATTGATTTGTTTTGCAATCGGACTATTACTTTGCCTGTTATGTTTAAAAATGTGAAATCCAGCTATGATAAGGAACATATTCCGAAGACTACTTAGACTCACTCACTTTTCTCAGAGATGGCTGACCCGATTTCCACAAAATTAGTGTCAAATGAAAGGTCTAGCTGCCTCATGACACCCTGTTGAATTTTACTGTAATCGAACTGTAACTTCGTTTGTAATGTACCGAAATGTGAAAATCACGAAACATCATTATCTCAGAAACTACACAACCGATTTGATCAATATTATTATCAGATGAGCGGGCTAGTTAAGGGTTAACTGATGAATTATGATTGAACATGTGGTTTCAAATTTTGGCTGCCCTATACGTTCCCATTTCATTTGATTACAATCGAATTTAAGCAACCGTTATGTATTTAATTGTTTATAAAACAACGAAAGTCTATTATTTCAAAGATTACATGACTTGTTTGAACATTACTAGTGTCATACGAACGAGTCATCTTTCAAACTTAGAAATAACAAACTTTAAAACAATTTGATATGTGGCTCAACAGTTATGGAAAGAAAAGAAATGCAAAGACTATTGAAAACTATACCTGCTTTGATCGATATATGTGGCCTCAACATAATTTAAATGTGGTATCGTACTATTTGAACGTTCCATATTCATTGATTCCTTGCGATGTGTTTAAAAGCTTCAAATGCACGACGAATCGGCCATAGGATATGATCAAAGTCAAATAACAAATCGTTTAAAATGATTGGTTTTATCGAAATGACAACATCCTCGACTTTTGGCTTCTGTACATCGCCTTAATTCTGAATATATTCATATTGGGTGGTATTCGGTTATTTTCAGTAGATTTTCTGGCATCAAGCTGACACCGGAAATATCCATATTGGAAGGTATTTAGTTATTTAGGTTGTTTTCCAGAAACTAAAATTATTCGGTCATTTCCCACTGTTTCCTAGAAGTTGCCATTAAGCCATTCAAAATGGAGCCTGTGGTCAATTGTTAGCTCATTGCATCATTCTGGTTCCAGAGATACTCATATTGGATGGTATTTGGTTATTTAGGCTGTTTTTCACAACCCGGAAGGCGCCATCTTGAATTTCAAAATGGTATTAAAGATAATTTCTGGCCTCTGAGCGTCATTCTGGTTGAAGAAATACCCATATAGGAAGTTATTCGATCATTTTCGGTTGTTTCCCAGGAACCGGAAGTCGCCAACCTAGAATCCAAAATGGTGTCTGTGGTCGATTTCAGCTGCTGTGTATCATTCTAGATCCGGAGATACTCATGTTAGACGGAAATCGGCCATTTTTGGCTGTTTTCCAGAAACCAGAAGTTGCCATCCTACATTACATAATGGTGTCTGAGGTTAATTTTTAGCTTCTTGTAACATTCTGGCTCCGGAGATACTCATATTGGGTGGTTTTTGGTCACTTTGGGCTGTTTTTCAGAAACCAAAAGTCGTCATTTTGGACTTCAAAATTGCCTGTGAAGTCAAATTCTGTCATCTGGGCGTAATTCTGGTTCCGAAAACATTCACATTCAATGGCATTTGGTCATTTGCGGCTGTTTGCCGGACACCGGAAGTCACCATCTTTAAATTCAAAATTGTGTCTGTGATTAATTTTTAGCTTCTGTCCATCTATCTGGCTCCGGAGATACTCATTTTTAATGGGAATCGTCCATTTCAGGCCGTTTTCCAGAAGCCGGAAGTTGCCATCTTACAATTGTTGTCTGAAGTCGATTTTTGGCTCTAGTCCATCATTACGGTTCCGATATCGATATTTGGTCGTTTGCCGCTGTTTTTTCGGAACCGGAAGTCGCCATTTTGGATTTCATAATGGCATTTGAAGACAATTTCCATCGATTTTAGCTGCTGTGTATCATTCTAGATCCGGATATTATTATATTGGGTGGAAATCGGCCATTTTTGACTGTTTTCCAGAGACCGGAAGTTGCCATCTTAAATCCAAAATGTTGCCTGAGATCGATTATGGAAAAAATTTGTTTCTACTAAAAACATTCACCTGCCAAATATGGTTCCGGGGAGCTCCGTAGCCGCAAGGTTACAGCGTCCGCCTTGGTAAGCGGGTGGTCGTGGGTTCGAATCTTAGTAGAATCAGGCCATTTGATTGCCAAAGGACTTCAGCATGGGTTTATTCTCAGGCTTCCCACCAAGTACCTTTCCTTCAATCTGAGCTCTACAGTACCTCTGTTGACACTCCTTCTAACAAAAATAAGTCTCTGTTATAATAAAACTGGTGTGAGTAACGTATGAAAGTTCTCTCCAGGGAATTGTAATTAGCCGATATTGTTAGGAAAGTATAGTAGAGTAGTAAGCTTGAAACGGAGAGGTAAAACTTACACGCAAGCACGGATATGAATGATAAGCGTATCACTTACTTCAATAGTGATACTGCCAATAATATGAAGTGCGGAGTACAGAAAACACTTGGGCAATATCACAATAGATCTAATCTCTGGTCGCAGTGATGAGTCCACCAAGGAAAAAATGGTTCCATTTAGTTGGCTAGCTCTTGAAATGTGCAGAAATTTGTGTTTCATTTCCACTTCCAGAGTAAGGAGGGGCGTCCAACTATTATGGACATATTTTTTATCTCCTAAAATATCTACATGCCAAATTCGGTTTCGTTTGCTTGGTTTGTTCTTGAGTTGTGCAGAAATTTATGTTTAATTTGTATGGGACCCCCCCCTTCCAGAAGAGGGAGGGGTCTCAAACTGTCATAGGAACCTTTATCGGCATCAAAAACCCCTACATACAAGTTTTCACGTCGATCGGTTCGGTAGTTTTCGAGCCTATATGGATCAGACAGACAGACACACCGGACTGCATTTTTATATGTATCGATTACAACATCAATATTTTAGAACCTAAAAAGTGAATATACATTTATTAGATTGAAGAGTTCATGTAAATCTATTTAAACAAATAAAAGTTTGAATGAGAAAGGCTGGGTCTGACCGCTAGGTGGATTAATTTAGGTTTTTTATTGTTTATTTTTTCTTTTTTTCGTTTATGTGTTAATTTTGAAGCTTTCTCATGTTTATTTTGGTCTACTGCGTTTTTTTCTTTTCGCACAGTTTTCTTACCTTTTTTTTTATCCGTTTTTCATTGTTTTCTATTTCATCGTTGTTTTTTTATGAACAAATGTAATTAGAAAATTTTTCTTAATTTATTCTTTCTGTATCTATTTTACCGATCAAATATATCTGTCGATTTTTTTCTCAATTTCATGCTCTTTTTTCTTTGTATACTGATTTGTTGATTTTTCTTTTTTTTAAATATTTTTTGTTTGCTTTGTTTTAATTTGTTTGCCTGCATTTTTTGCCTTGTTTCGATTTTCAACGGTGTTTTCTGTTTTTATTTTTATTTTGGGTATCTTGTCTTTTCGTTTTTTTATTTTCCAGCTCATTCTGTTTGATCTCTCTCCTGAATTTGTTCTTCCTTTTTTTCTATTTGTTTCGTGTTTTTAGACTAGTATTTCTCACGTAAAAAATGATAGCATTTTAAGATTTTTTTAAAGTTATTTTTTTTCACAATTTTTTGTCGCTCTCATTTTTTAAGGTTTTAAAATTGTATAGCTATATGATTTTCTGTTGTCTTTTTTTGAGATATTTTTGTTTTCCATTTAATTCATGTAAATTTATTCTTTTTCTCTGGTATTGTAGTTTCTATTTTGCCAATATTTTTTCATACCTTCTTTCTTTCATTTTTGTCAAAAGATAGTTAATTAATAATAGCAATTAGTGGGTGGAATATTATATTTTACTTTAATAACTCATTTGAGCATAGATGAAGGAAAAAAATTCATTTGAGTATTTTTTATTGAAGAGAACATTTTAATCAATTTTCAAACAACAAGAAATACAAAACCAGATGCGGGAACGCAAAATTGGTCCAAATTAAATTCAAATCCGGACGAGGAATTTTTTTTCTAAGTCTGGGTCACACTTTCTGTTCTCGTTCCTTTGTCACAAACTACATACACTTTACTAAACTCACAATGTAATTATAAGATGAAAATTAAATTATTTCGAAAAGCTGTTCCATAAATAGATTACCGCTGAAGATTAATGGAAGAAGTTAATACAAACTGTGGTTCGAAAGAAAGGAAGATCTATTCTTGACCCGTTCTTGCTAATTATTTGGTTAGATACTTTCGGGTACAGATGTTGAAGTAGGATAAAATATGAGTTATCATCATTGTCATTGGAAAATTTCAATGATTTTAAAATGAGCAACGAATGCGAATGTTCCAGAAACAATGTTCAACCTGGTAATCCGAGAACTTCGAACGACCTTCCATCGTTGTTGTGAAATGCAAATAAATATATAGCTAAATTTCACCAGCACAAAAAAAAAACAGAAGCCAGGAATGTGACGCAAAAAAAAAAAACGTTGGTCAATCATCGTGTGCCACTTTTCGCCTGCAAATGCAAACAAAAACAACTTCACACCTACCACCATCACCAGACCGCTCTGATCTGACTGTCATCTGTGACATCATTACCGAAATGTCGCTTTCGAATGGCCTCATCTCCGCGCGAGAAGAATCTGAAATCTGGGGATCAAAGTCATTGTGTGGCACGTTCAAATCTCCATCACGCTGCTGCAGCAGCCCCATTTGGGTTTGTTTACCTACTATTAACTCGCACTCGGACCGAGAATGGACAACCGTCACCTAAAGAATCTTGATTGACAACTCATTGAGAACACGGAGCGAAGATACACACACAACACACGAGCACAAAACCCGGTGCCGATTAACGGTAGATGATTTCATTTTCAAAACTCGCCTGTCGCTGCAGGGATGGCAACGGGAGGAGACGTAGCAGCAGTAACAGCAAGCAGGACGTGCATATTCATAAACAACATCGCGCAATATAAGTTGACTCAACCGGTGGAACACGCACTGGAAGACAGACGGCGCGCGGTGGTATAAGCGCTAAAAAGTTCGAATTAGGCCACGTACATATTCCGCGGAAAGAACAACCTGCTTCTACCCTAAATACATCAGCATACACACACAAACACACACGTGCGCATTCAACTTTCATCCGGGCGCGTATTGGTTGTGTTGTTAGTCCGCAAAAATAGAGAACAGGTGAAAAATAATAACAATAAAAGTTCACCTTCCCCACTCGTTTCGAGCTCCACTCTACCTCAACATTGGCGCTAATGGTCTCCTCTGTCTGCCCGTCCCGCGCAACAGCAAGAATGATTCTCCTGTTGGGCTGGACTGGAACGGCGGACGTACAGCCACTTCGTGACTCGAAAGAAATTGAGAACCAACTCGTGAAACACGCGGTTCTGCTTCATCGGGGCATCGAGGCCTAAGCTTACCATATCCGGTGGGTTGTCTAATTTTTCTTTATTATTATTTCCATTGTTTTCGGCCAGACGCAAAAACTCATACACGTCTTAAATTTGAAGATTGTAGGAACTAAACCTGAGATTTTGGGATTTTGACGGATTATCGATGGTAAAATTGAAACATTGCCATCAATTCAAAACTTTAAGTTATTACCCTTGCTCTGTATTTAAAATGAAGCTACAAAATAGTCTCTCGAAGACACACTGTACGGGATGTATAACGAAATGTAAACAACCAAGTGAATTGACTCTTGAAAAGATTTTTCTCTTGTTCTACCTAAAAAGTAGTGTACACTTGGCCTTATACTTCACATACGTATCAAGTCTCTAATCTTTATTCTTTGTACGTAAGCTTGAGTTCTTTCTCTTTTGTTCAATTTGTTGTTATTTCATTTTACAAATTGTTATGCTCGGCATTTTTTTATTTTATTATTTTTTGGCGAACATTTGCTTCTGTTAGTTCTTCTTATTTGCTTCGATTTCTCTGGTCGAAGCAAAAAGAGTAAAGAAAAAGCCCAAAAGCTCAAAATAGTTGCCCTAAAAAGCTTTTTAACCATTCCTGTGGATTTTGGTGCCCTTAGTGTAGTATATAGAAGTTCGTCAAAAGACCACAGAATAATTGCTCGCCGGGTTCGTCGCTTCTGCGTTGGCTTTCGGCAGAACTCATTTAAGTCTCGAAAAAAGGTTATCTCTGCTAGGAGCATTATAATTTACAGGAATGGTTAAAAAGCTATAATCTTTCCAGTATTTCCAGTGTTTACCAGTATTTTCTTACCTCTCGCTTCTATTTGATGTTTAAATTGTCTTGTTTTTTAAAATTTCTGGATTCTGCAGTTTTGTATTGACTATCGATTTTGTCAGTTTTTTATTCTCTAATTGTTTTGATTCTGAACTTCAATTGACTTTCTGATTACCTGTGTTTGACAATAAAAAGTTTGGTTTAATTTCTTTCGTTCTTCCAGCTATGACTGTTTTTCATCCTTTTTCTTGCTGTTTTGTTTCTTTTATTTATAGTTCTATAATTGGTCTTTTGTTTCCAATTTTTGGTTTCCTTGTTAAATTTTTGACGTAAAATTACGTATAAAGGAAATACTGTGGGTCCCCCAAAGTGCGTTTTTTTTTTAAATTTTATGATGACAATCTTTGTGTTATTGAAAAATGTAGAACGTAGTTCGAACACGTATTTTGACCAACCAGAGCTAAAACCAAGAACAAATACCATCCAACATGAGTATTTTCAGAACCGAGATGATATCCAGAGGCCGGAAATCAACCTTCCGATAACACCTCTAAATCGTTACTGTCTTCCGCAAAATTAATGAATCTGTTAATATCTATCTGTGCAAACTGTGCAGGTTGCACCTGCTTGCACAAAAAACCCACCCGGATGTGACAACTTCCACAAATCATATCAATTTTCGACGGACCAGTCGTGGAGCAAATGTACTTAGTTTTGCGTTTTTCAGTTCAGTTGTCACTCTTGTCAATTCAGGAGGTCTTCTCCATCGGTTATATTGATTACACAGTGCAACAATTTTTTTGCCTTGGCTTCTATGTATGATTTTTTGATGAAGTTTGATGCGAAAATAAATTTCCCGGAGTTTGAACATATTTCAACTTAAGAGGCAACAATAGCGCCATTCAGAATTTTTGAGAAATCGGAAATTTTTGATGTTTTTTCGACGCCATTTTGTTTTAAGACCAAATATCAAAATTCTAAGGGTTTGTCCACATATTAGCATATTTTTACCCATCTTTTGAAAAAAACAGATCTTGAATCGGACAAAAGCTGAGCTCAAAACGGTGATTCTACGAAACCGGTTTTGGCACAGTTTTAGTATATTTCACATAGCAAAATAATATCGAGTATGTCTGAGCATTAATGGGAATGCGCTAATATCTTGAAGTGGTAGTCACATTATATCTTATTTTGAGTAAAAAAGTCTCAGAAATCGAATGATAGGTGTCTGATCTACGTAAAATGTCATATTTAGAAGCCTAGGCAGAAAAAATGTCAATTTTTGTTGCACTGTGTTATGGGATTACGGGTTGAAACAGATCCGTTTACGAATACGGACCACCAACTCTTTGTCTTGCGTGAAAAAGATTTCGAAAACAAAAAGCTTATCCAACTGAAAGGAAAGTTTTGAACCCCCAAAAGGATTTTCGGTTGGTTAAAATATCCTTTATTATAAGAAAAACAACTATTAAAAGTAGTTTCCCTAACTTGGAAAACTCTAGATTAAGCTTTGTGTTTTTTAATAATACAGTCACAAACGAATTCAAGGTAGGTGGGTGGGCACCAAAAAATTCAATATGGAAAGAAACCAATATTGCGTCTAAATTCAATATGGCGGCCACTCAATTCGACATTTGCGAAAGAAGGCCCTATTATTTCCCTTTCCAATGATATGTGAGTTAGAGTAACTCTAATGAGGAATTCAAGAGCTAGAGCACTTTTGGTGAGCAAAGTTTTGAAGAAAATGTAAAAATAAAAAAAAGTATTGATTTCCCGCTAACGAGGGGTTCACCGATTCGATCAAACAAATGCAGTTTTTTTACTTATTCGTCATGAGCCTCAAAAAATAACATAACTTGAATCGTACCATCATGTGAATAGTGGGCCGGTCTCAGCGAGACCAGTTTATCTTCCGGTTTCTGGCAAATAGCCTTAAAAGACCATTATTATTCAACATTATTTTCGAATGAATTTAATTAGGCCAATTGAACAACGCTTCTGTTCAGGGTTACCTACTATGTAAAAAAAGTATGAGTTGACAGGGAATTATTACTGAAATTAACCACTTCAGATCTTCAAATTGATTAACCACAACCGAATGTATTCCCTAACTAATTGAAAAAAAAATTCCATAAAATAGGCTTTCGTAATTCCATGTTACTCCAATTTTTTGCTATAATTTGAAATTTTCTGGTTTGGTGATTTTTCTATTCGGAATAGTTTCACACAGTTTTGTACGTTGCTATTTTTTGATTTTTTTTATCGTTTGACGAAACCTTTTTTTCGTTCTGTTGTATCGTATACTCAATTTTTCGTGTTGTGTTAGACGTAAACTTTCTGTGTTCCAAATTACTGCTTATTTGATTTGTTGATCCTTATTGTTGAATTCTTTCCATATGTTGATTTTCTGCCTTCATAATATCTGATAACCTGTTTTGAGCCATTCAGCTTTTTAATTTTTCTTTTGCTTGGTATACATAGTTTTCATGTTTCCATTTACTTGTAAATTTTATGCTTATTTCCTGTCGTCTATTTTGTACTTTTTCATGTGTCTGATTTTTTTCCTATTTTTAAATATTTAAGTTTTAATTTGTTTTTTTTTATTCATTCATCATTTTTTTTTCTGACTGAAAAAATTTCACAATTCTGTTGTCATTTTATGTCTAAGAATATTCTGTTTTTTTATTTCTTTATTTTATATGTTTTTATCTGTTCCTATGTATGTTTTTTCCTACCTTTTAATTTTCTGATGTTAGAATTTTCTGATCTTCACGACGTATGACCTCAAGATTTTATGAAATACTGGTTTTCTAGTTTTGAAACTTTCTGATTCCATTTACTTTTAAAAGTTTCGATATACTTATTTGATTGTTTGCATGAGTTTGTTTTTTTTTTCTTTTAGCTCAAATTCTGATTGATTTTTGTTTTTCATGCATTTGGTAGCTGTTAGCCTTTTTCTGGTAATATTTTTTATGAATGATGCCATTTGTAGGCGAATTAATGTTATGTCCTTATTTTAACTTTTTAGTTGTTTTTCTTTTTTTGCCTTTCTCCTAGAAAGGTATAGCAATCACTGACAAAATCGAAAGTATCAAAGTGCTCCAAAGGGCCGAATGGCATATATTATTCGACTTAGTTCGACGAACTGAGCATTTTCTGTATGTGTGTGTGTATGTGCAACTTTTCAATCTCACTCATGTTTCTCAGAGATGGCTGAACCGATTTTCATAAAATTATTCTCAAATGAAAGGTCTAATTGTCCCATAGAACCATATTTTTTTTTTTTTTGTAATCGGATTTTTAGTTTGTATTTAACAAAATGTGAAAATCATGAATGTTCATTATCTCAGAAACTACACAACCGATTTGAACAAAATTGGTTTCAAATTCAAAGGGCTGTTCAAAAAACCTTCAACTTTTGAATTTTATGAAGAGTGGACATGTGGTTCATAAGTTATGGAAAGAAACGTGTTCTGGAGACTATTTGATCTCACTCATGTTTCTCAGAGATGGCTAGACCGATTTTCAGTGTCATATGGAAGGTTCAGTTGCCCCATAAGACTCTATTGATTTGTTTTGCAATCGGATTTTTACTTTGCCTGTTACGTCCAAAAATGTGAAATCCAGCTATGAAAAGAAACATATTCCAAAGATTACTTAAACTGACTCACTTTTCTCAGAGATGGCTGTACCGATTTCCACAAAATTAGTGTCAAATGAAAGATCTAGCTGCCTATTGAATTTAACTGATATCGGACTGTAACTTCGTCTGTAATGTATCAAAATGTGAAAATCACGAAACTTTATTATCTTAGAAACTACACAACTTATTGGAACAATACTGATATCAGATTATTATTATTATTATTATTAACGGTAGATGAACGGTAGTTAAGGGTTGACTGAAGATGAATGATGAACGATAGTTAAGGGTTGACTGATGAATTTTGTAATGATTGAGCACTTGGTTCAAAAGTTGTGAAAAGAAAGGCATTTTTAAAGTAGAAAAATAATTCTGCTATACATAATCGAATCTAAAATGATATATTATCGAATGATATATGATCAAGTTTATATATAATTTTATTGAGTCTATACATAATCAAGTCCAAATTCAATATTAGTACAGTGACGTTTAGATTGTACCACGATAAAAAAAATTGCGTCATATATTTTAAACATAATTATTTCATGTTATTTGCATGTGTTAATGTATGTTTATATGTATTTGAATGTTATGTTTCAAATGATCGGTATTTTTAGGTGTTGTCTGCCAAAAATTTGTTATTTAGAGATATAAATAAATCCAGCAAATATTATCAAGGTGTATTTTTTTTCTGAAAATTAAAGTGTTCGTGTAAATCTATTTAAACAAATAATAAGTTTGAATGAGAAGGGCTGAGACTCACTGCTGGGTGGATTAATAAGAGTTTGAAATTAGACGTTGAACAATATAGTTGTTAGGATAACTAAAACTTAATTCTTTTCTAAATTAAATCCTAAATCTCTTTTCTAAATGAAAATGTTACATTTACAGTTCATGTAAATCAAAATTAAGACGACAGTTGTAAAACCTGTCAAATTGTACAAAAAAAAAATGTTCTTGAAACACGTGCAAACCAGTTTTAGACGTTAACCCTTACATTCTGAAAAACTTATCGTTAAAATAAAAATAAACATACAGCTAAAGCTACGTTACAACGGAAGCGAAATCGTTCTGATTTGCTAAAAAAAATCCACTCACGGAAGTTCGAGAACACATTTTATAAATTTTCTGTGTTTTTTTTTTATCTGTTTCTCTGTTTAGTTTTTTCTATTTTTTATGTTTAAATTTTCTTATCTTCAATAATTGACTCACTTAGTGTTTGAAACGGACTTTAAATGGTGAGTTTGCAACTTTAAAGGAGCGTCGAACTTAGCTACGGCCCTCACAAGTTCCTATCTTACATTTCCACGAGTCCTACGATACAATAGACTGCCAGCTGAAGCATAGACACAACTGGTTGGCTTTGCTTAAGCAATATAGATCTCACCGAGTCTCTTTAACCTCACTTCTCTGACAGTTAGTGGTAACTTTGTTTACATTTTAGACTTTGTCCTTTTTTTCTGGTGGAGCAGTAGCTGTTAGGGTTTGCAATATTCCCGGGAATCGATTTCCCGGGAAACGGGAATCAAAAATCGCATTTCCCGGGAATTCCCGGAAACCGGGAACGAACAAATTTTTTAGCAAAATGAGATTTTAAATGAAGTTCATCAGTAACAAAAAATTGTTTAAAATCTTATTCTCAATTCGCATGAAAAACAAAAAAAAATTCAAATAAAATACAAAACATATCCAAGTTAACATCAAAAATTCGTGATCGATTTTTGTAGCATATATTTGCAGAAGAGGAGAATTAAGGGTCTTCATGTCGTCAAACAATCGCTTCAGATCCGCTGACAATTTTCCGTTAAGCTCAAAAATGTTATTTCCTTCTGTAAAACTTTGCTCAAGTCTGCTGAATCACCGCTTACGTTAGATTTCTAGTATACTTTCAAATCACCGATTACAGTTTTTGCTACACTTAATTGAAAACTGGTGTCCAATTCTTTTAGTTTGTTGAAGGGAAAACTGAGTGTTAGGCAGGCATTGGACGCGGAAAATATTTGTTATATTCGGTACGGACTTTTTGGGCAGAATATTTTTTACTCTACAGTAAATATTTACTGTTTAGTTGAGCGGTAGCAAACCCATTCGCTATTTTTTTTTTTTTTTTTTCATTTAAATATATTTGCTATGCCATTGTGATTTTTTCAAATAAACTGCGTCTCAAATCTAGTTTTCATTGACAGAACACAATTTCAAACCCTTTTGGAGTTTATATCATTATTGATTATAACGTGAGATTCCGAGGAAGAATTTTGGTTAATTAACTACATTATTTCGTTATTTCGCCGTTCGGTGGTTTTCTGTGACCGAGACAATCCCGAAGAAAACGATGGAATACTAAATGATCAGTTCAATACGACTTAAAATAAGTCATTCTTAGAGCATTTGAATGCTTACTAATTAACATGCAAAGATGATTTTTACGTTGAAATACTATACTGACTTTGAGTTTTATTAAATGATTTATTCCAGGTCGCACCAGTTTGACGTATTTAATTTTATTGCAATATTGCATAAGAAACTATAGTCAATCTTACAAAATTTTTCCCGGATCTCGGGAATCCCGGGATCCCGGGAATCAATATTTCTGTTCTCGGGATCCGGGAATCCCGGGAAATCGTTCCCGGGATTGCAAACCCTAGTAGCTGTCAAACTGAGATGCGTGACGTCACCATGCGATGGTCTATTGTCATCCGTCAATAGCTAAGTCCAAAGGTGGCGACGCGATTCTTGGCCCGTCAATCATATTCTGGCGGTAGAGCCGCGGTAGAAATACTTCCTACCCGAGCGTCTGTTTACCAAGATGTTGCGCTCAAAACAGTATGATCTCCATGTTAGGAGTGGCTGATCAACATCCTGGTGTCAGCGTGGAACTCTAAACAGAACTGACATGATGGTCCTCAGGGGGTTGGGAAAGGCTCAACCAGCCGCCCCGCAAAACACTGAACGTTGTGAATATCGAAGAAGTAAATACGGTTCGGAACAATCGGCACAGACCCAGGGTTGATATTTGTTGACACTCTTGAGTAAAACTGAAAAAAGCATCCATAAACGTTATTTTTTTACAATCCTTTCAGAGTTCTCCCTTCCCGCTTTTTGCATGGAAGTGAACTGTCAAAACACCTCATTATATTTCATGCGATGAAAGCAAGACAACAAAATCAGTTTATCAGTAAACCAAGATTGTCAAGGCATCGGTCAGTGTCAGTGAAAAAGTGTTTCGGTGAGGCTCATTTTGGTTGAGTGGACTGTTTGTTTTTCTTTTTCGCTTTGAAGTGAAGATCATTTGGTTGGATTTGTCGTCAAATTTTATTCCGTAACCGTGAACGATACGCGCGATCTATTTCATCTGAGTATAACAGCACATTACTAGGACGAAAATTTAGTGTATCTGAAAGAGTGCTGCGATCATTGGAAGTGAAAATTGAAAATGATTGGCTGTAATTTTCGAAGAATTTTGCTGGGGAAAATGACTTTTATTAGCACTGCGCAGACCTACGACCAACGAAAAAGGACTTCGATTGGACCAAAATTCACCGCCGAAGTTGACCACCTGCAAAACACTGATCAGACAGGTAGTCCTCTACGGCCACGGAACTTGGATGCTCGTGGAGGACCAACGGCTGAAGCGAATCAACCACGAGTTGCATCAGCTGCTAATCATTCATCGTTTAAACGACGTAAATCGGGAGCCTTAGGTGGGCTGGACATGTCGTAAGGATTTCGCACGACCGGTAAAAATGGCGATAACGACTCGACAGGAATTCGGCGATAAGGCACACAGCGAGCAAAGTGACTCGATCTATTGGAGAATGACTTGCGGGGCCTCCTTAGACGACATGGCTGACGAGCTGCAGTGCAGCCGTGAATCGAATTGAATGGAGACGACTTCTTTCAACAGCAAGGAACACCTCGGGCTGGAGCTGGCTAGTAAGCTAAGTAAGTGTTTAAAGTGATTAAACATGACTGTCGGACATGGCGCAATGTGTGAGTGTCTCTGTTTTCCGCGTAGGCATATAATAGAACATTCTAGAATTGCTTGGACTTCCGATTGGAAGACAGTTAGTCATTGGTCCGTTGGAATTCATAGATCTATTCATGAGCCAGTTACCTGCTTCCACTCGATTGTTCATTTTTGAACGAACCATTTGTGTAGAACTGATCTCGGACGGAGATCGGGAACACAGCCTTCTCAAACATTACGCTCAGGTTCAAACATTCGAAATCGTCTTTCAAAATTGAATCTTTTCTCTATCCAGTCTTTATTGTTGATTACTAGGAGATTGATACGAATAGTTTTTAAAATATTTGGATGACCTCTTTTATCGGCTTCTAGTTGTACAAATTGATGCAGTGGAAGCTTAAAATGTCAGGCTTCGAATGCTTTGGTAAGTGTACTTCTTTTGCACCTGTAATTGAACGATCCACAAAGTATTTCACTGATTGCCTGCTGTGGATGTGTATTCCTGTTAGGTTTTCGTCAAATAGTCCTCCTAAGTATTACACGTTGTCTAAGAATTATTATTACTTAGCATAATTTGTTCCTTCGTATAAATGGAACGAAAGTAGTTTTTGAAGGATTTACATTTGAGCTTAGGGTTTGCAATATTCCCGAGAATAGATTTCCCGGGAAACGGGAATGAAAAATCTCATTTCTCGGGATCTCCCGGGAACCGGGAAAGGAAAAAATCCTTAGCAAAAATGAGATTTCAAATAAAGTTTATTAATAAAAAGTTTCAAACAATCGTTTACAATTTAATTATGCATTGAAGAACAAAAATTATTTAAGTTCACTCCAGAAATTCATGAACAATCGTCTATCAATCGCCTCAGTTCCGCTGACAAGTTCCCTTCTGTAAAACTTTGCTTAAGATCGCTGAATCACCGCTGGTGTCTGATTTCTAAAATACTTCTAAATCACCGATTCCAGCTTTTGCTACGTTTCATTAGAAACTGAAGAGTCCAATACTTTTAGTTTGTTGAAGATAAAGCTGAGTGTTTGGCAGCCAGATTTTAGAGCATTTGAATGCCTTCGTAATTAATGTGAAATCGCGGCCACGACCCAAGTTACACTGACTGAGTTTTATTAATTTATTTATTTCTGGTCGCATTGATTTACGGGTTTCAATATTTTTTTTTTATCAATTTACAGGTTTCAAATTTTTTGTCTATAAACAAAGAAAAAATCAAGCAACTATCCGCTTAGTAGTAAACTCACTATCAAAAAAAGACATGAGACGAAAAAAATATTTCTTAATTTATCGTTTACTGAATAAGATAGCATATATTTTTGACAAATGAATTAAGCAAATAATTTTATATTACACGGCAAGCAAATATTGATCGTCGTTTCAGGCAAAGTTTTGCTTCGTAATGCACACTATGAAGCTGCTCTACACTTCTACGACGTAAGTTTCGTGTTTTGATACGATATTTAGTTTTATTACAATATTGTATGGAAAATTTTCCGACGAGCTCGGGAATCCCGGGATCCTGGGAATCAATATTCCTATTCCCGGGATCCGGGAATCCCGGGAAAAGGCAATTCCCGGGAAATCGTTCCCGGGATTGCAAACCCTATTTGAGCCGTCCCTATCGCGCCACGAGGAAACAATGTTTAGGGCGATTTGCATTCGATAATAGCGTCACAATTGCCACGAACCATTATGACTACATC
The DNA here is from genome assembly GCF_029784165.1 of Wyeomyia smithii. Lineage (NCBI taxonomy): Eukaryota > Metazoa > Arthropoda > Insecta > Diptera > Culicidae > Wyeomyia > Wyeomyia smithii. The sequence goes on from NC_073694.1 coordinate 53,594,313, forward strand.
ATCAATGAATCACAATAAAGGAGATATAAAGCCTCCTTGCGGGTACCTTATAATGCTTTTAGATTTATGTTAGAGCTTCCAAGATTTAGTGATATTTCTCTTTTCGATAATATCTCGTTGATCCAATCAATCATGAGTCATTGAGTCATGAGATGATTTGTCAAATGCTCCTTCTATATGAAGCAACGCCGCAAGTGAGATTTCGTCGCAAGTGAGTAACTCAACTACAGGATTTTGGTAATCCTTTGTTCCCGTAATTGTCGGCTCGCTCCCGGAATTGAATTAAACTCGATGGCAAGAGTTGTGTTAGATAGGTATCAAAACTGCTTTACCCTTTTGTAGTAGTGCAGGATAAATTCCGTCCCTATTATTTTTTTTGGATTAGGATTTTGAATTTTTTTTTTAATTTGTATGTACTTCCTCACTGCGACCAGAATCGTTGATCTATTGTAAAATATGCCAAGGTGTCTGTAGTTTCAGACATGTTTTAAAATGTTTGTTTACTTTTGCTGTGTCAAATTAATGTTGTGTAAACGAAACAAATTGCATTTTCTTCAACAGTTAGCAACCAGAATAACAGAAAGCTATTCGAATTATCAGTCCTATTTGGGCGGATTAGCATGCAATCGTGATTTTACTCAGTGTACCAATCATAACAACAATTCTTCGAAGCATGTTAACATCTCTCGATTGAATCATAGCTTCAGAATCAACCAGTGGGTAATTTGCTTACACACCAATTTGCCATACCTTAAACCCCATTTCTTCAACCTGATTGGCTTGTCACGCAAATTAAATGTACATATTACTTAATCCCCCTCCTTGTCTAACGGTACTTTTCAACTAAGCAGCCGTCAGAATCACTTTCCTTCACCCGCGGGGGTTTCGCTCGGTACCTGTGTGTGTGTGTGTGTTTGTGCGTTGTGTACATCATCGGGTCTTGTCCAAACCAGTTCAGTCAGCTCCGGACTGCAGGCCCCAATTACGTGATGCGCATCAACAGAGTTAGCATCCATTAGCACTGCAGAGCGTCATCATCGCCAGCGCACAAAAAGCCATGTCTTAAGAAAATCTGACACTTTTTTATCTCGTCCCTCATCATCCCACTGGATGTTGGTCATTCGAAAGTAAATTCTTTGCTGATGAAATTCGGCGCAGCGAGTAAAGCTCAAAACTTTCCATCACGCCGAACAAGTCGGAGCCAAATATGAGTAAAACTACACGGTGACAGGCAGGACTCGTGATGGTAAAGCGCAAAATCACGCCGCTTGTAAACTTTCCAGAACTCGGTCAGAACCAAAAGAAGACCGCCAAGCAAATACAAAGTTTACTTCGGGACGTTAAATATTCAAACAGTTTTATTTCTCTTTCACTGTCCGTCAAGAGACAGCAGCAAATAAGAACTCAGCCCACCCACCACCTTCTTCTCCCCCTCCCAGGTAATATCTTCCCAATTGCCCCAATCTTCGTTTCGCTTGCCGGACTGGAGCTTCAGACCCGCTCGCCACCCACTGAAACCCATTGCCATATAGTAGTAGTTTTTGCCTTGCTGTTCCCGACTGACGACGACGACGCAGGCACTATGAACAACATATAAATATATATATTTAAAATGAATAATAAATATTTCGCTGACCTAAATTTGAAATTCTGCGCGTACAAAACAAGTTACGCGAGCGCACGGACGGACAAGCGCGGACATCATCGGGTTCGCGCCCGCACTCGCCATTCTTTTGACGGTGTTGTCCCCATAACTATCTACATACACATAAATGCCCACCGCGGAGGCCGCGCGTCGATGGTTCCCCCCAGAAGCACACGCAGGATCGCCAGCCCGGCTGTAGTTTGCTGTGTTGATTTTCGACGGCTGGCTGTCGGCTGCCACCATATCGACTGCTCAGCAGTGAGAGGATGAGGTATTATACATTATACGGTCAAAGACCGCCGTTTGTTTGTTTGGCCACGGCACCGAAACGCAGTTTTTGTGTGACCGTCTAGTCCGTTTTCGGGATAGAAAATTTGCATTTGACTTGCCATAAATTACGCCGGTTTAGTTTTTTTTTCGGACTTTGGCGCGCATATATTTGGATTGGACGCTGGGCGGGGGGAAAACACATTTGAAAATGTTTTTCGGTCCATCTACACAGTAAGAAAACTTTATGTCGAATCGCATGTAAAGAATTGCCTCCATCGCTTATGATAGAAAATTCCATAATATTCCACGCTACTTTAAATGATATTGTTCATAATTTTTAAAATAAATCGTGGTTTACGTCAGAATCAACAGAAATTTTAATGGAATTGCACATAATTTTCAAACAAAATCATGGTTTACGTCAGAACAGCTAAAATTTAAATGGGAAAATATTTTACGTGACGTGTAATATTCAGAATTTTTTACTGTGTAGAACCGGAAGCTAGCAACATGTGCAAAAATGGCAACTTTTTGGAATAATGTTCTTAACCTAGTTGTTAAAAATTAAGTGGTGCTATTCAATTGTTACTCTACAAGCCGAGTTACGAAGCCAAAAATCAAAAATCGTAAAAAAATGAAATAACAAAATTCTAAAATCCAACTAATAAATAACATTCAAATTTGAAAAACAAACGGAATTTGAAAGTCAATAATCAAAACTTGAACATGAAAAATTAAAAAACACATTCCAACATGAAAGTTTCAAAAGAAAAATTAACAAATCAAATCTGGAAGTTGATAACTAAAATTTGATAGGTTCCTTATCAGTCGGAAATGGGGTTCCTCAATTTTTGCCGAGGTCAAAAAAAATGACACAGTGAAACTATCGTTTACATTAAATAAAAGTACGTTTAGATGAAAGTAGAGTATTATTGCATAAATAATTTATTTTGTGTTTATTCGAATTTCTCTCCCGAATACATATTGGATTAGATGATATTCGGTCACGTTAGGCTGTTTCTTAAAAACCGAAGGACGCCATCTTGAATGAAAATTTTATCTGAAGTTGTTTTCCAGCCCGTGGGCATCATTCCGATTCCGCAAGTTATCATATTGGATGATATTTCGTCACCTTAGGCTGTTTTTCAGCAGCCGAAAGTCGCCATCTTGGATTTTGACTTCAGGTTGGGTAAACAGCTTTTTATGAGCAGAACAAACAAGAATATAAATAAAATCGCTGACAGGTTATCTAAACGGCCGGAAACGGCAATAAACTTAATAGTTTTTAATTCAATAAAAAAATTGTTCAATTATGCTTCCCAGAGCAGGAATAAATGAATACTCAATCTGGAAGAAATTTTCTCGAATAAAATCACGGTGGATAAACTTTGCTTCTTCACATTGCGACCTCACGTGACTACCGATAAGTGAGTGGCTGGCATAAACGTGGCGAAACAGGCCAAGCAAACCCTTTCTTCAGAACTGGAAAGTTCTTCTAACCCATAAACAGCAACGACTAAAAAATCGAATCGATTCTTCCCACCTTTTTACTCATTCCCTCGAAACGCCCGAAGAAGAAGTATGAAACGGAAAAGTTGGCACTCAAGTGTGTAGGTCAGCAGTGATAATACTACGCAGATTAATGCTGGTTCTTGATCCGCTCGCCATCGTTGTGGTTTACCAAGACCCCCTCCCTGTCAGCCATTTTTCACCACGCTACAAGTTGTGCCGTTTAAATTGTTCGCTCGCATGTAGGCTCTGCACATAACTTCGGCTGACTTAGCCATACGATTAATCGGCGACTGACTAACTAGCAGCGAACTGTGATAAAAATTCTTAATGGATCCTCACCACCCGACCTTCTTTCCCACCGCACCACAACGGTGGGGAGAAAAGCGAATCCAACACAATGCCTTCACAATGACAGGAAGGTAACGAAGTGAAATGTTTTTATAGGTTCTACCGAGCTGAACGAAGCAATTATATAAACAAATCTACACCGGGTGACAACTAATTCAAATGTGTTTCTTCTTCTCCTTCTTCTTTCGCATTTGTTTTCACTGTATTTAGAATTTCCGCGAAGCGACTACTGCGGAGTAACTCCACTAGCTCCACTGTTGGAAAAAGTGGGTCATCGCAAAGCAACGCAACCGGGCGGCAATTCTTGGAAATCTCGTGACACACGCGGTAAGCGGTTGACAGTCGCTTACAGCTTTCTCTGTTTCTCTAAAAGTGTGCGCATATTGAAAATTTGATTACTGTTAATACCGGAGCTTGACGTTTTTATTATCCACCCGGGCTGGAACCGACAGCGGGAATGGAGATATTCTTTGCCGGGACTGATACGATCGGTTTGGAGTGTGTGCAATTTGGTTGATTTGGAATCACTTGTTTTGTTTTGTTTATGAGAAACAAAAATTTGATTTGAATACTCAAGCTATTATAATGTGCCGCTTCGGACTCTGAGAAATGTGTACAATTTTTCGTTATTCTATCGTAGGAGTAATGAGGGTCAGCATGTTAAAGCACTCATCATGAATAATTGGCTTTTCGCTTTGAGTGCCACCAGAACCCGAACTGTGTGTAAAGCGATGAAAAATGAATAAACTGAAATTCTTCCTTTTATTTGCTAGAGGCACAGTTTTACGGCTTTTCTATGTGCGTTTAAAGAGAGTTTGTAATTAGTTGTACTCCATACTTGAAGCGATCTAATGATCAAAGGCAGGAAGACACGAAATATGTGGGCTGGCAGTTCAATTGTATTTGAACTATTCACGTACGACTGCGAGCACTTAACGTATCCTTCTGCCTTACAAAAAAAAAAAACATAATCGAGTTGAAAATTAGGCGTAGCCAAAAACGTTGGTTATGATCTGATACCTCTGTTCGAGTCGAGTTGCGCAAATTCTCACAGCTCACAAAGCATGCGTCAGACAAAAGAAATTTTGTGACATTCAATTCTCTACAGCATATGATCATGACGGTAAGCGTAAATTACAGAACTTAAGATTCAACTGTCTGGTTGTACTTTGAAAAGTCTGTTATACTTGACTTTTTTGTAAGAAAAATTAAACGAGGTAAAATTACTATTTCTGTTTTATTTATAAACAATATTTTTTGACATTCTGTCAACGTTATTCCTAGCTTGGAATATTTTTCAACTCTCTTTTTTTCCAATAAATGAGGACTTTCGTCTCTTTTTCATTTATTGAGTTTTTTCAGGGAGGCCCATAGGCATATCATATACGTATAAGCAAGACTGCAAAGTACATAAACCTCGTACAGGGAGAATGTTGTGTGACATATAATATCTCTCATAAGCTTGACAGAACTGCATATCACGTTATCATTGAAAGTTACCAAACAGTTCCGGACCGAGAGATTGCCTAGGAGTGGCGAGATTTGAATATTGGGTCGTCGATTCCTCGCCAAAGCCATACCATCACCCAAAGCATCTCCGACGGAGCGAGTATTGTCGCTCACAACACCCAAATCCACCCATGGAGCCCGACACTACGTCTTTGGGCTTCTATCTGCATCAAGCTCCCTTAGTAAATTCGTGTGACAATGGCTTGAAACGGCGAGATGGTACCCGGTGCAGGTGTCTCCGTCCTATAAAACGTGGCAGGCATTTATACGGCATCCATAAATTACGTAACGCTCATAGGGGGGAGGGGGTATCTGTGAGCGTAACGATTTGTTACACAGGGGAAGGGGGGAGGTGAGTTAAACGTTACAGAACGAAAAATCTCTGGAGAGATTGTCCAAAAACGAGCATTTTTATTAAGGAAATGCTTCTGCAGCGTTACGTAATTTTTATGGGGGGGTAGGTGGTTGCGTTATGTTTCGTTGCATATGGGGGGGGTTGTCCAAAAATCGGGTTTTTTGCGTTACGTAATTTATCGATGTCACCTTAGTACGTTCCGAGTTCATAGCTTGATCCCGAATTACACTGGTCAGAGGCGGCAAAGTAGCCAGGAACTCGCTACTTCGGCATAGACCTCCACGCACCACGAATATAGGCGACCACTACATTGTGGATAAGAATAAAGACTGGAAGGTGGACGCATTTCACTAAGAATGAATAAAATTTAAAAAAAAAACAGTGATTGGCGCGGAGGGACTACCAAACATTCGTACGTGAGGGCATCCAGCAATATCCGCGAAGTCGAATGCGTAGAAATCCAAGAATTGTAAGACGGCAGACACGTCTGTGTCTACACCGGATATATCGGTAGACGGTCCCTCGCTAGTCCAGGCCGTTAAAAAGTCGATGGACACGAGGCCGAAAGTAGCGAGTTCTTGGTGAGCAAGCGGAGCATCACCTTAAGCAGAGCTTTCTTTTGCTTCAAGAGTCGACAGAAGCGGTGACTGCGGGTAACACATTGGTTACCGTGGTAGGGAAAGACAGAAGGGTCTAGGTACTCTGAAGTCTTGAAAGAAATGAGGAGCGAAACCCAACTCAGAGGATTTAGGGGCAAATGTGCGTAATAACCGTAGATCTCGCACTGGTGAGATTATTCTTGAGTTCCGCAGACATTAGAAAAGAAGGCGCTACCTACCAGACGGTAGCCGAGCAGGTTCCAGGAAAAGAGGTGCAAATTCGGGTACTAACCTCAGAGGGGACTCTTCAACTTAAAACTTACTTACTTCAGCAGCCTAGAGCCGTAGTGGCTCGTGCCATATCATGAATTTTCCTCCATTCTATTCGGTCCTGGGCTACCCGTAGCCAATTTCCTAGACGTCTCGATACTCGCAGATCCGTTTCAACCTGGTCGAGCCATCTAGCACGTTGGGCCCCTCTATACCTGGTGCCGGTGGGGTCCTTGAAGAGAACCGGTTTTACCGCACTGTCGTCCGGCATACTTGCGACATGCGCGGCCCATCGTAGCCTTCCGGCCTTCGTCAGGTGCACAATGGGAATCTCTCCAAGTAGTGACTGCAGCTCGTGGTTCATACGCCTACGCCACTCTCCGCTTTCAGTTTGTACTCCACCAAATATTGTCTGTAACACTTTCCGTTCAAATACGGCCAGTTCGCGTATGTCCTGCGTGAGTAGTGTCACGGTTTCGAGTCCATAGAGAACTACATTTCTAATTAGGGTTTTTACATCGTCAGTTTTGTGCGGTGGCGCAAGCTCCTGGTTCAAAGCGTCCTGCGAAGGGCAAAGTAGGCTCGGTTTCCAGCTTGAATACGTCATTAGACCTTCTTACTTGTTTTATGTCGGTGGTTACCAGAAATCCCAAGTATACGAACTTCTCTATTACTTCGAGTTCGTCGCCGTCCTTGATCAGCGTCCCTGGGGGGTAAATGTTGGTTTCTTTCGAGCCTCTTTCTTTCATATACTCGGTTTTCGACGCATTTACTTCTAGTCCAACTCTTCTAGCTTCCACTTTTAGTCTGGCATAGATTGCCTCCGCGGTCGCTGGGTTTTTCGTAATAATGTCCAGGTCGTCTGCGGAGCCTATGAGTTGACTACCTTTGCTGAAAATCATGCCTCTCGTTTCGATGCTCGCTCTTCGGATTACACCCTCGAGGGCAATGTTGAACAACGTGCAGGATAATCCATCTCCTTGTCTCAACCCTCTGCGCGCTTCGAAGGGTTTCGAGAGTGTCCCCGACACGCACACGTAACACATCCCTCGGTCTAAGGTAGCTTTGACAAGTCGTGTCAGTTTATCCGGAAAACTGTAGTCGTGCATTATTTGCCATAGCTGGTTTCGATCGACTGTATCATACGCTGCCTTGAAGTCCATGAAAACATGATTTGTGGGTACCTTGTACTCCCGGCATTTCTGAAGGATCTGCCGGAGAGTGAAAATTTGATTCCTAGTTGCGCGTGCTTGTGTGAAGCCCGCTTGGTACTGCTCTACAAATTCTTTCGCTAAAAAAGATAGACGGCGGAGTTGAATCTGGAAGAGGACCTCGTAGGCAGCGTTGATCAGCGTTATGCCGCGGTAGTTGCTGCATTGCAACCGATCGCCCTTTTCATAGATGGGGCATACAAGTTTTTCCATTCATTCCTTCGGTAGTCTCTCTCCCTCTCAAATTCTAGAGATTACCCAGTGAAGTGCTGTTGCTAGTGCCTCTTTGCATTTTCATAGAGCTCTGCCGGTAGCCTGTCCTTGCCGGCTTGAGTGACCCAATTTGCCATTTGATCTCCATGATATTGGGAACTGGGACACTACTGTCGTTTGTAGGCACTCCAAGGATAACTTCCCTCCCGCTCCGCCATTGAGGTGCTCATCGAAGAACTGCTGCAACTTGTCAACCACCTCGCGCTCGCTTGTGATTAGGTTTTCCTCCACGTCCCTACACATATATAGACTCGGTGTGCGGCCTTAACGGAAATGGTTCACCTTCTCAAAAAACTAGAACGTTTCGTTAGCCCGACACAGTTACTCCAGCTTCTCACGATCTCTGTCCTCTTGCTGGTGCATTCCTCCTTAGAATTGTGGTCAAACAATTTCGAGCTCGTCGGTATTTGGCCGCGTTTTCTCTTGTTGCGATGCTTAGATAGTTTTTTCAAGCTCTTTTCTTACTCTCCATCGCTTGTTGGCATTTCCCATCAAACTGTCTGCTCGACGTTACCACACTTAGTGCTTCCCCCGCCCATCGCCGGGACTCGAAGCACATAATTCTTCCGTGGAAGGTAGTGCCCTATCAAGTAGGCATGCGTAGTTCTCGGCAGCCTGCGGGTTGGTAAACTGCCGGATGTTTGGAATGTTCGAGAAAAATCGGCCATCAATGAGAACGTGGTCAATTTGATTTGTTGTTCGGTGGTCAGGTGATCTACAGGTGGCTTCGTGGATATCTTTGCGTGAAAAGATACTTCTAATCTCTAGGCCTCGGGAAGCTGCGAAGTTGATGCATCGTTAGCCAATATCGTTCGTGTCGGTGTGTAGGCTGTGAGGCCCTATCACCGCTGTATACATCGCTTCCCTACCAACCTGGGCGTTCATATCCCCGATGACGATCATGATGTCCCGTGACGAGCAGCCGTCGTATGTTGTCTCCAACTGCGCGCAGAACGATTCCTTCTCGTCGTCAGGTCTACCTTCTAGCGGGCGGTGCACGTTGATGATGCTGTAGTTGAATAAACGACCTTTAATCCTCAACAGACACATCCTCTCGTTGATCGCCTTCCAATTGATCACGCAATCCGCATTCTGACCATAACACAAAAACCCGTTCCCAGCTCATTGGTTGCTACCGTGCTGGATCGAAACCCGTACAGTATCGAAATCCGTACACCTTGACGTTTTTCTTCAGTTTTAAGCATTATAAAAATGAAAATTTATATGATAATTACATATACATGTCCGTTGAGCTGTTGGCCTTCTGTTAAATTAAACTATGCGTCGGTAGGCCATGAAATAACAATATAGAAATAAAAAATCAATCGTGTATCGGTTTCAGTTGTCATTTCGTTGTATCGTTAAAGAATTTACTAAAAAAACGTTCTTCAGATGAAAACGTTTTTCAAGTGGGATATACGTGTTTTACTCTGTGAATCTTCTTGAAATTGATGGAAAAGGTAAGTCTTTGTCATTTTCGAGCTGTATATTGTCTGGTAGTGTAAATTGTAGTTATTCAACAAAAACTGTGCCGTACGGATTTTGATCCTTGTTAATTGCTTGAATCGAAATCCGTACAGCGTGTGTATCATGCATATATTGTTGAACTTTCTTCTTGTTTTCAACATAAAATGGAAGAAAACAAGTATAAATACACAGCACACAATTTCGAAGGAGCTGTGACTGAGGTTCGCGAGGGAAAGTCGTACCGGGAAGCTTCGAGAGGTTCCGGCTACTACGATAAGCGGTGCCGCAACGAAACGCTACGAAAATTGTACTATTTGAGCTGATATACAAAATTAGAAAACCGTGCTTAGGAATCAATTGATCCTCAAAATATATTTATTCGTAAATTTAAAGATAAAGAAGTTTATTTTTGTACTTCTATATATATACGGATTTTGATTCATTGCTGTATGGACTTTGATCCAGTCTTTATCGCGTGTGTGCGGATTTCGATTCAAAAGTGTACGGGTTTGGATTCAGACAAAAAACTGTACGGATTTCGATTCAAAACATGTTCTATTTAAACATGATTTTTTCGAGTTTCGGAGTGATTTTAATCATTTTGCTTGAAAATAGTGATAAAATATAGGTAGACCTATAAGTAAACATGTCAGTTTAAAGCAATATGTGATTTCTTGATTTTATATTGACCGTCGAAGATTATCATGTGCTTAGGTGTACGGATTTCGATCCAGCACGGTACACCGCTCTGGTAGAACAGGGCCTTGCCTCCTCGGACTTTCCGCACTTTCTCACCTTTGCGACAGGTCTCCTGCAGAGCCACGATGCTGAACTTGCGGGGTTCTGGCTGCTTAAGCAGTACCCTGTCTCCGCCCACAAAATTTAGCGACTTGCAGTTCCCGGTACCGAGTTTCCACTCGTGGTCCGTTTTTCGTTGCCTAGGTCCATGCTGAATGTTTGTAGGTAGGTTGTACTTCGGGTACGCTCCGCCCAGCCGTTTACCAACCTTCAGCTTAAAAACCTAGACGAAATCACTGAGGGGTGCGACGTAGCACAAGCCCTCAAAAAGAAGTGCGAGGTGGAAGTGGCCAGAGAGTCAATCCGCCTTCGAAAGGGTCCAGCGGAGATCTAGGTGGCCACTTTCCGCCTAGCATTGGGAGATGCGAACCTGGCCCTTAAGACAACCAAACATAAGACTGGCTGGTCAGTATGCTCTCTGGGCATACTCCAGCAACAATTTATTCATTTCAGGTGCTTTTAAGAAGGGCATAAGTCCTGAATAGGAGAGCTCCGTAGCCGCAAGGATACAGAATCCGCTTTGGTAAGCAGGTGGGCGTGGGTTCGAATCTTAGTGGAATCAGGCCATTTGGTTATCAAAGGACTTCAGCATGGGTTTATTCTCAGGCTCCCCACCACGTACCCTTCCTTGAATCTGAATTCTATAGTACTCCTGTTGACTCCTTCTAACAAAAACAAGTCCCTATTATAATAAAACTGGTGTGACTAACGTATGGAAGTTCTCTAGAGGGAATTGAAAGCAGGCGATATTGTTAAAATGAACAGAGGCTTAATATAGTAAAGCAGTAAACTTGAAACGGAAGGGAAAAAACTTACAAGCACGGATATGAATGATAAGCGTATAACTTACTTTTCAATAGTGATACTGCCAATAATATGAAGTGGGGAGTACAGAAAACACCTGGGCAATATCACAATAGATCTAAGCTCTGGTCGCAGTGATGAATCCACACAGAAAAAAAGTCCTGGATCTATAGAGGGCTCGGCCATTTATGCAGGCGTTGCGGTGATGCAGGCTATAAAGCGAAAGACTGCGGGTAGCCTACCAAGTGCCTGCCATGTTCTAAAAAACGAGACACCAAGCACTTTACAGGAGACCCTAGGCCCTTTCCAAGCAGCCTCTAAGTCGTCGGACATCGCCATCGCATCAGATTTCCGTGGATAAGGCCAATATGGAGGCCATATGGACTAAGAGAAGGTTCCCGATTAAGGAGGTTGTATCAACCTCAAACGATCAACACAATGGTCGCTGTGGTCCAAATCTTACAAAAAAACCTCAAACGAAAGATAACGTTTGCATTAAAAAAATTGGCAAAAATTGTCGTTTTTCGTGGGTATACCGTCACACGCACTGAAGAAACTACCCATGCAGTACCAATCATAGTAACCAGCAGCAGAAAAAAATAGACAGCTCTATCAGTTAAACTTTAAACGTGATGGCGAATACAATGAAATCACTCCGTTCAGGAGTGCGCACGTTCAAAGGACGGTACCTGTCACGTCGAGAACGGAAACCGTTCGGTACTTTGAGGACGCCTGGACACGCTCGGCAACTACAAAATCTTGGACATAATTGGACAATAATCTGAGCATCGAAAGAAAGCCCGGGTCTGGACGGCCGGCGATCCTGCGCTACAGGAGGCGCTAAAGTATGCTGAAGAGGAAGACCGAGGGAAAAGTATCTACATCGCTGCGTGCGCTTAGCCGGGAGGTCGGTGCAATCGGCCAAACAGTGAAAAAGTACCTAGCAAACGTAGCCATACATGTCAGGAAGGGGGAGTCCCGTCCACTGTTCTCGGAGCTTCAGACAATAACGCAGCGACAGTGCCTGAATAAAGTGGTCAATTCGACCAGTGTGAGACCTAACTCACCCTGGATGGCAACGACTGGCAGGGCACTTCGTATTTTAGCTCCGAGGTGAAGTTTAGTTCATACACCAAGTTCCCCAACAAGGTGCTGCTGTGGCTGACAATCAGTGAGACAAGGGTGTTAAAACCGCTCTTGTTTAGCTCTGGACTGGCCGTGAAATTTGTAGTACGAAGTCCCTGCCGGAAGTTGCGTCTTTCATCAAGAAATACTATAAGGGCGAAGTCACGGTAATTGTTGAATGAGCTCAGCGTCCCCTAGCTGCGACCCACTCCTCCACTTTTCCGGCGGCACTTTGGTATCCCGAATGTTGACAATCAGTCTCATATTGACAGACAGACAGACATTTGACCCATTGTGACCATGCGATTCGGTTGAGTATCGGCCAGCGAAATCTTGTAGCAGTCCCAAGTGGAAAAATTTGAAATAAAATGAGAGACGAAGCATTTGACAAGGACCGCTCTACGGAAGCATTGCGAGTCGATAGCGAACCATCGAATCTGACTGCGGAAGAATTGACGGAAGCATTGGTAATAGCGTGCGATGCAACCGTGCCAAAGAAACTGGAGCCCAGAAGTAAACGAAGGCCAGTTTACTGGTGAAATGAGATGAGCGCCAAATGGTGTTCCGAGTGACAAAGGCCGCACTGAAAAGAGAAAACAAAACGAGCAAGAGGAACTACTACAAGGAGTTGTGTCGAGATGCTGATGGAAATCCCTACGGTGACGTGTATCGTATCGTAATGGCGAAAGTCAAAGTGCCTATATTACCTTTGGATCAATGTTCAGAAAATTGAAAGTAATTTTTAAAAGGCTTGTTCCGAAGCATGACTCCACGACGTGGCCACGAGCACCGCATGCCACGGATGTAAGGAACTATGCTGATGTGATGCAAGTCAGCAATGAGAAGCCTGCAATTGTAGCGAGAAGTCTAAAACTGAAAAAAGAACTAGACCTAGACGGGATAGCCATAGGCGTAGCCAGAGGGGGGCAGGGGGGCGTTGACCCCCTCCCCTAATTGTTGAAATTGGTGCAGAATTTTGTTAATAATAACTCTAATAACGTTTGCGCCAAAAAAATAGACAAAAATTGCCAATTTTTTATGGGTTTACCTTTACACGCACTGACGAAACTACGCATGCAGCAACAATCTTATCAACCCATGAGTAATCAAAAAAAATTGATTTGCGCGTTTAAATAACGGTACCCCGCCGCGTCGAAAACGGACATCGTACGGCAGTTCGTGAACACCGGATACACCCGTTTCGGCATCTACAATATCTTGGCACTGTTGGACACCAATCAGAGTATTGAAAGAAAGCCAGGTTCCGGACGGCCGACGACCCTGAGCGACAAGAAGCTCCAAAGGATACTGAAGAGGAAGACCGAGGGAAAAGTGGCTACATCGCAGCGTGCGCTTGGCCTGGAGGTCTGTGCAACATGGACGGCCAATACCCGTTCACTAGTCTCGGAGCTGCAGGCAATGAAGCAGCGACAGTGCTCGAATAAGATGGTTGAATCGATTTTCCTGGTAATTCACGACGTGGCGGTGGTGATGGACGATGAGACCTGTCTCACCCTGGATGGCAACGACTGGTAGGGCACTTTGTATTTTACTTCCACCATGAAAGAAGTAAGCACTAAGGTGAAATTTCTTTCTCACACCAAATTCCCCAAGACGGAGCTGCTGTGGCTGACAATCAGCGAGAAGGGGATGTCAAAGCTGCTCTTCTTTCGCTCCGGACTGGCCGTGAACGGGGGAATTTATAGTACGAAGTACCTGCCGGAAAGCCGAAGACACGGTGTTTTGGCCAGATCTGGAGACGGCTCACTATTCGAGGCGATCGTTTGAGGAGATGGAACGGCTAAATATCGATGTGGTACCCAAGTTGACGAACCCGCCCAACGTTCCCAAGTTGCGTCTAATCAAGGATTTCGCGGAAGCTTAAAGCGTAAGATTTAGTTAAAAAATTTTGTCGCGAAATTTGAGGAGGAATTGATAAATAAAACGAAAAAAACACGAATGTTTTCATCCGCCATGGCGAATGTTCCGGTTAACTGCCGGAAGGCCGCACGCAAGATCGTAGATTTTTTTTGCAAGTAAGCTAACATAATTACCTTCCATAGTGAATTTATGCAAACCAATTATCTGTCTTAGTTATTATTTTACCACCGTTAGAAAAAAGTCCATTTTTTAACGCATTCGTTAGCACAAAACGATATTTTTAGCCCATTGAAACATCTGTGAAAACTATCAGCCAGATCAAAAATAATTGATTGAAATGCTTGGCCTCTGTTGCGTGGAATTGCACAGGTTTTTCAGTTGATCCACTAAGGACATTGCAGCGGCAAAAGTACCGGGTAAATCCGTGTTGCTCACTAACTACTAGTATTTATTTCTATTTTTCAAAATACCATTTTTTTTACTTCTCCCCCCCTAATCGAAATTCTGGCTACGCCCATGGGGATACCCAATGTAGCTTTGAAAGCTGCTATGTGAACGTTTCCCGATATGTTCTGTAACGTGCTGCAGAAGTGTCTGGAGAAGGTTGTTTTCTGGATAAGTGGAAGATCCAAAAACTTGTCCTACTACCGAACTCGGGACAACCCCTGATAAATCATCGTAATGTCGGTTACAAGAGAAGCGCTTGAAGAAGTGGAAAAGTTGGCGGCCTAGGCAATTGGAGTGATCGAGAATTGGATGCAATGGTCGAAGTTGTGTTGAAATATCTTGGAGTGATGGTTGACGATCGGCTCAATTTCATCAGTTACGCATGGTTTATGCGTGCGAAAAGGCGTTTAAAACTCTGCAGACTCTACAAAACCAGGTAAAACTACGTAGCGTGTTTCGGCTTATGGCTATCCAAGTTGTGAACGCCGACAGACCGATATCGTCGGAAGCAGTCTGAGTCATCGCCGGAATGATTCCTATCGGTATAGATAGACCCACAGGCTGATACCGGTTCTCTCAGTGTGGCTCAACCTGAAGCATGGTGAAGTTACCTTCGACCTTATGCAGTTTCTGTCTGGACACGGTTGTTCTAGGAAGTACCTGCATCGCTTCGGACATGCAGCGTTACCCATGTGTCCGGAGTCCGAATCATAATGACTTCAGCCGCCTAACAGTATTTTTTACTTCACCTTTCCCTCTCGGCGCTTTATCTCCAGGAATAATTGCGAGATAGAGTAGGAAGGACTACAACATTGGTATCTGACTCTCATAATCTCCCTTGGTTCCCATCCACCACCCGGGATCCATCTTAAAGGAATCTGTAAATCTATAAGAACCTAATATTGCTTAACCTTTTTTTGACAGCAGTATAATAAAATCTAATTTTTTAGTTGCACTCGTATAATTACGTAAATAATAAACATGTGACACAATACCCGAGTCATTAAATAACGGTTACTTTCAGCATCCTCACGGGTAATGATTGTGCAGTACTACCATGGAGACGCATGGTTGGCTAGAGGCAAAATAGGTTGAACAAGAAAAAACTTTTTTTTTCCTTAATAGTGTCAATTTTAAACATTCAGAAGAATTTCAGGCAACTACAATGTCCGTCTTAATCTCAAAGTCATCTTTTTTCACATTTTTTTTCTAACTCTAGTCATTACTAAGATGTACAGATTTGTAAAAAGGTTTAGAAACTGGTATTTTAATTATTTCTTTTGATCCACTACCAACTACAACTTATCTGGAGTATCTCAAGGTTCAGTGTCGTACCCCACTGAACATCTGTTTTTACGATGATACTGAATCATTTTCACTAAATTTCGGTCATTATCTGTCGGTGCTACAAGGAAAAAAGAGGTCATCATAAAAGTCCGCTGCATGTGAGTTCAAAAAATGTAAATTTAATTATGTTTTATCTGTCAACTCTGAAAGTTTCGTTAAATCCTGTTAATAATTTAGAAATTGTAACCTTATCTATCTGAAGTTGAAATTCTAGCTTAATTATTCTATTTCTATAAAGTAAAAAAAAAAACAATATTAGGAATTAGAATGGTCGCTCATTAGGAAAAACCGCCGCGATACGAAAGAGAAACTCAATCACAAACAAAGATGATAGCTTAGCAACGTGTTGTTGCGAATAATAATAACGAAAAAAAAATAGGTTGCCCCAATCAACTGTGCTTAAGCCGAACGACCGGCGGGTGCGGAAAGAATCTTTTCTTCGATGGATTATTTATATTCTGCTTCGGAGTAAAAATGTGCGTTCGTGTTCGTTCGTACAGCGGAGCCTGCGTTCTATTTTTATTTCTGGAACTGGGGAATAAAAATGAAATGAAATACTGTTAGCGGACCCAGCCAGTGTGTGTGTGTGTATGTGCCCCGGTGGAGCTGGGACATGGGAGAACGCTTTTTCATTTTCATCGATAGCGGTATTTCGGTCGGGGGTTCGTGGTTCTTGAATGAGTTGAAGTCACCGCGGGCGCTCTTTGCGCCGGGACACGCATAGGAGGGTAATCGGTGCGACGTTTCCATCGATCAGAGTTGAGCATTCATGTGACCGGCGTTGAAGACTGCTGCTACTCTCTACGTTGTGTCTTTTTTTGCTTAACATTTTAGCTAATTAGTGGACAGGAAATTGGTTGTATTTCTTTCGTTCTGTCGACTGTTTTCGGTGGCCACTTTGTCGCTTCATTTTTGGTCGACAACAGGAAAGTGTGACACAGAGAAATGGCTTCCTGTGTGAAAGGTTCTGGAATATTTAAGAACAATGGCAGGAAGATCAAATTTTTTTACCGCCCTTACAGTGCGAACTTGTTTCTTCTCGGTGAAACATTTTTAAAATTAAAATTCCTTCATATATATATATTGTATTCAAACAACGTTTTTACTCACCACCGAACGAAAAACAGCTCCTAATGGCACTCTTATAACCGCGCCTAGTGTGAATTCAGATGGGTCATAAACCCGGTTCTTCAAGATTCCACTCGAGCGTTTTTAAATGAAGAGACCTGCTTAGCTGCTAGAGGGAAAAAACTTACTTTTAGCTCATTACACACTTGTTCACTCAACAACAGCCTGAGAACAACATCCCCGGGGAGAGTCACAGAAGTACGATGTGGTGAACTATAGCGCCGGTTGGCACCCGTAACTCCCTGCTAGACAGAAAACGCAACGCAACGTTTCGCAGGTCTGCCCTCGACCGTACCACTAGTGTGTGCTGTTGGTTTCGAAACATCTTAACACACATTTGCCGGATCGGACCGAAGCGCCCACAGTCACGGAGAGGGGTTGGTGGGGACGAAAAAGGCCCAACTACAGCCAGAACCTGTTGGATCATCGGTACATTCTTCTGACCTATTCCATCGAACCGTTGCTACAGGTGGGTATTTCTAAATTTAAAACACTTCTTTCAACCTGCTGGAGGTTGTCTGCGGGAGCAAAATGAGAAAAGATTTTATCTTCGCTATTAGGTACGGCAGTTTTTATCGGGTCAATTGGGAAATATATCGAAAAATCAGGAATAATAAATCGAATAGAAACAGTTGTACATACTGCTTCTCCAAGTTTAGTGTAAGAAATCTGTTTTCAATCGTTAAAATTTTTCCCTCCTGTAACAAATGAGGAAAGAGGTTGATAGCTTAAACTTAATCATCCTGTGAAGTTACTGGCTTTAATCGCTTGGTTCCTTCCTACTGTATACACAAGTTTAAAATATTTTTAAAATTATGTCTCATCGTTCAAAAATACGTAGGTCAACATCAAATGGATAGTAATTAATAGTGATTAAGAGTTACATAGCAAAGCAAAGCCTTGGTGTTACATTCCGATTCGGAGTACGAACTTCTGATTATTATACACAGACTTCGCAGCCAACTGTTAAGTGTGCAGGAAAATTGCGGAGCTAGCGCTACAACCCTACTAACAGTCTCTCTCAAGCCGAGACTCGAACCTACGACGACTGGCTTGTTAGACCAGCATCGTACCTCGAGACCAGCTGGGAGATTCAAAAGTTACAAATGCAATCCAATTTTGCAACGCTCGAAATGGAATGGAACCCTTTGTTCTCTTGTTGGCTTTTCTTGAGCTGAGTGTTCCGACTATATTTATACCGCATATGGGTCATTCCATACGAAGTGTACATGCCACTTGGACACGACCATCACAGATTTTGCTCAAAGTTGGGGGAATTATTCATCTACTGTCTCTTTGGAAAAATCCCAATTTTGGTGTCGATTGGAATACCCCCCGCTCTGTAAGACCCCCCTGTTTATTCCGAAGTCACGCAATTTTTGTCAAAAATCTCTTTTTTCTTTTTCTCACATTTCATAGACGTTAGATGTCCGAAAATTACTGATAGATGATTTTTGAGTAAAATAAACCAAGGAATCCAGAAAAAATATGAGTTTTGACCGGAAGTGTTGCCAGATGAATTATTTTTGTATTTGTAAAAAAAAACTTACATTTTTCGGCAAATGCAGCTATTTTTATTTTAAATTTGATAATTTCATCGTGTTCCTTGGAAAATTTTACGTAAGAAACAACTATCATCCCGAGGTAATGTGAGCCAATCTCGAGATATAACATTTTTACGAAAAATAAATTACGAAATTCAAAACTATCTTCGTAAAAATGCTATATCTCGAAATTGGCTTTATTACAAAATCTGTGGTGGTCGTGTCCAAGTTTGTACTTTTTCGTGGTCACTTCGTATGGAATGACCCATATATATTAGGTACACAGCGTAACATTTTTTCGTTTATTTTACACATAACTGAAATTGTGGAGAATCGATTTTCTTTTATTCTGTGAAAAGGAAAATTTGAGAAGTTGAGAGATAATTGAATCACGGCTCATTTGCGAGAAGGGCTCATGTAAAAAAGGTATTGATGATTAGAAATGTTTTCAGAGCCAGAACGGTTTGTTTGATTGTCGTAACATCTTCGGTGCATTTGAAGATAATAATTTTGTGTTTTCGAACAAAATGAACACTAGCAAGCACACTAAGAAAAAAAGTTTGAAAAAGTTTGAAAATTATTCATCTATAAAAGGCCCATCTTTTGAAAATCTCATGATCCGATGAAAAAAAAAGTATATTTTCGCCAAGCGAAGACAAAATAAATGGACTTCCGATAAATTTAGGATTGTTTAGGGCTCCAAACCAAATGGTTCTGGCTTTATGCTATCAAATTTTATTTTTTCAAACAACGAAGCCCCTCTCCAATGTACAGAGAGTTTTGAAGAAGCCCGCCGTGTGTAGACGCTTTGTTTATCGCGTCTTTGATAATCGCGTTTAATTGTGGTGCATAGTGCAAAAAGTTGTGAAATTCGTGGGATAGTTGTAGTCGAGGGTATGCCTTGTTGATTACAGTATGTTTGAAGTGAATTACGAGTGAAAGGAGTTCAGGAATTAGAATTATAATACAGTTTTCTCGTGCAGTTTATCGCTCTGCAAATGGCTGTCTTAATAGCGCAGTGTTGTGTTCGTGACATTTCTTAAACGCGTTCGTGTTCAAGCGGAGAGTGTATTGTGTGTATTGTTTGTCGCCGATGCACATAGGAGTAAATCAAGTAAAAACCTAATCAAAAGTCAAGAAAGCAAAAGCTTATTAACCATGTTCTGCATAGTCTCATTTTGAAGTGTGATACCAACGGAATCTTTTGACAGCTCATGAGCATCCGGAAGTATTGTTAACCTTTGTTACAGCTGGTTGAAATCGATGAAATTTTAGTTTTCTGTTGTTGCATTCGATGCTCCCGTACCGTTCACTGTTTTTCAAAACTATCAAGTGCAACGTAGTGATTTACCATCAAACCAACTATGGTTTTTGTCAAAAAAGGTTAGTTTAATCAATCTGTGAACTTAAAAGTCTTATGAACAGTTTCGATATTGCCAGGGGACATTTTAATAAACACAAAAATGCTGTTACTGCGATTTTTTACATGTCATATTATATTAAGTAAGTTAAGTATCAATGAGTTTCAATGTAAGCAGTCAATTGTAAATGAAAGCTTGTATGTTTCTGGTCAAACTGGTGGTATCAGAATATCCGAACCAATCCGAACTCGTGAGTTTAATCATTTTGAAAATCATCGAAAAATTTCAATATTTCAGCTTCCGGCAGTGTTGTTACCTTAGTTCCAAGACATAGATACATCAAAGTTTGCAGATTACGTCCTTAAAGCTACTTAGCTCTACATTCGGCTTGCATAAAGTAAAATGAAATATAAAAAAACGGTCAAACTTTTTCGTTCGAAGCAATGCAAATGTTTCGAGTGAAATGTTCGTACACGGACAATGATGATAATACTAGTGACTCTTCAGATTATTCTGAGTGCTCAGATTGAATAATATACAAATCAATGCTAACCCCGAAACTCATTGATCTAAAAAAACAGGTACATTACGTTCATAAAGGCTCAGCCATTTATTGTAAAACAGAAACTACCATTGAATCTGAACTAGATCATCAGATCGTTCAAAGGTGGGTTATTCCATGATAATTTTCAGTCACAACTATTTATTATATTATGTTTTCGATCCATTATACGTTTTTAGTCCAAAAATCCTTTAAAATATTTTGATCAGGTGTTCTAAGTGCTCCACTGTGCGATGGCAAGTTCTGCTGAGAGGCAGAAGCCGAGAGAGCGGCAACTGTAATCATGGAAACGGTTTGCTTGTACTCGGGTGCGAGTGCGGCGGCGTGCTTGACTCACTGCATGCTGCTTCGGTGTCTAAGATAAGTGCATACATTTACAGACATGTTTATTTAAACTGCTGGTGGCTTTAATCGACATGAATCAAATACTTATTTTTTAGTACCCGCGTGCGTGTTTTATCCCACGATTTCTTGGGCTGATTGTGTGATGAGGCTAGACGGCGCAAAGCGCAGTGTTTTTATATATTTTCTCATTGTTGATATTCATATTTCTTACCTGAAAAAAGACGTGTACCACACAACTTGTTTCGCGATATTTTTGAAATGTTAAAATGTTTTGAAATTTTGGAATTAAAATTTGTTCGATTACTTTGTTTAAATATTCATTGTTTTTTCTTTGCTGTTTATGACTTCTCTGGCTTTTGAATGATTATTTTTAGCTCCAAGCTAAATTTTTGCTATATATTCATAGACGCAACACAATTAATTTAGGGCGTTTTGGTTTAGGTGTGTGTCTCCATTTTTCCTAAGGTATTTTTTGCGTTAACGATTGATATCATGAATATCATGGATATCATACCCGCGTTTCAAATAATTTACTTTTCACAACTCGCATTCGAATATAACATGTCAAATGTGATGAAGATAGCAACTGGATACCGTGTAGTGGCCGCTTCAAACAACGTTATCGCTATATATATTAAATGTTCACAGTATTGTTTTTTATTATTGAATATATCAACTTTATTGATTCTAAAAAAAAAACGAAGAAAAAGAAAGATAGGGTTTGTTTTAAGTACAGTAATTAAACGTTTAAGTTCGGTTTACTGTGACTGGTGATCTGGAGATTCGTATCGCGTAGCTTACTCTCACAGAACACAAAATCGGTGCCTGCGAATTAACTCGTTAATTCGGGCTTAGCTTTTGATTCTGACGATTTATTTGGTTTGAAAAATTATTCTTCGCGCGCGGGATTCGAAAATATCTGATCGTATTGCCTACCACGGCGAATCCTGATCTTTCCTACCCCATCATACTAACACAAATACCCTTTCTGTGACAACCGTAAAGATGCAGAGGTGAACTCGGTCTCATAACAACGTTTGTCGAACTAACAATCCTCTTCCTATTTTTTCCCCTACGACTGTAAGGACGTGGCCGGCGCCGTTATTGATCTTGTCAAAATGAGAGTTACTGAATTGTTGTACATTGAAGATGGTATAACATCCCAAAAACTATCTATGTGGTTCTCTGTGCAACTTCACTAGCTCAGGTCAATCACGGAGGTGCAACTACGATATGTACGGTCGTCAATGCTCATGCTCATGCTCAACGAAGCCCCACTCCAATGTTCAAGTACTCACTCAATGCTTTTTATTTTGACGCCATTTTGAACCGAGCTTAGCATGCATAAACGAAACAGAAAATACTGGCATAAAAAGAAAAGAGAGCTTACATATGAGTCAATCTATCTCAAATGTCTTATTTTCTTTTACTTTTGGTTACAAAATCGTAGTTTCAAGAAACCAAATGATACATTATTTTTGAAGCAAATTTGTCAAGGAATTTAAAAAAATCAATTTTGAGCGGCAGTGTTCCGGAGCGAAAGTAAAGCAGTGTTGACGTCCTCTTCTGGCTATTGTCAGCCACAGCGACACCTTTCTGGGAAATTTGGTGCGTGAAATGAAATTCATCTCGCTGCTCACTTTCTTTATGGGGGAAGTAAAATGTGAAGTGCTCTGCCAACCGTTACCATCCAGATAGGTCTCGTCGTCCATCACCACCGCCACGTCGCGATTCGCCGCTGCGTCATTGCCTGTAGCTACGAGACCAGCGGACGGGACTGCTGCTTCCTGACATGTATGTCCATGTTCGCCAGATACTTTTTCACTGTTAAGCTGGTTGCACCAACCTCCTGGCCAATCACACGCAGCGATGTAGCGGTATTCCTCTTCAGCATCCTTTGGAACTTCTTGTCACCCAGGGTCATCGGCCGTCCGGAACCGGGCTTTCCCTCGATGCTCTGTTTGTTGTCCAACAGTACCAAGATGTTGCAGATGCCGGAACGGGCGTATCCGGCGTCCACAAAGTACCGCACGATGTCCCCTTTCGACGTGGTGGGGTACCGTCCTTTGAACGCGCACTCTCTGAACGGAGTAGCTCCAGTGTTTTCGCCATCACGATTAGATGTCGACTGATAAAGCTGTCAATTTTCTTTTTGCTGACTAATGTTACTATTTTTGATTTGTATTTGTTTTTGTCTGTATTTCATCTGACAGTGTCTTAATGAATAAAAAAAAATTACAAAATTGTCGAACGTGAAATCTTATTTCTAAAACGACTAGAAGTGTCACTGAAGTCTAAGTGATCCTCCACAAGCATGAAAGTCCGGATCATCAAGGGTATCGCCGCATCATATCTATAGGCAGTACGGTGGAATCTTTCCTGCAGCAGTGACCGGTACAGGAGAGGACGTTGAGCCACACGAAAATCCAGCATGGGAAGTAGTCGAGGGGAGTCAACTTCTCCACTGAGCAACTTCGCGACGAACAACGCCTGTTGAATTTTACGCCTTCTTTCAAGTGTGTCCATGTTCAAAAGTTTGCATCTGTTTTCGTATTCAGGGAGAACAAGAGGATTTCGCCAAGGAAGATGACGTAAAGCCAGTCGGATGAATCTTCGCTGAACGCCTTCGATTCCATCGATCCAGCACGAAACAACAGAATTCCAGACAATACAAGCGGTCTCCAGAATTGGTCTCACCAGCGCACAATACAAGACTTTCAAACAGTATGGATCATTGAAGTCTTTGGCAACTTTCGAAATAAAACCAAGTTGTCGATTGGCCTTGGCAATTATCGAGATGTAGTGGTTGTTGAATGACAGTATTGGATCCAGAACGACTCCCGAATCATTTATTTCCTCAACCCTTCGAAGTGAAGTCCCGTTAATGCAATAGTCAAATAAAATCGTTTTTTTTTTAACGATGGAACGTCATGACGGAGCATTTTGGTACGCTCACGATTAGTTTGTTAGAAAGCACCAGTCCGTCGTGAACAGATTCAGCTGATTTTGCAAACAGTGGCAGTCTGCAATTGAACGAATCACCAAGTTTATTTTCAAGTCATCTGCGTAAATGAGTTTGCAACCCAGATGCAATTTCGAAGCAACGTCGTTAAAATAGCGTAAACAACAACAGACCTAAGTTGATGCCTTGGGGCACTCCGGATAAATTGCAGAAACTCGAAGATACACAGGAGTCAACTTTAACACGAAGTTCACGACCAGTCAGGTAAGACCTAATCCACGATACCAGCCTCGAAGAAGCTCCAAGACAAGACAGTTTGGCCAACAGTATATTGCTATCGATTTTGTCGAAAGCCGCTTTCAAATCTGTGTAGATGACGTCTACTTGAGTTTTTTCGTTTACTGTTAATGAATTTCCAGAAACTTTTCGGGTTACGTCGGAGGTTAATCTGCATTCTCATGACATAAGCCTTATATAAAGCCGAGTTCAGCTTTCGATACGCATTGCTGGCGCGTTGGAAACTAATTTTGCTGTAAGAAGATCGTAGCACGCGATGCTTTCGTTGGCAAGCATTTCTTACGCGTTTATGTTCACGTAGCAGTGGGGTACGCCAGGAAGGCGAAAAAGGCCGTCTCTTTGATGGATCATTTGCAACCATTGCTGAATAATCGAACAGAAACTGGCAGCCATATCATTGACATTCTGGCAAGCATTTAGGCAATGCAGCATGGGTATAGTTCCGTCAGTGCGTGTGATGGTAATTTCATGAAAAATCGGTCCATTGTTTAGTGCAATCGTTATCTCCGTTGACTTGGTCTTTGTGACGTTGACTTTGAGACCAGCTACTGGGCCAGGTCAAGGTCGTTGAGGTGCTTCCATGGTTATCCTCGGTTATGTGTCAATCGCTCCAGCAGTGATTATCTCGTCCATTACCGTCATGCAAGACCTTGCACGAGCAGTTTCATGGTTGAGATGATAAAAATGTATTTTCGAAATCAACGAATACTAGCAGAAAAAAATACCGGAATTCGTTGACTTGCTCCAATATTATCCGGAGCGTTGCTATGTGATGCATCAATGACCGTTTGGCACGAAATCTATCTTGTTGCTGTCGAAGAGTAGTGTAGGGATCTTCTTCTTTAAGGATCAGAACACTAGAGTACTTTGAACGTTATACAAAGCGACGTAGGGGGTAAAACGGCCATAGGGTTTTTTTCCAAAAACTGTCAAAATCACTAAAATCACAATATTCCCGGCTAGACTTGATAGGTTTTGCGGAAAACTTGGATAATCACTCTACCTTGCCAGAAGACACACCACCGGCGAAATCACTATAACTGCAAGAACTCTGACAAGACTTTTTTTTGTGTATTAGGCACCTTTTAACATCGGACTTGATAAATTTGGTAAAAATTTAGATTATTACTCTAGCTAAATAAGAACTTTAAGGGCAAGGTGACAAAAGTGATAAAAAAATTTAAATTACGAAAAACAATATTTTGCTCGGAAGAATTCGCGTTTTTTGGGGTGCTGTGCATGACTAGAAATCAAAACGTCGAATAGTACCTATATGAAAACGAGAGGCTCGTGGTGATCCTGGACGGCAGTGAACTCGAAGTGGTAAATGAGTTACTTGGGATCCCTGGTAACTGTCGACATTAAACTAGTAAGGAAATCCAATGATGTCGTTGAAAATAAGGCCTACCGTGCCCTTCGCAAGACGTTTCGATTCAGGGGCATACACCGCCGCAAAAACCTTACGATTGTAGGAGTTCGTTGGATAAAACGCACCAGTTAACGAAAGCAGCGTAGATTCTTGTTAAGGCTGTATAGTGATCAAAATATAAAAACCCTTATTTATTCGTTATATATAGAACATTATAGAGAATGCATGATACACATTTTTTTAAGCGTGTGTGGAATAATTTCTAAAAGTCGTCAATCGAGGCAAAATGCACCCTTGCTGGGGTAAAATGCACCCCTCCATAGCATAATTGAGCGAAGGTCGGAAGGCCAGGCATGTCGCGAAAATGTCGGAAGATGGTGCGGTAAAATCGCTTCTCTTCAAAGGCCCCACCGGAATCAGAAACGAGGGGCCCAACTTGTGAGATAGACTGATTAGGTTGAAGTGAATCTACGAGTTTCGTGACCCCTAGCGAATTGGTGACGAGTTTTTAAATTCTCACATAAAACAACGCTATACATTCTTCAAAATGAAATTTAAAAAAAAGTTTTATCCGTGATACAATTTTTGCTAACAGTTATGGTAATTTTATACTTAATTAAAAAGAATCAAAATAAGGCAATTTACAACTTTTGACGTAGGACTACGTCTTTGTTTTCTATACTAGATTACACTTCGTGAAATTGAAAATGAAACTGGCAAATGTTGCGTCAGATTTCAAACGATTATAGCAAGCGAACGACTTAATGCATCTTAGTCATTTATATGTCGGTGGATAGATAAAATGTGTAACAATTTTTTGATATTATGTTGAACATTGTTGCTTTACTACTTAATAGTGGAAAAAGGTGAAAAGTTCCAAGGTCAAGCTTTCCCATATATTTCCCTCGTTTTTAGGCTTGCTTCCCGAGCACAGATAACAATAACATGGACGAAATAAATTCCACTGCCTACATATTTTGACTCAACAAAGTGTTTAGTTCCGTTTGTCTTTGTCTAAGCTGCGTGGCCACGTCCTAATGGCAAAAATCTACTCTGAACTCGATACAAAAGACTGCGTGTAGAATATTCAGCTTCAGTTTAGTTTGTTACATAATAGCGAGTGCAGTGCAGCTGTTAAAGGTACGCGACATTGAGAAACGAGAGCTGCATACGAGTCAACTTCCAGGCACTTCGGAACATGTTACCTTTATTTTGCATACAGCAGCAACAGTTACCATCGCAGGATATTTTGCTGGCGCAGCTACTGGAGGGCACAGCGGAGAGCAAATTTTATTATGTGGGCCAAGAAAAATATTCAAAGCTACCGTTGGTGCGATCATCAGCGTTCTGTAGCACGAATATCTAACTGTATATTATGGAATCGGTTCTTTTCAGAACTATAGATGCTTGAAGATAAGAGTTATGAGAATTTTCGCAACTACTACAGTGTAAAATTTTCGTGTATTCATGCATCGTTAGTTTTACAATAACGACCATCAAAAATAAACGGTAGTGTTACCTATGAACAGTTTAGCGCAGCATATAATATCGTCAGTTGAATTCAATACTGGCACAACTCAAATTTCATAGTTTCGAGAAAAACGGGTTTGAAAATTTGCGCCGAAAATTTCTTTTTCATTTTCGTGAAAAATTCCAATTTTAAGATTTCCTATTTTAATTGAACTTGTTCGGGTCTTTCATGTGCATGTAATAAGCAAGTGATGAGAGTTGGAACCTCATTTTTCCGTCTTTTTAGGGATATTTTAGCTTTGTGCAACAAAGGCATATCTACTTATATTTCTGGAAATATTGTGAATTTTGAAACGGGTCTGTGTGAGATGAAACTTGAACGTATTTGGCATCGTTTGCCATCAATAACTCAAAAGTGCAAAATTTTGAGTTGTGCCAGTATTGAATTCAACTGACGATATATGTTTAGTCCTACGTCACCATTTCATACAACCCCTAGGGCTATATACCTTGTAGTATTTTGATTTTGTTTGTCGTCATTTAGAAAATATATGTAAAATAACCAACAGCGCTCGTGTTCGATTCCCGATAATGTCTGAATCATTGATAAAAGTGCGGGATACTGTGCCTGTAACTTCCTCTTGGTCGAAAGGCAATATATTAGTAATTTTACTGGCGTAAAATGCAAAACAGTTTCCCGTATCGTTTTAAGAAATAAAAAGTCCTTTTTCTTCAAGGTAGAGAAACTTTCGAGGTCGCTGGAAGAGGGATTTGTATTATTTTATTAAATAAGAAAAATGCTCTACATAGAAAAGTTCTTATTTTATACGAAATTGAATGTAGCCAATTATGATGGTTTCATTTAGTGTGAAAAAATTTCACTCTCATTACTTTATAGTTACCGATTTCATAGAGGTTGAAGGTTTAAAGAATAAATTCCTGATGAATAAACTATTAGATGGCAAACGTTCTCGCCACTCAGTATTAACTCAAAACGATTTCAATGCGCAGCCAGACTGCAAACCCGAAAGCTTTGAAACAACCAGATTAAAGCTGACACATTTTAGTGGCGGAACAGATTATCGAGAACATATGTACACCTCCTCCCAGTTTCGGATGTATATCGACTAGTTTTTATTTTTGTTCTAGTAAAACACCGAGTGCTCACATATCGCGATCACGTCACCGACAGACGGACAGACAAACAGCATCAAGTTCTTCCGTGCTTTCGCGTGCCTGAGCTCTATAAAACCGTGCGCCGAAGCTGGGAGCGAGCTGCACAGGCGGCATCAGCCAGTTTCTCGGCCAAGTGCATTGACTTTTAGGAATTTCTGCTTTTGAGTCTGCTTCCAATAACCACTACCAGAGCGTCAGCAGCAACAGCAGCAGCACATGTTCGGATTCGGATTCTCGTTCATCATCTACTGAACTAAAATCACAGGCTCCTATACTCGGGGTTAGGTCTACTCTTACACGCTCTACACACTCTTATTCTGAAATAGTTCTGTGGCCGGTCTGTGGCTTGATGATGGTGTTTATTTTTAATGGTGTGTAAGTGGTTGGAAATTTTGCTATTTCCGAACATCAAGCAGAAGACTCTCGTTCGTCTTCTTCTCCTGCTAGCACTAGCAGTTCGAGTTGTGGTTTTGAGTTTGAGCTCTGCTTGTGAACTTCTTGCTTGTGGCTAGGATAGAATGCCACCACTAAAAGTCACAAGGCCTGGCTAGAAAGAAGATAAAAAATGAGGGGGGGAGGGGTTGATGCTATTTCGAGTACCACGCGAAAGTGCCTGTGATTTAATTAGCACTTTTTCACTTAACAGGGCCGAGAGTCGTTTTAGTCAAGCCTACCACGGAAGCAGTCCACTCTCCGAACAATGGCTTCAATTATGCGAGTGATTAAATATTTATTGCGGAGGGTTATCTTATGCATGAGTATTAAATAAGAAGACAGGTGATAGGAAAAATGTTGACGCTTGGGATGGCTGGCAAATACTAGACTTGGCTACACTGGACAGGTTTCAAACAATCCATCAGCTTTTTAGTAATCGTAAAACAGTCATAGGTCATTTAAATGTAAATAAATTGTTGTCAAGATTGTGTTGCCTGAGGTGGCTAATTATCAATTATTATAATGCATTATTATAACAGGTATTACAAACCGGTCGATAAATACAACCTGCAAAGATCTAATTTAGTTTACCCGGGAAATTAGAAATGTGAAGAAAAGGGAACATATACAAGGATCCAAAAACTCAAGACAGAATTGAATACGGAAATATAACTAGTTGAGCAAGATCGCGCTAATTGACCTATGGTCGAATATTTTGTATTTTGTATTTGTATTTTGTATTTTGTATAATTCATCTGACAAATAAAGTCTTAATGAATAAAATTAGTCTAATGTATCACAGATCTAATCCTATTTACGAATCGTCCAATTGTCTCATTAAAATCAAACTGCTCTTCCACAGCCGTGAACGCTCGAATGCATGCCAAAATCGGCTCGTTTTGACCAAACAAAGTCCGGTGAAAGGTTGGCTGTAATAACGATGTATTCCGAAGAGTCCTATAAGGTACGCGAAAGTTCATCTTTTCAAGTAGTTCGGAGCATCAATTGCACCGTACAAAATTTTTGCCACGAACAAAATTTGTTGCAGTTTCCTTCGTTGTTCCAGTGTATCGAGAGCCAGTAGTCGGCATCTGTCAGGATAGGGTGGCAAACTATCGGGATTCCTCCAAGGCAGATTTCGCAGTGCAAGACGAATGAACCGCTTCTGGATACGTTCGATTCTAAGGCTCCACGAAAGTTGATGCGGTTGCCACACGATTGACGCATTCTCTAAAATTGGGCGGACGAGAGCACAATACAATGACTTCCAGCAGTGTGGGTCCGAGAAGTCCTTGGCAATCTTAGACAGGAAACCTAACTGCCGCGTTGCTTTGGAAATGATCGCTGTTCGGTGTGAGTCAAAACTCATTTTAGAGTCCAGTTTAACTCCCAAATCGGACACTTCGGTGACTCTGGGGATGATTTTCCCTTCAATGCTATAATCAAACAATATCGACTGTGATGTGCGGTGAAACGATATGACCTGACATTTATTGATGCTAATTGTTAGTTTATTCCTGCGGCACCAATCAGCAAACATGGTTAGCGAGTCTTGTAGAAGCCGACAATCCTCTTCAGTCCGCACTTCAATATAGATTTTTAAGTCGTCAGCATATAGCATCTTAAAACCTTTTTTCAGAACAAAGGCTGCGTCGTTAAAAAATAAAATAAACAGTAGCGGGCCGAGGTTGCTACCTTGAGGCACTCCCGATTTGTTTGAAAATGGTCTTGAAACAAAACCGTCAATGTTGACACGAAGTTCCCGCTCCGTTAAATAGGATTCCAACCAAGACGTTAGTTGCGAAGAAACACCAAGGCGAGTCAGCTTGTGCAGAAGTATTTTATGGTCGATTTTATCAAACGCCGCCTTTAAGTCCATATAGATTACGTCAACTTGCGCTTTCTTTTCCAGAGCTATGATGCAGTCTGACGTAAAATTCAGCAAATTTGTTGCTACTGATCGACCTGGCATGAAGCCATGTTGGTCGACAGTTATGTAGCATTTTGTCGCATTAAGAATTACCCTGCTCATTATTATCTCAAATAATTTAGAGACTGCCGAAAGACTTGTGATTCCACGATAATTAGTCGCGTCATATCGATCTCCTTTTTTGAACACGGGTGTCATAAATGATTTCTTCCAAATACGAGGGAACTTTGCTTGTTCCAGTGAGCGGTTGAAAATAGAACTTAATGGTTTCACTAGATTACCAATACATCGGCATATTAAAATTGCAGGTAGACCATCGGGACCAGGTACATACGATCGCTTCAACTTTTTTGTTGCTGACAAAATCATATCTGAAGTCACGGCAAACACTCCCAGATCAATGAGGTCGCTAGGAACGTTACGAATGGCTTCAACGATCTCCAGTTCAGAAGCGCAATTTGCTTCAAAAACAGATGCAAAATGTTTTGCGAATAACTGACTTGATTCTAAAGCAGACGCTGAGACCTGATTCTCAAAATATACATTTTTTGGAATAGCAGCACTTTTCCGCTTCGAATTGATGAACCGCCAAAAACCACTAGGATTTGCTCTTAATTTTATCTGCACACGCAATACGTAAGATTTATATAAAGTGGCATTCAATGAACGGTACGCGTTACTGGCTGACTGAAAATCTCTTTTGTTGTCAGGCGTTCGTTGGCGGCGAAGTTTACGCTGGAGTGCATTTCGCACACGTTTCAATGATCGTAAAAGAGAATTACTCCATGCAGGTGACGCTGGCGGTCGTGTTCTTGGAACGT
The DNA here is from genome assembly GCF_029784165.1 of Wyeomyia smithii. NCBI lineage: Eukaryota > Metazoa > Arthropoda > Insecta > Diptera > Culicidae > Wyeomyia > Wyeomyia smithii. The sequence continues at coordinate 53,625,574 of NC_073694.1, forward strand.
TACAAACAATCCAGTCGTTCAAAATGTAACAGAATTTTTCTGCCATAAAGTCAACATCATTATTATTGTCAAATACCGTGTCCCAGTTAACGGTATTCAAGTACAGCGAGAGTGCCATAAAGTCCATTCTTCGAAAGTTCAAGTGACGCTCCTTTGTTTTTCGACTGGATCGGCATATCCCGCATACGCTGGCAAAATAAATTCGAGAGGAGGGTGATGGGAGTCGACGGGTAGCAACGGAACCGGGCAATTAATTACTTCGATCTCACAACTAGGCAAACAAAACGCTAAATCGAGAATACGATAAAGCGAGTTTTGCACCAGATTTCTTTGGCTCAAGCACAAATAATCCATGCCATCCAACAAAGTGCTACTGGACGGAGGTAGTTGAGAACAATCACATTTGATGACGTTGTCGCTCGAACACAACCACCGCATGCGTGGCTGATTATAATCGCCACAAAGGAGAATGATATCACTGGGCAAACATTTAACACACAGCTCATTCATAGAAGCAACATATTCATTGATCAGACTAACGTCTTGACTTATATCCGGAGGAAAGTAAATCACGTTTATAAATAACTTCCTACCTTTGACTGTGAAACAAACACTCACTTGTTCTAAATTGCGTCCATGTACGGTTTCTATGACACGACAAACGTGTTGCTGCGCAACAGCGATCAATACACCGCCAAATCGGGATTTACAGCTGTTGAGCGGGCTACGATCGCAACGAAATACATGGAAGCTCGAGCCGAATAACTGTTGCGTAGTGATGCAGTCATCTAATCCAGTCTCAGACATTATTATGACATCGAAATCGCTCTCTGTCACCGCTAAAAGCAGATCGGTAGTTTTCGTTCTCAGACCGCGGACGTTTTGGTAGTAGATTCTAATGTCCATTTCCGTGTGATGAGGCTGAGTTGAAATACTGAAACGTGAGGAGTAATCAGGTATCGGACGTTCAAGATGACAATAATACTTGCCTGACGATGCAAGCTGGAAGACCTCGTTCCCGTCTCCGAACACAGGACCGGGACGATGACGATGGCGGATGTTTGCAGCGAGCGCTTCCATAATATCGACCATTTTTGATTTGAATGAAACTTTGCACACGTATTTGGCTTAGCAAACTGAGCATTTTTCACAGATGGAGACATTTTTTACACTCATGAGTTACATTCTAAAAGGGCGTATGCCTTTTGGCATAGGTTTTATTCGAAGCATTGTAGCCCAGAAACCGTTGATTGTATAGAAAAACTGTCTGAAAATGAGTTGTAGGGAATTAAAAATGCACCATAAAAAAAATATACACTGTACAAAAAAAAATATTTTTTGAACAAAAAAAATTAAAAATAAACATTAAATTTCAATTTAAAAAAAAGAGTTGATTTTTTTTTTAAGAAACTTGACGTTAATACGCAACTTTTAAAAGAAAGTCCAGGATGGAGAAATGAAAAATAATTTTTCTATGTTACATTAATTTTTTTATAAAAATTCTAATTTAAACATTTTTCAAAATATTTGTATTCTGATGATTTTAAAAGATGCAGAGAGTCATTTTGAATCAAAAAACTTTTAGTAGTAAACATTCTAAAGGCATCGGTTTTCGAGTTATTTTAAATTTAAGCTCGAAAATTATTAATATTTCGGAATATACACGTATTTCTTAATTTGTCCATTGTTCTCCAGCAAAAACCATACGTTCTTGGAATGCTGTGAAGATAAAAATTTCATAAAAAAAAATAATCTACCATAAAAAAATGACTTTTCATTCCTCCTTCCTGGACTTTTTTTTAAAAGTTGCGTATTAACGTCAAGTTTCTTAAAAAAAAAATAAAAAAAATCAACTCTTTTTTTTTAATTGATATTTAATGTTTATTTTTAATTTTTTTTTGGTCAAAAAAAATTTTTTTTGTACAGTGTATATTTTTTTTTAATTTGCATTTTCGATTCGCTACAACTCATTCTCAGACAGTTTTTCTATACAACCAACGGTTTCTGGCCTACAATGCTTCGAATAAAACCTATGCCAAAAGCCATACGCCCTTTTAGAATGTAACTCATGGGTGTAAAAAATCTCTCCACCTGTGAAAAATGCTCAGTTTGCTAAGCCAAATACGTGTGCAAAGTTTCATTCAAATCAAAAATGGTCGATTAAATTTTCACGTATTTCCAGGCGATTTGAAATGATTTTGCTCAGTTAGCTTAAATAAAGTCTACGACAATCCACTTACTTGAAGGATATGAAAAACGACTTCTTTTAATGGATTGAATCTTATATGACGAATAGAACGCGCTCCCGTCTACAATTAGATTCTTTGCTACTTATACTTCTTTGGTGTTGAATCGTCGTAAGGGCTTGCACTCAATGTCAAAAAATGCGATATGATGTCAAGGATCAATATGATACACAAGGAAAAGAGCTCGAAAGTTTCAACTGGACACCAAACTGTAAAAAGATGTATTCAAATAAATAAATTAGGAGTACACATGAATCCCGAATACCCATTTATTGATCTCTACAGTAGGATTATCAATAAAGCCAATAGTATACTGTCCCTTGTAAAAAAGTTTCAGTTTCCACTTCAAAGACCCATACATGATGAAAACTCTGTGTACATAAACAGAATTAAAATTTGTTGCTTTGAAAGCAATAGCGAAATATTCTCATTTTTGTAACAAATTAGTTACTTAAAAAGCAATAGGGGAGCTCGTATAGCCTCAAGGGTACAGATTCCGCTTTGACAAGCGTTTGATCATGTGTTTGAATCTTAGTATAATCAGGCCGTTCAGTATCAGAGGGACTTCTACGTATGGATTTATCCTCGGGCACTCCCCATCCCCCTATCTTCATTCCCTCACGCGAAATTTAAAAAAATACTCCCTCTCATTATAATTGCCGATATTTTGCAGAAGTAACTAACGAAGCTCGGTGAAGAAGAGCAGTAGAGTTTATATTTCTGCGTGTAAAGGGAAGAGTAGAAGTATAAAAACCCGTTACTTACTACAGTTACCCTTCCTTTCTGTAACCGGCGTAGACAGTGTCGCCAGAACTATTTCGTTAAAATCCGTAGATTCTACGGATTTCCCCTGATTTCCCCTCTTTTCTACGGATTCCCCATATAAATGTTTTTCCGTAAAAGTGAACAAATCCGTAGATCTACGGATAATCCGTAGATCTGGCAAGCCTGGGCGTAGAGGCAAACTCCGTCTCTGGCAACAACGATTGTAACACTTCCATTTTTCCTTCCCTAACCAACCGTAAAACTTCATAGAATAAACTACACCCAATGAAGCGTTTAACCTAATACCAATCGATACTATAGAACTAATGACCAAAACGCAAAAAGAAAATAGATATGCGCTAACGATACATCACAAAGTGCGACATCACAAAGTGCGTTATCGTCACACCTCTACTGGATAAACAAGCGCAAACACTAGCAAAAGCATTCAAAGAGCACTTTTTCTCATTAATGTCAATCAAAAGCGATTTAGAAACTGAGTATATAAACGAATTGTCCGAGCATATTTGTTCACTATTGTCTGTTTAGAACAATTTCTCTACAGCATACCACCCGCAAACCATATGGTGGTCTTGAACGCAATCGTCGATGCTTTAGCGATTATCTACGACAATTCATTAACGAACAACATGATATTTGGGATTCTTGGCTTTATGCCTTTTGTTATAATAAAACACCACATACCGACAACTCTTACCCTCCATAGGAATTAGTTTTTGACAAAACAGTTAATTTCCCCAAAAGAGAAGAGGAAAACTACAAGTTACTACACAGAACTTACATTCAAGTTACAATTAACAGCTAGTAACCGAAACCAAAAAGGCTATCTAAACAATCAGTTATAGCAAACCCCATAGAATCAGCAGGAGATAAAATATTACTCAAATCAGAAGGTAACAGAAAACTGGATATGCTTTGCAATGGACTATACGAAATCATTTCATTGAATCACTCGAACGTAGTTATAAAAAATTGTAACACACGCGAGCAGACAGTAGTACAAAAGAATAGAATAATTAAGTCCAGAAGAAAAAACATTCAACAAATTTTCATGCAACCTTTAAAATATCAATGTCAGTGATGCTTGATAAAATACAAGAAAATTTCTAAAATTATTTCTCTACGATCATCATTTTTCCTTAAGAAGGGGAGATGTGGTGCCTGATGCCCAAGTGCTGCTAATTGAAAACAGATGTGGTATGGCAGCTACGAAACTGCTTCGTCTAGGTCTTGCAACGTGGGCAATAACACCCAAGTTTAATCAACCATGTTTGAACCGCTAATGATGCAACCTTCCTTACTCAACCACGACCGTTCTTGAATTACCAGAAATCAACAGGACATGACGACCACATCGAAAAACGAACGGTGAAATATTTTTTTTCAATTCCTCTGTTATACATATCTTCTGGAAAGTTGCTTCGTTCATTGCTGCTCTTCTTATGCTTCAATGAAACTAGTTTAAATTTTCACCGTATAATGGGCGCCTCACCTCACTTTTGAACGTGACTTGCTAGACGAATAGTTCCTTCCTTTATTACAAAACTGTTTGCTGAATACCTCGAACCTCTAGAAAGTGAGACTGAGAGCATCTTTTATAAATAAAGCGTTTTAAAACTAGAGGATCTACCTATGAAGAGATCGTTCGTTGACGAACTGGAGATCAGAACAGGGAATTTTCCGGACGGTGGCATCGTAGAGCAGTAATGGATGGCCATCAAGAACGCCTTTATCGAGACTAGCGGAAATAATCTGAATCAGCTGCGCACCCTCTCAGCCAACACGTGTCAAGCACCGGTATCAGGACACTGGGGATTGGTGGTCGTCACGAATAAATAGTACCTAGTCGAGCCCAAAATAAAAAACCTTTGCCTGAAGGTTCTTCAGGCGAAAACACATGTTTTTAGCGCGTTGCCTATTAATTATGTTCTAGGTTGTTACCTATTTTTTTCCGGTTGAAACCCGAACCCGAAACTTTTTTTTTTCGATCAAACCCGAACCCGACCCGAACCCGAAAATTTTATTTTTGTGAAACCCGAGCCCGACCCGAACCCGAGATTTATTTTTGGAAGTCGATTTTTTAAGCCAATTTGAGGCTGCCCTGAAGCTTTGAGCCTTGAATGGTACCGTGGAATGGGGCGAAATTGATCACCTGAAAATTCGTGATTAAAAATACTAATCGAAAGATACTGCTCTTACAACACTAGGCAATGTTAACGTGTCCTTAAACGCAACTTTTGCATGATTCACATACCTGCCAAAGTTACCCCTTGCATGCCCGGTGCAATTTTTCATATTTTCGAAAAAATCTTCTAACTCAGTCAAAACTCAATCAAATTTGATCAAACAAGTTTCCAAATAACAAAAAAAAAATATTGAATTGACTTAAAGTAATCTTAGTTGAGGGTTAATTACGTTAAATTTGGAGAAGTAAGTAAAGTTTTGTTAAAGCTCAAAAAATGTACAAACAAAACAATGATTATTCCATATCATTAAAGAAATACTGATGAATTCGCAGGAAACCACAAAGATTTTAATTTCAGAGCTAGTTTTTAGGCTTTTGCAACAAACCGAATTGAAATCGATCTAACGATGATCCAATAAGAGCAAATTTAGCATCAAACAGCTCGTGAACCAAAATAAACAAATTTTAACCTGAAATATCGTTATTTTCGTTTCCAAACTAGCTGTGAATGATATTTTTCAGTACAAAAACCATCATTTATCTTTAGCATATCAAAAAAAAGCACCTTGCCAAAAGAATGTATTGATTTCAATGGTGATCAATTTCACCCCAATTTACCTCATAGTACCTTATAGAATTGAGCAAGATCGCGACAAATGACCTATGGTCGAATATCGACCATTTTTGATTTGAATGAAACTTTGCACACGTATTTGGCTTAGCAAACTGAGCATTTTCCACAGGTGGAGAGATTTTTTACACCCATGAGTTACATTCTAAAAGGGCGTATGCCTTTTGGCATAGGTTTTATTCGAAGCATTGTAGCCCAGCAACCGTTGGTTGTATAGAAAAACTGTCTGAGAATGAGTTGTAGGGAATTAAAAATGCACCATAAAAAAAATATACACTGTACAAAAAAAATTTTTTTGTCCAAAAAAATTAAAAATAAACATTAAATTTCAATTTAAAAAAAAAGAGTTGAATTTTTTTTAATTTTTTTTTTAAAGAAACTTGACGTTAATACGCAACTTTTAAAAGAAAGTCCAGTATGGAGAAATGGAAAATATTTTTTTTATGGTAGATTATTTTTTTTATAAAAATTCTAATTTAAACATTTTTCAAAATATTTGTATTCTGATGATTTCAAAAGATGCAGAGAGTCATTTTGAACCAAAAAGCTCTTGGTAGTTAACATTCTAAAGGCATCGGTTTTCGAGTTATTTTTAATTTAAGCTCAAAAAATTATTAATATTTAGGAAAATACACGTTTTTCTTAGTTTGTCCGTGGTTCTCCAGCAAAAACCATATGTTCATTGGAATGCTTGGTCAAAAATATACAATTCATTCTTTGACAACAAAACGATTGGATAAATAACTCAAGCGCTGTACCTTATCCTACCTACACGTTCCCCCTTGCCGAATGTTTTATAAAAAAATATGTTTGTCGTGCAGCACTACCTACTTGTTTACTAATACTAACTGTTTTTAAAGTACGCAACCAATAACTACTGGGTTACTTATTATATCTGTTTTCGTATATAAATACGATTGCTCTTCTCCAGAAGTGTTAGTAACAGTTCGCATTTTGTGAAGATGAATAAAGTGAAAATGGAATACACCAAGCCCAAATGCTGTAAACCCTTTCCTGATCACCGGTGCTCATCAAGCTTACGCAATTTAAACGAAAACGTTATTGCAAAATTAAAAATATTGACTGTTCAATATTTTAATACGTCTTTATCAATTTGTGGTTCGTGTAGTTATTGGAATGATAGTCAAGCCACCATTCATCTCTTCGTTGTTTACTATTCAGAATCTGTAACACTTAAGAATATCAGCTTCATCATAATATCGGAAGTACTCCATCATGATACTGTTGCGGTTCAGGTGTTCATTGCCAAATTAATGAGTTTTTAGAAAACAACAATAGAGTTGAAAAAAAACGATATTAATGTCTGATGGAGTTGCCTCACAATATAAAAATAGAAAAAACTTTGCAAGTTCAAAACAAAATATAACGTCGATGCAGAGTGGCATTTTTTTGCGACTTCTCATGTTAAAGGTCCATGCGAAGCAATTGGTGGCATATTAAAACGAATGGCAGGAAATGCAAGATTAGCTAAAGAACATGAACATCCCATTACAAGCGCAAAAGAATTGTATGATTGGTCTAATCAGAAAAATAATAAAAATTCATCAAACATGTCATTTAGTTGGGTATCATATGAAGAATATGAACAAGGAGTAACAGAATGGAGCAATATTTTCAAAAAATCTATAATAATAGCTGCCACACAAAAGTATTACTCTTTTGTTCCGATTTCAGAAAATAAGATACAATCGAAGCTGTTTTCAAAAGATGACGAATCATTTACTTATGATGTATATAAAATATAAGGTGAAATAAAGTATCTATGTCATAAAAAAATATGTTCCTAAGATAATAAAACTCGAAAATAAATATTTGATTCTTATATATATTTATATCACTTAGAACATTTAACTCTTTTCTTGAGAACCGTTCGCCCAATCGTTTTGTTGTCAAAGAATGAATTGTATATTTTTAATCAAGCATTCCAATGAACGTATGGTTTTTGCTGGAGAACCATGGACAAATGGAGAAAAACGTGTATTTTCCTAAACAATTATAATTTTTCGAGCTTAAATTAGAAATAACTCGAAAACCGATGCCTTTAGAATGTTAACTACCAAGAGTTTTTTGGTTCAAAATGACTCTCTGCATCTTTTGAAATCATCAGAATACAAATATTTTGAAAAATGTTTGAATTATAATTTTTATAAAAAAATTAATCTACCATAAAAAAAATATTAATAAACGGGTCGTGAGTTAGGGTCCTGGGTGTGGAGTCGCCTCCCTGGGCGTCGGTGATTGGCCACAACAGTGGCGGAACTAGACCGACGGAAAATAAGCGAGAATAAAAAAAAACATCCTCGACTTTTGGCTTTTGTACATCGCCTTGATTCTGAATACTTTCATATTGGGTGGTATTCGGTCATTTTCAGCAGATTTTCTGGCATCAATCTGATACCGGAAATATCCATATTGGGAAGTATTTAGTTATTTTGGTTGTTTTCCAGAAAATAAAAATGGTCGTCTTCAAATTCAAAATAGTGTCCAGGGTCAATGTTTGGTTTCTATGCATCATCTCGATTACGGAAATAGCCATATTGAGTATTATTCGGTCATTTTCCTAGAAGTTGCCATTTAGCAATTCAAAATGGTGCCTGAAGTCAATTGTTAGCTTATTGCATCATTCTGGTTCCAGAGATACTCATATTGGATGGTATTTGATTATTTTAGGCTGTTTTTCACAAACCGGAAGTCGCCATCTTGGATTTCAAAATGGTATTTAAGATAATTTCTGGCCTCTGAGCGTCATTCGGGTTAAATGTTTGTAAATCTATTTTTTCAAATCAAAGTTTGAATAAGATAGGCTGGGTCTGACCGCTAGGTGGATTAATTTAGTTTTTTTTCTAAAGCCCTTCTTGCTGGTTTACTTTACGCGGATTTTTGGATTACCGTGGTCTTTTTTTACGCAGATTTTTGAATTAACGCGGTTGTTTTTTACGAGGTACGTATCCTTCGCGTAAAAAAACCTGACCGTATTTGTTTTTATGATTTTATTTTGAATATCCGCCGCTCTACTTTCGGTATCGCTGCACTCATAAATGGGTTACATCAATCAAGGGCTACAGTTTGCCAGTCTCGTCTGGACTCCTTATCAAACTAGTTGGATTGATTGGCTGGAATGCATTCAGTGAAAATTCGTCTGCTATGCGCAACAACATCTCCCATGTAACGATCCGCAAAATCTGCCGCGTTGAAGTTGATTATCGCTGAAGCCGATGCGCCCGAATTCACAGATCGAACTCTATACACCTTCAAAAGTTCTACGATCGCAAACTGAGCTGCAAATTGAATAACGTGTGAGGAAAAAAATCCGAACAACTTTTAAATTGGTCTACGATTCCGAAGTGCTGCACAAATCGAAAAATCCTTTTCCACAAAATGAAGATCCACTTTTATATAACTGGTAACACGACTAGTCGATTCTGTCAAGTGCCGCTTAGTTGGGAAAAAGGCGTGGTCGGAAGAAGATCGTCGATTTTGCAATTTTTGTGAGCGCAAGAAGGAAAAATCTAAAAGTGAAGTGTTCCACTATTCTAAAGATCTTGGATATAGAAAAAAAAACATTTGTATACATTATTGACAAACTTCTTGAGAATGAAAATACCTTCAAAAGAAAATCTGGTTGCGGACGGATATGCACTTTGCAAGAGAGCAAAGTTGAGAGCGGAAACGCCTGGTTGGTCGGCGTAATCATATCGTGAGCTGGGCAATAAATATCCGATTGATTCACAAACGGTGAACAAGTATCTGCATGAAATGGGTTTGAAACTTTAAATAGAAGTACCATAAAAATGACAAAGTAGTGTTTTGGCCAAACCTTGTATTGTCAAACTATGCAAATGCAACTTTAGCGGATTTGCGGCAAGGCAATATCGGGTTTGTCTCGAAAGGATACAATTCTCAAAATGTGCCACAGCTGCAGTCTATTGAAACTTTCTTAGCAAATTTGAAGCGAATGGTCTACCATAAAGGTTACAGAGCAAAAAACGTCGTTTGTTTGATAGAAAATTCAAGAAGGAGCTCAAAACAATTGAAACATCCGGAATTCAGGAAGCTATAAAGCAAGTACTCCAGAGGATCAGGAAATCAGCGCGATGTGGAGCTGAGTTTTTCCTATGGGGTTTGTAAATGAGTTACATTACTTGAATAAACAAACAAGTATAGAAAAATAAGTTGCGCAAGATTTAATTTGGAATTGAAAGTTTGTTCGGATTTTTTTCCTCATACGTTATCAGTCGACGCAATTTGGTGCTCATGCAAAATGCACGCAAAATTTACGTGAAAAAGTGTCTGATTCTCATCCACCTTCTTTTGACGTAACTTTTGCCGATTTCTCGAAAGCCGACCATGTGACAGTGTGTTGATGTGTTAGTGGCAATCATCTACGTGTTGGTCAGATAATTGTAACCTGATTTTCACGTACCTTTTTAGTGATATTTGGGTGAAACCATGAAGCTTGAACATGATTTTTATGTACTTTTTACGTGATATTTCGGTGGAATTTACGTGAATTTCACGCAAATAAAACACACAGCGTATATTAGAAATGTAATTTATTTTCAAAATTTCAACAAATAGTTAAAAATGGTTTTTCCATTTAAAATATATAAAAAATGCTAGAGTGGACGTTTGTAAACACTTCCTCCACTTTTTCGTGAACACTTCCTCCTTCGTAACTAGCAATGAAAAAATGCCGATTCCTCGTTCTGCAAACGAAACATAAATAAAACATTTAGTATAATACGATTAGTGAATGAAATACAGAATTACCGTCTAATATTTTCAGGGAGGCATTCGATAAGTTCTCCTGTAAACACAAATTGTGGAGGAGTAGTGTGTCCTTAACGTTCTCTTCGTACGCCATATTGTTTTTTTTTGCATACTAAAAAATTCACGTAAATACTGTTGTCGGAAATGTCGCATCACAGCCGCCCTAACACGAACACAGTCAAAACACACAAATACCAACACGCTGAAACTGTCCACATTATAATTTGACTGATTTTTCGTGAATTGACAGTAAAGTTACTAATGCCACGTAAAGCGGCAAATTTTCTTCAAGACAGTCCCTTACGTGATTTCTCAGGTGGACTTTACGTGCCAATTTTTTAGAGTGTACATTTTCGGCACAATTTTTGATGTAGAGCTACGTCGGACTCGATTGTATATAGTCTCCGATTTTTTTTTTACTATATATAATTGAATTTTATATATAATCGAATCAGAGAAAAGAATGTTTTATATTAATTTTCATAAATGATTTGTTGTTTTGGAATGAATAAGAAGAATTTTATTTTTGATTGATCCCCCTAAAAGTCAGAAAACACATTTCTTACAAAAAAATACATATCTTGTGATCATTCCTGATGTAATTGCAGTCAAATGTAAAGAAAAATTGTTAAAAAAAATTATAAAAGTATATGTAGATTTGTCAACTTGTTTGTATTTAATTTCTCAAATTTTTGAAGATTAAATTTTTATAATTTTTTTTTTCATTTTTTTTTATTTTGGAAATTGATTTTATTCAGGTATTTTTGTTTAAGTATTTTTAGTTTTTTTTTATTTTTAATTTTTTTTAAACAAATTTCAAAATTATTTTTTTTTTAAATTTTTTTCCCTTTTTATCAAGTGTTACGTATTTTGTAGATATTCTCTTACGTTATATTAGCCCTAGATAAGTCTTATTTAAAATTCAAGAATTTTTTTTTTGTTTCTATATAATCGAGTCTAAAATTATATATAATCGAATCATATATAATCGAGTCAATATATAATGGAGTCTCTATATAATCGAGTCCGACCTGTATAACATTTGAGAAGGGAAGATTTTAATTACTTAAATCTTTCATGCAACTGAACGAAACCTGATAATTATTGTGTCGTTAGATAACAGGAATGTAGAAGTTGTTTATGATATAATATCATTACCACCCTTTTCTTATTACGTAGTAAAAATTGAAGAAACCATCCAAAGTGGAGCTTCTTCTCCATGATGGACTTATTTTTTTAATGCATATATCAAAAAAAGGACGAAATAGTATAGGATATGTTTTTGATGATATGTTGATTAGATTTTATAACTTCCAACGTCGTATCAAGTTTCTGACAAATCAAACTGGAAACGCTCCAAATTTAGTCTTTTATTTTATATTTTCTGAATTCTCGACTGTCACCGGGTTCCCACGATTGATGGTTCCGATAATCCATAACAGTCTGCAGGATATCTCGCGTTCTTATGAGTTTTAAACAACTTTAACTGTAGCCTTAAATAAATAAATAAACATGTTTAACCAATTAAAATAAATGAAATGATGGAAAGATTCTGAAAAATTCCAATTCAAATTTATGCGGATCCTTGGTTGTTTGATCAACAATAGGAATGTCAATTCTCTCATACAAATCTAGTTGCTGCGAAAACGAAAACAAGAATAAGGTTCCTTTCGTACGAAAGTAATAAATTCAACTGCGAATTTTTATACAATGAAACCATATCTTTATTTCATCGAAACAATCGTAGAACAATGGAAATAAAATATAATATTGCAGTTTTGTTGGTACCCAGAACATTTTACTTGTAAATTTTACTTTAAGCAATGTAATGTTTTAACGTGTAGAAAAATTAAAACTTTTTTAGTTTGTGTCAAATGTTGTCAGCCTCCTATCTTTCAGCCCACCTTGTTCAATCATCCAGTAGCAAGCTAAGCGGAAAGGATTAAAGCTAAGCAGCAATACGAGAAAGAGCTCGAATTACTGCTCGACTGGTTCAACATAAAATCCACCTCCACAGTGTATACGCACTCAATCAAAATCACTGTTTCTGTCTTGAAAACTCAGATGGCGCACAGAAGCAAAGCTTCAACCATTATTGCTCTGGTCAAAGCTGTGATTCAAGCAAAAGGATTTTGATTCTCAACCGGAAATAACAGACAAGTTTGTCATTTAGTTTTATTTTCCTCATTCATCATATAAATAATACCTTCATATTCGTATAGAATTCATTAATTAATCTTGCCATTTTTTTACACTTATTTACACTCGTTCTGCCTATTATTTCGTATCTGCTGGTTTTGTTGTTTGTGGTTAAAAGTTTTTTTTTTATTTCTTCTCTTTTCCATTTAACCCCGCCCGAACGAAATAATTCGATTACAAATACATATTATTATAAACGAACGAAAAAAATTTGCTGCCTATCCTGTATCCTGTAACAAAAAACCAGTGCTATGGCTGTTGTCCGTGTCGCTGCGCTGCCCCGTTGCTGCTGCTGCATCCGACGACATCCGAACATAGTAGGGTGTGTCCAACGATTGCCGGCGCAAATCACTCGCTCTAGCAAATCGCCTTTCACGCACGTGTCTGTGTTTTTGTATTCGTTTGTGTGTGAATGTGTGTTAGTGCTAACCGATTGTGTATTATTTGTTTGCCTATTTGTTCCATTTGTTTGTCTTATATTTTCATACAACTAAGTTAGTAATAATAATAATTAATCATCATCATCATCATCTTCGGCGTTATCATCGTCAACACCAATCATCATCGTTAATAATAGTTTCGCTGGTGTTTAGTCATTTGGTTTATTGACCTGATCAACTTGGTTTTGTTTTCCTATTTGTTGTTTGTGTGTGAGTGAGTGTGTTTGTTCTTGTTTCTATTAGCTAAAAAGAAGTCTTTTCATTGTCCGCTTGTAGCGCTATTGTAGTTTCTGTTTTTTTTTTCAGTGAGATTTTTTTTCAGTAATGGTTTAGTAGCTCAATTCAGGGCTTGTTGTGTTTACTCTGTGGCGTTCCTTTTCTCCCGGGTTACGATGTGCGGTTTGATGATGAGCTGAAATGAACTAATTAAGCTCACGTTTGTTTTTTGTTTGTTTTTAGTCTGTATTACTCAGATTGCTCACGGATTTCAGTATTGTTGGATGACAAGGTTTTTGTTTATATTTTTGGTGCGAATTGCAGATTGGTTGTTTCGTTCTTATGCAAGAACTAGTCCAACCGAATTTTACAGTGAAAAAAAAAAATCTTTTCTTTTCGTCTCATCCGAAACTTTTCAGTGGATGATGGGAATGATTGCATGTTTTCCAGTTTTTGTATGTCATTTATTTACAAACAGCGGATTCTCCCACTTTTTCCTACACGTAGAACTATGTAATAATATATCAGAAAGAAAATAGGGAAAACACGACGCGTGATGCTCCATTTAGACACGTTCATTGTTTGATTCTTTGAGACCTCTGTTTTTTGTTTCTTTGTTGAATTAATACGATTTTATGTTCAGTAACAACTTACACACTTAGACTGATTTGTTTTGTGATTCATCCTCCTCGCTTCCTGTTTATTTTTTCCAGCCGAGTTTTCACTCTCTGCCAGCGTGAACTTACTGTTTTCTTAACTGCTTAAAATTTGCCCTGCTGATACAAAGCTTACAAATATATATATAAACTTCTAACTATGACACCGAGTTGGATTTGTTTTTTTTTTTTTTTGTTTGGTTTGCATTCTTTGTTATCTCACGAAAGAGAGAGACGACATCGAATTGATGGGGGTTCGTTGAATAGCGTCGAATATTTAGCTCAACTAAGCGAAAACGGATGGATATTTTCTTACATTTTATGCGATTTCGTTATGTCTGCAGCCTGCAGCTATTGCGAGAAAGTCTCGCGCTATTTTCTATTGTTTGTTCCTCAATAGTTTCTGCTGCGTTTTATTAATTATTTTTTGTTTAAAGGGAATGTCACCCATTTGCTTCTTTTGTTTTAAACTTTAACTAGTTAATATAAAAAGTTTTTGTTCTCTTGTTTTTTCTGTTAATTACTTATTTTTGCTAATTTTGCTTTCTTGCTTTTGCTCACAATGAATCGAAAACCTTTTTTTTTCCATGGATTGTTTTCAACTGTTTCTGTTCGATTTCCCGTCACTTGCTGCACTCTTTTTTCCTCATTTCACTAGATGTTACGTGTATTGCTATAAATTACAGTCTTATCAAATATTGGCGTATTACATGTTGTTGGTTTTTTTTTAAGAACAAAAACACTGAAAAATTGTGGATCATCATCCCAAAAGTAAACAAAAATTGAAAGGAAAAACCTAACTATTGGCATCTGACCCTTGCACACCATTTTGTTAAAACAGAAAATTGCTTCACGTAATAAATCTCTCTTCACAAGCTATGCTTTATCATTCTGATTTATCTCTTCGCTAAACTTCTCCTTGCTTTTCCTTGTCGTCACATTCACATTCATCCAATCATTTTTTTGTTTGACTATTTAGAATTGCTCTACTAATACGGAAGAGAAACGAGCAGCTCAACTAATGCGTTGGCTTTTTTTTCTTTCTCACATCTCACTATAAATGACTCTCTGCTCGCACTAATATTAATTGTTGTTAGATATCATACACACTTGTTTTGTTTCATCTCTCTTTCTCTTTTTTGGCCCGCTAGATGCGTTGTTTTTTTTTTTCTTTCTTCATCTAGCTAATATTCAATCAAAATATTTACAAAAGAACTGATTGCAAGCAAGCAAAAACATTTTCAGCTGATATTGAATTTAATTTGCCGATTATTTTACGTTCCAATTAGCTGTGGTGATAATCGTAATGATATGGATGCTTATTTATTTATTTTTAGTTTTTTTTTTTTTTTGTTCGCTTACTTTGGACGAAGGAAATTATTGTTCTCTAATCGTAAAACCGTTTTTCTCATTCAAATGGTTTGTCGTCAATTTTTGTGGGGAGTCACATCAAATCTAGTTTTAAAATTTGTGCCTCATTTAGAGTTTGTTTTTCTTTGGTTTAACACGGATTCGTATCGCCAGTGGATTCCTCTTCAGTAGTTTGAGCACATGACGACAAATTTTGCAACTTTCTTCTTTTGTTTGTTATTTTATTGAATTCTTCGTAGCTTTTTTCACTGGATTCAGTCCTAATGGAATGGCTGTTAAGAAACGTACAAAATGGCGAACAAAAACTAACTCTACTTATGTTACTGTTCAACTTCTAATCTTGAAGAACACAGAAAATGGAAATATTTTGCATGCTGATCCTAAAGCAATCCTGAATGAGAAAAAAATGATAAATTCCAAAAAAGTGTAGTTCCGAACGAAAGAAAATCAAGAAGGCAAGCGTTCTCAATCAGAATAATCAATCTACTGGATTCGAATGATACTTTGCTTAACTTTTTATCAATCATATTTTCTCCCCTTGAGAAACTATTTCACTTTCCAAAAACTAAATAAATTTGAATGTGAATTTTAGAAAAATCCCCTTATTTTTCTAGTTTTTTTTTCAATTTTTTCCAGTATATTTCTCTTTTATTTAAAGGACGAAGTGTTTTTCAAATTTTTTTAGTATATTTTTCTTTCATTTAAATTTATTAATTCGTGTGATATTACAATTTGGTTGGTCAATGACTGCGCAGTGCGTACCAGCATTATAACCCACAAAATAGAATACAGTGTGGACCAGAGCATAACGTTTGTCATAAAAAATGGACAAAAATTGCCGATTTTCCATGGGTTCCACGCACTGGCGAAACTACCCATGTAGCATCAATCATAGTAACCCATGAGTCAGCAGGAAAAAATTGACAGCTCTATCAATCGAACTAATTTTCCCGGCGATTCGCGTGGTGATGGATGACGAGACCTCCATCCATCCTCCATCCATCCTGGATGGCAACGACTGACAGGGCACTTTGTATTTTACTTCCCCCACGAAGGTGCTGCTCTGGCTGACAGTCTGCGAGAAGTGGATATCAAAACCGCCCTTCTTTTGCTTTTTCTTCACTGGCCGTGAACGGGAAAATTTATAGTACGAAGTGCCTGCCGGAAGTTGCCTCGGTCATCCAGAAATACCATAACGGCGAAGACGCGGTGTTCTGACCGCATTTGGCGTCGGCCCACTACTCGAAGCGATCGTTGGTGCGGTGGAGAGGGGAGAAGGAGCTGTTCTCCTTGGACACCGACTGATCCGGGGCGGCCGACTGAACCATGGAATACGGTGACTCGCCAGCTACTGTTAGGTCAGCAACCCCGTCATGAGACTTGGCATCGCAGTCCTAGTCGGGCAGAACGCAAAAACAAATATACTACGGAGCTTCTTAAAAAAACTTATGGAGAGTGCCCACAACACGACAAAAGTTCGTACGATATGAACGCTCAAGTCAGACTGGAGGCATCCTTTCGCTGCGTTATTGGTAGAAAAAAGCCTCTACCATCAACGACAATGGCTTGATGTTAGTGAATTTCTTCGCGACCAGGAGGATGACTAAACCTATTTGCACTTCTGAACATTCGAACATTTGCTCCCAGATCGACCACATACTGATCGATGATCGGCACTTTTCAGACGTCATCGATGAGGATAAGTCCAGAATGACGGCCATATGGACCTTGTTTGTCATATAAACCATGTTTGCCAAGGTGGATAAGGAAGTCCACTCTAGTTGTTGTTCTCCGCTGCGTTGGTCTACAGTAAGATTCGCTCAGATGGTCGATCGAATAACTATGGAACAAACAGCCGGTGATGGCGCTGGGTAACTTCAACGCTTGGGCTGTCGAGTGTGTAAGTCGCCGCACGACGGCGGACTTTCGACTGCTTCCGGGGCTACTGTTCTTCATTGACCACCACAAGCTTGATGTTCCAGAGGAAATTGAGAAGCAGAATCTTTTAAAGTTTGCCAAGAAATACCTGATAAGGCTAGCGATCTGCTTATGTGGCGAGAGTAGTGTGCCATTCGACTATCAGGACTGTAAGCGCGGATATCTACCTCAAGGAGTGTCTACAGAAACGACTGCTTCCTCTGTAGAAGCAACACGAGAGACCTACAATCTTCTGACCGGAATTAGCTTCGTGCCACTATTTAAATCATGTCCAGAAGGAAACCGATGAGCATGTGCTCTCTGTTTGCCCTTGTTTTGCACAGGCAAGGAGTGGAATGTTGACAGTGAGCGGGCCAGTTATCATACCGGATATTATAGTGCGTAGGATGTACGACAACGAGGGCTCCTGAAGGGTAGTCAATGCGTCTGCTTCCCAGATGGTTTCACGAGTTGCACTAATCGACGGATCAACCATCGAAATGCCAGTGAAAGCTAACTGACCTAAGAGGTCTTCGAAGTAAGAGACTAACCTAACCCTAACGGTAGACCCAAGGAGAAATAGAGCTGGAGATTGGTGGCTGAGAGAGGGAGATGTCATCGATGTGCGGTAGGCAAGATTCGCACCCGATTGTCCAACGTACTTAAATCAATATCTAAGAGAAAGATACGTCTGAGGCTTTCAGCGGAAGGAGTTGCTACAAAGTAAACTCGGAAATTTGATGAATCAGTTGAAGTTAACCCGAACGAACAGTGGAAGCACATCCACGACGCAGTCAACGAAGCAGTACAGAAGCAGTGGGAACCACCCGTAATGGATGGTTTGATGCTGAGTGTCTAGGGGTGACTGAGGAAAAAACCGAGCCTACGCTTACACGTTAGCAACAGCAAACCGTGTGACGCATCAGATACGGGAGATATACCAGGAAGCTAGAGCTTTCCGAAGAAGGCTTCACCGCCAAAAGAAACGTAGCACTACGATCGCTTCCCCCCGGAGAACTGCTTCACCAGGCAAGATACGGGGAGTTTCTATAGAACGTATCAAGGAATCAGGCACCAGATCGTGTCAGTTTCTGGCATGTGTAATGATATGGAAGAGAACCTGATTACCGAAAAGTCGCAGGTGGCCAGGTGTTGGGAACAACACTTCAAGGTGGTGTTGAACGGCGAGGAAGGTAGGCGCGTCGTCGATTGGAACAGGAGAGCAGTTTGGGAAGATTGGTAAGCTGTGGATCCGCAAACCTTGGACGACGTAGGCAAAATTTGCGAAAAAGTTGAAGAACCACAAACCGGACGGTAAAGGACGGTTTACCAGTCGAACCTTTTAAAGTCTGAAGTGAGTGACTGTATAGGGTAATTCACCAGATTATCCTGAGGGTACGGACTAAGGAGAAACTACATACGGACTACATTTTTCTTCAAGGTAACGGGGAACTCAGGGTGTGGGGATGAAACTACACTCAAAATATTTTTCACTTTATTGTTACGTGAAATTTCCTGTACTTTCTGTCATTTTGCATGATTTATGTGACAAACATAACATCTACGTGAAAATCACATGCATACTATGTTTTTATCACGTAGTATCTACGTGAACTTGGCAACGTCAAACAGAATGTCATAGAGGAAGTATCGCGTGAACTCTCTATGTGAAAATACACAGGAATCAAAATGGCGAAGCTGTTGTCTAACTCATTCTCTGACAATAAAAAAGAATTTCTCGACGGCTTGCCGAGTGAGCTTCGAAAAACCGTACGAATTTGACATAGAGCCTTGAGCTTACAGGTTTCACACAGATTTAGTTCAAAGGTCGAGGAGTTTCTTATACATAAACAGTTGCAGCTTACAATAGTTAACGTCGGCAAATGTCGTAATATTTGTCCGTTTTTATGTCGTTTGATTCATTTACGAATCGGCGATTTTGTATGGCCGTGCGATTTATCAAGCAACATATTTCCAATTTCTAAAAACTATTTGCCGTCTCTTAAGAATTGGGGAAACAAAATTTGGAAATTTTACGTTGTATCAAACGTAGTAGCTAGCAGATAATTGAATGCTTCCCATTTTACCGATAGTTGAGTTCTACGGGAAATTCACATAAAATGCATATGTCTGCTGTATAAGATTCATAGAATAAATCATCTCACCAGATCATAAATGAACTCAAATGGCAATCACGTAGAATCTACGTGGAAATGACAGTGGAAAATATTCACATAACTTTTCCGGTAATTATGACGTGAAAATTATTTTGAGTGTAGGAGAGTGGTTAGACTCCCCCAAACATCTACTCAGCCTGTTCCGGACCCACTAAAACCCCTCCAGTCGCCAGCCCTTGTCTTCCCTGGACGACGACGGTCAAGTATTACGTCGGAGAGTGGCCTTTATACTTGATGCACACACTATACGTTTATTACCTCCTAGCTAGTCACTTGGAGACTGACAGATAACCCGATAACGTTGCAGGCAGTGTTGCCACATTTTCATCTGTACCGGGAGCTGCAAAAATCTTTTTCATCTGTACTATTTCCGGGAAAAATCTGTACCACTGGCCCAAATTTATTTTCTATTTTCATACAGCTTCAACGTGAATTGTTTAGAGAAAACTGAGACTGCGTTGACTCAGTTAATATTCATTTCAAACTACTAGCTCGATTTTCAATAAAACTTTTGCACACTTAAGAATGGGGCTCGGAAATACATATTACCGAGCCATTGCGGTTCAATCTCCTGAAAATTCAGCCAAAAAACAATGAAACCCATAATTCAGCAACACTACCGATATTTCGGATATTTTGTGCCAACATTTTAGTTCGGTTAAATCGAGATTTACAAAAAAATGTAACAACTGCCGTTTTTTAACAGTAAATTACCGAGATTTGGCAGTAAATTCTAAGTGCGTGGATTACAAGATCCCATTCAGAGTCGACCAAAAAGTTTTGTCTAATCCTTTCTAACCATCTAAAAAATCTGTACTTATCTGTACTTTTTCTCGAAATCTGTAATCTGTACGGTACAGAATCTGTACCGAAATACCCGAGAAAATCTGTACATTTCCAGATAAATCTGTACAGTTGGCAACAGTGGTTGCAGCTCTATATAAGACAATCTGAGTGGCATAAACTAGGGATGGGCGATACTAGCATCGATACTATGGGTCGTGGTATCGAGTATTTTGGTATCGGTACTCACCGCGAGAGATGAGTATCGGTATCGATACTTTTTAAACGGTACTTGCAGCATCGCTAGATTTTTTCTACCATCAACTGCCTCTCTCCAGGGGTATCAGATATGCAGATTTGTCTGCGGAACGTAGATTTTTAGAATTTGTGTGCAGATTTTTGCTGACTGGCAGATATTTGCAGTTTAAAAATAAATGGCAGGTCCGATACCAGTACTATCGCAGCATCGAATATCGATACTCCTTCAACCAATACTCCGATACCTGGTATCGAAGTTTTTTGAAGTATCGCTCCAGTGTTTCAATCGTCGTTGGATGGTCTTTGAAGTAAGGAGACGGGTTCTAGCACTAGCTGTTCAATATAGCCTTGGAAGATGTGTCGAGGAGTGATACCATCATCACGAAGCCACACATGCTTCTAGGCTTCGCGGACTGCATCGACATCATCGTTGTGAATCGTGGAACTAGGAACGAGGCTCTTACGGCTCTCAGAAGAGAAGCTGCGAGAACTAGACTTACCATAAACATAACTAATTAATCATAAACATGGTTGGCAGAGAACGTGGTGCTTCTACGAGCATTGGTGCTTTATACTGAATTAAGAGCTGCGAAATTTCGAAACTACGTAATGAAAATCACACAACCGCAATTTCATTCCCTCAAATTGAAACTGAAATTGACTGTCACCAATGTCAATTCTCACTGATAATCATGTGAAGAAAAATGATATTGTCTAGAAATATGTTGAATAAATTCGATCTGAGCCATTCCAATGCATAAAGTCGATGAAATAAATAAGCAGCTACATTCTCAAACACACAAACATCACTAAAATAACACAGTGTGATTGTTGTAACGGGTGATAACGAGGTGACGCGACGGATTGCCGCAGCGAACAGGGTTTATTACGAATTGCGTAGCCAGTTTAGGTCCCGCAGTCTACAGATCTGCACGAAATTCAAAATTACGCTGTACAATACGCTGATTCTTCCGGTGGCGTCCTGCGGACATGAATCTTACACGTGACAGAAAGCCGATCGGCGAGCGGTCTTCGAGTGTATTTATCGGTACTCGATGGCGAACTAGAGAATTGAGTGTAACGTAGGCGCATGAATCACGAGTTGTAGAAAGTACACAAACACGTTGATTAAACATGGCAGGCTATATTAAGGTAAAAAGTAAAGAAAGAAATAACCATTTAAAATTTTAAATATTTGTTGATTGCCAATATAAATAAACAACAACAACAATATCGCACACTAGCCTGGGGAGCTAATGCGGTCTCGATCAACTAGATTAGTTGAGGTAATTCGTTATCGATATTGTTTTCGAGACATTTTGCATGTTATAGTATAAGTACAACGATACATCGTGCCCCAGTGCTGAGTCCAGAAAATTTCCAGCTCTAAAAGATTCTCGACCTGATCGGGAATCGAACCCGGTATCACAACCGTGTAGGAGAGCTAGCCGACCGACATCGCTAACCACAGAACCACGGAGACCAATAAAATAACTTACAAATTTTGAGCTTTCGTATTACTTTTTTGTTTATACTCAACTTTAGGTCAATCAAGTGGGACTCAAAGGACAGACGTTGGAAGATTCCAATAGAAAAATAATAATAATTACCCAAGCTTTTGATTTCCTTTACGTTTCTCCTTAATTGGAAATTTGAGTAGTATTGAAATCATGCAAAACTGTAACCTCAATCTTGTAATCTGTTTTTTATTGGTTAATCATATTTAGAGTTTCATTAATCTCGAGAAACCAACTTTAAAAAACCAAATCTTGAAATCTTAAGGTGCCATGGTAAAATCCCTGAATTCTTCCGCAACTATATAATTTATAAATTTATTTGGGGACTTCAAGATTTTTAAATCCTACATTTCTGTAATTGTGAAGACTAGCATTCTAGAGCTTGAACTCCTCAATCCAAAAATCCTTAACAGCAATCATTAGCATTTACAAATTATGAAATTTTCAAATTCTAGATTGTGTACCTCGTAGGTCTAGATCCTGCAGATCCGCAACTCGCAAAGTACCATATTCTAATAACCGCAAAATCATGTCTTCATAAAACTTAAAAACCTAATTCATATCAATCGAGTCTAATGGATTACACGTCAGATTGCATCTCAGAGCTCAAATGTGAAGTACAATTAAATGTTATTTGTAAACAAACTCAGTAAATTTGTATTGAGTCCCAGGACATTGTGGCATTGGTGGGAATGAAAGGCAGACGAACTTGCAAAACAAGGATCTAACTCACAGTTTGTCGGCCCAGAACCTTTCTGCGGTATATCGAGCTGTGCAATGAAAATGGAGCTCAAACGCTGGGAGGAACAAACCAGTTGGTTGAATGTCAAAAAGTGTTCCCAATCTAAAAGATCTATAACACCAACCGAGAATCATTCAAAAAAGCTCCTAGAGCTCAACAAAAGAGCTCTTTGTACATACGTCGGCCTAGTAACGGGGCACTTTCTAAGTAGATATCATTTAAAGAACATTGGTCGGGTTCAGGATGATGTCTGTCGCTTTTGTAATATGGAAAGCGGCCTCAGATAACATTTCGAATTGTAAGATGGCGACTTCCGGTGTCTGGAAACAGCCGAAATTGACCAAATAACACCCAATATGGCTGTTTCTTTAACCAGAATGACGCTCAGAGGCCAAAAACTGTCCCTTAATGCTATTTTGAAATCCAAGATGGCGACTTCCGGTTTCTGAAAAACAGCGGCAAATGACCAAATACCACCCAATATGCGTGTTTCCGGAATTGTTATGATGCGCTGAAGCCACAAATCGACCAATCAACCTCAGATAACATTTTGGATTGTAAGATGGCGACTTCCGGTGTCTGGAAAACAGCCGAGAATCACCAAATACCACCCAATTTGAGTGTTTCTTTAACCAGATTGACGCTCAGAGGCCAGAAAATGTGTCAAAATGCTATTTTAAAATCCAAGATGGCGACTTCTGGTTTCTGAGAAACAGCGGCAAATGATCAAATACCACCTAATATGGGCATTTCCGGGATTTTTACGATGCACTGGAACCACAAATCGACCTCAGACAACATTTTGAATTGTAAGATGGCAACTTCCGGTGTCTGGAAAACAGCCAAAAATGACAAAATACCACCCAATATGAGTGTTTCTTTAACCAGAATGACGCTCAGGGGTCAGAAATTGTCTCCAAATGCCATTTTAAAATCCAAGATGGCGACTCACGGTTTCTGAAGAATAGCCTGAAGTGACCAAATACCACCCAATATGTGTATCACCGGATCCAGAATGATACAAGAAGCTAAAAATTGACCTCAGACACCAGTTTGAATTTAAAATGGCAACTTCTGGGAAACAGCCGAAAATAACCGAATACTACTACATATGGATATGTCCGTGATTGAAATAATATAAAGAAGACAAGCATTGACCCTGGACACCATTTTGAATTCGAAGATGACCACCTTCAGTTTCTGGAAAACAACAAAAATAACTGAAATGCATTCAATATATTCCCGGAATAGAGGTGATGTAAAAAAGTCAACAGTCGAAGATGTTGTCATTCCGATAAAACCAATCATTTCAAACGATATAAACAAATCGCAAGGAATCAATGAATTTGAAATGTTTAAAATTATTAAATTAAACACTAAAATGGGCGGGACGAAGTTTGCCGGGTCAGCTAGTATCACATAAAATTGCTCACAATATGAGTATTAATGCTACACGTGAATGAAACAGTGTTTGCATTTTAGGAACCTCATTGCGCACCACAAGGGAGTAACCTAAGATCTCTTTAAGTTTGGGCTTTATATATCAGCATTATGATATATAAAGACATAGCTTTTTCACTTTTTTTGTAATTCAGGTTATAAATTTAAATAAAGCAACATTATCAAAGGATCAAAGGAGGTTGAAAGTCATAACATACTTTTTAAAACTCCAACCAATACTATTCGGACATGTAAGAAAAAAAAATGAAATAAATCAAAATAAATCATGAATTAATCTCACTCTTGCTTTTATTACATACCAGGAAAAAAAGCAGCTATATTTCACAGAAAAAATAAAGCCGCCTTGTTTGCTCTACTACGATTTACGCTTAAGTTAAAAAAAATATATAAACAGCATAAAAATAGCAATAAAATAAAGCTGTAAAATCTAACTATACACAGGAAAAGAGGGACTGCTACGGATGAATCATAAGATACAAAAAAAGCAAAACAAAATAAACCAAATTGAGAAACAATAAAAACAGTGATTCTCAGTCGGACTGTGATGAGATTCCTCGTCTTGTTTTTTTTTTTTTTCTATCGTTTGTTCCCCAAGCGATAGCGATTTCCTACTTGCTATGATACAGGAGCGCAGCAGCCCCGCACAGTCATCTTTTCGTTTCTGTGGTTTTTTACTCTCTCTTTCTCTCACACGCACACACACACACTCTCACGAGTCCTACTCACTAAATGCGAATGTATTCTCACTGATGCTGTAATGCTTGCTTTTCATTTATCCCGTATCACGTTTTCTGTTGCACTATTCCGTCTTCTGGAATGTGCTTTCCTCTTTTTACTTCTGCTTCGTAAATTAATATCAACGCTGTTGTTTCATGTTCTCTTCTGTGTGTGTGTGATCTATTGTGTATGTTTTTTGTTTTCTCTCTTTCTAATTGAAGTTTTATAGTAGCACTATTAGTGGTAGTAGTTGCAGTAGTGTGGAAGTAGTTGCAATACTAGATTGTATTGTACACTAAGCAAAAAAAAATCAAAAAAAAACGATCCTCTATCTATTGCTATTGTATAAAAAATCACATTGTTTGTCGTTCCATCTTTTACTCTCTCGCTCTAGTTTTTGTAAGGTATGCCAATTCTGCTGATTTGAACGAAGAAATAGTGCACGAAAAATGAATCAAGTTTCTGTTCTAAGTAACAATCTTCTCTGAGTCGAGGTTAGTTTTCTTCCAATCCGGGTGTACTGCTGCTGTTTCGTATTTTCTTTTTTTGTTGTTGTTTAAATTAATGTTCATTTGTCTCGATCCGCTTAAGACTACTTTGTATAAATGCATTCCTATAATCTCTCTCGATTCAGTTAGAAGTAAAACTAATTCGCTTAACTTTAGAACTAACATAAAAACAATGTACAAAAAAACAGTCACGGGGCATGCCACTGAAACTGGCACTGGCATCACTTTTCCTTCGATTGTTTGTTTTTCATTGGGATATGAACTTAAGTATTATCGGATAAGTAGCAAGGATGCACAGCCGTGAAGATGCATCTAGCTTTGAAACTGGGACCATTCATTGACAAGTCGACTGTTGTAGTAGTAGTAGAATGCCAGCTAGTTTCGATTACGGGTGTGTATATGTGATGTGTGATAGTTAGCTGTTACTGCTGTCTACCATCGGAAAATTGAGGGGGAGAGATTTTCGTCGTCATGCGTCACTCGGTGAAAGTCTGTTGCTGGCTGCAGCAGAGTTTCTTTAAATAATGGTATCTATCTGTCGCGCTTGGTGCAGAATCTTTTTCTGGTGTCCCACTAGGGTGATGCCCATGTCAGACAACTGTTGGGCCGTTAGCCGTGATATCTGTATAGCAAATGTGATGGCAAAACAATTTTACGTTACAGTTAATCGGAACGGTAGAGGAAACAAAAAGCTGGATATAAAGTCATCTAAGTCAAAAATTTCATCGTCTGTTACTCTCCAAAAGCTTGTCTGGGGACGTCAAAAGAGCGACACCGCTTCCTAGAAGTAACTTACCTGCTGAGCTGTGACCAGTCCCGCCTCTTTAAAGTGCTGCGAGTACCTCGACATCTTGATGCTCTCCAGCCACAGGTCGGTACTGATAAACACACCACCAGCAGGTCCGGTGCCTGTCATGGTTCCTGTATTACTGAGTCCTCCGGCGGTGGATCCAAGCGTACCCATGCTAGCCGCACTCATCCCCACACTTCCGACGCTGCTTACCCCGCCAGGAATGCTACCGGAACCAGCGCCACCGGCGCCCCCACTGCCATTGTTCAATATCCGCTCGGTTGTTCCCATTCCCCCGAGCATGCTTCGCTGCTGGGCTGCTGCCAACATTTCATCGCTGAGATCGTTTCCGAGTCGCGTCACCGGATTGTCCGGCGAGTTTCGCGTCGTCAGCAACACCTGTGGCTGTCGCGCTAAATTGTCCAACGTTTGCGTGATGCTGGAAAACGTTGGCCGGTGGGTTCGCTGCTTCTGCCAGCAGTCCAGCATCAGCTGGTACAGCGCCTCCGGGCAGTCCATCGGGGCCGGCAGCCGGTATCCTTTCTCGATACTCTTTATCACATCCTGGTTGGACCAGTTCCAGTACGGCCGCTCGCCGTACGACATCACCTCCCACAGCACCACACCGTAAGACCACACGTCCGAGGCGGACGTAAATTTCCTAAACGCTATCGCCTCCGGAGCTGTCCAGCGGACGGGGATTTTACCTCCCTGGAAAAAATACGCAATTAATCAATCGAAATTTCCACGTACATCGTAACCTCCGAAACTCACCCTCGTCGTGTACGCATCACTCGCGTTCTCGATCTCCCGCGACAGCCCAAAGTCGGCAATCTTACACACTAGTGAGGAATTAACTAAGACATTGCGCGCCGCCAGATCCCGGTGGACGTAATTCATGTCGCTCAGATAAGACATTCCAGCGGCGATCCCCCGGAGCATTCCGATCAGCTGCAGCGTCTGGAACTTGCCGTCGTTAGCCCGCAGGAACGTGTCCAGGCTGCCGTTTTCCATGTACTCGGTGATGATCATCACCGGATTTGAGCGCGTCACCACGCCCTGCAGGTAGATCACGTTCGGATGGTCGAACTGGCCCATGATGGACGCCTCGGTCAGAAAATCGCAGCGGGCCTTCTCCGAAGAGCCCGGCTTGAGCGTCTTGATGGCAACGTCGATCTCCTGCACGAAGTTCGGCGGAATCTTCAGCCGCCCTCGGCAAACATCACCGAACTCGCCTCCTCCTACGAGGATAAGGTATAAATTAATCACAAAATTTGATAGAAAATTAACCCAATAAACAAACCTATAATGGCCTCGATCGTGATGTAGCTGGCATCGATCTCCCGGGCGAACTCGCGAATCGCCTGGTTCGGGTCCTCGTAGGTGTGCGGGTCGACGTAGCTTCTGCTGGTGCCGAACAGTGGCGTGGTCACTGCAAAATTGTTACGACGTGGTCGGTAATACCCGTAAGAACCACCTTCTCTCGCAAATTTGAGCCAATCAACAAAGTATGATTTTTTTTTGTTTTTTGGAAATTTTATTTTGAAAACACACACGCACACAAATTAACGAGAGGTAGAAGAAGTACAGTACCAATATGTAAATGTGCACAGGAAGAAAATCAACGGAAAGTTGAAAACAGAAAACGCAAACATCGAGGAAAAAAACGGAAACACAAAAAGTGGGAGCAAATTTTGAGTTTTACAAACGAAAGCATTGGAAGCAATTATGTTTTAGTTTACAAAATTAGGATATAGCACAATGCAGCATTTTGTTTTTGGTTTTGTTTGTATGGTGTTGTCAAATGCATGTTATCATTACGCGCAGAACGAGCAAGTTTTTTTGTTTGTTTGTTTGGCGGTGGTTTCAGGTGTGTTGTAGCAGTTAATGGAAGCCAAAAGAATTGTTTTTTTTGTTTAAATTTCAATTGGTTGATTTTTATCATTAACAAAGCGCACATCATGCAGAAGTAGCCATCACACACGCACACATAATAAGCGATTATACATATGAAAATAAAAAAGAAGAGAAAAAATGGTTTCAAATTAGTTGGTGTTGTTGTTAGTCGGTAAACCGTAAACTGGTTGCGTTGCGTTGCAGGGGGTGTAATGGGTGGGGGAGTGAGACGGGGGGTTGAAAACAACTAACGAGAAGATTTGTACATTGAAAAAGGGGGTGTAATGGGGATGAATGTAGCACAGTAAAACAAGAAGCCAACCAAACGGGGCTGGCGAAAACGAGCGGAATTAACAAAAAAGGGACACGAAAAGTGCCGAAAATGACACAGTTAGGGACGTATATAAGCAATGGTACTAACACTTTAAAATCGTAAAAAATACATCAGGTCTATTTTAGGAGTTTCAGAATTTTTCCGAATTCAACCTTCAATTATTTTCATTTTGTTGCTCTATCAACTTATAGTAACGCTAGAAGCAATTTAGATTTTAGAATTATCTTGGCGACTTTCTTGAAATGTTTATTACTGTTCTACTCTAGTAACTCCCTAAAAAGCGTGTTCACCACGGCTATTATTCAGAAAAAAAAATCAATAGAGAAGCTCACAATTTGTCTTTATAAATAATAAATTAACCCATTTTGAATACGCCCTTCAGAAAAAATATTAGAGTAAAAATAATCATGATTAACAGGGACGAAAAGTGAAAAGGTACCATGAAAGCTACATTCCTATGAACACAATATTTGTTGGAAGTTAGGGATAGCAACAATCTGGTCAGGATAAGTTTTTTTGGAAAACAAGATTAGCACTGACGGGAAAATTAACTGATTGCTATTTTGTTTTACTTAAGGATGACAAACCTTAATGGCCAATAAATTTAGATCATTTAGTCCAATCTGAAACGCCTAGTCTTACTCAGTAGGACAATACCAAGAGGTAAGTCGGAGCAGACAACTAACAACTCAAAAAGTCACCACGGATCTGGGAAACGAAAATCTCTAAGCTCCGAGTGTGCTAGCTTAGTCCACTTGTCGACAAAGCAAGAAAAGAAGGGTGGAGGATGATATCTACAAGATAAATAATAGAAGGGAATCTAATCTAAGCATAGGACTAGTTGCTAGTTTTACGCTTGGGTGTTGGGGTGGTAGCTGGTAGTATAGAGAAAAAAAGAGCGAGAGAGACTTTTTTATTTTCTAAGCAGGATCGGTATGTTCTGCCGGAATTGTGTCAGTGAAAGGTGAAAGACAGACAGAGACTGAATGTCTACGCGCGCGCTAAACAACAAATTTACCATTGTTTTTCATCGTTTTCACGATCGGCGTTGTGTCCATTGCGTGAACTATAATTGAGAAAGAAAGATATAAAAAAGTAGAAGAGGCACACAAACAATAGAATGCGTCTTGGGCTGTTGGTCGTTGCGTTGGGGTGAATGTAAACTAGACGCATGGAGGTCGGTTTTTTAATGAACATGTATGCATATTAAGAACGAATAGGCAAGGATAGAGAGTGCTAGTAACATACAAAAACACATCTAGAGATAATTGTACTGCTTTTCATACTTAGGAAGAGGCATCAAAAGAGCTGGGTGCAAAACAAACACACGTACAAAAGAATACACAAGAAGAAAAGCAAACATCGAGTAAATGGCAAAATATACATGCGACACTCTACACTATCGGTGCTCTACGCTCAATTATCCTCAGCAGTATGGATGCGACAACTATGCGTATAGAGCAACGTAGTGCATGTTTAAAATAGGCTAATAACGTTGTGGAACAAATTTTAAATTTTGAAAAATAACTATATCACTTGCTGTGCTAAGGCAAACTCAAATCAATCGGCTTTGCCACTTACTATAGGTCACTACTAGTCCTGCTCGGGTGTGGGACCGAAGAAATTTACGTTTGGGTGCACGCGGTTTTGAAGGGGGGAAAAGTTCACAAGTGAGATGCAAATGGGAAGAGAAAAATACGGTTGGTGAGGATTTTGTCACGCATCAATCTTGCTGTGATGACCACTCCTCCTCCTCCGGAGGCAGTGGCATTTGTCATACTCTACTCAGAGGGGTTTGGTTGCATGATCACCGGAGGGAGGGAGGCCTAGCATTTCGAGTACTAGTACTAGGAGCGGGGATTTGGTGTGGGATACCTATTTCATACAGCAGGCAGCAGCCGGGATGGGTAGAGCCTAGAAATAGCAAAACTTGACTCAAATTACCTTCGTTGCTGGCGTAATCCAACGGCAGCGGTAGATGATTGTTGGTCTTTTTGTCGATGTCATCGTGGCTCTTCGAGCGCAGGAATAGAACGGTGACGACGATCACTAAAATGGTGAAAGGTTAAAAACGTTCACACAGATAGGTTTACGAGTATAAACATACCTAAGACTAAGATAAAAACAACGGCAACTGTTGAACCAGCAACAATTCGCATTTGGAAAGAATCATCGTACACTGAAAAAGAAAGACAAATTAACATCAACTTCGGTGTGCTACGATATGCAAGAAAAGCTCACCTGGACTAACACTCTGGTGGGTCTGAGCGTACACGATGTTACTGAAGGTACCCCAGCCGTTCAGTGTCTTGCAGCGCACCTGAAATCCGTACTCGGTGTTCTCCTGCAGGTCGCTGATGTGAATCTTGGACTCTTTGGTGCTCAGTACCGATTTGTTCATAGCGTCCACCTCCGACTTCAGGAACCACCGGACCTCGTAGTACTCGATCGGTGAATCGCTGTGCATCGGCTTATCCCAGACCAGATCGACCTCCCGGTTGGTGATGGAGATTACTCTGCAGAAAGGAAAATGAACGCAGGCACACGGTTAGTCAAGTGGAAATTAGGACATATCTTTTAGGGGCCGTTCCGAAACCACACGGACAATATTTGGGCACTGCACCCACAAGTTCGGAATCGAACTATTTTTTTACACGTTTTTATTTAGATTTTGAAATTTACGCGGATTTGCAAATTGAATTTATTGCAATATTTTCACGCGTTCTAGTGTGAACATTGAAATTTACAAGGCTGTTTTAAACGCAGATTTCAAAATTTACTCTTTCTGTTCGGATTTTGAAATTACGAGAAATAACTTCGGTGTAATTTAAGAAAATGATCAAAATTTGAACTCTGAAAAACTTTTCTATCTCAATTTCTTTACCATAGAATTCAGATCTCAGTGGATTCTGGAATTTATGCGGTTTACATGTGGATACACATTTATTTTGTGGATTTTGAAATTATCGTGATTTGAACGCAGATTTTTAAAACACACCAGGTTTTTTTGCGTGGCTTTCGGGATTGACGAGAAAGATTCATCTTTTCTTGCGTAGGTGTAGTTAAAAATTTAAAAAAATATTATAATCACAACCTCAATAGCTTTTAAATTTAAGGCTTCTTTATGACCCGGCAAACTTCGTCCCAGCCATTTTTTTCTTTATTCAATAAATTTTAAACATTCTAAACTGATTCCACGTTTTTCCAAAAACTGATCTTGCGATTTATTTATAGTCTGCAAATGCATGACGAATCGGATATTGGATACGTTCAAACTCATGAAATAACTGGTTTTATCATAATGGGAACATTCTCACCCTTAAAGTAAAGCATGGTCAGTTGGATAGTTAGTTACTTCTTCGTGATAATTCTTAGAATCTACTGATTTCATACAAAATGTAAATTTTGAAAATGCTGATGAGAATGGCAGGTTGATACAAACTCACCTAAATCAATGATTATCATGTAGCAAAGCGGGATTAGGAAAACAGCGGGTACAATTAAATAGATGAAGTGTTTTCCTGCTATCTTTAGTGATACCCGCTTACCGTGCAACGCACGTGCTGTTCAAGTAAATCCTTACGTAGTTTACTACCGTTACAAGCATAACTGTCCCATCGTCCATAAGGTTTGCGTAGAACATACCACATTCTATGCTCAATTCGAGAAAACGATCCGAATTGTTATTAATCGCATGGCATAAACAAAAGAGTGCCAATGGAAACCGACTTTTCGAATGTCGTTTAGCGGTAGGGTTCAAAAGTTTCGTTTTCTCGAAGAATGTCGCTATGCTGTGACTCTTTCCTAGAAACAGGTAAAGTCACAAAAAATTTTAACAGATGCTTTGCACTAGCACATTTTCCTACGAAATGGAAAAATGCCAAAGTCACTCCAATTTTAAAACCCGAAAAGAATCCAGCTGAGGCATACAGTTATCGACTAATTAGTTTACTTTCCTCTATTAGCAAACTTTTTGAAAGAATAATTCTTAATAGAATGATAACACATATTAATGAGAACTTAATTTTTGCAAATGAGCAGTTTGGTTTTCGCCATGGGCATTCCACTACTCATCAGTTACTTAGAGTAACAAATATGATTCGAACTAATAAATCTGAAGGCTATTCGACTGGACCGCTCTTCTAGATATAGAAAAGGCATTCGACAGTGTTTAATAAAAGGTAATAATTAAATAAAGGTTTAATAGCTAAAATGACAAATTTCAGTGTTCCGCTTTACCTCACAAAAATGATACAAAGTCATTTAACTGACCGCACTCTCCAGGTTAACTATCTAAATGGTAAATCTAATAAACTGCCTGTTAGAGCTGGTGTGCCTCAGGGGAGTATCTTGGGCCCAATCTTATATAACATTTTTACTTCTGATCTTCCTGATTTACCACCAGGTTGTGAGAAATCTCTGTTTTGTGACGATACAAGCATTTCCACAAAAGGAAAAAGCCTTCGTGTTATATGCAGTCGGCTACAAAAAAGTTTAGATATATTTTCTTCATACTTGCAGATATGGAAGATTTCCCCTAATGCTTCGAAAACACAGTTAATTATTTTTCCTCATAAGCCAAGAGTTTTATTTCTCAAACCCACCAATGACCACGTTATTAAGATGAACGGTGTGGTCTTAAATTGGTCTGATCAAAATAAATACTTAGAGCTAATTTATGATAAGAATCTTACTTTCAAGGAGCACATTGAAAATATCCAGTCAAAGTGCAACAAGTATATCAAATGTTTATATCCTCTTGTCAACAGGAATTCTAGACTTTGTCTCAAAAATAAACTGTTAATTTACAAACAAATTTTTAGGTCAGCAATGTTATATGCAGTTCCCATCTGGACAAGTTGTTGTGCAACCAGGAAGAAGACACTTCAAAGGATTCAGAATAACCTTTTGAAAATGATTTTGAAGCGTCCTCCCTGGTTTAGCACGAACGAGCTATATATATATATATATATATATATATATATATATATATATATATATATATATATATATATATATATATATATATATATATATATATATATATATATAGATATATATATATTATATATATATATATATATATATATATATATATATATATATATATATATATATATATATATATATATATATATATATATATATATATATATATATATATATATATATATATATATATATATTTATATATATAATATATATATATATATATATATATATATATATATATATATATATATATTTTTATATATATATATATATATATATATATATATATATATATATATATATATATATTTATATATATATATATATATATATATATATATATATATATATATATATATATATATATAGATATATATATATATATATATAGATATATATATATAGATATATATATATATATATATATATATATATATATATATATATATATATATATATATATATATATATATATATATATATATATATATATATATATATATATATATATATATATATATATATATATATATATATATATATATATATATATATATATATATATATATATATATATATATATATATATATATATATATATATATATATATATATATATATATATTACGGGAAACCCTTGGGTTACCGTGGGAGGAAGGAAGCGCCAAAAAGACAGCAAGCGCAACGACGAGAAGGCGACAAATCGTCCAAAAACGGGAAAGAAGGCGCGAAGCAGGGGCGACGCCCTCATACTCAAGACGGAGGGGTCCAAGTACTCCGAAGTCTTGAAGAAAATGAGAGGCGAAACCCAGCTCAAGGATCTGGGAGCGGATGTGCGGACCATCCGTCGTTCTCGCACCGGCGAGATGATCCTTGAGCTCCGTAAGGATGCTAAAAACAAGGGCGCTGCCTACAAGACGGTAGCCGAGCAGGTCCTCGGGAAAGATGTGCAAATTCGGGCACTCACCTCAGAGGTGACTCTCCAGCTCAAAAACCTGGATGAAATCACCGAGAGGTGCGATATTGCACAGGCCCTCAAGGAGAAGTGCGGAGTGGAAGTAGCCACTGAGGTAATTCGCCTCAGAAAGGGTCCAGCGGGGACCCAGGTGGCCACTTTCCGGCTTGCATCGGCCGATGCAACTCTGGCCCTGAAGACAGCCAAACTTAAGGTTGGCTGGTCAGTATGTCCCCTGAGCATACTCTAGCAGCCGGACGTTTGCTTCAGGTGTTTCGAGGGAGGACACAAGTCCTGGACCTGCAAGGGGCCCGATAGGAGCCAGTTATGTAGGCGTTGTGGTGGTGCTGGCCATAAAGCTAAAGACTGCGGGGAGCCTCCCAAGTGCTTGGTATGTACTGGAAAACGGGACGCCAAGCACTTTATGGGAGGCCCACGGTGCCCAGCCGGTAAGGCGGCCACGAAACCACGGGCGTGAGGGTGACACAATTGAACCTGAACCATTGCTATGCGGCACAGCAGCTGCTATACCAAGCAGCGTCTGAGTCGCGGTCGGACATCGCAATCGTATCGGACCCCTACTGCATTCCTCCCGGAAACGGTAATTGGGTTGCAGATAAGTCCAGTACGGCGGCCATATGCACGACCAGCAAGTTTCCGGTTCAGGAGGTTGTGTCAACCTCAAATGAAGGATACGCGGTTGCCAAGGTGGACGGAGTGTTCTACTGCAGTTGTTATGCTCCGCCGCGTAGGTCTATCGAAAGGTTCACCCAGATGGTCGATCTGTTATCTATGGAGCTGACGGGACTAACACCCTTAGTAGTGGCGGGCGACTTCAACGCTTGGGCTGTTGAGTGGGGAAGCCGCCGCACGAACCGGAGGGGTCAGATCTTGTTGGAAGCTTTGGCAAAGCTCAACCTAGATCTGGCCAACGTTGGAACCAAGTGTACATTCAGCAGAAATGGTGCGGAGTCGATCATTGACGTGACGTTCTCCAGCCCAGGACTGATCGTGAACTGGAGGGTAGACGATGGCTACACCTATAGTGACCACCAGTCGGTCTGCTATAGCGTAGTCCAGAACGTGAGGCGGCAGGCGACGGGTAGAGCCAATACTCCGACCGTTCGCGGGTGGGAGACATCGCATTTCGATGCCGAGGTATTTGCAGAAGCAATGAGAAGAGAGCGCGAGGGGGGCAGTTGGCTCCGCCCGAGTGCTGACCAATTAGTTGCCACATTATCGCGGGCGTGCGACGCCACCATGCCTAGGACCCGCCAACCTAGGAATGGTAAGTCACCGGTATACTGGTGGACCGACGCGATAGCGGACCTCCGTAGCGCGTGCCTCCGTGCAAGACGGATGTTGCAACGTGCACGTACCGATGCACAGAGGGTAGAGCGCCGTGTAGTATTCGGATCTGCAAGATCGGCGCTTAAAAGTGCGATAAAGGCGAGCAAAAGGGCCTGCTTCGATAGGCTATGCGCGAGTGCCAATACGAATCCGTGGGGCAACGCCTACAGAGTCGTAATGGCGAAGACCAAAGGCGTGTTGGCGCCTGCAGAGCGATCACCAGCGATGCTGGAGCGCATCATCGAGGGACTCTTTCCACGACACGAGCCAAATCCTTGGCCTCCGGTTGCTGAGTCTCACGTCCGACGTTCCAGTATCTCAGACACAGACCAGGGATGGTCGGCCAACCTGCCGGGCATCCAATCCGTGAGAGACGGCAGCCGTGCAGAGGTTGTGGAGGAGGTAAGGGTTACGAATGAGGAACTCATCGTGATCGCCAACTCCCTAAAGGTGAGCAAGGCACCGGGACCGGATGGAATCCCGAACTTGGCCATCAGGACGGCCATGAAAGTGGCCCCTGATCTATTTCGAGCGGATGACTGCCTCTTTCCGGACAGGTGGAAGCGACAGAGATTGGTGCTGTTGCCGAAGGCTGGGAAACCGCCAGGGGACCCATCGGCATACAGACCTATCTGTCTGCTGGACACTACGGGCAAGGTGCTTGAGAGGATTATCCTCAACAGACTGGTGAAGTACACAGAGGGTGTAAACGGTCTGGCAAGTAACCAGTTCGGCTTCCGGAAAGGTAGATCCACGCTGGATGCTATTCTCTCTGTCACCAAGACGGCAGAGGTAGCACTCCAGCGTAAGAGTTGGGGCATTCGCCATTGCGCAATCGTCACGCTTGACGTGAAGAATGCATTCAATAGCGCCAGTTGGGACTCCATAGCGCTCGCGCTTAGGAGCATCCACGTACCGGTGTCGCTGTACAAGATTTTGGAAAATTATTTCCAGAATCGGGTACTAGTTTACAATACGGAGGAGGGTCAGAAGTGTGTCCCAATCACCGCAGGGGTACCGCAAGGTTCCATCCTGGGCCCGGTGTTGTGGAATGTCATGTATGACGGGGTGTTGAAACTAAAGTTCCCTGTAGGGGTTGTGATCGTCGGTTTCGCAGACGACATCACGCTAGAGGTCTACGGCGAGTCGATCGAAGAGGTCGAGTTGACGGCCGCGCACTGCATACGCAAGGTCGAAGACTGGATGCACTCTAGGAAACTGGAGTTAGCGCACCATAAAACGGAGGTTACGGTTGTGAACAACCGCAAACTAGAGCAACAGGCGGTGGTCAGAGTCGGTGACTGCACCATTACCTCAAGGCGTTCCTTGAAGCTCTTGGGGGTTATGGTTGACGATAAGCTCACATTTAAGAGTCACGTCGACTATGCCTGTAAGAGGGCTTCAACGGCCGCTGCAGGACTATCTCGAATGATGTCCAATAGCTCAGCGGTATATGGCAGCAAGCGTAAACTTCTTGCCAGCGTGGTTTCGTCCATACTTAGGTATGGTGGGCCAGCGTGGTCCAAAGCGTTAGGTACCAACAGTCATCGTCGAAAACTGGAAAGTACCTACAGGCTCATGTGCCTGAGGGTTGTGAGCGCGTACCGTACAGTGTCATACGACGCAATCTGCGTCCTGTCCGGCATGATGCCTATCAGCATAGCCATTAAGGAGGACGTAGAATGCTTCGATCAACGTGACACAAGGGGTATACGAGGCACCAGAAGGTCATTCTCGATGATCAGATGGCAGCAGGAATGGTCCAATTCCGCAAAGGGTAGATGGACGCATCGACTTATTCCGGACGTATCCGGATGGGTCGGGAGGCGCCATGGAGAAGTTAACTTCCACTTGACACAGATTCTGTCAGGTCATGGTTGCTTCAGGCAGTATCTACACAGATTCGGGCATGCGGGGTCCCCCATGTGTCCCGAGTGTGCGGATGCGGAAGAAACTGCTGAGCATGTCTTCTTCGTGTGCCCTCGTTTTGTGCATGCGCGGAGCGACATGATGGTAGTGAGCGGGCCAGACACCACTCCGGACAACCTAGTTCGGAGGATGTGTAAAGACCCAAACATTTGGAGGGCGGTTTGTACAGCCGCCTCTCAAATAGTTTTAGAATTGCAAAACAGGCGACAGGTTGACCACCGACACGCCAGTGTTAGCTAACGGCCAGTCTCCAGGTTAGTTAGCTAAGTTAGCAAAGAGATCTATAGAACCAAGAGGGTGCACAGAGCACAAAAGCCGCTCCCCGAAGCAATACCTAGCGGTGGTCCCGGGGAGTATTATGGGCTGGAGACTGGAGGGGTTTTAGTGGGTCCGGTCACTGATTCAAACCAACCCCACACTCCCTGAGGTTGGTCACCTCAGGGGTTTGGATGCAAATTTCCCCTCCACCTGAAACAAAAAAAAAAAAAAAAAAAAAAAAATATATATATATATATATATATATATATATATATATATATATATATATATATATATATATATATATATATATATATATATATATATATATATATATATATATATATATATATATATATATATATATATATATATATATATATATATATATAATATAAAGTCACAAAATTCCATCCCCACACACAGACAGACATTCGATGATATCTTGCGTTGCATAGTCTGAAATAGTAAATGTTCCCGATATTCCTTCGTCAGAACAAAGTGTTGTTACTAGACACCTTGCTTTTCGTGGGAGAAACAACAATGACCGCAGTAAAAAAAAGTAGCGATAAAGTTTTCCTTTCATGGTAGCTGTTAGTAACAGAGACAATACTAAGAATCAAAAAGCTAGAAAAGGACGAAAAACAACCGGAAAACAGAATTACTTTTCTCCAGAGTTCAAGTATATTAGGTTTTAATTAATTCAATAAAATTAATCTAACAATAGACCTGATTTCGAGTCCCTGGCAAAGGTCTAACAGATTACCTCAGCCTTTGCTATCGAACTTTCGGAAGTCCGGCCTCCAAGCTGTCAAAGTTTCACTTTTTTGTCCAATGAAAACAAGCATAAACTTTTTGGAATCGAAAAAAAGTTAATGCCAAAAGTCTTAATTTTTTCAAAACGACTTTTTGAGAGTCAGAAAATTTTCGAACTGGAAGGTTCTCTCAGAATATTTTCGATTATTTTTCTTTTGAATTGCTGTGAGGCAACACCAGATCTCGAAGTTTTATGCATCCCTGAGACATTTGTTGAACAAAATTATTTAGACGATCTCATGAATCACTGTGTGTACATTGTTTATCGGTTTAAAAAAACCTTGACCGCTTTAAGGCTCCACATCTCGAGATTTTGCGAGAAGACGAAACTTTTAAACCTCATCGATAACCGAAATTCGAAGGGTGAATATTTCCCATACATCCCAAAATAAAATTAAAAAAAGTTGAAAGATCAGAGGTTTGGGGGGGGGGGGGGGTTGTTAACCCTGACCCCTCTCCAGAGTACGGAAAGATGTCAAAACAAACGGATTTTGGTGTTGGGGGCCCGGGGCCCTTAAAACATTCAGAGGTAAAATCATTCACCCTATACCCTCCCCCCCTTAAAACCGGGCCTGCTACCATAGAAACTTTTCTTTTTCTTCCATAGAAATTCTAAAATTCACGTTTCTAAATTTGACTTCATTCGCAGTTCTCGAGTTATGTAAAAATTTGTGTTTCATTTGTAAGAAAGCCTTCATTTTGGACGCTATGTATATAGCTTATGTAGTTTTTCATGCCTTTTCATGTGTATTCAGCAATTAACGAGAACTCTTGCACGGGGGTTTCGCAATTTGAGAATTTATGCAATACTTTAAGCGGCAAAAGTACCTCCAGCGTAGTTTAAATTCAAGGGGTAATAACATTGACATTAATCACTAGAGACCTTATTGTGGTTATCAGTGGTGGGCAACATTCCGCTAATTTGCTAATCGCTAATTAGCGACGCTAATATTCAGTTAGCGGTTTAGCAATTTCGCTAATTTTTGAACTAGTTGGCGAAACTGTTAGCGTCGCTAAAATTTTGGTCTTCGAAACGCTAATCGCTAATTTGCTAAATTTTGTAGAGAAGCGACAATAGAACTATTTAGAAAAACTGTGAATTGTTGATGACTTACGTAAATTGCTTCGAAACGAAACGTTAATTGCTTCGAACGTTCAATTGACCCAATTGTCTAGAGTTCCTTTCTTTACGACACAAGTGCAAGTTAGTCTTTTAACCCCAGAATGGAATTCCAGTTAACGTACAATCTACAGAAGCATTTCGAAGAACAAGCTCAAAGTCTAGATTGAATTGTCGGCACACCAAGAACATTTGTAAATTGCAATGCGCTTGAAATTTTGACAATTCTGGTTCTACTTTTCCGATTCAGATAATACTTGAATTTTTATGAAAACATTCCTAAAAGTATTTATTTTTAATGCAAGCTGAATAACTTTTGGTACTCATTGTTTTTACAAAATCAAGTATGAACATCGTTTTGTGAACCTTTTATTGTAAATAACTCTTAAAAGTAATTGTTTTCGTTTGTTTTACCACAAAAGATCAAAGTGACCCAAAAAAAAATACAAAACACGAGCAATAAATATAACGATGTGACTATTTACAAATTAATAAGTTAGTGATTAGCGAAAGTTCCGCTAATGTGGGTTTAGCGTTTAGCGTTAAGCGATTATCGAGCTAAATTTTCCGATTAGCGGCTTAGCGATTAGCGTCGCTAAATTTTCGGTTAGCGGTGCCCACCACTGGTGGTCATCCATCTTTGCTCAGCAAGTCCTATCCCAACCTTCACTAGATGCCAACCCAACCTCCACCGGCTGTGTCTCCATATTAGGGGCGGTGTACAACAGCATCTGACACAGAATGGGCGGCTGAATTATGAAATGCGGTGCCTCGCCAGCTATATCTAAATTACTTCGAACAATCCGGATAATAATACGAAACGGAATGATCGGCATGGACCAAGGCGACCGAGAAAGGACAACGATTATTACAAACTCGGTACCTGGATTTTAAGGCCTCTACTCGAAGCGGCACACGCAGGTATCCTAGCTAGAGAACTGCGGCAAGTGAATGTGGAAAATTCTTCAATTACTGTCCAATGTCCGACTAATGATGAGGGCCATCCACATTTCACGTGGAGAGCTTTGCGGGGGGGGGGGGGGTTGTGCAATCTCCACGGTCAATACAAAAATTTTAGAATTTATATCGGTCAATACAAAAATTTTAGAATTTATATGGCCGGTTGTCCACGGAGGGGGAAGGGGGGGGTCAAAATCGTTAAAAAACTGTCCACGTGGAATGTGGATGGCCCCTAAACCCGATGACGAGAAGGAGGAGTTCTATGATCTCCTCGAAAAGACGTACAGTGAGTACCCAGGACATGAGATCAAGATCATCATCGGGGATGCAGATGCGTAGATCGGGAAGGAAGACACATCTGGATGCACCCAGGTCGACCATGTCCTGATCGATGGTCGGTACTTTTCAGAACTTACAAACCTTAAGGCCCAAATACACACACGGCGCAAAGACACCTTCTCCATACAAAAGAGTACAAAAAAGAAGGCGTGATCGCTATCCCGCCTTTCATTTTGTATGGAGAAGGGTCATTACGCCGTGGCACAGTGGGGCGACTCCATACAAAGGCCAAGCAAAAAAATGTCGGTAAATGCGACAAAAACTTGGTATTTACATAATTTTGGAGCGCTGAACACGAATTTGGCATAAATTTTTTGTTTGGGGCCGTCCATAAAGCACGAAATCCAATTTTTAATATTTTTTGGCACTTTTTTCCTTTTTTATCGAATTATATGATCTTTGACCACAAGTAGTGCCACCGGGCGTCCTTCCCATTGAAGAAATACATAATTTATAGACAACCCCTTGAACTAAACAAATTTTGCCAAAATATATATATATATATATATATATATATATATATATATATATATATATATATATATATATATATATATATATATATATATATATATATATATATATATATATATATATATATATATATATATATATATATATATATATATATATATATATATATATATATTTAAATAAACTAAAACAACATAAGTAATACAAACTAATTACAAATTGAAAAAAATCATCATCAGCATTATCATCTTCCGCTGTGATCGCCTAAATCTTGTGTTGAATTGTTTCCAGAAAATTTGAAGTTCATTATACTTATCAGCAGGAAAAATGTCTTTCGCTGCAATTTTCATTTCTTCTAGTAATTTTCGATGTTTTATTGTTTCATATATATGTTATCTTCCAAATCCGGTTTCTATGATTAAAGAGGACATTTAAATACACCATGAATTGACAACTTACTAAACATTGAATTAGGTGGTGCCGCTGAAGTTGAAGGCTCCATAATAAAATTCAACGAATTTATGAATTTGAAAACCAAGACACTGGAATGACACAACGTTCTAAATGAATACGAAAAGATGCGGAGGGCGACGACTGTTCTTTGTTTTTTCTCGTAAAGCAAAATGTATGCTTTACTTTTGTATGCCAACGAGTGCGAAGCGAAAGCAATCTTCAAACGGGCTATTGTTAGCCGGAGTTTGATGGGTTGAATTTGCTGCTAGTATTCAACACTTCAATCAGTTTAGCGAATTTCATGATCATAGATTAAAAAGGGCTGAATTTTTTTAATATTGTTTTAAATTTGCAGAAAGCGATAAAGTTTGACATAATTAAAAGTTTCATAAAGATTTGTTTACTATTTTCTTATTTAACACTTATTTCATAATTTCTAATCGATAAATTTTGTAATTTTTGCCCAAATTTTTATTTTATTCTTACGGATTGAGTTCGATATCATAAATTTCCATTAATGAGGTATAATGGTTATGATTAAAATTAATCCTGGATGAAATTTCAACCTCAAAAAAAATAAATGAAAAAAATGCTATCGCTTTTTTCACCAAAGTGGCAATTTGCGCAGTTTTGCGCAGCAGCGGACAGTATGCATTTGAAAGCTTACGTTTTTACCTAAATTTGAATGTAGTCACAACCGTGGCAAACTGCGGCAACTAAACTTTTAAGCTACTTTTCTACAAAAAATCACGTTTTTTAAAAATTTGTCTAGTGTCAGGCCTATTATGACCAAATTTTACAATATCTAATGAAAAGGGTTTGTTTTGCACAATATTTACAACAACTTTTTCTTTGACGTCAAAAAAATCCAAGCTATCTTTGAAGCTACTGAGCGTTTCAAAGTAATGTACTTTTTTCAAATAAAAGACAAAAAACGTCAGTTCGCCAAGCTTTGAAAAGTCATAAAAAATCAGATTTCTTGATATTGCGCCCAAATTTTGGATTTAGACACTTGAATGTTATAGCAATAAAGGAAAAATATTATAAAACAGCTAACGAAAA
The DNA here is from genome assembly GCF_029784165.1 of Wyeomyia smithii. Classification (NCBI taxonomy): domain Eukaryota; kingdom Metazoa; phylum Arthropoda; class Insecta; order Diptera; family Culicidae; genus Wyeomyia; species Wyeomyia smithii. The sequence goes on from NC_073694.1 coordinate 53,668,904, forward strand.
ATATTTGTTTTGGCTGATGGCCAGCGATTCCCCACTGTGCGTGGGTGTATTTGGGCCTTCAAGTCGTTCGGAGATCAGGGGTAGCCAGGCGTTGGAAACACTGCTTTAATGTGTTGTTGAACGGTGAGGGGGACAGAGGAGTCGAAAGGAGCAGAATGATGGACAAGCTGTGGATTTACCACCCATGGACGAGGTCAAGAAAGCAGTTGAAGAGCAGAAGGCAGCTGAGAAGTACGGCATTTCCGCAACGCTTTTCGAAGTCGGCAGCGAACAGCTGTATCGTGCCACGCATCGAATCATGCTGAGATAGTTGGAAGGTCTCATATGCCCGATCTACAAAAAAGGCCACCGCCTGGACTGTAGTCATTCTCGGGTGATAACTTTTCTCAATACCGGGTACAAAAATCTCTCCCGAACGCTGCACTACGGACCAAATGTTAACCTTGCGAGAAATCCTCGATAAATTTTGAAAATCCAACTTGCAAAATCACCACCTGTTCATAGAATTCAGAGTAACGTTCGATTCAGTTGAGAGAGTTTCTCGAACATGGTTTTTCAACAAAACTAGTTAGACTGAATCCTCGATGGTTTCATATCAAGCGTCAGAGTAGCCGGTGAAATATCGAACGCTTTCGTGACGTTAGATGATTTGAAGCAGAGTGACAGGCTGCCAAACTTATTGTTCAACAAGGTGCAACCGCATAGTTATGATAAAGTCTCACATGTTCCTAGGTTTAGCGGATGATATCGACATGTAGTCGACGAATTTGCTTACCATGGTACATTGGTGACGAGCGTCATGAAGACGAGTGACATGGAGAAGCAGATAGCGGCCGCAAATGAACCTTCTACGGACACTGTACACTGAAGGTTTCAGTTCAAACATTGGTGGCAAAAATTGGTGGCAAACATGTGGAAAATGGTGTTTAACGCAGACGCATGAACCATGAAGTGTACGTGTCAAGTTGTAAAACACGGCAGGTTACAGTGGGCTGGGCATGTCGTTAGAATGCCGGAGAAACTCAAGGAACGATTTTAGCAGGAATCCCGATGGAGGCCGTCGACTTCGGGGTAGACCTCGCACAGTGCGGCACAGGCTTGTCAGATCTTTGGATTTATTCTGGATCGATAATCGGTCTGTCGCCGTAAAGTGGATTCTAAAATTTATGCAGTTTTTTACGTGCTTTTCTATATTCAACCTTTGAAGTTTACGAGTTTTTTTAACACAGATTTTGTAATTGCTGCGTTCTTTCTTTACGCCAAAAGTAGTGCCAGTATAGTTAAAATTCAAATAGATTATTGAAATATCAACTTTCAAAACTTTTCTTTCTCAAGCTTCTTCATCATAGATTCTAGATTTGAGTGTACTTAAAAATTCATACAGCCTCGTGTTTATTCATTTCCGGATTTCGACATTTACGCGGTTTTATGTGCGGATTTAGAATTTATCGCCACTTTTCTGGCGTCAAAAGCATTTAGGTAGATTCTAAAATTTATGCGTCTTTTAACGTCTTTTTTATGTTCATAATTTGAAATTTACGAGTTTTGATAGTACGAACTTCCAAATTACCGCGATTTTTTTCGCGTCAAAAGTTACTCCAGTGTACCTAAGGGGCCATCCACATACCTCGTGGACAGATTTTTAACGATTTTGACTCCCGCCCTCCCCCTCCGTGGACAACTGCCCATTAAAAAACCCTAAAAAAATTGTATGGACCGTGGACATTAGCCACCCCCCACCCCCCCCCCCAAAATTGTCCACGTGGTATGTGGATGGCCCCTAATTTTAAAAAGAATAGTGAAATTCTACCTTAAAAGACTTTTTTTAAGCTTCTTTATATTAGATCCTTATTTTTGGGGGATTTAAAAAATTCAGCAGCTTGACATAGCTTTTAGTCAAATGAAAAATTTTGAAAATTGAAATTTTTTTCGCACACGAACTTCGAAATTGAGTTACGCTGTTTTGCACAGATTTAAAAAAAGCGCGATTTTTTTTCGCGGCAAAAGGAAATCCAGTGTACTCAAAATATAAAAGATTATCAAAATTTAGAAGATTTCAAAAATTTAACCTCTAAAGAGTTTATTTATTTCATATTTTTTCATAATGGATTCTAGAGTACCGTGGATTTTCGAATTTATGCAGTTTCCAGGTGTTCTATTGTAGATTTTGAAATTTACATCAATTTTTACACGCGAATTTTATGCAACTTTTCACCCATTTTTTGTGGATTTCAGAGTTTACGAGGTTTTTGACATACGTATTTCGAAATTTACGTGGTTTTCTGTGTAGGTTTTGAAACAAACGTAGCAATTTTCGAATTTGATGTATTTTTGCAGCAATCAGAGCTCCAGTGTAGTTAAAATTCAATAAAAATTAAATTTGAGGCATTTTTGCAATAATAAGAGCTCCAGTGTAGTTAAAAAATTTTATATTTAAAGTTCCTTATTATGGATTCTAGAGTTAAGTGGATTTCAGGATTTATTTAGCCTTTTATGTGTTATTATGTGGATTTTGGAATTTATGCAGTATTTTACGCAGTTACAGTAACTCCAATGTAGTTAAAATTTAAAGAGTAATAAATTTGACATTTCAGAGGTTTATTTTTATCTCAAGCAATTTCATTCTAGATTCTTTCATTCTTTCAAAGCTCAGTCCTCAAAAGCTGATGTAGTTGTACATTAAAAATAGCTACAAAGGACATCTTCCCCCATCTTAATTCTCCTTGCGATCATACTCACTTCACATTGAAGACCGTACTGAGGATGGCCGACTCCGTAGTGAAAGTAATCTCCGCAAACTCCGTCTTGATGTCGTCCAGATCGGATGATGAGGTTCGAGCCTGGTTGGGTGCTTCCGTCGCGTGATGATAATGGTTTCCGTTGAAACCTCCGCTGCTGTTGTCATAGCCGGCCCCACCACTACCGCCCTGCTGCAATTCGGCGCTGATCAGATAGGACACTCCGTGCTGGGAGTGGATCTGCACCGTATAGGTGGTGACCGGTTCCAGGTTGGTCAGCGTTAGCTTCGTATCGTTGAACGTTTCCGTGGACGGATTGAACACCACGTTAGAGGTGCAGGCGGAACACTTTATCCGAAACACGATGTCACTGCGATACTTCGTGTCCAGCTGCTCATCCACCGCTCGCTGGGGAGCGTTCCACGATAGAATGGCACTGGTTTGGTCAATAAACAGCAGGGTCAGGTTTGTCGGTGGCCCTGGCGGTTTGTAGCATGGCATATGTTTTCCATCCCGCGGATGGCGATAGTGACCACTCAGACAGGGACAAAATGGTGACCCGATTTTGTTGGTTTTCGAATTCAGTGGACAGATCGTGCAAGCTTCTACTTCCGTGGAGCGGAATTTACCCACCGGGCAAACGTTGCACGTCTGCTTTTCATGGTCCGGCTCATAGCCAACCTTGCAACGGCATCCACCACTCAGGATCGTCCACTTGCCGTCTCCTTTACATAGATAGGTTGGCGTCTCATAGGCTTCCGCGTTCTCCACGCAAATGCCCGTCTGCTGCTCGATGATTGTAATTTCCCGTCCAGTCGGGGTCTCATTGAAATGAGCGAAATTCACTGTCACCGCTGGACACGTGATGTAGTACACCTTCACGGCTAGGACACTAATGCAGGCTCCTTGATCGCGGAACGCGAAATAAACACCCTTCTTCGTAACAGCTATACTCTTAACCTCCACATTAATGTCCACGTCCGAGTTCTGATTGAACCGACCTTCGCCGGCAGCAATTCGTCCGATCAGTTTGTAACTTTCCGGCTGCCAAGGGGGTGGCTCCCGGGTTGCAGCGTCAAACTCGTAGAACAACAAACTGAACGTTTCCTTACACGAGAGCGCATTGCCCGGAAACAGCGAGCAATCTCGGATGGTGAAGTGAATCTCAATGTACAACCTATTGGCCGGGCCTCGGTCGATGAACGGTGACCATAGCCAGTTATTGACGTTGTTGTAGGCTACATCGCACACCACGTAGCTGCGCCAGTTGATGCCCTTCACAAAATTGGTGAACGATTCCTCCACCCACTGCAATGAGAAAAGAGAAGAAAAACAATGGAACGTTAGATGGATGTTGCGAAACAAGGAACCAGTCACCCTCCTCCTCCGGTGGCCGGCTAGCGATAAATTATGAGTGACAAGCGATTCGGTGCTAATTAGAATCATTTTTCCTGCTGCCTTCCCTTCTCTCTCAGGCGTTCGCATGTAACGCCTAGATTGATGGGCGTGCAGAGTAAGTAGAGCTACCTCTGACCGGTCGCCTTAGTTGGATAATAATCGATCGAAAACAATTGGATAAGAATCGGATTTTAATTGGTAGCTGTCGTGCCGATAGAGCTTACGCTAGAGCGGTTTACTGGTTCAAGCTACAATGTTGTTTATGAACGTATTTATGCTTGATTCAAACCCACGTTCAACCGACTGTGAGAAGTTATTTCATAAAATTTTGTCCAGGTTGATTGATTCTTGAAACTATGGTCCGTGGCAGTTATGCTACACATTCTTCTACATAAATTCCAGTGAAACTTTGATGATGAAAAAACGTGTGAAAACCTTCATTCTACCACGTCATTTGTAATTTTTAACCCCCATGTTTTTCCCGTCTCCATCAAACGACCTTATAAACCTCAACAACACACGCACAGGTGTCAAAACTGAGGAATTTTGTGACCCGTCTTTGTTTCACATTTGACATAGCGACGAATGACGCTGAGGGCTTGATAGGTTCGCGCCATTCAAATCGTTATCTATTAAAATCTCATAAATGCCCATTAGGAAGTAGCGCGACCGCGTTCCGAATGGATCGTCTTATGAGCCAGATCCACCGGCGGCGGTGGAGGAAACGAGGCAAAGGCTCTTCCCGCTGGCCATCAGGGTGGAAGTGTGATTTCGAAATTTCGAAAGTGCTTGCTGTCCGTCAATCGGTTATGCGGGCAGGGGGTCCCCGTTGTCGGTAAACAATCGTGTGACTGAGTGACATATATGGTTGTGCTCGAATTTACAGCCGGCAGCCGACGGAGAAAGGAACTGGGAACGTTATTATCACCTTAAATGAACCTCTTTAAATTCATTACGGCTTTGGGTGGGTGGCCGCCCGTGGAGTCTGCCTTATCGCTGATTCCGTACATCGGAGAGATCAAGATACTCGGAATCTTTGCTGCGAAGTTCGTCAGTCGCCAATCTTCACTAGGTTGCTTCTTCTATATTTCCATGATCTGCATCAAAATGTACTAAAGATTGCCAGAATAATCGCACCGCAGTACGAGCTACGACCAATCTGGAGACTTGAGCTGTGGTTTGTTCGTGCGTGATAACTCCGTCATCCCTCTATAGGGGGCGCCCGTAGATTCAATAATATATGGAACCTATAAAGCATCAAATTAAAGGCCATAAAATCGGGTAAAATACAAAATCGATAAAAATACATGCTTAATATATTCATTTCAGCCAAGTCAACCTGGCGGTGCACTCTGCCGGGCCGTTGGCGTTTCGGGTCTGGCCCAAAATGGCGTCCCAAACCGTACTCGCGCGGACCATCAACAAGTCAACATTCGTCACCTTTTACGACCCTTTTAGCGACTTTCTCGAGACACTCTTTTTTCGATCTTTTAATGGGTGAAATGATTACACCACACATGAAACTAAAAACCAACAGCGGCGACAGGATCCAACGTACCCGTTCGGGGGCATCATTTGCGGATGGTACCTCCTCTACACGGTTGGGATTTCACTTCGAAAGAAAATAAACGCGATTGGTTTATGTCTCCGTGCGGGATACTGACAGGGTGGGATTCGAATGTCAGATTATGTGCGCGATGTCCGCGGCGGCGTATGTGTGTGCGTGTATGTGTAAACCCGTAGAACCGAAAAGGAAAATGCAGCGCACAATAAGAACGACAGGATTGTAACTGTCGATTATTTGCATCATTCGTTTGCGGCTTGCTGTCACTTATGGGGGGAACTGAAAAAAAAACATGGTGAAGCGCTCCAGTCGAGTGACGAACCGCTCGCTGTGGGCTAATTACCCCGTAAATCGGATAGTGAACTTTTCAACAGTGACGATGAGTGTTCCAACCTCTGTGGAATTAACATCGGACACTTTGTTGCAGCCTGGATTGAGTCCTGTCAGAGCCAGTCAAGTGGCTGTATTAAACGGGGTGTACTTTCTAAGGTATCGAGTTCGTTGCTAAACCGGATTAGTTGGCATTGCACACGATTGAGAGATTTTGTCAATGTTTGTACTAATTAGTCATTAGTTTCAGTTAGGAACATCGCAAATCTTTGAAGAAATATTACCACATTTTATCATTACCAAATGGCATTAAAGTTTGTTTTCGCAAGAAACTAGACGCCGACTTTAATAGCAGAATAAGACGTCAATAAAACTGTGGCAATTTTCCGCTCGCCTAAGAGAATAAACTACTGTTCTGCTCTCCCATGGTTTTGCCTCTGGCCCTTGGCCGATTCCATCTAGTTCTTCTAGCTGGCGGCTACGAGTACTTAAGCGCGGTTAAGAGCGGCTGCACTTAGACACTACACGCTAAACATCGCAACCTAATTATGAAGTGGAAATTCACTCACGCGCTAATGACAGCCAAAGAAACTATGATCGTTTTCTTGGCAAGATTTGTCTTGGGGTGTCGGTTTTTTTATTTTTCATTTTACTTCTATTTGTTCTGTGACTCTAATAAAAATTTATGAGCCGCCGATTGTAGAAAATTATTCGAGAAAATTGAAACATATAAAATTGCAAACAGATCTAATAATTGTTTTCAACTAGGGCTCTGCTTTACATGAGTTTATATTAAAGCAATATGGCTACAACAGCAGTTTAATCGAGAGAAACCTGAAAGCATCATATTGAATTTTAAGCAAAAATAAAAATGGGTTCTTTTATTTTCGGCAAAAATCTAATTTCAACCGACTTGACTTTTACAACATCACACTTGACTATCAAAAGGTCATCGTTACTTCTTAACACAATTCTATGTCATAGACAAAATTAGAGCGTTGAGATTTTCTAAAAAACTGATGATGTATAGTTGGCATTTTACATGAAAATAAACGTTTCCAAATGTAAGCCTTAGGGAACAGGATTGATAGTTTCACATTTAACCCATTCCCAGCGGGTGACGCCGATATCATGTACCGATATATTTTTAGGAGCCAACCGGACATCTCTAGAGAATTAGTTTTGAAAAAGTGAAGTTTCCTATATAAAATTGTATAGAAACTTTGAAAATCGGGCGCAAAAATATAGTTCCACCAATCGATCTGAAAAGTTACACGGTTGTTACCCATAAGGAACACGAAAAGTGCACGGGAACGAAAAAATAACACCATCGCTTTTTCCGTATAACCGTGTCCCAGTCTATTGTGTAGTGATGCCATACAACATTGCACTCACTTACAGCGACTCAAAAATCTACCAAAAAATAACTTAAAACTGTCGATGATGTCTCCAAATACTTCAAAAATCTCTCAGCAGAGTTTTGTAATGGTTTCAAAAAAGTTACCTAATCGCCTCATATATGTTTCAAGTAGTTTAAAAAAAGTTACAAACATTATTTTGATTCAGTCAAAATATATAAACAACTACAAGAAAAATACACTAAAGTCGCTTTTTACGCGGGGGATACGTGCCGCGTAAATTCCGGCATCCGCGTAAATTCCGGTATACGCGTAAATTCCGGAATCCGCGTTGAAAAAAACCGCGTAAATTCCGCAACCCGAGGGAAGAAATACCGAAACCCGCGCAAGAAAAAAACCGCGTAAATTCCGGAATCCGCGTAAATTCCGGAATCCGCGTAAAAAAACGCGTAAAAAGTAACCTTCTTTACATCTTTTGATATAAAGGGTGATTTTTTTGCTATTTGGTTTTTCGTGTATTCAGATTTGACAGTTCACACGGGAATTCTGACAGCTGTCAAAGTCTAATGTACTCAGTTTGGTTTACCATTTCACCATGAACAGACTTACATCTGAACAACGCTTACAAATAATCGAATTTTATTACCAAAATCCTCTGTGAAAAATGTTTTTCGCGCATTACGACCATTTTATGGTCGTCATAATCGACCTACTGAGCAAGCTGTTCAAGCTATTGTGATGAAATTTCAAACAAGTTTTACTCTGTTGGACATAAACCCACCAACACGTATACATAGAGTGCGTACAGAAGAAAATATTGCTGCCGTATTAGCCAGTGTAGTGGAAGACCGTGAAATGTCAATTCGACGCCGTTCGCAACAATTGGGCTTGTGCTATTCGACTACATGGAAGATTTTAAGAAAAGATCTCGGTGTAAAGCCTTACAAAAACAGCTCGTACAAGAATTGAAGCCGAACGACTTGCCGCAGCGTCGAATTTTTGGTGAATGGACCTTAGAACAACTTGCCGAAAATCCACTTTTTTACCGAAAAATTGTGTTCGGTGACGAAGCTCATTTCGGTTAAATGGGTATGTTAATAAGCAAAATTGTCGCATTTGGACCGAAGAGCAACCAGAGGTAATACAAGAATCGCCAATGCACCCAGAAAAATGCACGGTTTGGTTCAAAGATGATCAAAATCGCAACGTTACGGTCAATGGCGCTCGCTATCGCGCGATGATTTATGATTTTTTTGCCGGAAATGGAAGAGCTGGGTCTTGTTGACATGTGGTTTCAGCAAGACGGAGCAACGTGCCACACATCGCGCGAATCAATGGACATATTGCGGAATGTGTATGGTGTATCGGTGTATCGGTGAGCAATTCATCTCACGAAATGGACCGGTGAATTGGCCGCCTAGATCATGCGATTTAACACCGCTAGATTATTTTTTGTGGGGCTACGTTAAGTCTCTCGTCTATGCGGATGAGCCAACAACCATTCCAGCCATGGAAGACAACATTGCACACGTTATTCGCGAGATACCAGCCGAAATGCTCGAAAAAGTGACCCAAAATTGGACTTTTTGTATGGACCATTTAAAACGATGCCGTGGCCAACATTTAAATGAAATTATCTTTTAAAAGTAAATGGCATAAACCAATTTCTCGGCTCAAATAAAGATTTCATACAGTTTTGTAATTTTTAACCAAAAACCAAATTCTTAAAAAATCGCCCTTTATAAAAGATAGGAATTTAAAATCTTCGACAAAGGTGGTAGCAAAAACATATGATTCAACTTTTTCAAAGACAATGACTGCCAGTGCCTATTTTACTGTTCTAAAAAAAATCGTAATGTCACTTCTAGGTGGATTAATCGCTGAATCGTCCATTTTAAAAACATCACAATAAAATACATAAAAACTTTTCGAAATAAAGTATATCACCAGAGTCAAATGTGAGGAAGTGATTTATTTAGATTGATTTAGAAACCAGCAAAACAAAACAAAGGCAATGTTTTGACGTAGAATTACGTCTTACGGCAACATATGTAGGGGCACAAATTGAAAAACCGCGTCACGGAAATTATCCAAAGTCGAATGCTTTATACTCAGTCAGTTTCCAACTGAGTTCTTTCATTCGTACAGCAATCGATTGGAAAATAAGCTATGCGTCCAACAAAATACGAAAAAATATGATTTTGTTGTGCTAACTATTACAGTATTGAAAAATGTAAAGCCAGCACAGCCGATAATTGTAATCGATTCGTTGTTGTTTTAGTTTTACTCGCTCTAGACCACAAAGACACGTCTACCTGAAGTTTAACTCTCAGTAGTCACGTATAAAAGCTAGCGGATTTTAGCGTAGCGAAAGCAGACGACTCATTCAATCGCAGTGTTCCACACACAACAGACGGACCAACCGGCAGACTGCACAGCATCGCTGAACATGTCCGGACATGTTAGTAATTTTATCCGGATCTGTCGCGTCTCATTTGCTTCAGCCATTTGGCCACTGCTAAGAGCTGTGAGCAAGCATGGACATTTTCACTCACTAGCAATATTTCATGCAAATGTGTTCTTTGATTCATCAGGTATCGTTCAATTGTTTCCACTCGCGTACAAGTTTTCCATAGAAACGCTGCTGATTTTTTTCGCTTCTAAGAGTTCCGAATACCATAGAAGGAGACTGAATAATTCAAACACGATAGTATTTATTGTATCCAAGTTCACTTGCATTCAACGGTATTGCGAGAATCTTTGAGATATTTTCGCCAGTGCTACAAAACTATGAATCCAAATGAACGTTAGATTGCGTTTAACTGTTTGCTTACCGGAGCAAATAGGTATCATCAATGCTAACGGAAATGGTAGCATGGTGCATTAGCATGTGATATTTGGAATCACTAAGAATAACAGCGGTATATCACGGTGAAAGCACGACGTGGAGTAACTGAATTACGCCTGCAAGCAACCAACATTTGAAAGAATCGCTGTGATCGCTCGAGTGCAATCGTATACGATTCTTTCGTGAAGCACTCGCTATATGTTGCTTGCTCCCCCTTAAGCAGGCAATACTGAAACAAAATCATCAGAGAAAGCTACCATATATTTCTTTGCTATAAGTTGTCTTTTGCATGCGTGAGAATGTGTAACTTTTAATAGCGATGGTTTGCTGGGATTAAAAGCTTATGAATACCAAGTTCAGAAATGATACCCGAATGATTGTTATGCGATACGATTTTTTCCATCCTTGGCTGTGAGTGTACCCGTAGCGTGTGTGTATTATCGTTACGTCTTGTTCGTTTGCTTGTAGTGTGTGCGGAGCGGAGAATAGCAAAAGAACTACAACCATCCCGTGTCATCGGTAAATGGCAAGCCAAAATCGACGCTTCTCTTCAAGGTTACCAATCAGTTAATTAAAAAAGATACTGCTCTAAATTTCTACGCAATTATTTGTCTATTTATTTCAGTTTTATTATTAATGGTATCGTAATAAATTCTGAATATTTTTTTTCGGCATGTTTGTTGACAACTGGTTCATTAAGAAACAGTTTCAAAAGAATATGAATATCTCAAAAATCTCACTTTTAAAAGGCCTGAATTTGAAAACTTGTTCGAACTTTGAGAAATAACAACCAGGGCTCTACATTTTCGAAACAAAACAATGAAACTGATATACTCGTACTGTCATTTCTATTCGAACAGTTTCATTTTCACTTGATTATTTTCGGCTACTGTCAACGAATCACTTCTTTTTCTCTTTCCCGTCTGTTGTTCATCGGATCGTTTCAAATGAAACTAATGACTATTTCAATCGACGGAGAGACTGACGGAGAGAGAAACTCTTTCCTTTCATTTAGCGTCTCAATTGAAAATAGCACCGCATCGCGTCGTTCGATGGTAGTTTTCTAATACCGCAAGCCATAGTTAGAACGGCAATGGCATCCAATAAATACGTTACGGAAATCTCGATCAATATTTCCTCCATATATATGCTTGAAGTACTGTCTCCGTCAGCGCTCATTGTCATTTTCAATTGAGAATCATCATTTGAGAGTGATGGTGATAATCTCCGCTTCAATTGAAAAGCATTTTTATCAATTTCAAGCTTTTTAGTTGTCAGAATCAAAGCAAGAGCGCTCGACTGGGTGTCATGTGACTTACGAAGTGCTCGAAAATGATACAAAAGCTTTTCAGTTGAAAGCGACGGGTAAAAGCGTCACTATAACCTGATAATTGTCAATGGAAAATGACTTTGTCAGGCTCTAATAACAACTAAAGAAGTTAAGATATTCTAAAAAAAAAAAATTTTTAATTTTTATTTTTTTAAGTGCGAGTGGTCATTAGGGGTAAGCAATAGAATGAGTCGGAGGTGGAATGTGATACGAATATAGATTATGGAACAGTACCACCGCCAGTCCCAGTAGTTTAACTGGTCAAAACACCAGGAATTAGTTTGAAAAGATATAGGGTGTGAGACTACTTCGGCAGGGGTTTTCTTCGTCATATATTTCTCATTAGAATGAAGCAAAAATTAAGACGAAGAAAACCCCGGACGAACTAGACCCACACCCTATTTTTTTTTTTTTTTTTTTGAATGACAAAATTGTTATCTACAACTTTGCGAAAGACATTATGCCAACCAAACATTTAGATACTAGAAATATTTTTCATCAACTAAGTGGAACTCTGTGCACGAACTATGTAATTTATCTTTTTCGAAAATCATTTAAGTTACGTGTTTGAACCTTTGATCGATTGTTTGCACTGCTCACGCATGCATAGACTAGCAATCCGAGAGCAATTTATTAGGTGGAAGCTGAGATTTTTACGCTAAAAATCGCCAAGGAAAAAGAAACCTAACGTTCAAATTGTATGAAAAAAGCTACCGTTCAGATTCACCCTAATTGACACAGGAAATAGTCTCGAAATTTAATTTATGTCAGCACAAAACCCGGGACATCAAGTTGAAGAATTATCTCCTACGTTGAGTTCCTCTAAAAGTATTATCCAAAAGTATTGGTAATATTTCCAAAATAAAAATACTCTCCAATTCTATAGAAGTACAGCTCTGTTTTATTCTCACAAAATAGACTGTCGCAATGTATTTTTTTCGCTTTTTAATAATTTATTTAATTTTTATTTTGTGATGAATCGTAATTTTTCTTATTCTTTTTATCAGTAACAAATAATGCATGTGAAATTATTCATTATTTTTCGCACTGAATCCTCATTAACATGCATGAAATGTAGAAATGCCCAATAAATTTACTAACACTTTTTTTTTAATTTTTTTAAAGGGGGGATTTGTTAGTAGCTTAAATATTTATGATAAATATTAGTAAATAATGAGTATGTGTGTCCAATCACAAATGGTGACTTCTCAACACTGTTAGAAATTTGTAATTTTAATTGTTAGGATTTGTTTGCTTTCGCAATTAGGACTTATCATTCTTAGGGATTTAAACCTACTTGTCAGAAAAGGGGAAGTAAACTTACAACTAACTTAATTGCTAACTTATTGGCTATAAAGAGAGCTTATCGTAGCAATTGAGGATTGGATTGATTTTGTCGAAAATTGTTAATAATTTTATTTGACATAGCTTCTAATGGTTCAACACCAGTAATTTTATGTAATTCGAGTGTACCAAACCAAGGAGGATGCTTCAAAATCATTTTCAGAATTTTATTCTGAATCCTTTGGAGCGTTTTCTTCCTTGTTGAACAGCAACTTGACCAGATCGGTACAGCATAAAGCATTGCTGGTCTAAAAATTTGTTTGTAAATCAAAAGTTTGTTCATTAAACAAAGTTTAGAATTCCTGTTAATGAGAGGATATAAACATCTCGTATATTTGATGCACTTGGCTTGTATACTCTCAATGTGCTCTTTGAAAATAAGTTTTTTATCATAAATTAGTCCCAAGTACGTAACCTTGTCGGACCAACTTAAAATAACCCCATTCATCTTGACAACGTGATTATTGTTTGGCTTATCATTTGAGTTTTAAAAGCATTGGGAGAGATTTTCCACTTTTGCAAGTATGAAGAAAAAATATCTAAACTTTTCTGCAATCGACTGCATATGACACGAAGACTTTTTCCTTTTACGGAACAGGACTGGACCCAAGACTGAACCTTGAGGTACACCTGCTCTGACAGGAAATCTATCAGATTTTGAATTCTGATAGACAACCTGCAGAGTTCGATCAGTAAGATAATTTTTTAAAATTTTGATTAGGAAAATTGGAAAATTAAGTTTGCAATTTCGCAATCAAACCTTTATGCCAAACACTGTCGAATGCTTTTTCTATGTCTAAAAGAGCAGCTCCAGTGGAATAACCTTCAGATTTGTTAGCTAGTATCATATTAGTAACTCTGAGCAATTGATGAGTTGTGGAATGCCCATGGCGAAATCCAAACTGTTCATTTGCAAAAATTGAATTTTCGTTGATGTGTGACATCATTCTGTTAAGAATAATTCTCTCAAACAGTTTACTTATTGAAGAAAGCAAACTGATTGGTCGATAACTTGAAACTTCAGCTGGGTTCTTATCCGATTTTAAAATTGGAGTAATTTTTGCATTTTTCCATAATTTGGGAAAATATGCAATTTTGAAGCAGCAATTGAAAATTTTCACTAAAAATTCCATTGTGCTCTCAGGGAGATGTTTGATTAGTATATTAAAGATTCCATCGTCACCAGGTGCTTTCATATTTTTGAAATTTTTAATAATTGATTTAATCTCATTCAAGTTAGTTTCAATTATTTCTGCAGGTAAAAAAATCGGGGAAGAAATTAAATCAAACTGACGTGTGACTTCATTTTCAATTGGACTCACAAAATTCAAATTTGAGTTATGAACACTCTCAAACTGCTGAGCAAGTCTTTGAGCCTTTTGTTCATTGGATACAAGAAAACGTTCACCATCTTTTAAAACTGGAATAGGCTTTGAAGGTTTCTTCAGAATCTTCGACAGCTCCAAAAAAGGTTTGGAATATGGTTTCAATTTTTCAACTTTAGTCTCAAAATTTTGATTTCTCAGAAGAGTAAATCTATGTTTAATCTCTTTCTGTAAATCTTCATAAATAGTTTTAAAAACAGGGTCACGAGAACGTTGATATTGACGTCTGCGGACATTTTTCAAACGAATTAGAAGTTGACGATTTTCGTCAATTATTGGTGAATCAAATTTCATTTGAGCCTTTGGAACAGAATAATTCCTGGCATCAACAATTGCACATTTTAATGCTTCCAAAGCGGAATCAATATTCACTTCGTTTTGCAAGTCAAGCTCATTATTGAAATTTCTCTCAATATGAGTTTTGTATCTTTCCCAATTAGCCTTGTTATAATTAAAAACAGAGCTCATAGGGTTTAGAACTGATTCATGTGATAAAGAAAAAGTTATTGGAAGATGGTCAGAATCAAAGTCAGCATGTGTGATCAAATCACTACATACAAGACTTTGATCTGTAAGCACCAAATCAATTGTTGAAGGGTTTCTTACAGAAGAAAAGCATGTAGGACTATTCGGAGACAAAATAGAATAGTATCCTGAAGAACAATCATTGAATAAAATTTTGCCATTGGAATTACTTTGAGAATTATTCCATGAACGATGTTTAGCGTTAAAATCGCCGATTATAAAAAATTTCGAACGATTTCTGGTGAGTTTTTGTAAATCACCTTTAAAATAATTTTTGTGCTCGCGTGTGCATTGAAATGGTAAATATGCTGCGGCAATAAATAAAATCCCAAGTTCAGTTTGAACTTCAATTCCCAAAGTTTCAATAACTTTCGTCTCAAGATGGGGAAGAGCACGATGTTTGATTCGGCGATGAATAACAATTGCAACTCCACCGCCGGAACCCTGAATCCTATCATATCTATGAACCACGTAATTGGGATCATATTTTAATTTTATGTTAGATTTCAAAAATGTTTCAGTAATAATTGCAATATGCACATTATTTACTGTTAAGAAAATTGAAAAGCTCATTCTCATTGGCCTTCAATGAGCGAGCATTCCAATTTAATATTTTAATTGTTTTATTTAAAATCATTGCTAAATTTTAAATTAAAAACAATTTTAATAGTAAAATTAATTAATAGTAAAGTTAATAGTTTAATAGTAAAGCTCATTCTCATTGGCCTTCAATGAGCGAGCATTCCAATTTAATATTTTAATTGTTTTATTTAAAATCATTGCTAAATTTTAAATTAGAAACAATTTTAATAGTAAAATTTGTGCCTATTTGAATGGCTTCAAACATTGATTTTGCCTGCAACATGGCGTTCATAAGATCGAACATTGCCTGTTGCAAAAAAGAAAGTTTACCTGCCGTAATAGGCCCCAGGCAGTTGACATTAGAAAAAATATTTTCGGCAGCAATATTAGCTGGAGTAATAGGTGTACAATTATTTTCTAGCGTGTTTTGCTTACCCATATTAACGGTCATTTTCGAACTACCAACACTAGGCGGTATAATGTTCGAACTACCTGTAACCTGTGCATAAGTTAAACGGGTATGCAAAGGAGTAGGTCAACTATGCGTCACTGGTACGCTTGGAGAATTTTGTTTTGAATTTTGTTTACCTTGCCTTGCCTTAACAATTGCTAAGCGGGCTGGGCATTGATAAAAATTCGACATATGGTTGCCGTTACAATTCGCACAGCGAAAATTTTTACTCTCTTTCACAGGACATGTGTCCTTTTTGTGAGAAGAGTCTCCACAAATGAGGCATTTTTGGTCCATGTTACCAAACTTTGAATCATGGCCATAACGTTGGCAAACACGGCATTGGGTGATATGCTTTTCACCTCCGCCAAACTTTCGATATAATTCCCATTTTACACGCACGTTATATAAATCATGTGCTTTTTCAAAAAAAATTAAGTTATTAACCTCACTGCGGTTAAAATGAATTAAATAATTTACAAGGGAAATTCCAGTTCGCTGACTGTTTTCGCCTCGTGATTTTTGTTTCATCAGAATTACTTGGGTAGGGGCTATACCAAGTAATTCTGTCAAAGTAATTTTGATCTCATCAACGGTTTGATCGTTGGTGAGACCTTTTAATACGACCTTGAACGGCTTGGCGCTCTTCGTATCATATGTAAAAAACTTATACATCTTTTCAGTTAAATACTGAATAAGACGATTCCAATCTGTCAATGTTTGGGCCAGTAAACGGCATTCGCCTCTTCGGCCAATTTGATAAGTAACTTTGACGTCGGAGAGAAACGTAGAAAGTTCTCTTTTAAAAATATTAAATTCAGAAGCAATAGTTACCACAATAGGTGGAACTTTCTCCTTTTTTACAGAAATTTCACTTTGAATAGTTTTACTTTCGAACATTTCAATTTCGTCGGCTTCTTGCTCAGGCAGAATATCATATAAATTTTCACTGCATAAGCTAGTTTCAGAAAGAGATGCCTCTCTTTTCCTCCCCGTAGCGATGCGTGGTTTCTTTTTTCGTCCTGCCATTTCAGGTGATACGAAAAAAGTTCAAAAATAATATCAAATTGCAAGTATTGAGAAAGAAAGAAATAGGTAGTCTTGAGAAAGACTGATGTAAGTTAACTGCCAGGTAATCTTTAAAAGACACACGGACAAAACACAAACTTTGAAGCTATAGGCAGTCAAAGACCAGTCCACAAGCAACCGAAAATACGTCTGATCTGTCGGGCAGCTCAAGACGCACTGAATTACACTTAAGTAACTCTGTTTCAAGGTATTTAATCATATTCATGTAGATTCTCATATTTAAACATTATTTTAGAATTTTCCAAAAATTGCAGCATTCACATCCGATAAATTAGTGGAAATTAAAAATACAACAAAAATTATGGTAAATCAGAGCTTTTCTAATCGCGACGACAAATTTGAATGATCACTATGAATCATAGTGCAATGTCAATTGGATGTTAATCACGATATATTTTTAAGCGTTATTCGAAAAAGGAACATATTTGGTCTCTGTCGGAACTGCTTTCCATCCCATTTCATAAGTGAAGTTAATCAGACGTCAATAATTGAATTGGAGTGAGTTTTAGCCGTATTTAGTCAATTCTGTTTTCCAAAAGACTTGTTTATTGTTGAACAATAACTCGAGCAAGTTAATACTGCATAAAGCATGCTTGGCACAAACATAAGTTTACAAACGACAATTAATTTTCGAACGATGTCTTAAATCTCTATTTAAGGGAAAATAAAAACATTTTATTTCACTCGTTCACTCTAAATATGGTTCTGAAAAATCTCCCCTGAGATCCGCGCTCCCACTTTCAAGATCCCGCGACTCACACCGATTGTAATCAATAGCGGCAATTCCGGTCAGCAATTCTCTGGTTCCACTAGCTCTTCCATTCTTGCCCATTGCCTTTCCAGCGTCTCGGTCACCTAATGAAGTTTCCCGTTTTTCCCGCACCGAGCAGAACATCGCAACGAGCATAATTGTGCATATCGAATCCAAACAGACAGACGTTCGTTCATGTTCGGGCCTCTCTCTTGTAGCTTGATAAAAGTTTTAATTTTCCCCGAAAATTTTTAATGACCATCCTGTGTAGCACATTTGAGGTTACAATCAACTTCGGCGCCAATAAAAAGGTGCTGCGTAGTAAACCCCACCAGGAAAAAGAAAGCCCATTTCCATTCACACGGGTCTTAGGGTCTGTTCCTGCTCTCTCTGGGGTTCTCCTTCCCGCCTGGGGTTCGTGGTAGCAGAGACTGTTCCGGAGTTGTTGTTTTTTATTGCATGTTAAATGCTTGTGTCCCACATTTTCGGTTTTTTTTTCCTCTTTCAAAACTGGCAGCAGCCAGTTAGCCAAGAGTCCATTGTGATCCATCACCTATCAAAACCTATCGCACTGTGTGCCGATTTTGAATGCCTGCCTATGTTTCAGAGCCAGGCCTGACCGGGCTAAGGCGTTTCACTCGAGCTGCACTTTGCCACGGTAGATTTTCGCATTTAGATAAAATTATCAGGTCTATTCTTCGAAGCGCTTATTTGGTCTTTTTTTTGGGCTGCTGATAGTTTGGTTCGTATTTACTTACGAGTGGCGTCTGTTGAGTCCAAAGACAGGCTGGCTGCCTTTTGGGTGAATCGATTCTCTCGCTTCTCCAATTGCTACAAGATAAACTTTACGACAACGTCGTCGATCAGCCCCGGATTACGGTTTTTAAAATTACCGATTATACTCTTAATTTTTCACACCTGCGCCGCCCTCTCATCCTCCTGCTACAGCCTCACGGTTTGCTTTTTGTGTTAACTCTACCCACTGGAGAACCCCGCGAAGAAAGCGACAAACAACAGGTTTCTTACTTGCGAGAGATGTCTTGAGAAAATTGCCAAACCTTTGGACAGCCCATCCCCAGAAGCCGTTTGTTGTGGGTAAAGCGGAAAACAGCCACCCTCCTCCCCTACACCGCGATGGGTGCCGCGCCCCGTCGCGCTGCCGTTCGCTCAAACATTGTTGCATCAAAACGTCGGTCTGTCGGTCGGTTGGTTTTGAATTAAACAGCCGAAAGGAGTGTGCCAGTAAGATGGTCCGCTATGCGATGCAGCTAATCTTCGATGCGCTGCTGTCTTCGAAAGAGAAAAGAAGCAAAGGAAAAAAACCGCCGATACTGGACCAGCTTCGCTCTTAAAATTGCAGCAAATACCCCTCCCGGGCACACGCCGAGCCGGAATGACTTGCACCCCGTAAGTTCAACGGTCAGACATTCAGTGAATTTTGCTGATAAAGATTTTTTTTTTTTGCTAAAGCTCTCTCGAAACACAAGGTTTAATCAGCAGACAAATAAGTAGCGGGGCGATCGATTTTATGCTTGCCGATGGGGTGAGATTCGAGTTTATGGAGGTTCTGAACCCGAAACTAGCGCACAGCTAGTTGTATTGACCCGTGCAACGGAATTGTGCTTTTGAAAGATTTGGACTGGAAAAAAATAACTTTAACAGGCGGGTGATTTGCATGGGTCACTTAACATTAACGGCGACATTGGATTTTGAAGAACTGAAAGAGCTCATTTTTTCAGGCATTTTTGCTGTATGTTCTAAAAACCCACAAATAATTTTGGAGATAATGGATTGTGAATTCATAAATGAAATATTATTAAGTTGGTCCGAAAAGTCGAATAATCGTCGTTATTTTGTTCAACATTTTGCTTCCAAACTTTGTAATTCTGTGTCATGTTTTTGTCATTTGTGAGTAATTTTTGTTATTGTTGCGTAACTTTAGTATTTTTCTTGTGTCATTATTATGTATTTTCATGTCATTTTGTATTGTTCTAAACTGTTAATTTTGTAATCTTTATAACTAATTTTGCTAGCTTCCTAAAGAACATCCCTTCAATTTTTTTCACATTATCAATATGATCCGAAGATAATCCCAAACTTTGATTTATGTCCGTATGAACAACTATTACATTAAACGTAACTTTTCTGCAATTTAAATTTTTACTATCTAACTATTATTATTTTTATACACATGAATTTTCATAGAATGAAATAACTATCCCCAACGTTTTATTATTACATGGTGAAAATCAAAGAAAATTTTCATGGTTAAAAATCCCATGGTTCCATGTGATTGGCTTATTTCCCTAACACAGACATTTAAAAGGTAGTCGAAAATGATATACTACAGTGAGCGGATCAGAGCGGTTTCGCTCACTAAGGTAAACTAGTTCTTTTGAACCGCTCACTCACTTCTTTCATTCTGCGTTTTTTTTTGATTCAGTGTAGTATGTCAATTAGACACCGCAAGCAAGAGCTAGGCAAGCTTGGTTTCGCTCATTTGGTCTTTGAATGCTCATTAGGCTATATTTTGTCAAGGAGGCAGAATTCGAACAAGTCATATACACTTGTAGAGATACTCTATCTCCACAATTTCTCCAAACATCGTATTGTTGAAATTGCGATAGATGCAGCGTAAAAGTCAGGCCAACCTTGTAAAACCGGGAGAGCGCTCTTTTGGTTCATTAGGCAGACAGTATGTGCAGTACGGAAAGCGAAAAATAAGCGAACTGGAAATATGATACAGATTTGGAAAAATAAACCGCATCCCGACGGGACTCGAACCCGCAATCTCCCTGTCTCCGGCATGGTGTTTTGACCAATTAAACTACGGGGGACGTTGGTACTGTTCCACAATCTATATCATATCACATTCCACTGCCGACTTATTCTATTGCTCATCCCTAACTACACACACTGCTGTGCAAGCGTTATTTATAGACTGAAAGGAATATCTCATCACACACAGAAGAGTCAGCTGATGCTGATAACTCTTACAGACCTGTGTTGTCGAGACCAAAGTCAGTCTGAGTCGTGCTTGCAAGTGCGACACAACAACGGAAGGGGCTCCGTAGGACTAAATTTCTATTTTTAACAACGGCTTCTACCCGTTAACACACAAGTTCATTGAACAGACAGTATGTGCAGTAGGGAAAGCGAAAAATAAGCGAACTGGAAATACGATACAGATTTGATACCTAAGAAAATAAAACAACTCTGGCTATGGAACTATAGCAATTTCAACATTACAATGTTCAGACAAATTGTAGAACTAGAGTGTCTCTACAAGTGCTCCATTTATAAGTTGTTCGAATTTTGTCTCCTTGACAAAACATAGCCTAATGAGCAGTCAAAGAGCAAAAGAGCGAAACCTAGCATGGAGCCAGGTATGTGAAAACTTTAGACTTTTCTTACCAAGCGCAAAACCACGGGCGCAATTGCAATTGAAATCCAAGTAACCAACTGCCACCGGTTGTTTGCTATGCATAACCCTTCCACCAGCCGTGAGAGCAAGCAAAAATTAACTTGCACAGCTCACCTACAAACACAAAGACACACAAACAGATAGCAGAAATGAAATGGACAGAGCGAATGAACTAGTTCACTGATCTTCTGGATCTGCTCGCGAGCTGATCGAAAGATTTAGTTCATCGAGAGAACGAAATCTTTCGATCAGCTCTCTTTTATGAATGAATAAAATAATTTCTCAATACAGGTTGGACTCGATATAGTATACACTGAATTATGTATGATTCGATCTAAACATATAAAAATGCAGCTCTGTCTGACTGTCTGTCTGATCCATTAAAACTTGGAAACTAATGAGCCGATCGGCGTGAAATTTTGTATATAGGGGTTTTGGGAGCCGGGAAAGGTTGATAAGATAGTTCGAGACCGCTACCTCTTCTGAAAGAGAGGGGTCCCATACAAATGAATCACAAATTTCTGCATATCTCGAGAACTACTCAAGTAAATTGAACCAAATTTGGCACGTAAAAATTTTTTAAGGCAGAAAATATTTCAATAGTGGTTCGAAACTCCTCCATTCTCTGGAAAGAAGGGGTCCCATATAAATGAAACACAAATTTTGCACAACTCGCGAACCAATCAAGCAAATACAACTAAATTTAGCATGTGAATGTGTTACTTGTTATGTGCATGGTGGTTCGACACACCTTTCTCTTCCGTAAGGGCTCCCATAAAAATGAAACACAAATTTCTTCACAAATCAAGAACCAATCAAGTAAATGGAACCAAATTTGGCATATGAAGGTTTTCGGGAGCAAAAACAACACTTCTCCCTCTTCTTAAAGGGAGGCCTCTTACAAATCAAACACAATTTTCTTTAGTGGTTTAACAATTCACAATTGACAAATTTTAAATTTAAGATGAAAACTTCCGGTTTCTGGAAAACAGCTGAACATAACCGAATACCACCCAATATGGGTGCTTCCGGAACCAGAATGACGCTCAGAGACCGAAAATTGTCTCTAAATGCCATTTTGAAATACAAGATGGCGACTCCCGCTTTCTGAAAAACAGTCTAAAGTGACCAAATACCACCCAATATGGATATTTCCGTGATCGTGATGATGCATAGAAGCCCAAGTTTCGTAAGGAAACATAAAAAAATTGTAACGCTTGATGGGAAGGGAGATGGGCTGTCTAACAAAGCGTTGCGAAAATTTCAAAGAAAATCACGTTATTCAAAAAATCACGTTATTTAGATAAAGTCGTGTGAAAATAGATCGCGTCTTTTTGACAAAATCTTTCGCTATGTGATAAGTGCGTGTGTATGTGTGCTTGTAAGTGTGTATGTGTGCGTGTAATGTGTATGTGTGTACGTGTGTATGCATGTGTAGGTATATGTGTGTGTATGTGTTCATATGTATGTGTGTGTTATATATTGGTTCATATACAAAATGTTTCCTATGTCACAAATGAGCAAGATCGCGCCAAATGACTAAAAGGGCGTATGCCTTTTGGCATAGGTTTTATTCGAAGCATTGTAGCCCAGAAACTGTTGGTTGTATAGAAAAACTGTCTGAGAATGAGTTGTAGGGAATTGAAAATGCGCCATGAAAAAAATATACACTGTACAAAAAAAAATTTTTTTTTTGACCAAAAAAAAAAAATTAAAATAAACATTAAATTTCAATTTAAAAAAGAAGAGTTGATTTTTTTTTATTTTTAAGAAACTTGATGTTAATACGCAACTTTTAAAAAAAAAGTCCAGTATAGAGAAAAGAAAAATATTTTTTTTATGGTAGATTAATTTTTTTTATAAAAATTCTGATTTAAACATTTTTCAAAATATTTGTATTCTGATGATTCTAAAAGATGCAGAGAGTCATTTTGAATCAAAAAGCTCTTGGTAGTAAACATTCTAAAGGCATCGGTTTCCGAGTTATTTTGAATTAAGGCTCGAAAAACTATTAATATTTCGGAATATACACGTTTTTCTTAATTTGTCCATGGTTCTCCAGCAAAAACCATACGTTCATTGAAATGCTTGATCAAAAATATACAATTCATTCTTTGACAACAAAACGATTGGATGTCATTCTGTGCCGAACACGCATCAGTACTGGACGTGTTTGGTGATCGGTCCGATAGAGTATAAAACAAAAGACGTGTGAACAAGTGTTGGCATTGTTTGCCTGGTCGAGTGAAATAAATCCGGGTTCAAGGTCGTTCCTTTGTGCAACTGTTTCGCATCGTGACTGCCAGCTGGTGCGTAAGCCGATTTGGCTGCTGGCTGGATTGTGCTACAGCAGTGGACGAGACACAAACGAGGAAAAAGAAGAAGCCATCAGTGTCAGCGAGTCGTATCGCTGTGTGGAGTGATCTCACACCTGGCTCGCTGCTGGTGGCTGTTTGGTGCTGCTGTATTGGTGCTGCTGGCTGTAACGGCTGCTACTTCGAATGATCGGACAACCAACCTTACTGGAAGGGAGAAATAAAAAGGTACGTGTTCTTGTCAGCGCTAGTGCGCTAAACATAGCGCGATGGATGTAGATCCCTCGCCTCCCGCGCCACCATCCCCGAACCCCTCTGACCCTGACCCTTCTGTTACCCCCTCCCCTGTTCATTCTTCAGTCCCCCCTCGCCCCAGGCTTTACCCAGACGGAGCCCAGGGCAGCTATACTGTTTATTTTCGGCCAAAGGCAGGACCGAAATCGAAAAAGTTGAACCTCTTGCAGATTTCTAAAGACCTGACGAAGGAGTACAAGGGCGTGACCGAAATTTCCAAGATCCGGCCTAACAAGCTCCGTGTCGTGGTCGGTAACCTGAAAGAGGCCAACGATATAGCTTGCTCTGAGCTCTTCACACGCGAGTATCGCGTTTACATACCCGCACGAGACGTGGAGATCGACGGTGTCATAACCGATTCGAGTCTGTCCGTCGAGTGTATACTGCAAAGTGCCAAAGGGTGCTTTAAGAACAAAACGTGTCCCGAAGTAAAGGTGCTCGACTGCAAGCAATTGCGGTCAGCATCGATCATCGGTGGCAAAACAGTGTACACTCCGTCAGACTCGTTTCGAGTTACGTTCGCCGGGTCTGCACTACCAAGCCACGTCTCGATCCACCGGGTTCGTCTCCCTGTGAGGCTCTACGTGCCCCGCGTCATGAACTGCCTGAATTGCAAGCAGTTAGGCCATACAGCCGCCTACTGCTGCAATAAGGCACGTTGTGGCAAGTGTGGGGAGTCTCATGCGGAAGATTCTTGCAGTGTTAACGCTGAAAAGTGTATTCACTGCGGAGAAAATCTGCATGAGCTCTCGACATGTGCGGTGTACATGCAGCGCAGGGATAAAATAAAACGGTCTCTCAAAGAGCGTTTAAAGCGTTCCTACGCTGACATGCTGAAGAAGACCGTTACCACTTCTCCCGTTACTTCGAACCCCTTCGATCTGTTGCCCTCTGAGGAAACCGATTCTGACGATTCACCAGCGGGAGCATCTTACGCCAATCCTGGGGAGTCTAGAAAGAGGAAAAGTGTTTCCTCTCCTAAACTTCCCAGAAAAGGTCCTAAGATTTCTCAAAGTGAAATGAAGGTTACAAACAAACCAAACAGTGCTGCGGAAAAACCGAAGCAAACTCCTCCTGGGCTGGCAAATTTAAAGTCCCAGAAGGAGTTCCCAGCACTGCCAGGAACATCTAAAACCCCAGTTGCTCCTTTTACACTCCCAGTTGATGAAACAAACTCTGGATTAGTGAAATTTTCTGACATTGTGGACTGGATTTTTGAAACTTTCAATGTACCCGATCCAATTAAAATTTTTCTTACAGCATTCCTCCCAACAGTTAGATCATTTTTGAAGCAGTTGACTGCCCAATGGCCTCTCCTTGCAGCGATTGTATCCTTCGATGCCTAATTCAACTGCGTATATGAAGGATTCTATCTCTGTCTTACAGTGGAATTGTAGAAGTATTTTACCAAAAATTGATTCGTTTAAAGTTTTGATAAATAAAAACAAATGCGATGCATTTTCCCTTTGTGAAACTTGGCTTACTTCAAATATTGATCTCAACTTCCATGATTTTAATATTATTCGCCTTGATCGAGACACCCCATATGGAGGAGTACTTTTAGGGATTAAAAAGTGCTATTCTTTCTATCGTATTAACCTCCCCTCGATTCCAGGCATCGAAGTTGTCGCATGTCAAATGACAATACAAGGTAAAGAGCTTTGTATTGCCTCAATATATATTCCCCCCAGAGCACAGGTTGGGCAACGGCTGCTCTTTGATTTAATAGAACTTCTTCCCTCGCCACGTTTGATTTTGGGAGACTTCAACTCTCATGGCGTGGCTTGGGGTTCCCCATACAATGATAACCGCTCCTCTTTAATCTATAACCTTTGCGATGACTTCGACATGACTATTTTAAACAACGGTGAAATGACACGTATCCCGAAACCTCCAGCGCGCCCAAGCGCTTTGGATCTATCCTTATGTTCGACGTCGCTACGGTTGGATTGCACATGGAAGGTAATCCTCGATCCTCACGGTAGCGACCATCTGCCTATTCTTATTTCAATTACTAACGGGTCAACACGCATGCGACCAATTGACATTCCGTATGACCTCACACGAAATGTCGATTGGAAGTTATACGAGGAAATGATTTCAAAAGCGGTCGAGTCGATTCAACATCATTCACCACTTGAAGAATACAACCTCCTCGCGGGCTTGATTCTCGACGCCGCGTTGCAAGCCCAAACGAAGAAATATCCCGGCGTAACGATCAAAGAACGGCCTCCCACTCCGTGGTGGGACCAAGAGTGCTCCGATGTCTACACGCAAAGATCCGACGCGTTTAAGGCCTACCAGACGGGAGGTATACCTGGCGACTATTTACGGTATTCGGAGCTTGATACCAAGCTTAAAAGCTTGGCTAAAGCAAAGAAACGTGGATATTGGCGTCGGTTCGTGAACGAGACGTCGAGGGAGACATCGATGAGCACTCTTTGGAACACAGCCCGAAGAATGCGGAATCGCGTAACGGTCAACGAAAGCGAGGAGTCTTCAAGTAGGTGGATATTTGATTTTGCCAGGAAAGTATGTCCGGACTCTGTTCCTGAGCAAAATATTGTTCGCGATGCGTCTCCGGGCCACGACGCGATAGAATCACCTTTTACGATGGCAGAATTTTCAGTTGCCCTCCTGTCCTGTAACAATAATGCGCCTGGATTAGATAGAATCAAATTCAACTTGTTGAAGAATCTACCCGGCAATGCCAAGAGGCGCTTGTTGAACTTGTTCAATAAGTTCCTGGAGCAAAACATTGTACCGCAGGATTGGAGGCAAGTGAAGGTGATCGCCATCCAAAAACCAGGGAAACCAGCTTCTAATCACAACTCTTATAGGCCGATTGCAATGCTATCCTGTATCCGGAAATTGATGGAAAAAATGATACTCCGTCGTTTAGACCACTGGGTCGAATCAAATGGTCTACTATCAGAAACTCAATTTGGCTTCCGCCGTGCCAAAGGGACGAATGATTGTCTTGCGTTGCTTTCAACAGATATTCAGCTGGCGTATGCTCGTAAAGAACAAATGGCGTCTGCGTTCTTGGACATTAAGGGGGCTTTTGATTCCGTTTCTATTGACATTCTTTCGGGTAAACTTCACCGACAAGGATTTTCTCCAATTTTGAACAATTTTTTGCACAACTTGTTGTCCGAAAAGCACATGCATTTTACGCATGGCGATTTGGCAACTTTTCGCATTAGCTACATGGGTCTTCCCCAGGGCTCATGTTTAAGCCCCCTTCTTTACAACTTTTATGTAAATGACATCGACGAATGTCTGGCAAATTCATGCACGATAAGACAACTTGCAGACGACAGTGTAATCTCTGTTACAGGAGCCAAAGCTGCCGATTTGCAAGGACCATTGCAAGATACCTTGGACAATTTGTCTGCTTGGGCTTTACAGCTAGGTATCGAATTCTCTCCGGAGAAGACTGAGATAGTAGTTTTTTCTAGAAAGCATGAACCTGCTCAGCTTCAAACACAATTAATGGGTAAAACGATTTCTCAGGTTTTGGTACACAAATATCTTGGTGTCTGGTTCGACTCTAAAGGCACCTGGGGTTGTCACGTGAGGTATCTGATGAAAAAATGTCAACAAAGAGTGAATTTTCTTCGTACAATAACCGGACAATGGTGGGGAGCCCATCCAGGAGACCTTATAAGGCTTTACCAAACAACGATATTGTCTGTTATTGAATACTGGTGTTTCTGCTTCCGCTCCGCAGCAAACACACATTTGATCAAACTGGAGCGAATACAATATCGTTGTTTGCGTATCGCCTTAGGTTGCATGCAGTCGACCCATACGATGAGTTTGGAGGTTTTAGCTGGAGTACTACCATTGAAAAACCGCTTCTGGAGCCTGTCTTCTCGTATTCTAATCAAATGTGAGGTCTTGAACCGTCCCGTGATTGAAAATTTTGAAAGGTTAATCGAACTTAATTCTCAAACCCGTTTTATGACATTGTATTTCAATCACATGTCCCAAAATATTAACCCTTCTTCGAATATTCCAAATCGTGTCGACTTATCAAATACTTCTGATTCTACTGTGTTTTTCGATACATCCATGATAGAAGAAACTCGTGGAATCCCGGATCATTTACGCGTGCAGCAGATCCCTAAAATTTTTTCCAATAAATATCGAAACATCAACTGCGACAATATGTACTACACTGACGGATCACTTCTTGATGGGTCCACTGGCTTCGGTATCTTCAATAACAATTTAACCGTCTCCCATAAGCTCGATAATCCTGCTTCTGTTTACGTCGCAGAATTAGCTGCAATTCAGTACACCCTAGGGATTATCGAAAAAATGCCCACGGACCATTATTTCATCTTTACGGACAGTCTCAGTTCCATTGAGGCTCTCCGATCGATGAAAGATGTTAAGCACTCTCCGTATTTCCTGGGGAAAATACGGGAACATCTGAGTGCTTTATCCGAAAAATCTACTCAGATTACCTTAGCGTGGGTCCCTTCTCACTGCTCGATACCGGGTAATGAGAAAGCGGACTCTTTGGCTAAGGTGGGCGCAACAAACGGTGATATTTATGAAAGACCAATTGCCTTTAATGAATTTTTCGCACTTGTACGTCAGAATACGATCATCAGTTGGCAAAATGCTTGGACCAGAGGGGAATTGGGAAGGTGGTTACATTCCATAATCCCCAAAGTATCGACGAACCCGTGGTTCAAGGGGTTGGATGTAGGTCGGGATTTCATTTGCGTGATGTCCCGGCTTATGTCCAATCACTATAGATTTGACGCGCTCCTCCGTCGTGTTGGGCTCGGGGAAAGTGGTATCTGTGCCTGTGGTGAAGGTTATCACGACATAGAGCATGTGGTTTGGTCATGCCCTGTACACCGTGACGCCAGGTCTAAATTAATAGCTTCCCTGCAGGCCGAGGGTAGACAGCCGGCTGTTCCTGTTCGTGATGTCTTGGCGAGCCGTGACCTATCCTACATGTCCCTTATATACGTTTTCCTGAAATCCATCCATGCCCCAGTCTAGTCCCGTTCCCCTCCGTCTACACCCAACAAAACGACAAGAACACGTTTGAACCTTAAGCACAAAACCAGCAACCAGACCCCGCACAACAGAACCAGGACCCAAGGACTACGAGCCTCTGTCCCAACTCACGACATCGTGGCTCAGCAGAACGAATCCATACATGCCATTCGACGATTATCAGACGACCATTGAACAACAAAACACTGATTGGAAATCCCATGCTAGTTTTAAGTTAGACTTAATTTCAGCTCGTAGTCGGCAGCGAGGATAAAAAATTTGCTTTAGTTTTTAAGTCATCAGATATAATTGGCGCCGTTAAACATTAAATTGTATTTGTGCCGTGTCAAATAAATGTTATGTGAAGAAAAAAAAAAAAAAAAAAACGATTGGATAAATAACTCAAGCGCTAAACCTTAGCCTACCTACACGTTCCCCCTTGCCGAATGTTTTATAAAAAAATATGTTTGTCGTGCAACACTACCTGCTTGTTTACTAATAATAACTGTTTGTAAAGTACGCAACCAATAACTACTGGGTTACCTATAATATCTGTTTTCGTATATAAATACGATTGCACTACTCCAGATGTGTTAGTAACAGTTTGCATTTTGTGAAGATGAATGAAGTGAAAATGGAATACACCAAGCCCAAATGCTGTAAACCCTTTCCTGATCATCGGAGCTCATCAAGCTTACGCAAATTAAACGAAAACGTTATTGCAAAATTAAAAATATTGAACAGTCAAGCTCATTTAAATGCGTCTTTATCGATTTGTGATTCGTGTAGTTATTGGAATGATAGTCAAGTCACCATTCATCCCTTCGTTGTTTACTATTCAGAATCTGGAACACTTAAGAATATCAGCTTCATCATAATATCGGAAGTACTCCATCATGATACTGTTGCGGTTCAGGTTTTTTTTTTTTTATTCTCGCTTATTTTCCGTCGGTCTAGAGGCGACTCCACACCCAGGACCCTAACTCACGACCCGTTTATTAACGGACCGGCGCCAACGGCTTCACTTCCTCATGCGATGGAAGGCGTGATCCCAGAGATTTTCCGCCTCAGAAAATCTCCCGGTGTCGGCTAGGATTGAATCTAGACCAGTTGGGTTGGTTGTGAGTGGATCACGCCACCTCACAACCATCGACACCTATGTCGGCGGTGGGATACGAACCCAGGCGTCGAGCGTGGTTGGCGGAGACGTTACCAACCACACTAGGTCCCCGCTAACGGTTCAGGTGTTCATTGCCAAATTAATGAGTTTTTTGAAGAAATAACTCGAAAACCAATGCCTTTAGAATGTTTACTACCAAGAACTTTTTGATTTAAAATGACTCGCTGCATCTTTCAGAATCATCAGAATACAAATATTTTGAAAAACTTTTGAATAAGAATTTTCATTAAAAAATTAATCTACCATAAAAAAATTATTTTTCATTTCTCCATCCTGGACTTTTTTTTAAAGTTGCGTATTAACGTCAAGTTTCTTTAAACAAAAAATAAAAAAAAATTCAACTCTTTTTTTTTAAATTGAAATTTAATGTTTATTTTAATTTTTTTTTTGTCAAAAAAAATTTTTTTTGTACAGTGGATATTTTTTTTATGATGCATTTTTGATTCGCTACAACTCATTCTCAGACAGTTTTTCTATACAAGCAACGGTTCATGGGCTACAATGCTTCGAATCAAACCTATGCCAAAAGGCATACGCCCTTTTGGAATGTAACTCATGGGTGTAAAAAATCTCTCCACCTGTGAAAAATGCTCAGTTTGCTAAGCCAAATACGTGTGCAAAGTTTCATTCAAATAAAAAATGGTCGATTAAATTTTCGCGTATTTCCAGGCGATTTGAAATGATTTTGCTCAAATCGCGTAATTTCAAGAAAATCGCGCAAAAAAGGTGTGAAATAAAATCACGTAGAAAAAAGTCGCGTAAAAAAGAAATCTGTGTATTATATTATTAATGGATGTTTCCTAATTGATTCATACTTTTAAAAGAATTAGGATTAAATAAAAAAAAATAAAAATATTACAAATTTTCAAAAAGGCCAGAAATTTAAAAATTTGAAAAATAAATTATAACGACTTACGACTTTGCGGGTTCAAGTCCCGTTGGGATGCGGTATATTTTTCCAAATCTGTATCATATTTCCAGTTCGCTTATTTTCGCTCTCCCTACTTCACATACTGTCTGCTTAATGAACTTGCGTGTTAACGGGTAAAAGCCGTTTTTAAAAAAATAGAAATTTAGTCCGAAAAACTTACGACTTTCACTATGAATTTGCGACGATTTTGTCAAGACTTTTTGAAGATTGTTTATTTTAATTTTTTCTTGAAAAAATTTTCGAAGGTTTTGATATTTTTTTCCTATTTGTACCTATCCACGATATTTATTTGTATTTGTATTTGTATGTATTTCATCTGACATGAGTAGTGTCTTAATGAATAAGGCTAATACAAATTTCTAATTCCTTTTATGTCCAAGGTTATCAAAGTTAGCAGAGGGGGTGGCAAAAAATAAATAACACAGAGACGAAAAAAAAATATCTTTGATCAAAGTTTGTGTGCAAGTTATGACGTTTGTAACATGCACTCAAATAAATGTTTAAAAATAACACTTTATTATTATTATTATTATTTATTTCGCTTGCCTTTCGACGACACTCTTGCTGTCACCTGACTTGTTTTTTGCTAAATTAAGCATTTATGCTGTCGGAAAACCAATGAAATGAACAAAACGGTTTGAGCTTTTTTTCTTCTTCCTCTTCCAATATTCAAGATTTTTGAAGGCAACATAAAATGAAAATAAAATTTGTAACGGCCTGAATAAAAATTTACAAAATTCGAACGTGAAAACTTATTTCTCAAACGACTCGAAATTTCACTGGAGTCGTAGTGATCCTCCACGAGCATGAAAGTCCGGAACATCGAGGGTATCGCCGCATCATATGCATAGGCAGTACGGTGGAATCTTTCCTGCAGCAGTCATTCAGAGCATTAGCAAATAAATGTACCTATAAATGTTTTTTTATTTGCTCCTTAGAGCGACACTTTCTCGACGGCGACTTTTTTCAAAATTTTCAATTTTCAAAAATTTGTAACTTTAATGTCGTTTAACCGATTTTATATCTTTTAGAATCAAATTGTAGGTAATTAATGAATGTATCAAGAAAAAAATATTAAACTTTACTTTGAACAACAATAGTCAGGCGAAAATTATGACACACATACAATTTTTTACTATTGTGGAGGGTTGAAGACTCAGGAGACTCAGGAGACTCTATTGTATTTTATCTGGGATAGCTCTCTCTCCCGTTTGACAGCTGTTTGTTTACAGTCAAGCATCAGGCTGATTATGAGCTCGAACGGATGGAGATATGGCCTGATACTGAAGTGGAAGACAATCCAGTGCCACCTACGAAGAAACGCAAGCTATCAAAGCTCACAAGCAATAATAATGTTGTGAAGGATTTCAACAACGTTTACAATCAAATGGTGGTGACACCGGAAGAATTACTAGGAATGACTGCTGCATCCAAGCCCATGGTTTTGCTTAAATGTCTTGTTCCTTTTACATGTTTTTAATTTCTCAAATCGGTTATAGGCTAGGGCCTTAAAACATGAATGGGCAAAATAAAGAAATTCAACATAACGAATGAAGCAGGGGCAAGAATATCATTTTTTGATGCTTATTCTCAACAAAAGTAGGGTAGGTGAGCCAGTTATGGCAAGTGCTCCTGTTATAGCTATATCGCACCAGTTATGGCAATACCTCATTTAAACTCCATAGGCCATAGCTGGTTCATGCCATAACTGGTACATTTTTTAGGTATTGCTATAACTGGTACTCCTCCCCTATACAAACTTAAATGATTTGATTTAATATGATGTAGGTTGACTTGACTTGACTTGACTTAAGGAGTTAGTTGCTTAAATGAGCTGAAAAATGTTTGTTTATTTTAGATTTCACGAATGTTTTCTCTTTCAAGAGACAAAATGGGCTTAAGAAAAAATTTTGGGCTTATTTTTAAGATAGATTCATCTTTAAGATAAGTACCATAAAACTATCGTAAAACTCTCATGAAGTTTTATGGAAGTTTCTCATAGGCATTTTAAAAGGGATATTAAGTAGGTTTAATAACCGCTCCTCAGGTTCATTAGACTTATTGATGAATAAGTTTTATGGAGGACTCTTCAAGTGTCCTTAAATTACTCTTGGAAACTGCTGATAAATAAAAACCACAAGTTCTTAAAAAACATTGTGATAAAACTCGATATATTCAGTAATATTTTGATAAAGCTACCATAAAAGATAAATAAAACTAAATCGCATTAGGATTGTTACTTGGGTATAGCTATTTTGTGTATGATCGGAGCAAAAAAAATCGGATAGGTTTTTTCGCAAGGAATTGCAGTTGCGTTATCTTCTCAATGATTTTTATGCCAATTTTTCTATTTAAATTCATTTTTCGACCAGTTTTGAATATTTCAACGAATTTTTGGTGAGCTTCTGGTATATTCAATTATAACAGCGGTTCTCAATCTGGGGTACGCGCACCCCTGGGAGTCCTCAAAAACCTTCAGGGGGTACGAGAAAGAAAAATCAGTAATGGCGGCCAAAGCAATTTTTCTTCATTTTTTGTTCAAACTTGCTGTGAAAACATGGCTGTAGCAATCAAGAAACCATAAGTCAATTTGAAACCTGAATAAGACTACCACAACATGATCTATCACTACTCTTTCCCATCTGCTAGAACATTCCGATTAATGCTCCGTACAAATGTGTACGACCTTCGTTGCAAATTATATTTAGTATCCTATCTACTAGTTATTTTGCGGTGCCCTCATGGCATGAAAGCCGAAATAAACTCGATCGCGTGAAAAACA
Organism: Wyeomyia smithii; assembly: GCF_029784165.1. Lineage (NCBI taxonomy): Eukaryota > Metazoa > Arthropoda > Insecta > Diptera > Culicidae > Wyeomyia > Wyeomyia smithii. The sequence goes on from NC_073694.1 coordinate 53,702,545, forward strand.
TAATGATGATTTATTTATTGTTAATAAACGGAAATTTAATCATTTTCTCTTCTGCAGTTTGGTATTTGATGCAAATCTTTCCTACAAATGTAAAAAGAAGGTATTCGAAAATGTTGTTCATAATGTGCAAATTTTATCAACTGGCTACTCTCTGCTGATCTGTACGGATGTGGACGATCTACGTAACAAATTTAATTGGCTACCGTGCGTACTGGAGTTGATTCCTGACAAACTGCTTTTTCATTTCATTTATAAACGAACTCTAAAAACAAAGAGCATATTTCTATGTACGTTTAAAAAGTGTGTTTAAAACAGACTCTTTTTTGACGTAGGACTACGTCTAACCGCACTATATCGAGATAAATTCTGCGGAAAACTAAAACCAAGGTGTGACGTTGGAATGAAAGATTTCAAACGTTAATACTGATGTAACCACATGATGAATCACAATAATTAATGTGTCGTTGGATTGATAAAATGATGAATAATGTTGTGATTCTTCAGTTATCATTATCACTTCATTGTTAAACAGTGAAAATTTCATAAAAGTTTCAAGGTCGAATTTACACGAACATTGTACCTATCACATGCGAGCACGCCCGGCACCTACTTCATGAGTAGACACCAACTGCCTGCTGTGATATCCTGTATAGCAGTACAAAAAAAATTTACAGAATCTCTCCGTCCCAATAGGTCAACTTATTTATTCGTCATTCGCCTCGAAGTCAACATGTCAACTAATGTTTGCTTATATGACCCTAGACTATTTTGATGTCTTGAAGGTGAAGCTTTTTGGGAAAGTTCGTAACCACCTCGTCTATCAGACAGTTTTTCATTCGGCTGTTAGAATATTATTAGAACTGATGTCTTGAAGGAAAACATGCTGGCAGAGGCAACAATACTATACCGAGCAATGTATGAATAGAGCGCTGGTCACTCGTCATCTATCAGTGCAGAAGAATGCGATATTCATTTGTGTGCAACCACGCGAAGTGAAGACTACATTGTCGCTGTCGACGCACAGTGATGCGTGTTGGGTTAACGCGTGGGTGTCGTTTTGCGATCTGGAACACAATCGAATTTCCATTTGAATTTTCTTCTTCTTGTTTCGTATAGTAGCAAATGTTAGTATTCTATATGATTATCCGGGTGCCGCAAATACGCTGCGCCACCGGGGACAACAAAATTCTGTACGTGGCGGTAGAGGCAGATAGCTGGGTATTTAAATTAGGTGCATTGTACAGATAAAATGCGTTTTTTATTTTTGAACTCTAGATCTGTATAGAATGTTGCTTTTTCGCGTATTAAAGAAAATTGACTGTATTATAATGAAAAATATTCATGAATGTTAAAGAGAATATTTTTTCTTCTAAATTTAAGTAACTTAAGGCTGCTTTAATCATGATCATTATATCACCGGAACATGTCTCCGGTCATTTCTGAAAAATCGTTTTAACGATTTTGGTCATTCGCTTTGGCAACATAAAGAACCAAAATACCTTTCCTTTGGAGGATGTTGAGTTTAAATTTATTGAAAAAAAATCGAGAAAACTGAAAAAATATGATTGTAGTCCTTCGTCAACTATGCGGTCGTGTCTTGGATACCACCCACCTGTTTATTTAATTTTAATGAATAACATAAAAAATACTGCTGAGGATCGACATGTAATAGAAAAAAACTCATCTTGTCAGAGGGCGAAAATAATATTTACTCATGTTTGAGAAGTAATCCGTTGCAGCCTACACATAGTTGCAGTGTGATTTTGAGATAAACTGAAGGAAGAAAAGCAGTCCCAAATTCCTGGTCAAAGCTAAACACCGAGTTGAGACTGAAACTCGAACACTTCACACGGCTGGGGCGAACTTTAAGAGCTGCTGCTGTACCAATAATAGCAAACACAAGAGGGCACACTACAAACGAGTCCAACGAGCTAGAGAGAGAGGCTAAGTCCCGGCAGGCTAGTGCGGATGAGACCTAAATGGAGAAGCCCTCATATTTCTGCGGACAGTGTGTACATCTTGTAGATGCTCCATTGTACTTGCTTGGGGTTTATCTGGTTGCTTTCATCTCGGCTGCTTTCCATGTGGGGCTGATGGGCAGCACCACAATCCGAGGCTGGCTGGCATAGCAAACAAGGCCCCCGACGCGAAATCGGGCGCGGGTAGAAACGCACACACCGGCGTCGGTGGTGGCGACGGCGGAGGCAGGAAGGGAGGTCTGTCGATAATAGTTTTGTGGCAGTGAATGGGAGATGCAGCAGCAGAGCGCTGCGATGGGATGAGGATGATTTCACGTGGTGCTTGCGCTGGCAGCAACGACGCAGATCAACAGCAAAATCGCTCTATAGGTCCCTACACTCTACACACATCAAGAAGTGAATGTATTCGCGGCAGCAGCCAGCCAGCGCCGCGCTTTGGGGATGCCGGGGATAAAGAGAAGATTAAGGGTATTTGGTTTTAAATCGTTTATTTGATCGTCATAATAACAGAGGGAAAAATATAACCCGCTATAAAAACTGCATGGATGCGAACGAACGAGCGAAGCGGCGCAAAAAAAAAACAGAAAAACACACGAACCCGATCGAAAGAACGCGCAAACCGCACAAAAATGATAAAAAATGAAGTCGAAACCGGTGCGAAGATAAACCGGCAAAGAAACCCACCAGAATCATCCCGCTAGATTGTCATGCAATACTCCTCCGGTTTCAGTGATCGAGTACTCGTACGTCTTTTTTTATTATTTTCTTCGTTTCATTTTTAAGGAGTGGGACAAGTCACTCCAGGAGGCTTCGAAGATTCCGAACGACTTCCCTCCTCCTTCTGGTTCCTTTCCACAAAGCCCGCGATGGGCTTCGCACTGTAGGCGTAGGTTGATGAGTTTGTGCGCTTCGCAGCGAGCATTCGAATCGAACTTTCAGCTGAAATCCGAACCGTGATTGGTAATTTCTTGGAAGTAGTAAATCGTTCAAGTTGGACACGATCAGGAAAGTAGCTACCCACACATACACTCATTCATACCTATGGCGAAGGAAGTGCTGACCGGGGGGGAGCGAGGTGGGTCAGTCGAATGTCTGTAAAGTGGCGTAAATTCCTTACTTGGATGACCCAACTTGAATCGCCACCAGCTTCCTACCAGACCAACGTTTCTTGCCGCGCCGCAGCAGGCAACAGCACATCACGCGAGCGCAACGGGCTAAATAAATCGGTCTGCCATGGCGGCCACCAGTAGCGGCAGTGGAGATCTTATTATCAAATCCATCAAATGGAAAACGACCAAATTAGCAAACACTTGGCCGGCCGTGAATTACCCTACCAGTCTCTGTCCGTGCGGCATGTGTCGCTGTTTCAATCTCCGGACGAAGCCACTTCAAACAAATTCAATTGGCTGACTGGTCATCCATTATCGGCCTGCCGGTTGTGGCCGCTGGCGAAACGGAACGGCCCCCCTGTTCCCTTCCGATCCAAGAGCGAATAGTACACAAATGGCGCTCTAATTATGACACTGACATGAAAGGTCGCTATTGAGCCGTGCGAGGATGTTATTTATTGTTTCAGGGTGTTATGATAGCTGTTATTGTAATCAATCAACCGTTCGGAGTCGGATGGCGCCCAATTAGAGGCGACAGTCAGCAGTGAGTTCAATCGGATCGGGGACAGTTGTGCAGCAATCACCCGTCGTGTGACGCCCTCTGCAGTGGTGAAATGGACTTGATAGGGATTTGCTTTGTGCCAAGACCATTCGAACGTGCTGCGAAATGTGACTTCGTTTGAAATTTTGGTTTGGTTACTTTTGTTGGATTGTAATGCCTATAGGACCTAATGTTATTTGAAAATTTATAGTTTTTAATGTTTTTTTTTTTTGTCAAACTAATCTAAGTTAATACGAAACATATTGATTCTATAATATAACGCGATATTTTTAACTGCAATGAAATATTTCTGAAATGCTGGGCACCACCTTATTCTCCAATAACCATCATTCATTTCGCTATGTGTAACTTTACAAAAAAGCGTATGGCAAAACGATATTTTTGTTTTTCAAAAATTATAATTTTAAATGTGCTGGTCCCATCAAAATGACATAAGAAGAAAAGTAATAAGTAAATAGGTTAAACTGAAAAAACCTTTTTGTCTCTGTATCGTTTTTTTTTTTTCTTTTCCCTTTCTTTTTTTTTATTGATTTTTCTTTCCATTTTCCTCTTCCTTTCTCACTATATCTCTCTTCCTTTTTTCTATCTACCTTTTACTTTCTTTCTATCTAGTTCTGCTCATTTCTCTATATTTCTTTTTCTCCATCTGTTCTTTCTCTCTCACTTTTTCACCTTATCTTATCCTTCTCTATCTTTTCTTTTTTTTCCTCTATTGACGTAGAATTACGTTTTTGTGGGACGCGACTTATTGCTTTTAAAGTAAAATAGCAGCTAAACTAATAGAGCTAGATGCTCGATGTCAAAGAACAACTTGTAGAGTGGATTTCAATGTTTAATTTAGTCATTGACAAAATCCATGTTTATCACACATTTCAGAGAGAAAAATGCAGTTTAGTTCTCAAAAAACATTTGATTTCACGTTTGTTCCTTTCTATGTGCTTCTTATTTTCCCTAGTGGGGCGTTTTTAAGACAGTATTGGTTACGAAATTTTCCCAGCTATCCAACAAAAACAACAGAAATGAGCTAGCTATTACACTTCTTGTGATAGACCTCGTTAAAGGCAAACATAACCGAAGACTGAAAAAGTGAATAACTCTGCAGTGGTTGAGTTCTAACCATATGCGTAGAAGGATTTTTTTCATCAAATAGGGTCCTCTATCACCCCTTAACGGATTTTAAGTGAGCTACCTAACACTCTGTATATCAACTTTATTGATTCTAAAATAACAAAAAAAAGAAAGATAGGTTTTGTTTTTAGTACAGTGATTAATCGTTTAAGTTCGGTTTGCTGTGACCAGAGATCTGGAGGTTCGTATCGCGTAGCTTACTCTCACAGGACATAAAATCGGTGTCTGCGAATCAGCTCTTCGATTCGCGATTAGCTTTTGTATCTGACGATTCAATCCTGATCTTTCCTACCCATCATACACAAATACCCTTCCTGTGACACCCGTAGAGATGCAGAGGTGAACTCGGTCCCATAACAACGTTTGTCGAACTAACAATCCTCTTCCTGTTTTCCCCCAACGACTGTAAGGACGTGGCCGGCGCCGTTATTGATCTTTTTAAAGGGAGAGTCACAGAATTGTTGTACATTGAAGATGGTATAACCAGTGCTGATAAAAGTCATTTTCCCCAGCAAAATTCTTCAAAAATTACAGCCAATCATTTTCAATTTTCACTTCCAATGATCGCAGCACTCTTTCAGATACAATAGATTTTCGTCCTAGTAACGTGCTGTTATACTCAGATGAAATAGATCGCGCGCATCGTTCACGGTTACGGAATAAAATTTGACGACAAATCCAACCAAATGATCTTCACTTCAAAGCGAAAAAGAAAAACAAACAGTTCACTCAACCAAAATGAAACTCACCGAAACACTTTTTCACTGACACTGACCGATGCCTTGACAATCTTCGTTAACTGATAAACTGATTTTGTTGCCTTGCTTCCATCGCATGAAACATGAGGTGTTTTGACAGTTCACTTCCATGCAAAAAGCGGGAAGGGAGAACTCTGAAAGGATTGTAAAAAAATAACGTTTATGGATGCTTTTTTTCACTTTCACTCAAGAGTGTCAACAAATATAAACCCTGGGTATAACATCCAAAAACTATCTATGTGGTTCTCTGTGCAACTTCACTACCTCAGGTCAATAACGGAGGTGTAACTACGATATGTACGGTCGTCAATGCTCATGCTCATGCTCTCTGCCTCTCTCTTCTTTTCCTCTTTTTCTCTCTTCATCTCTCCTCTCTCTCTCTTCATATCCTCTCTCTTTCTATCTTCCTTTCTTCTCTTTCTCTCTCCATTACCTCTCTTTATTTCTTCTCTCTACATTTTCTCTCGTTCTCTCTCCATCTTCTCTCTCTCGTCATCTTCTCTCTCTCTCATCATCTTTCTTTTACAATCTTTTCTCTCTCTTCTTCATCTTCTCTCTCTCATCATCTTTCTTTTACAATCTTTTCTCTCTCTTCTTCATCTTCTCTCTCTCTATCTCTGTCTCTCTATCATTCTCCATCTCCCTCCTACTCTCTGACTCTATCTCTCTACATATCTCTCTCTATCTCTCTCTATCTCTCTCTTCATATTCTCTCTCTCTGTATTCATCTCATCTCTTCTTTTTCTCTTCTACTTCCTTTTTATCTCTTCGTCTTTGTCTCTCTCTCTCGCTTCTTCCTTTCTCTCTCTTCATCTTCCTTTTTCTCTCTCTCTCTTTTCATCTTCATTCTCTCTCTCTTAATCTTCCTTCTCTTTCTCTTTTCATCTTCCTTCTCTCTCTCTTAATCTTCCGTCTCTTTCTCTCTTCACCTTCCTTTCTCTCTCTCTCTCTCTCTCTTCATCTTCCTCTCTCTCTCTCTTCCTTCATATGCCTTCCTCTCTCTCTTCATCTTTTTCTCTTTCTGTCTCTCTCCATATTCCTTTTTCTATATGTCTCTCTTTTAATTTTTCTCTCAGTCTTTCTCTCTCTTCATTTTTTTCTCTGTCTCTCTCTCTCTTCATCTTTCTCTCTCTCTTCCTTCAGCTTCCTCACTCTCTCGTCATCTTCTTCTCTCTCTTTATTTTCCTCTCTCTCTCTCTTTCTCTTAATCTTCCTCTCTCTCTCTTTATTTTCCTCTCTCTCTCTCTTTCTCTTAATCTTCCTCTCTCTCACTATATTTTCTCTCTCTCCATTTTCTCTTATCTTTTTTTTTTCTCTCTTTGCAGCTATTAAATCTCTAAAATCACAGTGACCCCACTGCAAAATTAATTTTGACGAACATGCGAGTAGATTTGTGATTTTATTATTTTTATCTCCAAGCCTATCGATTTATCTTGAAATAGGTCATCTCAGATCTTTTTTATTATAAGTTAGAACACTGTTTTGTTTGATATGCATATTTGCATTTTTCTAAATTTTCTGGCTATGTATGCATGGAACATTGCAAGTTTTTGTACTCAGTAGGTGTTTTAGTACAATCATTTGACAGGTAAGAGATTATCGGTGCAAAACACCGTTGCCGGCGCCGTTCTGGATCTATACAACGCGGAAGCTACTGAGTTGTTGTACATTGAGGATGGTAAACTGATCCCAAGTTGCCATATACGTGGTTCCCTGTGCAACTTCACTAGCTCAAATTCATCACTTAGGCTGAAGACATACTGAGGCGTAAAATGAAGCGAAGCGTTGAGCGCATGTGAAGCGGAATAAACAGAAGCGTTGGGTGAAGGATCCTATGACATACTGGAGCGAGCGTCGCAAATGCGTTGTTTTGTCATATTCCTAGATTCCAGTAGCGGTGTTATTTTAAGGAAATATGAATTCGTCCAATGAAGATTTTTTTGCTTCTTCAAGCACGGTAAATTACGTTTTTATTAAATATAGATTTTTTATGAAATAAAGTAATATTTCTGGAATGAGTTACACTACAGACGTAGTAAAAAATATAAGAAATTGTTCTAAATTTTGAACCCGTTGATCCCGAGCAACGTTCAACTAGTTTATAATATCTGTTTGGATTTGAATAACCCATGTGAGCACAGCTAGTTACTCAGCGGCTTGCGTTTTCGCGACCAAAGAATGCAGCATGCTAGATTCCTGGCCATTCGAATCAAAACTCAAATATATCAATCAAAAATACCAGTGATATTTTCCCGACGACCTGAAAATTTTTTCCGATAGTATTGTCTATCCTAATTTTTTTTCTTTTTTAAAATTTAAGACCGAAATCAGGTTTAGTCTGAACGTGGTATTACTGCACTAACATTTTCTAAACATTTTAACATTTTCTAAACGAAAATGTATTTTATTTTCTTCTTTTCAATCACAAAACCAAAGCAAAGCAAATATAAAGCATCTGGCGATGAAAGATTCAGTCTGAATATGGTATTTCCGCGTACGTATACGCGCGTCAAAACACTACTCGTTCTGTTTCGCCGCCTCTACCGACGCGTCTTTGCCGCTCCAGTATGACCGGTTTGAGCGTTTCGTATAGACGTTCGAAGAAGTAGCTCAGACGCCTTTGCGGCGCTTTTTGCTTCGCTTCATTGACGCCTCAGTATGTCATTAGCCTTAGGAGCAACTACGAAATGTGAGGTCATCAAGCTCAAACTCAGATCTCTTCAAACATAAGTTTTATAGGTAGACAATTTACTCGCCTCTTCTTAACATTGACAAAATGCCAAAAAAAGCAAAAAAAAGTTTTTCGTAACAACTAACTTTTTCAAAAATGATACGGATGGATACTACGCGTAATTGAAGGGCGAGTACAACAGCTGTTCAACACATGATATCAAGATCATCATGAGGCATTACAACGCTCAGGTGGACCAGAAGAAGATATTCAAACCGGTAATTAAAAAGTTTTACGTGCACCTACTGATCAACGAAAACGGAATCATCGATTTCGCCGTCTCTAAGAATAAGGCGGCACCTTAAGTATCTTTTTTCAGTAGAACCTCCCACAGCGGTGAACCTGGAGGTCAACAGATCAGATAAAATATTAAATCGAACCCGTATTGAAAGATGGTCGGCACTTCTCGGTCAGATTATATTATATATTAAGGGGGGGGGGGGGGGGGATTTGTTAGTAGCTCAAGTATTTATGATAAATATTAGTAAGTAATGAGTATGTGTGTCCAATCACAAATGGTGACTTCTCAACACTGTTCACAATTTGTAATTTTAATTGTTAGGATTTGTTTGCATTCGCAACTAGGACTTATCATTCGTAGGGATTTAATCCTACTTGTCAGAAAGGGGGAAGTAAACTTATAACTAACTTAATTGCTAACTTATTGGCTATAAAGAGAGCTTATCGTAGCAATAGAGGATTGCAACGATTTTTGTCGAAAATTGTTAATAATTTTATTTGACATAGCTTCAATGGTTCAACAACAGTAAGTCTATGTAATTCGAGTATACCAAACCAAGGAGGACGCTTCAAAATCATTTTCAGAATTTTATTCTGAATCCTTTGGAGCGTTTTCTTCCTTGTTGAACAGCAACTTGACCAGATCGGTACAGCATAAAGCATTGCTGGTCTAATAATTTGTTTGTAAATCAAAAGTTTGTTCTTTAAACAAAGTTTAGAATTCCTGTTGAGGAGAGGATATAAACATCTCGTATATTTGATGCACTTGGCTTGTATACTCTCAATGTGCTCTTTGAAAATAAGTTTTTTTATCGTAAATTAGTCCCAAGTACTTAACCTTGTCAGACCAACTTAAAATAACCCCATTATCTTGACAACGTGATTATTGTTTGGCTTGAGGAAAGAAGCCCTAGGCTTATGCGGAAAAATATCACTTGAGTTTTAGAAGCATTGGGAGAGATTTTCCACTTTTGCAAGTAGGGAGAAAAAATATCTAAACTTTTCTGCAATCGACTGCATATTTAATTTATTTTTCTTCAATTCGGCATTACATATTATGTGTTAATACATAAACTGAGATATGGATACACTTTCAACAACTGGATTATTCGAAGGAAATTAATTAGATTCAGAACACTAGCTGTTCAGTCAAATGAAGGAAAAAATTTAAAAAAAACCCTCGATAATTGCAAATAGTATAAGGGATAGTTAAAGGAAAGGTGAGTTTAATTATTCTACTAGTTTTATTTATCACAGTTTTATGCGGCTAGGCGCTCCAACAACTTTGGAAGCATTCGTTGAAACCACTCGTTGAGTTCTTCCATGTTTGCAGTTAGGTGAACATCCTCTGTTGGGTGAAGTGGGTCCAAATTCAAAATCATTTTTAGTAGCCGGTTCTGCATCACTTGTAGCTTTTTTCTGTGGCACGCAGCGCAATCACACCAAGCAGGAAAACCATATGTAATTGATGGTTTGTTTGAACACCGTTTTGTACAGCTGCAGCTTTGACTTTTTGTCAAGGTGTGATCGCCGTTTAATCAGTGAATAGAGTGCTCTTGTGAGTTTATCGCATCTAGTTAAGGTGTTTTTAATATGTGCTGCAAAGTTCAGTTTTCGATCTAATATCAGGCCTAGATATTTTACATCGTCTGACCATGGGGCTAATTCCCCACACACGGTAATCTGACTGCGGGCAAAATTGCGCGGGCTTCGTTTTCGTGTAAAGAAGATTGCTTGCGATTTGCTAGCATTAGTTTTGATCTTCCATCGTTTCTGGTAGTTTCCAATAGCATTTTGGGCAGCTTGCAGTTTATTGACAACTATCGTTGGATCCGAGTTAGAAGTGGTGAATCCGGTGTCGTCCGCAAAAAAAAAATTACTGGACACCGTCTACCAATACGAGGTCAGCTGTAAACTGCCGTGAGATGACAAAGTGACGTAAGTGCCATTTTCCCGAATATGAATTTTTCATACCAATTTGTTCATTATTCGAATACCTATCTATCGATATCTTCCTTTTCGTTGTAACTTATCCGTACGTTGCATAAGATCAAAGAAACAAAGTGACGTTGGCACACATTTCCATACAAAAGTGACGAGAAATTCTTTCGTTTTTGGGCCGTACTGAAAAACTGATCACTTGGATCTACGTCACAATGTCATATCACGGCAGTAAATATGTTGTACAGCGTAGGACTGAGAACTGCTCCTTGGGGGACTCCATAGGGTACCCTTTTCTGGTCAGATGATTGCCCGTTGACAACAACCCTGAACGAACGATTTACAAGGAACGAACGAATGATTTTTAGCATGTACAAAGGGAAATTTCCTTGAAGCATTTTGTGCAAAATTGCTTCTTGCCGAACAGAATCGTACGCTTTTTCAACATCCAGAAGTACTAGGCCCGAAGATTTTCCGAGTGCGAAGTTGGTTTTAACCTCTTTCACAAGTCTTAGAAGCTGATGGTTGGTCGAGTGACCTCTTTTAAATCCGAATTGAACGTCGGGTATAAAACGTGTGTTTTCAAGGTGTTGATTAATCCGATTTAGTATGGTTCGTTCAAAAAGTTTGCTGAGGGTAGGAAGTAAGCTAATGGGCCTGTAGTTCGAAGCGTTCGTTGGGTCCTTGTTTGGTTTTGAAATAGCAATGACTATCTCATGCTTCCAACTCGAGGGAAAGTATCCAATTCGAATACATGCGGCAAAGATTTTGGCTAAAAGTATGTGTGCTTTTCGTGGTAATCTCTTTAGTACACAGTTTAGGATTTGGTCTTGGCCGGGCGACTTTTTGGATTTTAGCTTCTTGATAAGCTGTACTATTTCTTTGAGACGGATCAGCCACGAATGTGCATAGGACAGGTTGGTTAGATCGATGTGATTGATCGAGTCGTTCACCGCAGCGACAGTTTCGGCGTCGTCTACCATTTGGTTGATATGAGCCTGAGTAAAACTGTTTGCTAGCAGTTGTGCCTTACCGGATGAAGATGCCACTATGAAATCGCCTTGACACAAAGGAGGACTATATTTGGTCGATTTTCGCAATACCTTGGATATTCTCCAAAGTGTGTCACGGTCACTTTCGAGTGTCCGTAGTGTTTCCTCGAATTTTTTGAAGCGTGCCTGGGCGCAATCAGTCCGAATCCTGCAGTTCAGTGATGATACAATATCTCGATAGATAGGGTCTCTTCTTCTGTACCATTGTCGCCGACGTTTGTTGCGCAGTGCTATTAGTTGTCGAGTGTGATCGGAAATAGTTTCAGTTTGATATGTGCGTTGCATTATTTCAGAAACCGAAACAGTTTTTGCCTCTAGTATTGTGGTTGTCATTAGGTCGATTGCGTTATCAATTTTACTCTCGTAATCCAAAGTCGCTATGGTCGGATTTAGAAGGTCCAGTTTCAAATTTATTTCTTGTTGAAAGCGAAACCAGTCAGCACGAGCGTAACAGCGATATTTAGGTACAGTTTGTTCGAGCGGCGCTGTTAAGGTGATGTTAAATGCTACTGGAACATGATCGGATGATAAATCGTTCGACGTACTCGGCCGTAGGGACAAAACGTGAAGGTATCCGGGAAATGGATTAAAAAGTTACGGCTAGCTGCTTCTTGGTAAAGTATTGTCCCGGTTTCGTTGGCGCTAGAGCAGTTCCAGTATCGATGTCGTGCATTAAAGTCTCCCACTATGAAAAAGGGTACAGTCCTTCTGGTAAGAGTTGAAATATCTCGACGGAAATGAGTCCAGGTAGAGCGTCTCCTCGCCCCAGGAAAATAGGCTGCAATCAAGTGCACCTCCCCATTCGCAGTGCTAATCGAAATGCCTAAAGATTCTATCGTTTTGGTGTTGATGGACAGCTCAGTAAATTTTAGCCCCTTACGAACAGCGATCAGAACTCCCCCACCTCGCTCAGCCTCATTTGAGGCCCTATCGTAACGATCGACTGCATATGACACGAAGATCTTTTCCTTTAACGGAAATGCTTGTGTCATCGCAGAACAATGACTTTGTGCATCCTGGAGGCAAATCAGGAAGATCTGAAGTGAATATGTTGTACAGGACTGGACCCAAGACTGAACCTTGAGGTACACCTGCTCTGACAGGAAATCTATCAGATTTTGAATTCTGATAGACAACCTGCAGAGTTCGATCAGTAAGATTTTTTTCTAAATTTTGATTAGAAAAATTGGAAAATTAAAAGTTTGCAATTTCGCAATCAAACCTTTATGCCAAACACTGTCGAATGCTTTTTCTATGTCTAAAAAAGTAGCGCCAGTGGAATAACCTTCAGATTTGTTAGCTCGTATCATATTAGTAACTCTGAGCAATTGATGACTTCTCGGACATCATTGACGTTAAAACCTACCGAGGCATTAATTTCGATTCAGATCAATACCTAACAAGATCGCTCGAAGCTGCGCTCCTAGACGAGGGTGAGCAGGTTGGTACCTCTCTCGAGGACTGTTGGAGCACAGTAAAAACAGTCATTAACAAGATGGAGAACGTCCTAGAATACATATGCGAAACGAAACCGACGGAATGAGTGATTCAACGAAGAGTGTTAGCAGGTGCTGGAAGAACGTACGTAGCTACTAATGTTGCGTCAAGTCAGAACGTGGAGCGCTATAGACAGAAGAGGAGAGAACAAGACCAACTATTCCGGAATCACTCTCATGAGACGCGAAAGTTCTGCCAGAAACTCAACGCACCTCGCTTTATTCCACGAGCCGTGAAGTTACCGAAAGGTGGGAGAAGCACTTCGATGAACACTTGAATGGCGTACAGTAAAAGGATCAAGATGGCAAAGGATGTGGCATCGTCGGTGCAGCAGAAGATGGTGACTCCAAACGATAGCGGAAGTTAAAGATGCCATCAAGCTGTCAAAGAACAGAGAATGGGCCGGAGGTGGTGTCGGAGCCATGCCTATTAAGATGGGCCCGGACAAGTTGCCGAATATCTGCATCGACTGAATGTCAAGATTTGGGATACTGAACAGCTGTTGGAGGAGTGGAAGAATGAGGTTATCTACGCTAAAAGGAGAAAAACTGTGTTCCCGCAAGTCATACCGGTAGTACGGCCATAAGACATGGCCTATGCTTGAGAAGGCGAATGAACCACAAACTACAAGAGCTGCTTGAGAAGCCATCTATCGTCAATTCCGCTAAGCTTGGCAGGTTGCGGTGGTTCTTGAAACCAATTTGTCAAAAGGGCGAGACTGCAGCCATGGACCAAGCGGAGTGGAGACGACTCTTACGTACAGTAAAGGCTTGGCACTGTTTGGTAAGGTAAGTCGTGCTTACTGAAGGGGTTCACAAGCATCATAGAATGACCATAAGACCAATTGTGCTCTACGTTCACGAGACGTGGATACTAGAGATGGTCGGGTTTGGCTTTTTTCAAACCCGTACCCGACCCGAACCCGAGAATTTTTTTCGATCAAACCCGAACCCGACGCGAACCCGATAATTTTTTTCGATCACACCCGAACCCGAAAATTTTATTTTTTTGAAACCCGAACCCGAAACTGTAAAATCCGAACCCGAGATTTTTTTTGGGTCGTTTTTTTGTACCAATATGAGGTTGCCCTGAAGCTTTGGGCCTCGAATGGTATTGAAATGATAGTGATTTTCACAGTTGCATGAAATTAGATATCATTATCTAATAAAAATGCATATTTGATATAGTCGAGTTTCGGGCTTTCAGACCTACATCCACCATTTTCAAACCCGAACCCGATTTTTTTTTTTCACCAAACCCGAGCCCGACCCGTACCCGACACCTTCAAACATTTTCAAACCCGGACCCGACGGGTACGGGTTTCGGGTTTGAAAACCCGAAACCCGACCATCTTTAGTGGACACTGCTCGAAGAGGACTCATTGCATGATTTTCGAACAACGGGTACCTACTTACAACCATCTTCGGCTACATGTTAGAAGACGGTGAGTAGCGGCGAAGGTTGAGAAACTCACTGGCGAATCTAGAACGTGGAAATTCGGTTGGTACACGACGAAGAGGACCGGTTGGACCATGATTTAGGACGTAAGTACGACGAAAAAGAGTGCAGCGAGCAAGGTGGTTATACAAGCAATGAATCCTCGCGGAATTAAAGTTACGCGTCCAACAACCAAGTTTGCTGGAAGAATTTTGTTCTTCAGGCTTCAGCTTAACATTGTTATGCCAAATAAAATAAAGTAGTTGGGTAACTTCCTTCAAATGTTTATAGTTGTGTTCAGGACATTAATCGAAATAGCGAAAACATCGAGAGCGTCACGAAAATTGTCCAATTTCAAATGTTCATAACTCAGTCAGTTTTCAACGGATTTCCTTCATCTTTGCAGTAAACGATTAGAAAATTACCTACGCGTCCACTAAAATACAAAAACTTATAATTTTATGATGCCAACTATTGTACTATTGAAAAATCTAAAACCTTGTCTTGAACGCAGATGACAACCAGTCTGAGGTGAAAACAAAGCCAAATATCATCCAAAAAAAATGAATATATAGCCAGGTCCGAGAATCGACTCCAGATGTCGTTTTGAAATTCAAGATGATAACTTCTGGTCTCTAAAAACCCAAATTGGTCGAATACTATCTGAACTGAATATTTCCGGAATTGTACTTATATGATGAGGACTATTGTACTATCGAAAAATGTAGAGCCTTGTTTGAACGCAGATTACGACAAGGCCAAATATCGTAAAATTTGGGTACTTTTGGAACCAGGTAGATATCTAAAGGCCGTAAATCGACCCCAGATGTCATTTTGAACTTGTCAGTGCCACCACATTATTTCAGTGTTATTTTATTAGTATTGGATAAAAGTTGTTGACGTAAACTTATTGATGCAATGATGTCAATCATTCAAAAAATTATTGAGCAGAAGAAGTTTGCAATAATGCGAGTAATGTTACAAACAGCTTTATGTGGTTTTTCACCGATTTTGCAGTTGAGGCTTTGCACACAACCCTTCTATTGTTCTTTTGACAATGAAGAGGTGCTAAACCAACAACTGTGTTTCAGCAACCTTTCATTCTTTTATTTAAAAGACTTCGAGCCAACTAACTAACACTTTTCTTCTGGGTTACCAATCAATTAAAAAAGTTAATAAATAATTATCGGACCCAATATTCCCTAACCTGTAGCAAGAAATACATTCACATAAGACAGGCTATCGTATTGTACGTTGACCTTGCGTATGTGTCTCAATCTCTTTTTTAATGTTTTTTTTGCCTCAAAAAATAACAGAAATACAGAAAATTTCGTTCAGACAGTGTAAAAAAACAATTTAATATATGTACTTACACCGGGAGTCTGCGCCTGCGGTCCGTACGGATACCGAGTCCATTCTAGGGTTGCTTCCTTTGTTGTGTCCAGAAGTACAACTGCAATGAAACAAGAAAAATACGTGAAGATTATTAAATGATCGAATTAGGAAATGGGAAAAACTCTTAGTGAAATAGGAATACAATATTCTTGAAATGTAAATTACGAGCACAAATAAATTCAAGCAGCAAATTGATTCCACCCAACATTAAAAGCCGATCTAAAAGCATCACTGCCAAGAATCAATCAGTATATGCTGACACTGTATTTGTCAGCTCATGAAACCTCTGCTAACATCCGGATGCGGAGCATAAAATTCCAACAAACATCGGATAATAAAACTTTCCGAAGATGTCGGTAGTATATTCACTCCGAAGCACCCGGCATTGCGGATGCATTGGAAATATTGAAAAGAACTTTGATTTCCTCCGAAAAGAGGTTCTGTCCGCCCCACCGCCACCCACGGGCTCACTTTCACACAAGTGACTCAAGTTATTCGACTCTCGCACATATCGTAGCTCCGGCATGCAGTTCAATGCTTTCAACTGCCAAAATGTTCCATTGTCGTTTTGACGCCAAGAGTAACTATACCTACTCTCTCTCTCCCGCTGTGGCTCGTACCATTTCCAGTTGGGCGTGAGTAGCATTCAATAGCCATCCAATAATGGGGCGGAGGTGGGCTCGTCCCCCGAAAATCATCTCTCCGATTTACGCTCATCGTTGCATGCCATCCATCGAACGCCGAGAGCAATTAATAATTTTACGATGCACCGGAGTGAACCCCACATACCATACCCAAGTGCCGCCCCGATGCCCCCTCCGTTTCGTTCTTCTATCCGTCGATTCACTCGATCAATGGGTACTTGCACATTTATTTCACCTCCCGCATCAACGCATTAGAGGTGCGTTCGAATGGAAACAATATGCCGATATGGATGCGTGCAGAGTGGAAAAGTATGGAAAATTGGGCGAATCGTAAAATGCCTGGTTAGGTAGGTGCTTAATATTCATTTCCGCCCTTTCCCCGTTCTTCCTATTCCACTTCGCCAGTGTCGATTGCCTTTATTTGCCATCCGTAGCGAAGCTGCTTGACAGACTATTTCAGCGTTTCCACTTTGCACGATTCGAATGGCACAAGCCGATTATCACCAGGAGCAAGTAGAGCACCGATAGATATCTACCACCCACCCACAAAATTGCTGCTGCTTTACGGTGTGGTGTTCGAAGTGGAGTTTGTACGATTGGAATTATCATCGATTTGTCAATGCTGGCAGGCTTTTTTCTGATTTCTAGTGTACTTCGACTCACCTACGGGCTGTTGTTTTCGGAAATTTTGACACGATGGAAAGTCTTCAATCTTGTGTATAAATCGAGCGACACGTGTGTTCCACGTGTCCTAGTTTCGTGTATGTACGCTTCCTGAATGCACTTTCCAAGTGACACTTCGAAGTCCAAATACTGCATTAGTAGCAGTGTGGACTTTTGAATTTCAACGGAATTCCAAGACGAAAAAATTAAAACAGAAATAAAATCCAGGCATGATGTTGTTTTGATTTTACATTCACTGAGAAGATGTCTCAAGTTTCAATTTATTAATTTTAAACATTTCTAAACCGAAAACAGTGAAACAAATAAATTCTTTTAACGTGTGATTAAGAGCACAATGTATAATCGTGAGCACATGTCACCTAAGTCCAAACTAAGAAAAAGAACTGTCACAGCATATTAGAAAAATTCAGATGCCATTCCAAAAAAAAAACTATCCATGGCACTCTGTTTCACTTAACCATTTATCAGATATTTTTCCCAGCACCATCGAACTGCACATCTACACAGTCGGACCAATTAAAATCCCTCAAATATGTAGGTACCGTTTCGTTCTCCCTCATTCCCACTGCTGGAGGACACAACCGAGCGCAAATTGATGAGGCTGCTAAATATGTTAAATGACAATTGCCTTATATGAAGCGTAGCGAAATCCATAGACCGTCTTGCTTGTTACTTTTATATTACTGAGCTGATAGACCGAAAATTCTCCGGTTATCGAGAAACGTGAGGGGTCGTCGGTCGTCGGTTAGACCCATTCCATCATCATGGTCAATAAATTAGAAGAAAACAGGAAAACGACACATTCGGCGTAAGATCCGACAATCGTTCAATTCCATTCATCGCTCCGGCTTCCCTTCCTAATCTTTAACAAGACAGTTTTTTTCGTGTTCTCTGCCTTAGCTTCCGAGAAGATTTCCAAAATTGAAACCCTGCCGTCGCGCCGGACGGAAAGCGGCAGATGTTCTCGGTTCTGTTTTCGGCTGACAATCGTAAGAATAGCAGGAGATATTGAGTCACGTTCCGTGGCTAAATAACTTTGGACGTTTGGATCTGTTTGGGTTCAGCTTGATTCTGTTGAACTTTGTGTATGTGCGTATATATTCTGAGCTCGTACGCAACATGTCTAACACTCTTCACATAAGTATCAACAAACTTCCTCCGCTCGAATAAACCCGGCACCCCCGGATGGAACCGGAAGTTTTAAGCTGGTACGGCGATGATTTCAATCAATACCCACGCTTGGGAGGAGGGAATTTTTAACGACAATTCTATAGCCTGCCGGTGGTACCGCCTGGTGTAGTCCTAATGGGACTAGAAATTTATTGACGCATGATGCAAAGGGCTCGCCGCATCGTATCATCGTTTGCGTCCCATTAGTGTCAATCCTTCTTCCGTTTGAAAGAGGATCCGATCCCATTCACACAATCCACAGCAGAAATCTCCAGGATACGCATTCCGACGAGCGACCAACAACGGTACAACAACCACAGGGCAGCAGAACGCTGAGCCAAAGACCGATCCCATAATCGAGTAATGCACACACGACTGAAGTTTTTATGAGCTGATGGTTTGTTTTTTGTTGTTGCTGATGCTGTTGTCGTACCATCGCATCCATCGTAGGGACCTCGTCGTTGGTGGATTCGAATTTGCCCTCTCACTATCAATACGGCGACGATGACGAGGACAACGACGATGGCTCGTGAGAAGATTAATAGGTCCTGACTCTTTTCGTTGGGAAAATTCCACAGCATTTCCTGAACATTACAAAGCGTCATCTCGATAGGGATACTGCTTTCAACTTACTGACAGGTTGGCTCCATAAAAAAAAGATATCAATTGCCTTACGGTGTAAATAACAGATCGTCGGTTTTGTTGAAAGAACTCTTCCGGTATTTTTTTTGTCGTCCTCATCGATCCTGCTGGGAGCTGCGCTGCTGCCGTGCCGGGTCTTGTTTTCTCGTCAATGCGAACGATGCATTCCACATCGGTTTTCAATGAAGTTTTGTATCCTGGAACCATACCGGATCTGAAGTTGGATGCTTTTAAGCCGGTCGCTTTCGAACAATAGTTTGATGAAAGATGGCCCCGTGCGGCCGTTTGTTGCTTTTGTTGGAGTCTAACGTCCTTCCATTGGGATGCGAATGCTATACCGCAACATTGATTCATAACCATATGTTCTTTTAATACTATCCGACGTTTCGTCGCTGATCTGTGACATCTTCAGGGAAAAAACTTCTTATTCGTTCCTTGTCAGTATAGAGCAAGATCGCGCCAAATGGCCTATGGTCGAATATCGACCATTTTTAATTTGAATGAAAATTTGCACACGTATTTGGCTTAGCAAACTGAGCATTTTTCACAGATGGAGAGATTTTTTACACCCATGAGTTACATTCTAAAAGGGCGTATGTCTTTTGGCATAGGTTTTATTCGAAGCATTGTAGCCCAGAAACCGTTGGTTGTATAGAAAAACTGTCTGAAAATGAGTTGTAGGGAAATAAAAATGCACCATAAAAAATATACACTGTACAAAAAAAAAATTCTGACCAAAAGAAATTTAAAATAAACATTAAATTTCATTTCATTAAAATTAAATTTCATTAAAAAAATTCATTAAATGAATTTTTTTTATGGTAGATTAATTTTTTTATAAAAATTCTAATTTAAACATTTTTCAAAATATTTGTATTCTGATGATTCTAAAAGATGCATTGAGTCATTTTGAATCAAATAGCTCTTGGTAGTAAACATTCTAAAGGCATCGTTTTTCAAGTTATTTTGAATTTAAGCTCGGAAAATTATTAATATTTCGGAATATACACGTATTTCTTAACTTGTCCGTGGTTCTCCAGCAAAAACCATTCGTTCATTGGAATGCTTGATCAAAAATATACAATTCATTCTTTGACAACAAAACGATTGGATAAATAACTCAAGCGCTGAACCTTAGCCTACCTACACGTCCCCCCTTGCCGAATGTCTTATAAAAAAATATGTTTGTCGTGCAACACTACCTACTTGTTTACTAATAATAACTGTTTGTAAAGTATGCAACCAATAACTACTAGGTTACCTATAATATCTGTTTTCGTATATAAATACGATTGCACTACTCCAGATGTGTTAGTAACAGTTTGCATTTTGTGAAGATGAATAAAGTGAAAATGGAATACACTAAGCCCAAATGCTGTAAACCCTTTCCTGATCATCGGTGCTCATCAAGCTTACGCAAATTAAACGAAAACGTTATTGCAAAATTAAAAATATTGAACAGTCAAGCTCATTTAAATGCGTCTTTATCAATTTGTGATTCGTGTAGTTATTGGAATGATAGTCAAGCCACCATTCATCCCTTCGTTGTTTACTATTCAGAATTTGGAACACTTAAAAATATCAGCTTCATCATAATATCGGAAGTACTCCATCATGATTCTGTTGCGGTCAGGTGTTCATTAATGAGTTTTTTGAAAACAACAATAGAGTTGGAAAAAGCGATATTAATGTCTGATGGAGTTGCCTCACAATATAAAAATAGAAAAAACTTTGCAAGTTCAAAACAAAATATAACGTCGATGCAGAGTGGCATTTTTTTGCGACTTCTCATGTTAAAGGCCCATGCGATGCAATTGGTGGCATATTAAAACGAATGGCAAGAAATGCAAGTTTAGTTAAAGAACATGAACATCCCATTACAAGCGCAAAAGAATTGTATGATTGGTCTAATCAGAAAAGTAATAAAAATTCATCAAAAATGTCATTTAGTTGGGTATCATATGAAGAATATGAACAAAGAGTAACAGAATGGAGCAATATTTTAAAAAAAATCTATAATAATAGCTGCCACACAAAAGTATTACTCTTTTGTTCCGATTTCAGAAAATAAGATACAAACGAAGCTGTTTTCAAAAGATGACGAATCATTTACTTATGATGTATATAAAAAATAAGGTGAAATAAAGTATCTATGTCATAAAAAAATATGTTCCTAAGATAATAAAACTCGAAAATAAATATTTGATTCTTATATATATTTATATCACTAAGAACATTTAACTCTTTTCTTGAGAACCGTTCGCCCAATCGTTTTGTTGTCAAAGAATGAATTGTATATTTTTGATCAAGCATTCTAATGAACGTATGGTTTTTGCTGGAGAACCATGGACAAATTAAGAAAAACGTGTATTTTCCTAAATAATTATAATTTTTCGAGCTTAAATCAGAAATAACTCGAAAACCGATGCCTTAAGAATGTTTACTACCAAGAGCTATTTGATTCAAAATGACTCTCTGCACCTTTTAAAATCATCAGAATACAAATACTTTGAAAAATGTTTGAATTAGAATTTTCATGAAAAAATTAATCTGCCATAAAAAAATTATTTTTCATTTCTCCATCCTGGACTTTTTTTATTAATTTGCGTATTAACGTCAAGTTTCTTTAAAAAAAAATAAAAAAAAATTCAACTCTTTTGAAATTTAATGTTTATTTTAAATGTTTTTTGGTGAACAAAATTTTTTTTGTACAGTGTTTATTTTTTTCATGATGCATTTTTGATTCGCTACAACTCATTCTAAGACAGTTTTTATATACAACCAACGGTTTCTGGGCTACAATGCTTCGAATAAAACCTATGCCAAAAGACATACGCCCTTTTAGAACGTAACTCATGGGTGTAAAAAATTTCTCCACCTGTGAAAAACGCTCAGTTTGCTAAGCCAAATACGTGTGCAAAGTTTCATTCAAATCAAAAATGGTCGATTAAATTTTCGCGTATTTCCAAGCGATTTGAAATGATTTTTCTCTATACTTTTTAACCAATCTTAACTCTCTTGAGTTAAATGTTATACACTTAAGTCGCTAAATTCCGGAATCCGCATAAAGAAATCCCGGGATCCGCGTAAATTCCGGAATCCGCGTAAAAAAATAGGTAAACTCCGGAATTCACGTAAAAAACGCGTAAATTCCGGAATCCGAATGACGAAATTCTAGAATCCGCGTGAAAAAAATCGCGTAAACTCCGGGATCCGCGTAAAAAACCGTGTAAATTCCGGAATCCGAATAAATAAATTCCGGGATCCGCGTGCGAAAAAAATACCGCGTAAATTCCGGAAACCGCGTAAAAAACTACGTAAATTCCGTATGAAAAAAACGTTAACTCCAGAATCTGCGTAAAAAAACGTTTAAATTCCAGAATCCGAATGAAAAAAGTCCAGAATCCGCGTAAGAATAAAATACCGCGTAAATTCCGGAATCCGCGTAAAAAACACTTAAATTCTGGAATCCAGGTAAAAAATAAAACACGTCAATTCCGGAATCCGAGTGAAGCAATTCCGGAATCCGCGTAAGAAAAAAAAACGCGTGAAAAAAACCGCGTAATTTCCGGAATCCGCGTTAAAATAACCGTATAAATTCCGGAATTCGCGTAAAAAATTCCTGAAATCCACGTAAAATTCGTAAATGCCGGAATCCGCGTAAAAAGCGACCTTAGTGTATTCAATTAAACTACAGAGAAAATATCTTCTTTGAACCTAGAACTTGAATGTCAATATTTATGAAGTCTTGAATTTACACACTGAATAACCTTTTACTAGGCTGACCAGACATACCGTTTTGAACGGGACAGTACCGTTTTTTCGACTATTTTTAACCGTCCCGTCTTTTTGCCATTTTGAACCGTTTTCAGATACTCCTTAAAAAATCTTTGCATTGATATTTTCCTAAATGGAAAATAAATTTCCAAGCAGCCAGGATTTTTCTAATATTACTGAGTACGTTTTGTGCATTCCTGACAGTACCGCACCACTGGAAGGACATCACCTATCGTGAATTGATGAAAAAGTCACGCTTGAAAGTTGCGACCATGATAATTGTTAGTCAAAATCTCGATCATCATGTGACAAGTTTCAGGAACTCATTGACAAAAATCACACTCTTCAGGATCGGGCATGTTCATCAAAGCAATGAATAATTGTTTGTATGCTTTGGTTGGTAAAAATGTCCAAAAATCAATTTTGTCTGTCCCATTTTTTGAACCCATTTGTCCCGTTTTAATCCCAAGAAAATCTGGTCAGCCTACCTTTTACCGAATTTTCATGAGGATTGGATGAGATACCAATTTTTGGCAGTACTTTGAATGTTGCTGTATTGAAAATGCGGTTGGTTATGGTCGTGCGATGTATTTGCGAGAGCGACAATGACAGCAGTCCGGCAACATAGCTTGCGTTGACATAAAGTTCCTTGTGGGATTTCCAATAGGATTTTTTTTTTCTTTTAACTTGTTGCATTGGTGCTGGTGAAAGATGATGGACGTGATGCACAAATGATTGTTTCAATTTTGTTGTATTGTAGGTGCTCATGTTTACGACACAAGTATCATAAGGTTTGCTGCCAAACGCGTTTTGTGCTGTTATCTTGTTTGATTTTTCTAGCTTTTGAGCAGATGTTTCATATGGACATTTTTATTATTGATTGGGATCATAACTGATTATGACTAGTTTGGCAAGAGTTTCAAAAATATAGGTTATATTTTGGTACACATGTATATGGTAAGATTTATATTGGACAATGATATGTCGTGTATTTCTATATATTCATTTCATCCATTTTATTTAAGCACAACATAACGGACACTTTCCATACATTGAACAAAACTAGATAAATTTTTCATATACCGCCATACAAACATCATTGCATAATATCATTATATACGGGTCGATTTCTTTGATACGGAAGTAACATCAAATAAATCGAAAGTCTGAACACAATAGCAGAATCCCAATGACTCTACTATTGTTTTCGGGCGGGGCTTGCCGACGGGAAAAGGATTTCGGAATGCGCTGCAAGTATTCAGTCATTCTGTCATGGATCTTTGGAAAATCGGTAGAGCTAACACCTTCTTGATCCCGAAACAAAGAAAATTGCAGAAATGAAATTATACTGCAGCTGTCTTTGTTTCACATTATCACTGCCAGACAGTGGGAGAGAGATAGGTTCCACACACACACACACACTTTGAATGTTGCTGTATTAGGTAATTTCTCAGTGTCAAACAAGTAGAACGATTTATTTAATACTATCCGAAGTTTCGTCACTGATCAGTGACATCTTCAGGGGAAAACATAGCTTATTCGTTTCTTGTCAAAATGCTATTCTAGCATTCGCCAGAATGAGACTTAATCTTAACTCTCTTGGGTTAAATGTTATACACTTAGGTCGTTTTTTACGCGGGGAATACGTGTCGCGTAAAAGGAAACCACGTAAAAACCGCGTAAATTCCGGAACCCGCGTAAAAAACCGCGTAAATTCCGGAATCCGCGTAAAAAACGCGTAAATTTTGGAATCCTAATGAAGAAATTCCGAAATCCACGTAACAAAATAATACTGCGTAAATTGCGGAATCCGCGTAAAACAAACACGTAAATTCCGGAATCAAAGTGAAGAAATTCCAGAATCCGCGTAAGAAAGAAAAAACATACCGCGGTAATTATATATATAATCAGAAATGACTTCAGTACCTCAAAATTTTCATACAGTTTTTTCCAACTTTTGTTCAGAGATTGCCACTGCAGCGCAAACTGTCAAAGCTGCAAAAACGAGATAGAAATTCTTTTGACAAAAAAAACTGATTTTAGTGGCGTAGTGTCTTCAGCAAAGTTATTTCAATTATTATTCTCCATTTTATAGAATTTGAAATTTTATGAAAATTCACCTGAAAGTGAGAAACGAATTTTATTCCTCATTTTCGCATAAAAAAATCCACTTTGTTCGGCAAAGTTGTAGCAGATTTTATGACATACAACTTTGTCGAAGACACCACACTTCTATCTGCCTATTTAAATTGACTTTTGTGGAGTTTTCTGTAGAATACCTCTTAAAATCGAAAATTTGTTTTAATCATTTATTTTTGTTGAGTTATGAGATTTTTATTAAAATAATTTACCAATTTACAAACAGATACCTACACATAAAAAGTGCACCATTTCTATCCGTGTGTAACTTTTTTGTCCGTGGGTAAAAAATAATGAAAAGCTGGGTATAACTAGTTTGGAGTGTATTATTTACATGTGCAAAATTTAATAACAATCAGTTCACTGGTTATTGAAATGTCATCGATACAAGTAGAAAATGGAACATTCCACTGCGACAATGAGAAGGTTCTGAAGACAACTTGGAACCACTCATACAATTGTAAAATTGTTTAAGGAGTCCCAGACGACCGAAAGTCGACCGGGCTGAAAGTTGAAGAAAACCGAAGACAGCTGACCGTATGAAGTCCCGGATGGTGTTGGATTATTCCAAGCGTAATCTGAACCGTTCGATTCACGACGCGGCTCTGAAGGCAAAGTGTTCCGCCTGATTCGTGTATCCAAGGTCCGGAAGGCACCGAACCGGCGTGATCAATGAAACACGACAGCCAGATCCCGTGCAAGGAAGCTGTACGAAGGAGTGGTTAATGAAATCGATGTGTGTGGTTATGGATGACGAAACCTACATCAAGGCAGATGCAAAGCTGATACCGGGGCTAGAGTTCTACGTTGCCGAATCACGGATTGATGTTCCGAAAGACCTCAGGAAGAATAAAGTGGACAAATTCGCCAAAACATACTTGCTCTAGCAGGCCATATGCCAATGCAGTAGAATGAGTAAACCGTACCTCATGGCGGATCCTATCAACAGCGAAATTTACCGCATCGAGTGCCTCCAGAAGCGTTGGTTGTGGTCCCACGAAGGCGAGACATTATTTTGGCCCGACCATGCCATCAAGCGCAGTCGACGTTGGATTGGTACAGAGACAATAACGTTGTTTTTGTACCAAAAACTGCCAACTCGAATTCATTAGAGTTTCGTCCGCTGTAAATATTTTGGGCCATAATGAAGTATGACGAGTTGTGGTTGAAGAAAGAATGGATGAAATAGTGACCAAAAAGGTCGACTCCATCATTGCACAAAATGTAACGAGGGGTCTTAAGGGAAAGGTGCGGGCTTTCAGCGATGGAAAGAAAGTTGAATAAAGTAATTATGCCGAAACATAATCCATATGTAGGTATTAGTTTCTTCCAAAAAAGGTTCAAGAAAATCCGACTTGGAATAAATTTTTGGCGAATACTATTGCATAGTGCATTTTTTCGAGTACAGACCTTACACAACTTTTTCAAATTCCGTCATTCTCGATTCTGCGTTTACGAAGCTGGTTGGTTTTTTTCTTTAAGGCAGTGATTTCTGTCATAGAACTTGCAAAAGCTGTATAGTTGTATGTGCTTCATATGCATCATCTCTCGGAAAATTTGAGAGCTGCTGCTGGCGAAAAATATTTGAGAACTGCTGCTGGCGAGAGAAAAAAAAGTGAGCTTCAGATTTCAATTGCAATGTTGGTGAGGGATTCTGAAGATTCTTTTCATGCATAAAACCAGAACAAACATGCGGAGCGGCAGAAGACAGTTTCCGATTGCAGAATAGACAAAATAAAAGGTGGTTGCTGTGAAGGCAGCAGGAAAAGTGCTCATTAACTACTAACGAAAACGAAATTTGATATGGGGTAATTGCTCCAATGCAAACACTGTTCTTCTCAGGACAAACAAATCTACAATTTAATAGTGAATGATTTTTCTCTTTATAAAATCATATAAAAATGGAAAGCAGTGTTGGAAAGGTAGCGTTTTAGATTTTATTTTGCATCTTCATTTCTACGAATCTTTCGAATTTTCACAAACCTTTATTCTCAACAAAATACGTCAATTTTTGACTGAAATCGGATAATGTTTCTTGGTTTATAAAGTGAACACGCAGCGTTTTTGCAGCTCATTCATTGAGTTTTAAGCGAATGAAACGGATGGTTCATTTTAATTCCGATGACTGGTGAACATAAAATTTTATTTTGAAATGTGCGAAGTACGTTGGTGACTGCTGAAAGCGTCGTCGGAAGCATGGAACTATTCCTACATCAGTTGGAAAAACACTTGCGTTGACTATTAAAGTGGTGATGAAATTGAAACCATTGACATAAGAAAGTATCAATCAAATACGGGATAGTTTTAGTTTTCCACCCTTTTGCTCACTGCGTTGTGTATTAATGAATAATAGCTACTCGTTGTCCTGCTTTAATAATGCTGTTGTGCAGGACAATTGTGGGGCTAGCGCTACGATTCTACTTATACTAACAGCCTTTCCCGAGCCGAGACTCGAACCTACGACAACGTACCTCGAGACCAGCTGAGAGGGTTAGAGCATAGGAGTATTATAGACAAAAAGCTGGCAAAAGTCTAAATATCTTTATTTTGATAGTGATTGGGTACAATTTCATCAGAAACAAGTTTTTTAGTATATTTAACGTATATTCAAAAAAAGGTTCAAAGTTATTTACATTTTTAATTTTTGATGTATAACCCGCAAAATTTCTATCAAATTTATGTGTTTCAGATGTTTTTATATGTGTATATATTTGTTGCATGTGTGTCTGTATGTGTATGGACTTGTGTATGTGTGTTTACGTATATATGTATATATGCGTGCAAAAAAATTAATCAACTGTCCGCATCTGTTGTTTTTTTTTTCTTTTTTTTCTTTCTGTGGTTATCTTTACTAGCTAGGAAATGAACCTGAACTAAGAAGATGCCGATTTAACTTGAACATTTTTTAATAATGCCCAGCTGTTGAGAATTGCTGCCTCGTATTGATCCTCATCACTCGTCTCTGAACCTGTCTCGATTTTCAAAAAAAAGTGGTGATAAGAGCAATATCCGGAACTACCGTGGAATTACAAATCTCTCAAATGCATCGAAATTGTTCAAAATTATTGTCGATCGAAGCCTCCTCGATGAAATGAAGTGTTACATTTCTGCAGACCAGCAAGGTTTTATGTCTGGACGTTGGGTTACCACAAAAATGCCAAGTGGACGGGGTTTTTACGGATTTGAAAGCTGCACTCGACAGAATCGATCACGATGATACTATTGCGCAGCGGTGTGCCTCAAGGAAGCAACTTGGGGTCGTGACTTTTAACAATATTTTCAAATAATGTCGGTATTTTGCTTGGTAATGGATATGAACTCATATACGCGGATGACCTGAAACTATATTTCGTCAAGAAGTGCATAAGAGACTGAATAAACCATCGTGCCATTGTAATAAACTGATTGTCAGTATTCTTAAATGCTTTGTAATGACTTTTCATCGAAACTCGCAGCTTACAATCACATCAGTCGTGCTCGCCAGGGTTGAGGAGATAAATTTCTTGGGATTACGGGATACGAAGCTTTCCTTTGCCAGCCAACATTGCTAAGGCCAACTATCAGTTGGGGTTTATTAACCAAGTCACAATCATAAAATTAATAACTTTTTGTGTAAACATTATATTATTATTGTATGAATTAAACGTTTAAAATGTTGCGAAACATTCTCCTCATCTTGAACATACTGTTCTGTGGTAGATATGAACTATTCAATAGAACTTAACAACTTTTCATGCCAACCGAGCAGTAGCACGCATTTTTCATACTAACCCGTGACCAGAAGTGTTTCCAGATAGATTATTTTTGTATTTAAAAACTTAATTTACATTTTTAAGTAAACGTAGCCATTTTAATTTTAAATTTGATTATTTCATCGTGTTTCTCGGAAAATTTTACGTAAGTAACACTCTTCACCCCGAGGTAACACGGGCCAATCTCGAGATAAAACTTTTTAACGAAAAATTATTTACGTTGTTGTCTTTTGGTTATCAAAGTTGTGTGTTAAATTGTTGCAATTTGGTCTGCATTTAATTTCGACTTTGCTTTAGTTTAGATTCTATCCTAAATAGTCACAGTTTATCGTTAATCGAACGCCGCACGACGTAAATATTTGCATACGTAATATCTGCCATCAAAAGTAATTTAGTGTCTAATATTGACAGCTATCTAATTTATTTAGTTTCGGTTCTATAGCCTCGGAGAAGATCAAGACATGTTTCGCGAAAATTTCCAAACACGAGGAATCCTCTGAATAAATGGCTTCCAGTCACCGTGAGCTTCACGTATGCCCTACAACACACAAAAAAAACTTTTCCTCCGAGCCCCGACCGCCATTTACTCCTTAACCGTGATGGTATACGAATTTGCGGGAATGTCTTTGACGCGGCGGCCAAAGCAACCACACGCCAAGAGCGCCGTGAGCTACGGGGAAAATAGTGAACCCAGAGCGGAGGTGATGGTAGGATTGCCGGTTTACCCATGCTGAACGCGCGACGCGAAGAAAGCAGCCAAAGGATAACGGAACCACCAACGATTTGTGCTGGTGAGGGTCGTGGGAGTGATTCCTCGAAATTTACCTTCTTATCCGTGCGCTGTCGCTTTCCACATCCGAAAGTGAACTTTTCATCTTGTTGCTGCGGATAGCGTTGAAAACTTGCTGTGAAGGTGCGTCAACAGAGCATTGCCACCTCTTCTCTCATCCGCCCGTTCGTAGCATCTCCGAAAACGCAGCCGCAGTTATTCAGGTGGTGGCACCCTCACCGAAAAACCTGTGTTAGAGTGCGCCCCCTTTTCGTGTTTGTCCTCTCATCGTTTGCCAACATGCCATACCCCGGTTGACTTCCGATGTCGATCCTGTGTATGTGTCTGCTGCCCTAGGAGAGAGCCGAACAAGCAGGTTGGCTCACTGCCACACTAAACTGCACCACTGACTCGAACCGGCAGCCGAATGCGAGGGTGAATGATTCATCAAGTGAGGCCGAGGTACTGTCCCAGGATGATGCCCTGTCAGGTGGGTCTGGGTCGTCAAATTTCACACAACTTTTTGAACAATCGGAATGTCGGGATTCATGGAGGAGCCTTCCCCATCTACAATCCCCCTTTTCCCGCACCATCGGTTTTGTGCTGCTTATCTACAGAACTTAGTCGTCCCAGCACGACGCCATTCCGAAGCAGGGGCAGCGTCCGCCGCCGCAGTTCAAGCAAAGCTACGCCGAGGACGGTGACGACGACTTCTGTTTTCGGTTCACGAACGGGAGCACCGCACTGACGGCGACTCTAGACGTGTACAGATAAGCAGATTTACTTGGTCCTTATTTTGTCCCGTGTAGTTGCTCTTAATTTTATGCTTTTACCTTTTGTTCGAAGCGATTCGGGGCACCTTTTCTTGCCTGGGGTTTTCATTTTTCGTCTTCGTCGCCGGGAAAAACCGTATGAATCATTTGATGGAATACAATCATCAGCGTTGTAGTTGGATGAATGGATGAGAGGTGGTGGATGGGGGGGAAGGTGTTTCATCTCATTTTCTGGCTAGATACGTTTATAGTTCAGTAACGATAAGAGGACATGTAACATCGAGGTCGACAGCACGAGAGGATTTTGAACTTTCGGCGGTGTTTTGTGATTTGAATGACAAAATAAAGTCGAAATGTGAATATCAAATAGCGTCGTACTGTTGTCGCAGCGAGTTTGCACTGTTGAAAGTCAATAACTGTCTAACTGACAAAAGAGTTTTTGTGTTTTGTAATCGATTTAGTTTATAATGAGACCCAAGAACTTGCAAAGCATGAAGTTTAAGTGTTTTAATTTAAGTGTAAATTTTACAGGGTTTCATATCTCATGATTCCTAGAGCCCATAATTCTAAATTTTCAGGTCTTTAGATGCCAGAAAAGTAGAAACGGTTTTTTTACACGGTTTTTTTGCACGGTACGTAAAATCGTGTAAAAAAGAACTTTACTGTATTCAAGACATTTAAAAGTTTATTTAAAAACATTTCTTAAAACTTCTTTTTCTTATGTTAGGGTAAGGAACGGATTATTCAGGGGCCCAAAAATTTTCAAAAGTCAAAGAAAACGGGCCTCAAACTTCTGAATTTTGATGAATACCGACTTCAATAAAGGGAACAACCGCTTCAATTAACCCAAGTAACAATATTAGTTCCACGATGCACTTGAAGAAGTTTTGATTGCTTGTCCCTTGAAACCATTCTTGTTTTTTTTCCCAAACTGCAACAATACAGCCATAAATTTCTCATCAGATCAAGGAGGTGCTCAAGATTAGTTCGCAAAATTCACTCAAAGTTCTATATTTTTGTCGTCTCTGTTTTCTATTATGGGGAACATTCTGTTAAATTGGAAATGAAACTGGCAAATGTTCCGTTTGACTTTAGGCTGATACAAATTTCGAATAGTTTTTATGTCCACGGTTATCAAAGTTAGCTAAGGGGAAGGCAAACAATAAATAACACTGGAAAGAAAAACAAGGAATAGCTTTCATAAAAAATTGTGTGCAAGTTACGAACGTTTGTAAATTGTATGCAAAACTGTGTTGAAAAATATGACATTATTATCATTATTAATCATTTGGCTAGCTTTTTGATGACACTTTCACTGTCACTGGACTTGTTTGCTGCTAAATTAAGCATATACGCTGTCGAAACATCAATAATATTAACAAAACGGCTTGAACTATTTTTTTCTTCCCCTTCCAATTTTCAACATTTTTGAAGGGGGGGGGGGGGGGGTTGACATAAAATGAAAATAAAATTTGTATCGGCCTTAAAAGATAATAACAGCATAACGACATGATGGATAACAATAACCAATATGTTGTTGAATAGATAAAATGTTGCACAATTATATGATACGCTGGTTGTCATTATTTTTTTTATTGCTCAGCGGTAAAAATTGATAAAGGGTTTTAAGGACAAATTTACGCGAACAATGAACCAATGCTGAATCAGCAGTTCAGCATTCCCTGTCCCAATAAATCAATGAATATTTGCTTCCATGAACTTAGACTTCTTTGATGTCCCGAAGATGAAAGTTTTTCGAAAAACTTGAACAATTTGTAAACCTGTTGTTAGAACCTAATAAAAACCGATGTCTATAAAGAAAACATGCTGGTAAAGGCAACAGTACCTTACAGTACAGGGGCAAACTGCCGCTGGTCTTTCATTGCAGCGGTACACGATTTCTATTCGTGTGCAATCAAGGAAGAACTATATAAAAAACTATGGAAGAATATGGTCACCAAGTATGTATTATTAGATTTGGGAGATTTTATTGGATTTGGTTTAAAAGGAATGAGAATTAATTCTGATTTAGACGCATTAGAAGATATTCTTATTCAACAACAAAGATACGCTTGTTATATTGCCAAATGTAGACACAGTTATTTCGAGTGTTTGTTAAATATATTTCTAAAAAAGATTTCAAGCGGAGGCCGAGAACAAAAGTACGCAGGCCACTGAACAAACGAATTGATTCTGTCTATTTATTCTGTAACCATTGTAACTTAAAACTCCTCTGATTACAGTGTTTATTCCCACGTCGCTATTTCATACAACCCCTAGGGTGACAGCTTCGAAATAGGCTGACCATCAAAAACGCCTTTATTCGTGATTTTTTTTTCAAAAACTCATAACTTTAACCCCTGTTGATCGATTTTAGATCTGTTTGAATCAAGTTAAAGGTAATTCTTTCTAGTTTTGAAGATATATCTAGAAACAAGATGCAAAAAAGTATAAACAATATAAAATTAATATATAAAAAAAATCCCATATATAGAGTCAAATGTGCCCTTAAAACTACACGGGGGGCAATTTTTTACAATTACGGATTATTTCTACGCGTTTTGGAAGAATTTTGTACGCGGTATCAAATAAGTTTAGTATAAGTGAATCTAATCTGATCTTTTAAACGCCGTGCAATCAACCACGTAAACAAACAAATTAAAAAAAATATTTTTTTATGAAAAAACACCAATAACTTTGAGTAGAATTAAGATATTTACAATGTCAACATTGCTAATTTTTTGTCTTAAAAAGCCCTATCATTCAAAGACAGTATGGATGTGAAATAAGGTTTTTCAATCTAAATCGCTTATTTTCAAAGATAGGGAACAACTCATACAAAGTTGCCTAAAATTAATGGGGCTACAATAGTGTAGAACTTTTTTTCCTATCTGCAATGATTTTTAAATAAGCGCTTTGTCATATATAACTTTTTGTAAGAACAAATTTTTCTCTAGAGTTTGGCTATCGAGCTCTAGATCCGAGTTTCCCCCTAAACTCGGTTTGAGGATTTTCACTTATTGATGATAAAGTTTTATGGAAGATTGTTCAAGTGTTCTCCATTCACTGAGAACTGTTGAGCAATCAAAACCACAAGTACTTATGAAAACTCATGATAAAACTTGAGAGATCTAGTAATGCTTTGATAAAACTACCATGAAACATGAACAAAATCGTCTCGTATCACAGGAAAATCTTCGAATTAACATCAATCGAAACGAATCAACCAAAAGCCGTTGCTGGGTGCTGCAGAAAATCCTATGCAAAACAGATGCAAACGGCTTAAAATACGATCGAGGAGATTGAAATAGTCTCCCTCGATTGAGAATTTTGATTGATTATTGTAGAAATTTGCCAATCAGTTTTCTAATCTGAAGATAAGTGCTGACAGACATAAAGATAGAGAACAAAATCATGTCATTATATTAGCATTTCACCTCACACATTTCGAATATTTCGTTTCAATGCACAAGAGGCTGCATAAGTTGCCTAAAATTGATTCCTTACCTTACATTTTAAAGATTTTCAACATTTTGTATGTTGTTGGTGATGTTAGATATTTTTAATGACTCATTCTTGGCTCTTTGTATATTTCCAAAAAATAAATCTAAATGTGATTGACAACCCTTCAAATAAGTTCCTAAAAATAGCCTAAAATAGATTCCTTCTCTCAATCCCTTCTCTATTCGTTTCGCAACACAGGGGCAAATCCCCTCGATTAGTTTACCATTCAATTCTTTCACTGTTTCAACGTGACAAAAAATAGTTAGTGTATCCGTACAACAACAACCAAAAAAGCCACACAAAGTGGATGATGAATTTTCGTGGGAAATTGCTTGAACCGGCATGCCTGAGAGCCCGAAAGCGGTGCCCGGTTGCGCTCGTAAAAGCATTCCAGCCAATTAGCATCGCATTCGGAAGAAGCAATTCGATCCCGAGATCCGAGCAAGCCCTAAATAGACGAAGCTTACAACGGCAGCCGAGTGCCTGTCTTGTCCAGCATCCCAGTCGACCTTCAACCATTGTTTTACACCATCGTTTCGTCCTGTTGCAATACGAAGCCAAGCTAGGCTAGGCTTGGCTAGGGAAGGGACAAATTTGCTCACTACCACTCTCACTACCACCATCACCGCGGGGTGCACATTAAAGATTACCGTCGTCCCAGACTTCAGGAGCAGACTGAGTGATCACATGCATACATATGGCAGATTCAGGTCAAACGAAGGAATTTTCTATAGCCATCACTATCTATCTAAACATGCTGTTGCTGCTTGCTCTGCGCGAAGCGATGATGCTCTTTCTGGCAGTAGAGTGGCAGCAGAAGAAGACCATAACTAAGCACCAGCAAGTATAACTTGAATTAGGGATTCATGAAAACGTTATTGCACGACTGCTGCTGTTGCCTCCTACATGAGCTGAAGCGCAATGGTACCGAACTAACGGAGCAGATTTGTTTTCCCTTTGAAACAGGATTTGCAGAAGAACGGAAGAAACATGTGACGGAGCGGGAATGACAAAGTAGAAGGGGGGAGGAGAGTGGGAACATAATCCTCAATTCAATCTTGGGGAGTCTCGGTTGCTTGCGAGCTTAGGATTGACGTCAAAGAATACACTACAAAAGCGAAACTGGAAACGGAGTCGGGATTCTGTGTTGGAGTTTAGTTTTATTGCCTGGCCGGGCGGATCCGATAAGGAGAGGGCGGGGGTTCGAGTTGATGTTTCGCCGAAAAAAAAAAGAAACACCGAGACTTGAACCTGTTCTACTTTCCATTGCAGGCGAAACCTTTGAGTTGGAACGTATGTAACAACAAAGAGCAAAGGAACGGTTAGGAATAAATGATATCAATTTGGTACTTGGCAGCCGGGAAACAGATCCATCACTCTTGAAATAGTTTCTTTTTCAAAAGGTTTACTAGTGTAAAGGAGAAAGTTCTATCCTGCAGTTGCTCGTTCTGTAGTGGATTGATAGCTGTATGATGGAATGCGCAGCAGATGCTCTCGTTCGCTGAAGGCAAAACTCATCTAGACTGAATGAAAATAATACTAGAATGGAAGGGAAACGTACTCCCGGTGTTATCTTTTGACGTTGAATAATATTGGTAAATTCCTGTAATAAACCCTCATCAAGTGGATTACATCGGATCAGCGCAGAACCGTGCCACCAGTTTTGTTCTTACGCAGACGGTGTTTTCATAAGCTCTCAGGCACCGCCCTCCGCTTTGATCCTGTTGCTCTACACGCTCCAGTTACGCGAGCGTCTAGCTTTCTTTTAAGCTGTAATGTCACAACCTGTCAGCTAGTCACCGCGGTGTTCTTTTAACGGTTTTTATAAAAAAAAAAAAAAACAACTCAATTGCACAAAAAAGATACACTACACTCACTACTCTCAGATTGTGTTGTTGTTTGTTGGATCAACAGCGTTAGCTTTTGCCCGACATGACTTTTCAGGAAACAATATAAAAACAAAGATTTTTGCACTGAATAAGCTCAAAACTTCTCTAATGATCGTTAGTGGATATATGTTAAAAGAGGCGTGAACAACAAATTTGTCTAGCAATTTGATCAAGGTGTAAATGTCAGCCGGTGTAGACATTTACCATAACAATGAATGTCAGTCGTTTATTTTCCTGCAATAACGATTAGAGAAACACCGTGGCAACATCCTCGGCGCTTTCCAAAAATTCATGGTATTCAACTTAATATTTACTGCTTCTACTGTCTGTTACCAAATCCGACGCAACTTTTTCACACACTCACACATACAGCGTTCACATAACTGCCTCGCCTGTGATAAACCGGCACAGAACACCGATAATCACCGAACAAGCAGAAGGAGCCACCAGCCTGTGAACAACTAACGGCAAAGTATGAGCCCGATGCAGGCGGAATACGTAAAAAGGGAGCGCACAGCGCAGACAAGCTTGTGACCAAAAGGGAAGAAAGGAAAACACCTCCACGTAAAGTGTCCCCACGAACTGACTCATAGGAGTGCGAGACGAAGACGATGGCGGTGCCATCAGTAAAGGATATAAATCCGATAATTTCGCGTCCTCACCGTGCGTTGCTCGCCGCACCTCTCATTTCTTCATGTCTTAATAATGCTGGTGCTTCACTTGGTTGAAGTTCACGCGATGCGGTTAAAACCCTCCTAGTTGTTGGTTACTTCGGCTCTCGGGTAGAAAGGAGCTACGCTTATAAAGTGATTCTGCTGTATGTTTGCTGGATGCCGTCGTGAAAAACCCACTGCTGTATGAATTTGCATATTAATGTTTGTCGTACAGCACATTTAACAATCAGGAAAACTAGTCAAGTTAAGTAACAGCACGTTTAATGCCCTTAAATGGAACGATTGTATTTTTGCAGAGTAATCGAGTCTAGACGGTGATTGATTGTGAGTAGCAAATTGGTTGAAGACGGCTGTTTCTGTCATGATTTTTGCCCTAAAAATTTACCGCTTCCTAGCAAAATTTATATCAATTGGTGTTATTCGTGATAGAATTTTTGTTGCTTTCACCAATTTTTCGTACATTAGTTAATAGCACTTTTAGCAACGAAATCATTCCAAGAATATATTTTACGTATTGGGGGCCGTCCACGTGAGAGGGAGGAGGGAGAAGGGGCTTATGATAATTTTCACGTGGACAAGTTATTTGATTTTCAAAAAATGGAAATCTTCTCAAAAACTATACAGATTTTCTGGTTTCAAACTCGTTTTCAACTATTACAATATTTGAGATAAATTTGAAATCATTTATTTTGCGGCCTTTTCGTTTTTTTAGAAAGGTTCTTCAGACATGTTGAGAACATGTAAGGAATTACATGTAAAACATAATATATTTTGAAATTTCCTCTAGTTAGCAAAGGTACTTTAAAGTTTTTCAGAATAATTTGAAATCATTTTCTATAAACTTTGTATTAACTCTCAACTAAATTTGGAATCAGTTTTATCTTTGGTCCCATCCATCTTCATAACCACTTATGGCTAAATTTGCAATGAATTTCAGCTTTCCCTTTTCATTCATTCAGAAGTGTGCTTCAACTATTATTTTTCTTCTGGATTCCAGGAGCGTTCTGAGGCATTTTTGGTTGATTAAGAATACCGAGTTTGCTTTTTCCGTTTTTTTTTTCAGAGAGATTTTTTAAATATTTTTGAAGATTCTTTTTCTGTTTCTTCTACTAAGGTGGGGCAAAATGATCGATTTTCCAGAACCAAGTTTTTTTTTTGGTCCTTTTTAGGCCCCAAACAACGCTGAACCTACTGAAAGTCGATTGGTTTTGTCTTCGCTTGGCGCATTGCATTTCAAATTTGTATGAAAATAATATGGGAAAACCTACTTTTTGCATTTAGCTTTCTAGAGAGCCTAATAATACTCTAATAATGCACTACATTATGTTAAAGTATAGTATCTCAGATGTCTAACAACTTTGCAGAAGACACTGAAGAGCTAGGATGTCCCTAAGAAGAGCTATAACTGTTCAATGTTGAGTATGCCGATTTAAATGCAGAAAATCTTGTTTTCTGCTAACATTACCAATGCACCGGCGTCAGTAACATTCCAAAAATAACCTGTCGTAACGAGTTTATACACTCAGCTGGATCAAGCAAACAAATTAAGTCAATATTCTAGGCGTATGTAGAATCTACAACGTGTTTTAGAGTTTACTTCTGATGGAAATCTGACTGACGCCGGTACGCTGGCAGTGTTGGCAGAAAACATGATTTGCAACATAAATTTCCACATAATCAACTTTGAACAGCTTTAGTATTTTTTGGGACACTCTAGCTCTTTAGTGACTTCGGCTAAATTGTTAGGCATCAAAAAAACCTACCAATTGAAGTCATGAAACCTATGGTTTGAGCCATTTTGGGCTGTTTAGAATTGAAAATGCAAAAAAGTTGGTTTTTCCGTACAAATTTCCATGTAAATTTGAAATGCAATGCGCCAAGCGAAGACAAAACCAATCGACTTCCGATAAACTTAGGATTGTTTGGGGCCCCAGATAGAACAAAAAAAACTTGGTTCTGGCCTTCTGCTATCAAGTTTCGTTTTTTCCATATAACGATTCCCCACCCTAATACCTACACATATAAATATAATTGCTGAGAGCTAAACAGCCGATAAACTCATCAAAATATTTTACAAGTTTTCGGCAGAATTTACGAGAGCTTCGGCAAACGAAACTTCAATACTTACTAGTTTACGGTAGATCGATATATTTGCTGAATATTCGTCAAAATATGTTGCCGAGTTCGATAAGCTGTTGAAAAGTTTGCCGAGATAAATTAGGTGTGTAAGAAACATTTTTTGGCTAAATTTTCAACGTGTTTTATTTTGACCTTTTCTGTCTAGCTAAACCATTTGAAACCATTGTTTACATTTTTAGTTTTTTTCTAGTCTCCAAAGACGTTTTGAGCTGAATTCATCGAAGAAAAATTTTAAAAAAATTTGTTTGTTTTTCGCTTGACAAGTTTTCACTGCGTTATGAAAACAGCCAATTAACGTATATTGTTTGTTAAGTTGAAAAAAATCACAAGCATTCGCTAGCTCTTACTCTTCCATAAATTAATATTTTTAGGAATTTACTCTTTCGATATTATACCGGTCACAAAATGAAATAAAAATAACTTATAACTTATAACCGTTGCAAAAATGTTCAATGTTTGTTGCGTAGTTTATGGTTTTTATGGTACCCAGATTCATGAGATAAACTTTTAACCACCATCAACAGCAGTTTTGCCGGTTTTCCTTGATTGCACGCGAATAGAAGTCTTGAACCGCTTCAATGATAGACGACGAGAAACCAGCGGCGCTCTGCTTCACATATACTACTGTATGGTACGGTTGTTTCTACCAGCACGTTTTCTTTCAAGACATCAGATTCTAATACGCTCTAACAGCAGGTTTAGAAATTGTTCAAGAGAAGGGTTGTTTCAAACTTTCCGAAGAACCTTTACCTTCGAGACATCAAATTAGTCTATGTTCATGGAAGCAAACAGACTGTCATTTTTTCATAATGATACAAAGAATATCACAGGGAATGGTTGATTTCTATTCATGTCGCCTGTGCTCAGAATGCTCGTATGTGATTGGTTCATTGTTCGCGTTAATTTGTCCTCGAAACTTTTTTATCAATGTTTACCGCTTAGCAATGGAATAATAGTGGTGACTAGCGTATTACAAAATTGTCCAGTATTTTATCTATTAAAAACATAGTGGTAATTGTTATCCATCATGTGATTAGGCTGTTATCATCGTTTGAAATCTGACGGATAATCTACCAGTTTCATTTCCAATTTTACATGCATCCCAGTATAGAAAACAAAGACGTAGTCCCACGTAAAAAACATGTAATTTTATGGTCGGTCTGTCTCCTAGACTAGTATTTTTTTGACCTATCTTGTTTACAGACTTGTCAATTTCCCTCTGAGGATCACTAGGGTGTAGGAGAATTTCTTTCATTGTGGAAACAACTGCTCTCACACTGGTGGGCAAAACGGCACACTTGCTTGAAGAGAGAAGCTGCGAGTTATGTGTATCTGAGTAGCTTGCAAAAAAAACACCACAGTGGAATCTGAATATCTCTTCAGAGAGATAATAAACAGGTGAGCAGAATCGCGCCAAATGATCTGGAAATACGCGAAAATTTAATCGACCATTTTTGATTTGAATGAAACTTTGCACATGTATTAGGCTTAGCAAACTGAGCATTTTCCACGGATGGAGATTTTTTACACCCATGAGTTATATTCTGTAAAGGCGTATGCCTTTTGGCATAGGTTCTATTCGAAGCATTGTATCCCGGAAACCGTTGGTTGTCTATAAAAACTGTTTGGGAATGAGTTGTAGGAAATTAAAAATGCATCATAAAAAATATACACCGTACAAAACAAAATCCTGATAAAAAAATAAATATAAACATTAAATTTCAATTTAAAAAAAAAGAATTGAATTTTTTTCAAATTTTTTTTTCAAGAAACTTGAAGTTAATACGCATTTTTCTAAAAAAAGTCCAGGATGGAGAAATCAAAATTTTTTTTTTTATGGTAGATTATTTTTTTATAAATATTCTAATTCAAACATTTTTCAAAATATTTGTATTCTGATGATTTTAAAAGATGCAGAGAGTTATTTTGAATCAAAAAACCCTTGGTAGTCAACATTCTTAAGGCATCGGTTTTCGGGTTATTTTGAATTTGAGCTCGAAAAATTTCTAATATTTAGGAAAATACACGTTTTTCTTAATTTGTCCGTCGTTCTCCAGCAAAAACCATACGTTCATTGAAATGCTTCTTTTGGGGCGTTCTCAAGCAATGCGAGCTAAATTTATCGCATTTGTTTTTTTTTTAATCTTTTAGACCTCGTAGAAAATATTTTATGTTTTCAGTTTCTACAGAAGCTTCCAGCCATATTGAGCAAACCTTTGAATTCTTTTGATTCGAACGGTAAGCGGTTGCAAAGTTCTTTTCATGGCAATTACTGTCACTAGATGTTTTTTAGCCTCCAATTTTGTTTTTTTTTTGTTCATCTATAATTTATTTGACACGGCACAAATACAATTTAATGTTTAACGGCGCCAATTATATCTGGTAGCTTACTTTCTAAAGTATCTTAATAACTAAAAACAAATTTTTTATCCTCGCTGCCGACCACGAGCTGAAACTAAATCTAACTTAAAGCTATAATATTTTGCATGAAAAGCACTGGTTTACTGTATGATGGTTTTCATTGCCATAGGTAAGCAGCATATTTAATTTGTTCCGCTGCTGGGCCAAGATATTACGGACTGGCGTATTGGGTTGTCCCCTCGGGCCTTGAGAGTATCGTGCGGGTCTGATTGCTGTTTCCGGATCCGGGGTCTTAACGTGTTCTTGTCGTTAGGTTGGATGTAGGCGGAAGGGGATAGGACTAAACTGGGGCGTGGATGGATTTCAGGAAAACGTATATAAGGGACATGTAGGATAGGTCACGGCTCGCCAAGACATCACGAACAGGAACAGCCGACTGCCTACCTTCGGCCTGCAGGAAAGCTATTAATTTAGACCTGGCGTCACGGTGTACAGGACATGACCAAACAACGTGCTCTATGTCGTGATAACCTTCACCACAGGCACAGACACCACTCTCTCCGAGCCCAACACGACGGAGATGCGCGTCAAATCTATAGTGATTGGACATAAGCCGGCACATCACGCAAATGAAAT
This sequence comes from Wyeomyia smithii, assembly GCF_029784165.1. Lineage (NCBI taxonomy): Eukaryota > Metazoa > Arthropoda > Insecta > Diptera > Culicidae > Wyeomyia > Wyeomyia smithii. The sequence continues at coordinate 53,743,927 of NC_073694.1, forward strand.
CCCGACCCCCTTGAACCACGGATTGAATCCAATTTTGTTTTGCTAGAAATCATTTTGGAGTGAATTTTAGAGTCTCTTAGAAGGCTCCTAACAGAAACAGCACGTTATACCATGAACAAGACAGTTGATATTATGTCTACTGTTCTCGCTTTCTCTTTCTCTCTCTCTCTCTCCCTCTCTCTCTTTCTACCTCTCTCTCTCTTTCTCTCCTCTCTCTCTTTCTCCCTCTCTCTCTCGTTCTCCCTCTCTCTCTTTCTCCCTCTCTATCTCTCTCTTTCTCCCTCTCTCTCTCTTTCTCTCTCTCTCTCTCTCTCTCTCTCTCTCTCTCTCTTTCTCCCTCTCTCGCTCTCTTTCTCCCCCTCTCGCTCTCTCTATCTTTCTCTCTTTCTTTCTCATTATTTCTCTTTCTCTCTCCCTTTTTCTTTCTCTCTTTTTCTCACCTTTTTTATCTCTTTTTCTCTTTCCCTCTTTTTCTCTCTTTTCCCCTCACTTTCGCTCTCGCACTCCTTCTCTCTCTCGCTTTCCCTCTCTTTTTCTCTCGCTTCCTCTTTCTTTCTCTCGCTTTTTCTCTCTTTCTCTCGCTCTTTCTCTCTTTCTCTCTCTCTCTCGCTTTCTCTCTCTCTCTCTCGCTTTCTCTCTCTCTCGCTTTCTCTCTCTCTCGCTTTCGCTCTCTCTCGCTTTTTACTCTCCTCTCTCTCTCGCTTTCTTTCTCTCTCTCTCTTTCACTTTCTTTCTTTTTTTTTCTCTCTCTCTCTCTCGCTCTCTTTCTATCTATCTCACACATTATCTCACTTCTCTCTCTCTCTCTTGCTCCCTTTCTCTCTCTCATTCTCTCTTATTATCTTCCTCTCATTCTCTCTTTAATTGTCGCTCTCTCATTCTCTCTCTCTATCATTACAGGTCGGACTCGATTATCCGGAGACTCGATAATCCGGAAACTCGATTATCCGGAGTTCGATTATCCGGAATTTTATTTTTTTGGTGTCCGTTTTCAATGTTTATTCCGAAATTTTGCCTTTACCATCCCTTCTGGCATATTTCCTACCATTTAAGTCACTTCCGGCATGTTTGGGACAAGTTCGAATTGAGTGAAAATAATCAATGTCCAATTTATTTATTTTGCTTCTTAAGATTTTACCCCCTTTCGCCTCAGAAGTAACTTCTGGTTACGCCACTGCATCATACAAGTAAAATAAAGAAACGAAATATTTATTTTAGGTTCGTTAATCGCAAAATTTCAGTATTTTTTGTGTGATTCGATTATCCGGAAAACTCGATTATCCGGAACGAATTTTTTTTTGATGTTCCGGATAATCGAGTCCAACCTGTATCTCTCTCATTCTCTCTCTCCCGCTCATGCTTTCTCCCCTTCTCATTCCTTTTCTTTGTCTCTCTCTCTCTCTGTCATTCTCACTCTCTCTCTCTGTCATTCTCACTCTCTCTCTCTGTCATTCTCACTCTCTCTGTCATTCTCACTCTCTCTCTGTCATTCTGACTCTCTCTCTCTCTCTCTCTCTGTCATTCTGACTCTCTCTCTCTCTGTCATTCTCACTCTTTCTCTCTGTCATTCTCACTTTTTCTCTCTGTCATTCTCACACTCTCTCTATCGCTCTCACTTTTTCTCTGCAATTCTCATTCTCTCTCTGTCATTCTCACTCTCTCTATCTCATTCTCGCTCTCTCTCTGTCAATTTCACTCTCTCTCTCTCTGTCATTCTCACTCTCTCTCTCTGTCATTCTCACTCTCTCTGTCATTCTCACTCTCTCTCTCTGTCATTCTCACTATCTCTCTGTCGTTCTCACTCTTTCTCTGTCATTCTCACACTCTCTCTGTCATTCTCACTCTCTCTCTCTGTTATTCTCCTGCTCATACTTTCTCTCCCGCTCATGCTTTCTCTCCCTCTCATTCTCTCTCTCTCTCTCTCTTTCCCAGTTCACCTGAATTGAATCCAGCTGTCTTACCCGTATTTATTGACATTTTGCGTTGCGCTTGCACTCATTCATTCATGAATAGTAATACATAGTAATGAGTAGGGCTACAGCCAGTGTTAGAAGCCAGGCTTGTAAACGGTCAACACTTTTATTTGATTCGCTTCGTTAGTGTGCGTCGCAGTAGGCTTTCGCTTGTAAATGTAAAACGGCCGTCGGCTTTCGCACACAGAAAAAATGGTAGAATAACATTCGCGCATCGAAGAGCTGCACAGTATCATTCGTTTGGCGTTTTTTTTTTCTACCTAATTTTATTTCTGTTGAAAAACGACTGTAGTTATCATAACTTTGGTATTATTAAGAGTGCTGAAATAAGTCACTAATTGTTCTACGGAACATAGATACTTCCGCTGGAGTTATTGTAACTTTACAGTGATTCTTGTAAGTAAACTCGATATGCGTTGCATGCTTATAAATATAAAAACGCTTGAAAGAAGAAGAGAAATTGTTTTGGTCATTCTCGTTAAAGATTTAGTTTAACAACGCATATGTTCGGAAAACTTGCTAGAAAAACTCAACTTCTATGCTCTTACACGCTCATTGAGAACGCGAAAAGTTCTTGTATTGAACTCTTATAGAACAGAATACGCTTTGGTTGGCAAGTTAATAGTATGAATAGTCTTTCTAATAAATATTGTGTTGTTATTGATTCAACGATGTCACGAAATGCTCTTAGAAAAAAGTTGAACACTAGAATTACATAACTAGATTTATGATGTTAGCAATAGTTTTGAGATGTAGTCTACTATGATTGACGCGAAAAAATAAATAAATAAATTTTTAAAGATCTACTGAGAGCACTGTGACTTCCAACATTATTAAGAGCATATCTGACGATTTTTCTGAACCGAACAATTCAAAATATGCTTTTGAAGCTTAAGGATCTAATGTTGGGAAAAATAAGCACTCATCAGAACAAACTCTTGCTATATTTGTTGTCCAATTTCAGGGCAATAGCAGAAGAATTATATCACTGCTAGGACCACTGAGCTCTTTGTAATACTAGGTTTTTATGTCTAAATATGATGCTTAGTGAAGATGAAACCACTTTAAGGCAAGTTTGTTATCTAAAAACCCAATCAAATGCATCAGGGTCAACAAAAGACGATTATCGCAAGAAAAATGCTCAACTGTGACCATTTACAAGCTTGCTAGAAACTGTACATACATAACCCTGAAATCAATTTATAAGTAATGTAAAACTATTGTACACCAAATGCTTTTGTTATTCGTTCTCGCAAAGTTCTGTCAATTTTTCCAAGCTTTGCATCCCAAAATCTAAAATCGTGCAAGAGAGTTCGAAAATTCAAAGAATTCAAGTTACAAATTAAACTGTCAGAACTACGACCTGTCACCTCTACCAAGAATGTCTACATCTCAAGTTCCTGGGATAAGAGTTACCTTAGTGGAAATCGGGTTCTAACCCTGGGAACTTCGATCGTTTGCTAATTGAGAAGAATTTCCATACGCATCTGTTTCCCCATATCGGGCGGCGTGTAACAGCATTTGATTCGTAGCGGACGGCTGAGCTATAAAATGCGGTGTCTCACTAGTTATATCTAAAACAGCGGCCCCGTTACGAGGCAAGGCATCGCGGGCTGGTAACCGGGACCCAGGCGAACGAAAAAGGACGATGATTGAAAACTCGGAGGTTGGAAGAAGGAAGATGGAAAATGAAAGTTGCTGCCATCCAGAAGGTACGGTGACGGAAGGTGAAAGAGCGCCGAGATCTTATCGGAGGAGAGACTTTCAGTGGTGGCTACAGAGGTGAATTAGCTGTCAGTTTCATCACACAAGGGAAATAGAAAGACTGCTTCCAGATCGTCGTTATTTCTTCGATGTCATCAAAGTACGGTCTTTGTGAAGCCCAAACGTCGTCTCTGGTCACCATCTCATGTTGAGAATAATTCGCGCTGCGCTGATCAACGTATAGAGCTTTTCGAAGAGGATATGGCTCGACATTCAGCGGCAGTCAGATGCTAGAAGAGAATGAGATATCGAGAGGCTAGAGAGACCGAGAAGAGACTCCACCAACGCAACAAACGCAAGTACTGCGAACGATTACTTGTGGAAGCGGAGATTTAATTCTCCACGAGAAGTTTTCACAAAGTGGTCAACTGAATCAGGAACCGGACGATTCCAATCCCTGTTAAGTGCAACGCAGGGAAGGGAACCTAAAAATCGATAAGATACTAGTAGCCATACGTTGGAAACAACATTTCGAGGTTTGGTCAAACGGCGAAGAGGGTTGAACCGTCGATAGAAACAGGAGAAAAATTGAGAAGGATGCAAAAGCTTGTAATGAACTTAATAATCACAATACAGCTGAAAAGAATGGTATCCTTCGCCAACTTCTCCTAAAGTCGAGAGTGAGCAGCGGATTGGTCACACAGCCTTATTCACCCAGTCTATAAGAAGGGCCACCGACTCGATAGCTACAATTAACGAGGAATTACACTCCTCAATTCTGCATAAAAAATGCTCTTCCGGAACATGTTAGGCTGCAGTTGTAGCAGGACTTTTGTGGAAAAGTACCAGCACGGTTTTCGGGAAGGGCAATCCACAGCAGACTAGATGTTCACCTTGCATTTAATCTTGAACAAATTGAGAGAAGTTAACTTGCAAAATCGTCATCTGTTTATAGACTTCAAGGCTGCATACGATTAAGTCAAGCACAACAAGTTATGGCAGAATAAAGCTAATTAAACACAACAGGCAACAGTGGGCTGGCCACGTGGCACGAATGCCGGAGGAGCGACCAGCGAAGATAATATTTAGCAGAGAGCTGGACAGAAGTTGGATGTGTGTTGGGAATGAAGACCGTCACATATTTGAACTTCAAAATCACGATATGATTGAATGAGACACTGAATGTAATGCTCCCAAAAATCTCGTTAGCTCGTAGATTTTTTTTCTCACGACATCAAGGTGCCGAGAAATATCTAGCGTGTTAGCGCGTCATTTCTTACCACCCTTAATGGCACTCCGAACACTAAAGTTTGTGCAATAAAAAGCAAACGACGCCGGTATTAAACAGCTTTTAGTTGCTCCATCGGGCAATTTTTGTATCATCTCACATCAGTCACGGAGTGCAACTTCGGACAGTCATTCTCTCTAGCATTATCATCGTCGGAAAAGTGCCCATGCAGAAAACTGTTTCAATCGTCTTATAACAATCTCGTATTGCTACATACGAGGTGAAACCCTCCACCAGGAGAAGGTGACCTTTATCACGTATCGCGCCCGCATGCAGTTTCAGCATATCACTACAAGAACAACAACAATCTGCCTTGAATTAAACTAAGGATGAATGCGCTTTGCTTCGGCAATGCAGGAGCAAACAGAAAAATCAAGCTTCAGCTGATAGTTTTCTGAATCGAAAGCAGGCACGCCATGTGTATATTTCATTACGACTGTGGGGTACATAAAAAATTACTACCAGGGTTAGAAATATTCTCGAAATACTAACATATATATTGACTGCTAAAAACATATATGAATAACAAACGATTTCGTTTTATGCGAAACGCTCCTCGTCTTCATATTCAAAACACCATCTGAGTCGCCGACTGACTCATTTAGTATACCAAAATAGCATATATTTTTTCGGGAAGGATGTCAGTCAGACCATCGACCTTACCCCACCCCCACGGCCACGGAGGGGAAGATCAAAGAACCCCCGAAAAAAAAACTGCTCGGAACGGGACTAAAAGAAAGACGCCAGCAATTTCACCTTTCTTTCGAGTGGAATTTGCCCCCGGCCGATCGTCCTGTGAGGCTGCTTAACTGTGTATGGGTGTGTGTGTGCGCGGGTAGAAACTGTTCGACACCACACGTGGAGCACCGTCATGATGGGGAGGATGTACGACATCATCCTTCTGGCACGACGAACGGACGCATCTGCGGAGAAACCGGGCGGTGGTGAACGAAGATGCGCTCGGAATAATAACGACGTCGGTCGGTCGGTTGGTCGGTGATGAGAACGGCTCTGTGCTGCGCCGGTGGACGATGATGATGATGATGATGATGTTGGTGGTGGTATGACGATAAACATATCTTGCTAGGATGGAACCCCATATAAATGATTACACCGCATACATAAAGTTAACTGAGTTCTCATCGTCGGTGTCGTCCTTCGAAGGAATTGCGCTGAGCTGGCAGCGGCAAAGCTGAAGAATGCCCCGCCGCACAGAATGCTTCTTCGGTGTACGGATGCAGTAATGAGCGGCCCCGAGTAAATGAGTAAAATAAAATCGCATTATTATCATATGTGTGCTTAGAGACAAACCACCCTGTAGAGTCGTTGAAATGCTACAGGATGCTCGGTCTTTTCACAGGCGTCGCGAAGTTGCTAGCAATTTAGACAAATGTGTTTTTTTTTCGCGTGTGAGCCTTATTCATTAGAGTCGAAAACTAAAATAACACACAGAGCTTTATGCAAGAAGTTTTTGTTGCCTGGTGTATTTGTGAGAATAACTAGGCACCGCAAGCAGTCATTAGTGGTTTCCCCGAGTGGGCCTGAAATACTCCAAAAAAAACTCTCAATTTTAAAATTTCTTGACACGCTGAACTTCAGCGTAGGAATGTGCTACGCATCTTTCCGAGTGTAGCAGAATTTTTAAGATGTTTTAGTATAATTAGGGTTACAGCGTACTGAAATCAGAGAACAAAGGGTGTGACTTGCATTAAATGTTTTGGATGAATGGAATTTGGTCATTACGTGTGTAATCAACAGACATATAATATAATATACCAAAGCACTGTTGAACAGTTCAATCGCATTTTCAAGAAGTAGTAGTTTTTTGATAGCTGACCCAATTATTTAACTGTTTATTTCCCGCAGATTGTCGCAATCAGAAAGGTTTTCTGCTAGAGTCCCTCAAGGCTCAATCCTTGTACCGATGCTGTTTTCTTATTTATTAAAAGCTTTTCAGCTCAAATAGCAGATGGATAAATCTTCACTATTTTTCATTGGAATGGAATGTTGCTAATAAGCTTTCATTTCCCATCAAACATGTTTTTGTCAATAGTAACTTTTGAAAGGCATAACAAAAAATATATAAATACGTCCTTTTTTAACATAACATAAAACTTTGCTAAAGACACTTTTTTTCCAACATCTATTACTTTGGATATTTACTGTTCTCTATCAGACTACTAAAACCGATTTTTCTTAATAAAAATATCAATACGCTTATTGTTTTTTTTTTTTTTTTTTTAAAAAAAAAGGGGCTGAATTGTGGTCTGAAATCTCCAGTAAAAAGCCTTAATTTTTTAAGTTCGAAATAAAAAGTTTGTCTGGAATATTTCAAATCTTACATTTTCTATTTCATTCCTTTTCAAGATAACGCGAATGCAGCGTAATGGTATTAGAAAAAATTATTTATTATTATCAAAAAAGACTGGTTATCGCAACGGTCAAAGCTTTATTAAAAAAATACAGTTTGTGAATCAAAATTTGGAAGTACTTCAGAACGGTTAGACTTAAAATAAAGTATGTTTAAAAAAATATTTTGGAAATAATATGCGTGTTTTTGACTTTTCGAGAAAATCCTATTTTTAATACCACCATAAATTACTTTTCATAAAAAAAATGAATCCTCGATTGTTACAAAACATATCAGCAAAATTTCATTGTAATCAGAAAAAGTCTAGACGAAAATAGCTTTCTTGTAGCGTTTTGAGCTGAAAACACACTCAAGAGACACACATTAACTGTGCAATAAAGTTGTAACAACTATATGAGATGTCTGTTCACATTCGCATGAACAAAAATGTCGAACTCGAAAAACAAACTGTAAACTTACAACCAAAACCAAACTTGAGCCTGCAATGTTTTATATACAGTGCTACTTAAAAACATCAAAATTATAACGCTCGGAAAAATAAGTAGAAGACCAGAGAAGACTGACACATCAAATTGCATGAATCGTCACACAGACCAACTGCAACCATTAAAGTTGATTTCGTTCGGTCGGGTTCCCTAACGAAGTGAAGTTACAACAATGTAGTTGGTAGTGGATACGTGTTAGTACTTGGTATTTGCAAAAATTCACCACTGCACAGTGGTTCGAGTTGTTGGAAAGGGTGGTCATAAGTCTGTTCTTTTTTTGCAATATTGTACTCAAACCCCAGCAGAGTTTAAAAGCAATATTCATTTAGTGAAACAAGCATTTTTTTATTTTTGACCTTCCAGGGAACCCCTGTGCACAGTAAGGGCAAACGTGCACGCACCAGTCATGTGAGGAAAATAGATACATTACTGACATTGGGGTGGCAGTTTTTGTTTCATTGTGGGAAGATAAGTGGCTTTGAATGCAGTGAAACATTGTAGGCTGTACTCGTGCATTAGCTGCTCTTTTCCGGCTATAGGAAGAAAGTAAGAGGAACTGTAAACTTACTTGGGATTTTATTGCACGGTTTCTTCGCTGTTTGCCCGGAGTTTTTCCTCTATCTTTTCGAAAATTTGTCATTGGGATATCTGTATACCGCAAAAGATCAGAATAATGGTCGCAGTGGTCCAAATCTTACAAAAAATGGCATATCTTTTATTCTTTTTTGGCATATTTTTCCTTATTCTGTTGTAAATGATAACCCAAATTTTGTTTTGCTAAACTCATATGTTGTCCATTTTGGTGTATTCAGTTTTTGTAAGGTGTTAATTTTTTCAAGCAACAAAAAATCTTTATCTCTAGATTTATCAAATTTTTCTTAACTCTTGAACAGGCTTCGTTTTGCTCATCTTCATTTTAAAGAGAAAACAGTTAACTCGCCTCTTAACAACTGTGAGCTTATGTTCAATGTGCATTACACCATTTTCTGTAGAGAGCACGCAGAGTAATAGGTTTTCTGATGAAAAAACGCTTCTAATTTGACATAGCAAAAGCCCAGTGAAGCTCTTGTAAATTGCTCATCCGCGCACGCAAGAAAAGTAAAAAAAATGGTCGGCGATCAACTGAGCATTGCGTTACCGTTTTCATCGCTCTAGGGTGCGACAAAAACAGTATAAAATTGAACTTTCTGCAGAATACGCACCCATGTTGAGTTGTGAATCTTCCTAAATGTTTACCCCTCACACGCGATGATTAGGAGTAAAAAGGAACTCTGCGACTGAAATACTCTACGCCTAACTGTGGATAATTACTCATTCTGTGTGAGAGAGTCTAGTTCTCCAAGGCGTTTGACAGGTAGATAAGGAAATTTGAGCAACAATCAAGAGAACGGAAGAAGCCTGCTCTTGAATATTCCAATATGACTGTTGTTTATCAAAATGCTATCAACCATTTTTCTAAATTAGTCACCTTTCTTACATCTTGGTTGATGTTGTTTTCGACATCCATCTGTTTATTCATAATGTCAGACGTAGGACTACGTCTTTGTTTTATATACTGTGATACAGTCGGTAAAAATGTAAACAAAATTGGATGTTGGTTAGATCTCAAACGGTAATAATAGTATGACCAAATAAATGGAGTACAATAATCAATACGTCGTTGTATGGATAAAATGATGGCTAATTTTGTGATCTGTCGATTATCATTGTTACTTCATTGCTCAGTGATGAAAAGTTTCAAAACCGCATTTCCGCAAATTGCGAACCAACCACCTAGCACAGACGCCATGAGTAGAAACCAACTGCCTGCTGTGATAACCTCTATACCAGAGGCAAAAAATTAATCAAATCTCCCCATCCCAGTAGGTCAACAAATATTTGTTTCCATGAGCCTAGACTGTTTTGAAGTTTCAACGGTGAAGCATTTCTGTTATCAAAACTGATGTCTTGAAGGAAAAAATGCTAGTACAGAAACAGCAAACTAGGTAAAGCACGCTTGGCACTGAGGGTGGAGCCTAATACGCATACGGTACTTGATGCTCGTTTTCAGATCGACACGCAACGAATGGAAAACAGCACCACACAACGATATCTCTTTTTTGCGCCTTTCTACGATTACCTGCTGAGGTTCTAAGACATTGTTTATTTGCACTTTTTTGCTCTTGTACGCTTAGTTATACAGGTCGGACTCGATTATATACAGACTCGATTATATATTGACTCGATTATATATGATTCGATTATATACAAAATTGTATATAATCGAATCATAAAAAAAATTTTTTTTTTTTCAATTTTAAGTATAACTTACCTATCATTCTGTGCCGAACACGCATCAGTACTGGACGTGTTTGATGATCGGTCCGATAGAGTATAAAACAAAAGACGTGTGAACAAGTGTTGGCATTGTTTGCCTGGTCAAGTGAAATAAATCCGGGTTCAAGGTCGTGCCTTTGTGCAACTGTTTCGCATCGTGACTGCCAGCTGGTGCGTAAGCCGATTTGGCTGCTGGCTGGATTGTGCTACAGCAGTGGACGAGACACAAACGAGGAAAAAGAAGAAGCCATCAGTGTCAGCGAGTTGTATCGCTGTGTGGAGTGATCTCACACCTGGCTCGCTGCTGGTGGCTGTTTGGTGCTGCTGTATTGGTGCTGCTGGCTGTAACGGCTGCTACTTCGAACGATCGGACAACCAACCTTACTGGAAGGGAGAAATAAAAAGGTACGTGTTCTTGTCAGCGCTAGTGCGCTAGACTTAGCGCGATGGATGTAGATCCCTCGCCTCCCGCGCCACCATCCCCGAACCCCTCTGACCCTGACCCTTCTGTTACCCCCTCCCCTGTTCATTCTTCAGTCCCCCCTCGCCCCAGGCTTTACCCAGACGGAGCCCAGGGCAGCTATACTGTTTATTTTCGGCCAAAGGCAGGACCGAAATCGAAAAAGTTGAACCTCTTGCAGATTTCTAAAGACCTGACGAAGGAGTACAAGGGCGTGACCGAAATTTCCAAGGTTCGGCCTAACAAGCTCCGTGTCGTGGTCGGTAACCTGAAAGAGGCCAACGATATAGCTTGCTCTGAGCTCTTCACACGCGAGTGTCGCGTTTACATACCCGCACGAGACGTGGAGATCGACGGTGTCATAACCGATTCGAGTCTGTCCGTCGAGTGTATACTGCAAAGTGCCAAAGGGTGCTTTAAGAACAAAACGTGTCCCGAAGTAAAGGTGCTCGACTGCAAGCAATTGCGGTCAGCATCGATCATCGGTGGCAAAACAGTATACACTCCGTCAGACTCGTTTCGAGTTACGTTCGCCGGGTCTGCACTACCAAGCCACGTCTCGATCCACCGGGTTCGTCTCCCTGTGAGGCTCTACGTGCCCCGCGTCATGAACTGCCTGAATTGCAAGCAGTTAGGCCATACAGCCGCCTACTGCTGCAATAAGGCACGTTGTGGCAAGTGTGGGGAGTCTCATGCGGAAGATTCTTGCAGTGTTAACGCTGAAAAGTGTATTCACTGCGGAGAAAATCTGCATGAGCTCTCGACATGTGCGGTGTACATGCAGCGCAGGGATAAAATAAAACGGTCTCTCAAAGAGCGTTCAAAGCGTTCCTACGCTGACATGCTGAAAAAGACCGTTACCACTTCTCCCGTTACTTCGAACCCCTTCGATCTGTTGTCCTCTGATGAAACCGATTCTGACGATTCACCAGCGGGAGCATCTTACGCCAATCCTGGGGAGTCTAGAAAGAGGAAAAATATTTCCTCTCCTAAACTTCCCAGAAAAGGTCCTAAGATTTCTCAAAGTGAAATGAAAGTTACAAACAAACCAAACAGTGCTGCGGAAAAATCGAAGCAAACTCCTCCTGGGCTGGCAAATTTAAAGTCCCAGAAGGAGTTCCCAGCACTGCCAGGAACATCTAAAACCCCAGTTGCTCCTTTTACACTCCCAGTTGATGAAACAAACTCTGGATAAGTGAAATTTTCTGACATTGTGGACTGGATTTTTGAAACTTTCAATGTACCCGATCCAATTAAAATTTTTCTTACAGCATTCCTCCCAACAGTTAGATCATTTTTGAAGCAGTTGACTGCCCAATGGCCTCTCCTTGCAGCGATTGTATCCTTCGATGCCTAATTCAACTGCGTATATGAAGGATTCTATCTCTGTCTTACAGTGGAATTGTAGAAGTATTTTACCAAAAATTGATTCGTTTAAAGTTTTGATAAATAAAAACAAATGCGATGCATTTTCCCTTTGTGAAACTTGGCTTACTTCAAATATTGATCTCAACTTCCAAGATTTTAATATTATTCGCCTTGATCGAGACACCCCATATGGAGGAGTACTTTTAGGGATTAAAAAGTGCTATTCTTTCTATCGTATTAACCTCCCCTCGATTCCAGGCATCGAAGTTGTCGCATGTCAAATGACAATACAAGGTAAAGAGCTTTGTATTGCCTCAATATATATTCCCCCCAGAGCACAGGTTGGGCAACGGCTGCTCTTTGATTTAATAGAACTTCTTCCCTCGCCACGTTTGATTTTGGGAGACTTCAACTCTCATGGCTTGGCTTGGGGTTCCCCATACAATGATAACCGCTCCTCTTTAATCTATAACCTTTGCGATGACTTCGACATGACTATTTTAAACAACGGTGAAATGACACGTATCCCGAAACCTCCAGCGCGCCCAAGCGCTTTGGATCTATCCTTATGTTCGACGTCGCTACGGTTGGATTGCACATGGAAGGTAATCCTCGATCCTCACGGTAGCGACCATCTGCCTATTCTTATTTCAATTACTAACGGGTCAACTCGCATGCGACCAATTGACATTCCGTATGACCTCACACGAAATGTCGATTGGAAGTTATACGAGGAAATGATTTCAAAAGCGGTCGAGTCGATTCAACATCATTCACCACTTGAAGAATACAACCTCCTCGCGGGCTTGATTCTCGACGCCGCGTTGCAAGCCCAAACGAAGAAATATCCCGGCGTAACGATCAAAGAACGGCCTCCCACTCCGTGGTGGGACCAAGAGTGCTCCGATGTCTACACGCAAAGATCCGACGCGTTTAAGGCCTACCAGACGGGAGGTATACCTGGCGACTATTTACGGTATTCGGAGCTTGATACCAAGCTTAAAAGCTTGGCTAAAGCAAAGAAACGTGGATATTGGCGTCGGTTCGTGAACGAGACGTCGAGGGAGACATCGATGAGCACTCTTTGGAACACAGCCCGAAGAATGCGGAATCGCGTAACGGTCAACGAAAGCGAGGAGTCTTCAAGTAGGTGGATATTTGATTTTGCCAGGAAAGTATGTCCGGACTCTGTTCCTGAGCAAAATATTGTTCGCGATGCGTCTCCGGGCCACGACGCGATAGAATCACCTTTTACGATGGCAGAATTTTCAGTTGCCCTCCTGTCCTGTAACAATAATGCGCCTGGATTAGATAGAATCAAATTCAACTTGTTGAAGAATCTACCCGGCAATGCCAAGAGGCGCTTGTTGAACTTGTTCAATAAGTTCCTGGAGCAAAACATTGTACCGCAGGATTGGAGGCAAGTGAAGGTGATCGCCATCCAAAAACCAGGGAAACCAGCTTCTAATCACAACTCTTATAGGCCGATTGCAATGCTATCCTGTATCCGGAAATTGATGGAAAAAATGATACTCCGTCCTTTAGACCACTGGGTCGAATCAAATGGTCTACTATCAGAAACTCAATTTGGCTTCCGCCGTGCCAAAGGGACGAATGATTGTCTTGCGTTGCTTTCAACAGATATTCAGCTGGCGTATGCTCGTAAAGAACAAATGGCGTCTGCGTTCTTGGACATTAAGGGGGCTTTTGATTCCGTTTCTATTGACATTCTTTCGGGTAAACTTCACCGACAAGGATTTTCTCCAATTTTGAACAATTTTTTGCACAATTTGTTGTCCGAAAAGCACATGCATTTTACGCATGGCGATTTGGCAACTTTTCGCATTAGCTACATGGGTCTTCCCCAGGGCTCATGTTTAAGCCCCCTTCTTTACAACTTTTATGTAAATGACATCGACGAATGTCTGGCAAATTCATGCACGATAAGACAACTTGCAGACGACAGTGTAATCTCTGTTACAGGAGCCAAAGCTGCCGATTTGCAAGGACCATTGCAAGATACCTTGGACAATTTGTCTGCTTGGGCTTTACAGCTAGGTATCGAATTCTCTCCGGAGAAGACTGAGATAGTAGTTTTTTCTAGGAAGCATGAACCTGCTCAGCTTCAAACACAATTAATGGGTAAAACGATTTCTCAGGTTTTGGTACACAAATATCTTGGTGTCTGGTTCGACTCTAAAGGCACCTGGGGTTGTCACGTGAGGTATCTGATGAAAAAATGTCAACAAAGAGTGAATTTTCTTCGTACAATAACCGGACAATGGTGGGGAGCCCATCCAGGAGACCTTATAAGGCTTTACCAAACAACGATATTGTCTGTTATTGAATACGGGTGTTTCTGCTTCCGCTCCGCAGCAAACACACATTTGATCAAACTGGAGCGAATACAATATCGTTGTTTGCGTATCGCCTTAGGTTGCATGCAGTCGACCCATACGATGAGTTTGGAGGTTTTAGCTGGAGTACTACCATTGAAAAACCGCTTCTGGAGCCTGTCTTCTCGTATTCTAATCAAATGTGAGGTCTTGAACCGTCCCGTGATTGAAAATTTTGAAAGGTTAATCGAACTTCATTCTCAAACCCGTTTTATGACATTGTATTTCAATCACATGTCCCAAAATATTAACCCTTCTTCGAATATTCCAAATCGTGTCGACTTATCAAATACTTCTGATTCTACTGTGTTTTTCGATACATCCATGATAGAAGAAACTCGTGGAATCCCGGATCATTTACGCGTGCAGCAGATCCCTAAAAATTTTTCCAATAAATATCGAAACATCAACTGCGACAATATGTACTACACTGACGGATCACTTCTTGATGGGTCCACTGGCTTCGGTATCTTTAATAACAATTTAACCGTCTCCCATAAGCTCGATAATCCTGCTTCTGTTTACGTCGCAGAATTAGCTGCAATTCAGTACACCCTAGGGATTATCGAAAAAATGCCCACGGACCATTATTTCATCTTTACGGACAGTCTCAGTTCCATTGAGGCTCTCCGATCGATGAAAGATGTTAAGCACTCTCCGTATTTCCTGAGGAAAATACGGGAACATCTGAGTGCTTTATCCGAAAAATCTACTCAGATTACCTTAGCGTGGGTCCCTTCTCACTGCTCGATACCGGGTAATGAGAAAGCGGACTCTTTGGCTAAGGTGGGCGCAACAAACGGTGATATTTATGAAAGACCAATTGCCTTTAATGAATTTTTCGCACTTGTACGTCAGAATACGATCATCAGTTGGCAAAATGCTTGGACCAGAGGGGAATCGGGAAGGTGGTTACATTCCATAATCCCCAAAGTATCGACGAACCCGTGGTTCAAGGGGTTGGATGTAGGTCGGGATTTCATTTGCGTGATGTCCCGGCTTATGTCCAATCACTATAGATTTGACGCGCTCCTCCGTCGTGTTGGGCTCGGGGAAAGTGGTATCTGTGCCTGTGGTGAAGGTTATCACGACATAGAGCATGTGGTTTGGTCATGCCCTGTACACCGTGACGCCAGGTCTAAATTAATAGCTTCCCTGCAGGCCGAAGGTAGGCAGTCGGCTGTTCCTGTTCGTGATGTCTTGGCAAGCCGTGACCTATCCTACATGTCCCTTATATACGTTTTCCTGAAATCCATCCACGCCCCAGTCTAGTCCCGTTCCCCTCCGTCTACACCCAACAAAACGACAAGAACACGTTTGAACCTTAAGCACAAAACCAGCAACCAGACCCCGCACAATAGAACCAGGACCCAAGGACTACGAGCCTCTGTCCCAACTCACGACATCGTGGCTCAGCAGAACGAATCCATACATGCCATTCGACGATTATCAGACGACCATTGAACAACAAAACACTGATTGGAAATCCCATGCTAGTTTTAAGTTAGACTTAATTTCAGCTCGTAGTCGGCAGCGAGGATAAAAAATTTGCTTTAGTTTTTAAGTCATCAGATATAATTGGCGCCGTTAAACATTAAATTGTATTTGTGCCGTGTCAAATAAATGTTATGTGAAGAAAAAAAAAAAAATAACTTACCTAAAGCAGCAATGTCGTGTAGGGATCGTCCAAAAATACGTAACGCTTGGGGGAGGTAGAGATCTGACGAAACGTCGCAATCAATACTTAAAATTTTGAAGATCTATACAAAGAGCGTTACCTAGAGGAAAGAGGGGGTCGAAAATAGTTCTTATTTACGGTACGTAATTAATGGACGTTCCCTTCAGTCCAATATGACGTAACGCAACATTTTTTGACCCAAAACGTTGGTTTTTGAGCCATAATGTTTCAAGTAAAGTAAAGCTGATCTAAAACAGAAATATCGCGAGGGAACGTTTACAAATTATGTAACGCTCAGGAAACGGGAAAGAGTGTTGGGTTGGAAAAGTGTTGCAACCCATACGGTAAATTTAAACAAAAAGCATGGCAAAGGGGGAAAGGAGATCAACAATAATTATTCTTGCGTTACGTTATAAATAAGCGCTTCCTTATTGATTCATAAAAGTCCGTTCTTTGTCTTTTTTCAAATGATACACAGCCTTTTTTTTAAATGATACACAGTTGCTTCAGCGATGTTGTATTTTTGTTGTAGGTCACGAACCGACAGACCTTGTTCGAGATCGTAAAGAACTTTTGCTTTTTGAGCAAAAGTTAAAACGTTTCTTCGTTTCCTGGCTTTTACGTAAGCACTTGCCTTTTTTTGTTCTGAATTGCTTGAAAACGCAGCACAACAATATCAAAACTAAAAAAGTAAACAAACACAGTACACACTGATCAAAATTTTTCTTAAGGTTTGCTGCAATCAGCCATGTTTAAAACACGCACTACGGAGAAAATATTTAAAACACTACACGGCGTGTATTGCAACTTGCACTGCGTAATGTGTAAGAACGACCGTACACGCCGTGTAGTATTCCAAGCAAAAGTGGCACCCGTGCAGCACGGTGTAGTGTTCTTGCCATGGCTGACTGCAATAACATAAAGAGTAACTACGAAATCTATACATACATCAATTTTTGTAAGAAAGGTTTTTTTGCGACTTTAAGGGGGTTAATCAAAAAAACTCTACTTATTTATTTAAAAACAACAAAAGATGTGTGCAAAATAAACAAAAAAAAATTTTTTTTTTGATTCGGTGATATATACATATATTTTTGTAAGAAAGGTTTTTTGCGACTTTAAGGGGGTTAGTCACAAAAATCCTACTTATTTATTCAAAAACAACAAAATATTTATGCAAAATAAACAAAAAAAAAATTTTTTTTTCTGATTCGATTATATACAGGATTCGATTATATACAGTGAAAATTTTTCGGAGACTGTATATAATCGAGTCCGACCTGTATCCTGGTTATCGTTTGCTATTAGACGACGTATGCAGTTTTGCTAGAAGATTGTTTGAATGTTACATTTTTAATTTCACGAAAACTTTAAACATTAAAACTTCCTATTCTCATTATGAGTTTATGATGTGCAAGTTGTACGAGTTGAAACTCCGTTTTTTTATCTTTTTAGGACATTCTGAATTTGAGCTGTAAAGGTAGACTTACCCGTAACTCTAGTTTTTTTTTGGTAATTTCGAAACGGGTCTTTGTGGGATGATACTTAAACTGGTAAGCATGCATGCAGCACGATTTACCATCAACAACTTGATATTGTGGAATTTTTTCCTACTGTTGTCGAAAAAGAAGTCTCCATGAAACTTCCAGTTCAATCGCGCAGGAGCTTTCTTCCTAGAACCTGGTATAGTGACAAGATTCCATTCCCAAAGCTGACAGACATTCGAAGCACAGCCTGAAGAAATATATTTTCTCGATATCCCTTCACCAGAATAAATCACCAGAATGCTGATACTAGACACCTTGTTTCCAATGGGAGAAATAACGACAGCCACATGGTAGCGAAATAAGTAGGTGATAAAAAGCAGCAATGAAGTTTACTTTCTTGGTAATTATGGGAGACAGAAACAAAACCAAGAAAAAATAGCTAGAGAATGACAGGGACAAAAACAGGGAAAATGGTTTCATTCTAGGGTTTGAGAAGGTAAGGTTCAAGTAGAATTTCTTTATTAAAATTAATCGTGCCAAAAGACTCGATTACCGTTGGCCGTTATTTTCTGTGTTTGTACGGGGACTTATAAATTACAAATCTTAGCAAAGGTCTTGAAGATTACCGGACTTCCGGAAGTCGTGTCTCAAAGTTACACTCTTTTGATCGACGAAAATTAGCATGAAATTTAGGATTTCGAAGTTTTCTATACCAAATGTGTCGAGTTCACCAAAAAATTGCTAACCGAAATTTGGAGGTAGTCTTTCTGAAACATTCCATTGGCACCCTAATAAACAATAATGCAGAATCTTAGTATTGAAAACAATGAAAATTAAAGCCTTTAAGATAGTTTGAACCCCCCTCCTCATCCCCCTTTGGCTCTACGATACTACCTCAACCAATTTGACATTTCCAGGATCGGTATTTTTTCTTGTAATTTTTCCGTCAACTGATTTTGACCGCTTCATCTGTCATATTTTTACTTAAGCACCTGAAAGCTTAGAGTGATGGATGGTTTTTGCGCGCGCCGCTCGTAAAGATTTGCAAAATTTGAAAAAAAAATTCATCGGTCGCCTTCGTAATGAGTTAACTTCGCGCGCGCGTAACGATGCACTTGCTTGAAGAGAGAGGGGATTCGTGTATATCTGAGAAGCTTGCGAAAAAACACCGCGGTGCAATCTGAAATATCTCTCCAGATAGATAATAAACTGGTGTGATCTTTCTCACACGAAAGGACATTACATTCAAAAACTATACAACAAAGCTCGCTGCAGTGCTCTGGGGGGGGGGGGTGTTATATGATTGTTGTAGCATAACCAATTACTTTGCTGAATAACATAACCAAGTACTTTGCTGAACTGGGTACCAATTTCTCAATCTTACTGATCTGAGCTATCTGATTATGTTCAGCCATGTTTAAAAAAAGGTTTTGCCGTTAGAATTCTATTTATACTACTATACCTTTGATTTTTTCAATGAACTTTCAAAACAACATCAGACCTTAATTTTGAACAGGTATTCACGTAACTCGATATAACGTAATATTAATAAAAATAAAATTGCCTTATATTGAGCTATGACTGTATACTGTAAATTTTTGAGGCATTTTTTGCAATTTTGTAGATAATTTAAGTTTTTTATATCATCTGCCCACATTTTATAAGTTATTGATATCACACTTTTATGATAGTCACTGTGTGTTTTTTTTTATTATTACCGAATTTTCGTTTATTGGTTCATTGTTATGGTTTAGTAAAGGGGGCAATGTATGTAATTTTACGAGACTGCGAGAAATTAACGAGAACAGAAGTTGTGACTTAGAGTTCATGAGGCAGACAATGTGTGCAGCAGGGAAAGCGAAAAATAAGCGAACTGGAAATATGATCCAGATTTGTAAAAATTCACCGCATCTCGACGGGACTTAGACTTAGCAAAAAAAATTCGTTCAGACTGGACTCAAACCCGCAATCTTCGATGTCTCCGGCTAGTGTTTCTACCAATCAAACGTCTGGGAAAGTTTTTTTTTCTTTTCTAACAATCTTCTGAAAATGTTTGTTGTTTATCTCAAATTTGTCTGCCTGAATATAAAAATGTTTTTAAGAATACGTTTATTATAACGTTTTGTTAATTTTAAGAATACGTTTATTATAACGTTTTGTTAATTTGTCAAATGTTCTGATATGTCAATTTGTTTAATGTTCGAAATAGTTTAAATAATTGTCTAACAACAAAGTTCCACAAAGCAGGCAGTGTTTGAGGTTATGATATATGGAAAATAAACGAAATGAAAAAAAAAACTTTGTATAGACTGGATTAGGATTGAAAAACTTGAAAATGAAAATATTTCAGCAAATTTGTTCACATTTTCTGATTGTTTCAGAAAACGTGAACAAATTTGCTGATTGTTCTTTTAGGCTTTTCCAATAAATCGTTTTCCTTTTTTGATTGGTTATACTACTGCATTTTTATGTTGTTTCGATTAACTATTGAGTTTTTAATTCGTCATCAACTTCAAGAGATTTTTTTTTAAATTTCGTCTAGCCTAAAACAAACGTATTTGTTTCTTTTCAACCATATATGTTCCTCACTTGTTCGTTTCTTGACCAATCAGATTAGCTTGTTACTTGTTTATTCTTTTACTCATTTTTTCCTATTTCCATGTTTTTTTTAATTTTTTCCACTATTCATTCAAAGTTTGTTGCCGTCTTGTCGTTTTTTTAGTTTTTTATTCTCAACCCAAATTTTACAGAAATAATAATAAAGGTTTGTAATTATTGTTTTCTTTTTCAAATGTTGTCGATTCTGGATCATTTTTCTAAATTTTAGCATCCTTATGGAAATGATCTGTTTTTATCTGAAATTAACCTGTTTAAATAAAAGGTGGTGCTCCTTAGATCCAGCCATTTTTTTTTTATATTTTTCATTATTTTCAATGGGTTTAATAATTTTGTTGGCATGTTTTCGGTGTTGTTTTTTACACTTTCCATTTTCCAACTGTTTTATTTATAGCAAAGATGTTATTTAGTTAACCATATTTTTTTTTTAAATTATAAATTACCGGTTTGTTAATGACTTTTTTGTTGCTTTTTTAAATATTTTTTTAAATAAATTCGTTTATCAATCTCAAAGAAATATTTTCTATACGTATAATCTTTATCTCAAATTTGCCTGTTCAATATGAATGTGTTGTTTTGATATTTAAATTTTTTGTCAATTTGTAAAATATGCTGAGGCCTATTTATCAAGTGTTTAAAAACCATTTGAGTTTTCACGCAAAAAGAAAAATCCAATAAATATACCGAGAATTTTAGAAAAGTTACTTCGAAAGACAAGAACATTTCTATTGGAATCAGAGATTTTTCGTGGTAGCTAAATTTGACAGGCAAAAAATGCATCGTGTTCAAGTAAGTCGCATAAACTGTTGTGTCCTGAACGTATAACATGATTGCAGCCCCCATTTTCCACTGGATTGAGTCAGTTTTTAAAAGGACATTGCTCTCGTAATTAGAATATCGCCGAAACCTGGAATGGTTTACACCAAACATGAAAGCCATTAGCAACAAGACATATTTCCATCTTCTCATCTCAATAATGACAACTCAAGCGCACTTACCCCGTTCAGATTCTTTATCTCGTGTCAGTCAACTGAACGTAACAACAACCCCTCCGAATGACCTTTCCTAGGTGCCAAACATTCATTAGTCAACTTTCTGAAAAGTGCCACATTGTATTTTGCACATTTTTCAATCCTCAAGATTGGTGCCTCCTCCCACCCAGAGGTTGAAAGGGCCGGGAAGAATCTGTGAGAATATGCTTCTGCAAACACTTCAATCATCTTCAATCGCAAAACAGCAGCACAATGCTGCTCTGATATTGAATCCCCCCTATTTGACTCGAAAGCAGTTTTGCAGTCCCAAAATATGTTCCCCGAAATGAACCGTCCGATGGCAGGAAAAAAAGGGGTGCTCTTTGTTCAACTGCTCGCTCTCCTTCTCGTATGCAGCACTCCTCTTACAGCTCCCTTCGAACGGACATGCTCCGCATCAACACTCGAAAGCGATTTGGATGTTGCCCCGCCGCCAGTCAGCGAGAGAGGAACGAGTCTCCTTTTTCTTTTAGCCTGGTGTGCCTTCTGGACCGCATGGAAATTAATGACGAAAACAAGGCAGTCCCTTAATTGCGGACTACCACCGTGTGCCAGTATTTAGTAGTGCAGTGTAGTGGTGGTGGACTTGGGCGTAAATGGCCTCATCGTCGTCAGAGCTGCCGGCACTTGGTCGCATTTTTTTTTTTGCTTTCCTTCGTGGAGAGTTCAAAAGGAACCACTTTCGAAAAGTGGATCTTTCGCAGCCCGAGTGGATTTTTTTGGGGAAAAAACTCAAAAGAAATTCATCACATCAAATCCACCCTCTGAGCAAGACAGGTTCGGACTCCAGGGGAAAGCCCGAGAAATCAGTTGCCGAATATCCCTTAGTTCAAACATTTCCCCAGATGCCGACTCTGTGCTGTCTTCCTGTCACTTCTCGAACATCGCCTGGTTCAGTTCACTGACCCTTGGTTTGCTTTCCGTCATATATAAAGGCATTAAGGCGACTCAAATTTCAATTACCCTTGAAAATGCAGCCCCAAGCAAGGAAAAGCAGGGATAACCGGCAAAAAATATTGGCAGAGCGAAGCACGAAAAAAGCATACCCGGCAGGAAAGTTTGCTTGTGCAAAATATAGCTGCATGCACACAACCACCGCCGCCGTCGCTACCATCTTTGCCACTACTCAAACACCGTCCCCGCTCCTGCCCTTGCATGCAACCAACCGTCTGCATCATGCACACACATTCATGGGCAGTGCTGGGGAAGCAGAGCGGAAAAACGTTTGCAGTAAATTTCAACAACCACTTGTTTTTCCTCGTTCCACCGAATATTTCCCACCGGGCGGGTTCCCATCGGATTGTTCCTGACTTTTCGGTGGCAAGGAACTGGCCTAGATTTCACCGCATCAACGTATATTCCGCAAAACTTCCCAAACGACCGTCGTAATTCAACGAGGAACCGGAAAAGCCATTTTCCCAGGCTTCAAATCAACGATAATGTTTAGAGTACCATTTAGACTGATACAGCAGCTTTCCAGGAGTGCGCAGCAATCAAGTTTAAAAACCCCTCCACAAAACTATGGCGGAGCTTTAATCTCTCCGAGAACAAATCGAGCTTGAGCTTGAGCGGCAAACAATTTTCGCAACAAACAGAGTTGTCCTGTGTCCCACACCCATCCTTCGTCACCATCGTCATCAGCATGCGTCGCCATTTGCCGATGCAATCAAGTAGCTTCAAAGAGTTTGGAGCATTTTCCGAAAACATTATTGCGGAAATGTACGCTATTTCTGCCTGTTGGCCCACTTCCGAAATACGCTGGAAACTATGTGGATTAAAATCCGTCACATACACACACAAAACTTCGCAGTACACTGCAACATATGGGTTTCATCCGTTGAAGTTGATTATATAAGTTTTTAATAATTTCTCTGCATGAAAATTTAACGTATTGAGGGAAGTATCCTTTTGAGCGATGAAATTGCTATTTCGCTTCGAGAACTGGTTTATTTTCGAAGCTAGTAGCTAAGTTATAATTAGCGGTTAGTTTTTAGTATTTTTTAGTATTTTAATTTAATTTATTGGCATTTTGTGAACACCCGCCGTCCCAAAATTACTCTGCAGATGTTTGTGATGGCAAAACTTAAAAATTCAATATGGAAATTTAATCACACAAGGCAATACAGTTTTTTCGTGTGCAATATTTTGTGCATAACGAAAATTTTTGTATGTCTAACACTGATCATAAATTTATTCCTTACCGTATAACATATAGAACTTATTTGTGAAAAAATTGAAACCTAGTTTTGGAAAATAATACAATGCATTACCCGTGAGAAAAATGATGAACAAGAAACATTAAACAAGAAATATGTAATATTTTGGCTTTGCTCTAGCATTTTATATGCATCTTGCAACTATCGCCAAAATACGTTTTTTTTTTCGAGTCAACTTTAAAATAATTTTCTATATGTGTGAACGCAAAAACGCATTGAAAACTGTATAAAAATAATCTCCAGTCAGGAGAATTACGCTACGTATAAAACCAACTCAAAGTTTCGCTTAGAAAATAATACATTATATATTATTTTTTTTTTTTTAGTTTCGTATCATTTTTTTTTTGGTTATTTTCCAAAGTTAAAGATTTTGTTTGTTGACTATGCACATATTGTAAGATTCTTCTCGGCAATAATATTAAAAACTAATATACATATACAACTAAATATACATTATTTGTCTAAATTTTAGTTCATGGATTCCCATTATTTGACCAACTTTAATTTATAAAGTTACAAACAAAACGTTTAATAACAATCATCAGTTCTTCTGTGGATAACGTAAAGACAGCGTCATTAAAAGAATATGAAAAAAGTACAAAATTGTAAAAAAGTCTCATAAAACGCGTCAAAAATACCACTAGGTGTTCAGTTTTTGTTGGTCTCTACTTGTAGCAAAGGTTTGCTGATTTCATTACTCTGGTCAATACAGGTTTCACCCTCTAGCTCGAACTAAAAAAAAACGTACGATTGTAGCTTTTTCCGTTGTTCCTGTAAATTTTGGTGTATCTAGCCGCCTCAGAAGTGCGTCAAATCTTCAGAGGTTTCAATGAAGTGTTCCCATAAGCAAATGAAGAAACAACGAACAGCAAACAACTACTTATGTTGCCAGTACAGCCGACAATGAAGTATACAAACGATGTATCTTTGTAAACGATTTGTTGTTATTGTTTTGTGCGTTCGAGTGCACAACAACACGTCAACCTGGAGTATAACTTTCAGGAGTCACGAATAAAAACTAGCATGCACAAATTTAGTTTTCATCGTTTATCCGATGACGGTTGCAAAAGGATTATTTAATGGAAAGTAGATCGACTATCAACAAACGAAGCTGCGGCAAGACGGAGCACAGCAGACGGCGATTTCAAATATATTTTTGTATGGTTTTTGCTGTAACATCCACTCTTTCAAGCGCAATCATCAGTAGCGGGCGGACTGGTGATTGAAGATCACCTTTCACAGCGCTAGATTTTGGATCTCCCGTCAGTACGGGAAGCACCGTCTTACAGACATATCTGTGGCACTGTTGAACATTTTCGGACATGCAAGTGATTTTGTAAGGATCAGGCGCATTCACTTCAGCAGTTTATACGCTACTAATAGTTAGTTGTGCGTTTACGAGTGCGTGTGTTTACTTGTAATATTTGTTGTTCACTTGCTTGCGATATGTGTAACGACGAAATGAGAGATCTAGAATAATGTCGTGTCATCGGAAAATAACCATCCACAATGTGACACATCCATGGTATTTTTAGCGTCTTAAAATTATTTGATCGAAGTACCTAGTTTTTTTTTTGGCTACTTGCCCAGAACGTTGCTAATAATAATAAAAACTATGCGTAAAAAAAGTGTATATGAGCAATTCTCGCTGAAACCAGGCCACTTTGTGCGCAAGTGCTTTCAAAAGTTACATAAACGCCCAAAGTTGTCAGAAAATAGTAAAAAAAAATCTATTGCAATTTTTGCTTGTTCAAATTTATTTATTTATTTATTTCTTCATTCAATGTAATTTAACTGACAAATGTCTTATTAAATGTTGTGCGGTCAAAATCATAAAAGTGAGTTATTATTCAGTCTCCTTTTGAACATTAAAGTTGGTTCTCCAAATTTGAACAAGAAGGTACAACAGAGAAGGTACGAATACAGGCAGTCATTGGTTCGTTGCCTCCAAATCCAGTACGATGATAGTTTCGTTGCAGCAGTCCGGTAAAGCGAAGGGTTCGCTGTGAAGCCCGGAAGTTTAACATGGATAGCGTTTTCGGGGAGTCAGTTTCGTTGTTCATTAACTTAGCAATAAATAAAGCCTGTTGAATTTTTCTTCGTCGTTCCAGTGTGTCAAGGCCGAGTAGACGACAACGGTCAGGATACGGTGGAAAATTTACAGGATCCCGCCAAGGTAGATCTCTCAAATCGCAGAAACCTTTTCTGTACACGTTCGATACGTAAACTCCACACTAGCTGATGAGGGCACCAAATTAACGAGACATTCTCGATCAGAGGCCTTACCAACGAGCAATAAAGCGTTTTCAAGCAGTGGGGATCTTTGAAGTCTCGAGCAATTCTTGTAATGAATCCTAGCACACGTGCAGCTTTTGAGATAACAGCAGAGCGATGTAGATTAAAAGTGAGTAGGATACCGCCGATTTCGTCGACACCAGTCAACAAACGTGTCTAACAGCGCTTGTAAACGTAAGCGGTCGCCAACAGATTGAACTACTACATATAATTTTAGGTCATCAGCATACACTAATTTGCAGTCGACTCCAAGCAGCAAGACGATGTCGTTAAAAATAATATGAACAGCAGAGGTCCCAAATTGCTGCTTTGAGGAACACCGGAAACGTTGGTAAACTGTGTCGAGAAGCAGGACTCAATCTGCACACGGAGGACTCTGTCGCACAAATAAGAGCAGAGCCATTCCGTAGGTTTTCGAGCAGCGCCAAGCCGTGCGATAATTTTGTGGTCAATACGATCAAATGCAGCCTAGAAATCAGTGTATACAACATCGACTTGCGCCTCCTGTGCCATATGAGAAATGCAGGTTGACGTGAACTCTAAAAGATTTGTACAAACGGATCGGCCAGGAATAAAACCATGTTGCTCGGAGTTAGTTCGTGCCTTACATTCTTACGGTCTTTACTTCTTAAAACAGGAAACATATACGACTGCCTCTAAATCGTCGGAAATTTAGCTGGCCCGAATGATTTATTAAAAATAAAACACAGAGGCTCTACTAACGCTGAAAGGCAACGAGCGAAAACTGTAGCTGGTATACCATCGACAGGAACATCATTTGTAAACGTCTTGATCATTAGGTGTGGAATAGTTATTATAAAAGTTAAAATTGCATCAATTCTAGATGTTTTATTCGAGCTATATGTCTAAAAAAGTAGATGAGCACCAATTTTTCGAAGTGAGTTCCAAAACATTCGTAGCCTTTGTTCTTTCTTTTATAATGGTCATCTCAGATTAAAAATCGGTAATTATATGGTCGAATACGCATATGTCTAATATGATCTAAAATGACAGCAAAAACCCAGAATGGCGGCCAAAATTTTGATAACTTCAAATGAAAGCCCATTTATTATTCTTTAGGGAAAGTGTAGATTGTATTATGTTTCATTACGATTTTTTTAAACTCCTCCTGTGCAGTATTACTAAGCATTAAAAAAGAAAAGAATTGGGAGAAAATTATTACTCATTGCTTCAAACCTTCAAATTGATTAACCCCAATCGAATATATTCTTTAAATTATTGCACGAAATACATTAACATTCGTGGTTTCTACAATCATATTCTCAGTTAATTCAATTTTCTATCTTCATAACTACACTTACTCCTTAAAAACAAAAATTAAAAATAGCATGACTTTGCTTAGAGTCGAAAAAAGAAAAGTAACAATGTTTGTGACGCACTTCGATATTGCTGCTGGTAGAGATTGCAACTCGCTGACACGTTTCTATCTCTCACACTGAGAAGTCATTCCAACTTCCACTGAGGGTGTTGAAACAATAGCCAGCTATAAATAATAGTCTCTACTGAGTAAATGTACGAAGTGCGAGAATTAGATAAGCGATACAAAACTTGATTCTAGGACTACGTCTTTAACGTTCTGCGGTGGTGTAACGGAAACACATCTGACCGGAGATTGGAAGAGATCGTGGGTTCGAGTTCCACCTGCTGAACTATATTTTTCGTGGTTTCTACAATCATATTTTCAGTTAATTTAATTTTCTATCTTCATTACTACATTTACTCCTCAAAAACAGAAATACACTTCATACAAGCTGTCGAAATCTGTATCATACACAACCTCTTTAACTTTTTTTTTGCTTTTGTCGATCAGCGTTTTTTATTTGTTTTAACCATTATTGAGTGTTTATTTTTTAAGTAGGTCAAAAGAATTAAGCTTAAACTTTTTTTAGTCATATTTTTCAACAAAATAGGTGTGTATAATTCTTTTTCTGTTTAGTTTATATCGTTCATATATTTTATGCAGATTTAATTGCTAAGTTTTTCTTCTTCCTATCAACATTATTCGTTTCATTGGATAAGGTTTACTGCATTTCTTGTTCAAATTTGTGATTTTTGCATTTTATGGATAGTTTAGTTTAGTTTGCTTATCCAAAAATATTATTTGTAAATGTTTCTGTTATTTTACTACACCGGATTCTCCTTTTGCAACGGTCATATTTCACACGGAATTTTTTGCACCCTTTTTTGACACCGTTAAAAACAACACGTTTTTTTGCACGTTTTTTTTATTCATTTCACGCATCCTCCGTGACCAGGGCCGGGTTGAGGTGTTAGGGGGCACGGGGCAGATACTTTTGTTTGGCCCTCTTTTCTTAAGAAAAATAGAGGTTAGAAAATTTTAAATTTTGAAATGACTTAACGCTTCGTCACCTTCCAGACGAGCAAAATAAAGGACTCCGCTCCGCTTCACGTCTGGCTCAGGCCAGAGGGCCCCCCGTGGCGGAAGCCCGGGACATGTGCGCCCTTTGCCCCCCCCCCCCCCTTTAATCCGGGTCTCTTATATTACATATTTAAAACGTATTTAACCAAACTGAGACACACACAACACACACCGCTTTTACACGTCAGCTTATTGTGACAGCATGTTATTTTAGTTGTTGGAAATGTCTGATTTTGTGCCAAATAATCATCATTTGCTGGAAGCGTTACTACGGCGGCTTAAGCGCATCGAGAGTTAAAAGATTTTACGCAAATGCCGAAAACTTTCAAAGACGCTGAATCGGATTGTTCGATGATAACACTGGTCGACAATATAAAAAAGTGCACTCCAAAAGCTCAAACCCTAAAAAAATGGAAGATCATAACTACTCAACCATTTTGAATAATTTTGGTGCCCCTGGCCATTACCAAAACGCGTCAACTTACGTAAGAGTTCGCAGTGTAATTGCTCGCCGTTACCCGCTAAGCAATTTCCCCGGGATTGCACGAGAAATGATTCGAAAACAAGACGCCAAACAAGATTTAAAGCAAAGGGACGTTAAGCATAGTTTTTTTCGTCTGTGAACAAGTACCCAGCAGCACAAGGGTTTTGTTGCATCGCTTCATCGCGACGAGTGATGAAAAGTGGATTCATTACAGCAATATCAAAAGAAAACAAAGTCATGGGAGCTCTCCGTCGTTGGTTCGGTCGAATATACACACTGCGAAGGTTATGCTGTAAATTTGGTGGTAATAGGTCGATGCTATTTATTATGAACTGTTAAAATCGAACCACACCATCCCTAAGGAACGGTATCGACTTCAACTGATGCAAATACGCCGTACACGGTGCGAAAAACAGCCACAAAACGAGTTGAGATACAAAAGGGAATCTACTGCATGACAACGCTCGACCTCATGCTGCCAAAGTCCTTAAAACTTACAAAGAAAGTTATTACCCATAATCATTAGGGCTTGAAAATTTACATTCCATCTCAAGTGTGCACATGCATTGTATCAGCGGCCTTCTCAAATTTGACGTTGAGGAGTTGATTATGTAAGGTCGCTATGCAGAAATCTTACCTTCGGTGCCGATTGGATACTTTTTTCATAACAGTGTCATTTTCCGTCAAAAACATCATTTTTAAAAATTATAGCTACCGATACACAAGGTCTAGAACTAAACTGATATCCAAAAAATATCAATTTCAAGCGGCAGTGTTGCCAGATATATTTTTTGCATTCGTACAATAAAACTGCATTTTACGACGAGTATATTTTGATTTAAAATTTTATGATTTCATCGTTTTCCGAGAAAATTGTACATGAGAAACACTCAACATTCTGGGATATCATGAGCGAAACTCGAGTTACAGCATTTTTATAAAATGAAGTCAAATTGTCTCTGGCTTGTTGTTTTTCCTTAGAGAATCACTAGCGTGTAGGAGAATATATTTTTTTACTGTGAGAACAATTGCTCTCAGAAAGCAGCGAATTTTTGTACTAAGGAGCTTAGTGAGGAACTGGAGTGAGGTTCCTCACACGAGGGACAATACGCACAATAACTACACAACAGAACTCACTGCAGGGCTTTTACTGTGTGTCTCTTTTTTTCTGTATGGACTTTTGCACTGCGACCAGAATCGTTGATCGATTGTGAGATATGCCCGGGTGTATTCCGCACTTCTATTATTAACAATACCGCTATTGAGAAGTCGCATGCTTATTATTATTATTATTATTATTATTATAATTATTAGTCACGCAAAGGTATAATAGATTTCAGCGTGAAGTAAGGGTAAGTGGATGAGGAGCCTGAGTAAAAACCCATGCTTAGGTCCTTTTTGTCATCGAATGGCCTGATTCTACTACTACTACAGAAACTTTAAATCTTTTGTGATATCGCCGTTGTTTTCTGTATTCCGCACTTCTATTTTTAGCATTATCACTATTGAGAGCAAGTGACATGATTTTTATAATTCGTGCTTGTGTGTATGTTTTTTCACCTTTCTTTTTTACGCTTTACTACTCCGAACATCGCTGCCTCCGGCCAATATCATCGTCAATTACAATTCCCTGGAGAGGTTTCAATTGAACGACTACCCGCTTGTTGAAGCGGACTGTGTAACCTTGCGGCTACGGAGCTCCCAACCAACTGTGGAGTAAGCAGCAAGTGTATTAATTTTTCTGTAAGCGGCAAAAACACGGCACAAAGCAGAAAAACGTGTGACGTGAAATTTTGCTATCGTGCTGGGCAACTAGTGAGCAGTGAATATTCACTCTACTCTTTTCACATATTCTGCAGAATAACAAGCCTAGTCTCTAGTAAAGAGCAATCATCTTTTCCATTTTTTTCACATCTCCAAATAAAATATACCAAAGGACAGTCTAGAAGTTGCATTTTGAAGAAAATTAGTCAACGAATAAAATAAAATCAATTTTTAGCGGCAGTGTTGTCAAATATGTTATTGTTGCATTTTAAAAATTGATTTGTGTTTACTGGCAAATTTTGATTTTCAATTTGGCAATTTAATTGTGTTTCTGATAAAGTTTTACAGTTTTACAGCAAAGAAATAAAATCCAATTTACTTTGATGTGCTTATAACTACTATACCTATTTGGTTTCCAATGTCCGGTCATCTTGGAAAGCATTTATTAGAAAGCATTTATTGAGCACTAATTATTGAAATCAATGTACAACAGATTTTTCCAATTTTTTCCACGTTTCGACACCAGTGGATCTTTCTCAGGAAATAGTATTTGAATAATGTACCAGCTCCTCGACTTTGTGCCAAATTTGTGTATTTGTTCCTATCGCCGAAATTGAAGACCTGTATTCTTTTTGTTTGTGCTAGATATTCGGTTACTCTCCAAGGGGTTACGAGTAGTTTCAAATTGCTAAGATTTACACAAAATCGCTAGAATATTATCAACTTCAATGATGACTCATTCCATTTCTTGCTAAACACTTTTACGAGTAATTGAAAAAATATTTTCTGTACCACCATTTTGTGCTACCACTTAAATCGGGCTCTCAAGTCGGATCTATGCAACAAATGGCTCCATTCTGATTACGACACAAACGACCGGGCAGTAGACAACATTTCGTAGACCCTTGCATAAACGAAATCGTCGATTTTCCTCACGCAGTCCGCACGTACGACATAAAAAGCTAACCGAACCTTTTGCCTCGAACCCGAACCGGCCAACGGACCCACGTAACCGCACAGGTACACACAGGCTCGCACGGAATCGATTTGATATTCCTTTACAAGTCCCAGAACAAGCAATTTTACCGCCATGTATCCATTGATCCAAAAACTTATGTGGGTCGCCAAAACTGACGACGACATCGTCGTCTAAGCTTGTACTGTCTGTTTATTGCGGCCTGTGTATCTATCGCATGAGGGCGGATTTCAACCGCGCTCCGACAGTCCATCTGGCGCCTGTCACCGCTCGTCATCAGTTGTTGCTGCTGCTGCTGATGATGATGCAGGTGGGCTCAGGTTTGATAGATTGCAGGTCGCGGAAACTGACAATCGGTCGTAAAAAAATCCGATTGCACGCCGGATCGCAGATTCGAGCTCGGATTAAAACGAGGAACAGTTTTACGGGCGCTGTAAAAGGACCCAGCGGAGCGTGAGACAAGCGGAGAAACATGGCACATTTCCTAATTGCCGTCAATATTGTATTCGACCCCGGTTGAAATTAAGCTGCTTTCGAAGATTCCAATGGCACTCATCACAGTTGCATGCGTCTATTTGACAGCCATCGACCGAGAATGTGTTCCACAATTGAGTGCATTGGGTTTTTTTCCTCTGTCTCTCGCCCCCCTGCAAAGCTCCAGGGGATCGACAGAGCTGCGCTCTGTTCCAATCGAAATTTATCGATTGCAGGGACGGAACCTGAACCTGATTTAAGATTGCTTCAAGAGCAGTAAACACGCACGGTGCAAAGTGCAGTTTTACTGGGAAAGGGCACGAAAACATGACTCAACCTTGCCACTAATTGGCAGTCCCCTAAACACGAAAAACCCATCAAAAAGCAATGTATGAATATCATATCATATCCTAAGCGTCCCCCCGATCCGTTCATACCGTTAACAAAACGGCTAGGATGACCTATCATTGGGAGCACTGCCTGGAAAATGGCGAAAGATTCGTACATCGAGATAATAACAAATTCAAGAGGCACGCGCATCCGGCGTATTCGTGTTTTGCATGTCATCCGGACCGGACCCATCCCAAGTCCTGGTGATACACACACGCACGCATACACACACATACACACGCGTAGGCAGCGGGTAGATCCTTTTCCCATTCCACCGCATTGTTGTTTGCTCGGTACGTCTTGAATGATGGATTTCATCGGCCATTGTAGAGCAACCAGGAACCACCTGAAGTATCTGATTTCACATGCATCGACTCTCTCTCTCTCCGGGAATGGTTCTTCCTATAATTAGTTACCGGTCGGTCGTTGCTAACCGGCCATAAATACACAATGATCAGTGCACCAGGATCCAGGTCGGCGTCGACTGTGTCTCCTAAGCGCTAAGGTTTTGCATTTGGGGCGTTTGATATCGACACGCATCGGATGTATCACGTGAGCCGCAGCGCCAGTTGAACTTCGTCCGTCGAGTAGCATGATAATTTCGTGGCGGCAAATGGTCTACGCCGTTGTTGTCTGTCAGACACAGCGAAGGACTAAGCGCACTTGAAAGGGCATGGGAAATTAGCGACTGCCTGTAGGTATGTGTGAGTGTGTCGATTGGAAACGATAGAGCAGTGAATGAGTTATTCCATGGAAATCAAATGGAACGGGGTTACAGTGTGATGTTTACACGTGAAATGCACAACAATTGAATACTTAACGAGTTTTCGCGAGCGGCTCTTGGAACTAAGCTGCGTTATTGGAAAATTATATCTAGTCGCAGAAGGATTGCATAAGGGAGCTAATTGTTTCTGGTGATTACCAATTTAACTTTTCATCAGTTCTCTGTACTTTTGATTACTTTAGCCTTCCAAATATATGAAGAATATTATTACTTCTAATCGTGATAGGAAGTCTCGTGAATTAAGGCATACATTCGCTACATGTTTGTGTTCAACACTTACGTCGACAATGCTTTCTGTAAACTGCTGCTTGATGAGGGATCCAGTAGCTAGTCAGCATCCTCCAATCTACGCTATCAACCAAATAAAGACGCTTGGAATCTCTCCTAAATTGATTTTATCTCCATTTCTCTATCTTCCTTACCCTGCCATAGCCGACATTTTCTCCACGCTTCGTTATGATGTCAATTCAAGCTTACCCAAAACGTATTTACCCTGAAAGCGAAGTGTTTCCGGTGCAGCAGAGGAACGAAGGGAAAGAAAAAATTCCCACCAAATAAGACCGACTAAAACGCGAACGGATTGGAGGTAATTGATGGCGATTTGATTGGAATGTTTATGCCACCGAGACTAGGAGCAGCGCAGCAATTGGTCGTCAAACGAATTACCAATAAGATTGTTGCCATGCCAATTACCAAAGTGCGACGACCGTACCCATCAGCCACCGCCCTCTGGACGACGGTATAACATATCGGATTTCGATCCGCAGACAACAGGATCTACCGTCGCGTGGATTCAAATAGGCACACGAGCAGCCGGTGGCAGTTGGGTCTTGTTTCCAACTCGGCAGATGAGTTTCACGCACCACGCGAATCCCGGATGTGTCCGCAACGGAATGGAACGGAACGGGATGAACCTGTCGCGTGCAGCTGACACGCCCCCTTTGAGCACATACGGATCTGATTACAAAAACCCGGAGGAACTGGTCGGTAAGTTCATCCGGTCCACAGGTACAAACGAATGTAATGAATATTTGATGTGTAATACTTTTTTTGTGCAAAAGAGATGGCCGCCGCTGGCGGCTTAGATTCCGGTCCATCCTGGAGAGAATTGGATATCTCACAAGAAGGACTAGTCATTTTTCCACTGTTACAGAATGCAGTGTGGTTTGCACTGCGGTTAAAGTTCAACGGCTAACAAAAACCCCCATACCGAAAAGCTTCATTTGGTAAAGTTTTCTTGTTTTGTGAATAACGAAATACAAAGCTATACCACACGGCATTCGATGCCGCGCGGTGTTTTTTTCTCTCCCTATAATCTACCGGCGGGAAAAGGTCTCCGCTTTGTTTGGCTTATGCTCGGCAATTAGTTGAGCAATCTGGATCACGATTTTGTTGATTGAAATAGATATGGCGTCAGCGTGCCTGCTGGTGTACTGATTGCCTAACTTGATAGAGGAGGAATTTCACACGAGATGTGGTTTGGTAGTATCGGTACTATAAGCTTTCTACTCGAATATGTTTTTTTTTTTTAATTATTATTTTTTAGATGTTGAGTGGCACTTTTCCGTCGCATCGCACGGAAAAGAGCCTTGTGATGCATTCGATGTAAGTCTTGAACGAAGGGGCAATGAGAGCATATCTTGTACAAGTTAACCATCTATAAGACGCTGATCAGACTGGTAGTCCTCAACGGGCATGAGACATGGACTATGCTTGTGGTGGAACAACGCGCCCTTGCGGTCTTCGAGCGGATGGTGTTGCGTACCATTTTCGCAACGTGGAGAAGGTGAATGAACCACGAACTGCAGGAGCGGCTTGGGGAGCGTTCTATCGTCCATACCGCTAAGATTGGCAGGTTGCGGTGGGCTGGGCATGTCGTTAGGATGTCAGACGAAACCCCGATAAAGTGGTTCTTGAAACCAAACCGTCAGGGACGAGATGGAGAGGTTCAAAACGGGCAAGGTGGATCGATCAGGTGGAGGACGACCTACGGACCCTACGCAAACTGCAGAGCTGGCTAACTGAAGCCATTGACCAAGTAGAATGGAGACGACTTTTACGTACACTGCCGTTCTACGCATATTTGTCCTATGTTCCAAATCATGCAAACGAGAAAAACGATGTTAACCCTCTAGTGCCCAATGCCGCTATTTGGCGGGCTTCAGTCGAAGTTCCAAAAAGCTTCAATAAATACTTAAAAAGTGTTTATAATGGTTTATAGTGATTTTATCGAAGTCCGTTTAGAAATTAATTTGGGCACTAGAGGGTTGAAGTTTTACAATGCTTTTACGCATTGCGCCAATGTGACAAATGCAGTCATGGGTTTTTAAGCAATTTTACCTTGCAATAGACTGTTTTCAATAAGTCTAGTTGAATGTTTGCCGGTTTAACACTCTTTTCCATAAAAATACCCACTGGGACAATAATGCCGAGAAATTTGCCTTCCAATAGGTAATTTCTACGCATATCAGTCCCACCACGTGCATTCGATGTTTCCCAATACTAAGTTTGTTTTGGGGATACAAGGCTGTTTAATTTTTTACGAAAATGATCACGCCAATCGTGTTGTCTTTATAAGCAGGTGATGATAGTCGAGATAAAAGTTTAGTTAATTAAATAAGTATCGGATGATTTACAATTACAAAGGAGAATTGTTTTTTCAGAATGCCCATATTTTAACGTTGTTAGGCTTTCACCATTTTGGCTACACAAAAGACAGTTCTTATAACTTTCAATTAGTATGAATCTCATGCGTTTATCATCTTATGCTCGAAAAGGAAAGGCATTCAGATTACAAACCAGCACACAAGGTTTAGGTATTCCGAACAAAGATATGAACGTACCGCATTTAAATAATCAAGCAAAGTGATTTTGGGTACCGAATTTCTGACACCCGGGATGTAGCCAAACGTTGTAAGGAGAAGTTTTTATTGCCATGTAGCATTTCCCAAGTTGTTAATATGGGAATTAGTGATTAGTGGGATTGATTAGAATAGAAAAAATCTAGTGGGACATATATGTGTAGAAAATCATCGATGGGACAAACAGGTTTGATATGGTTTTTCAAGGGTTTCGGAACAAACAATGTTATTTTTGAAAGTTTTTCAAAAATATACATGAAAATAGACTCATTGGTGATGAAAAATGAAAATCGACCAAAAGTAACATGGGACAACTATGCGTAGAACGGCAGTACAGCAAAGGCTACGCCACGGCTTGGAACTGTTTGGTAAGGTAAGGAAGGTAAGAATCGAGTACAAAATTCCAGATAATCGAGTTCCGGATAATCGAGTCTCCGGATAACCGAGTTCGACCTGTATTGGTTTTGTTTGCAATTCTCTTACTTACAACAAACACTCTCAGAGAAGTGAGTTTTTTATGTAAGCTCCCTCTCGTCTTCTTATAGTACCATTTTTTGTTTTATTTATGCATGCTCAGTTTTGTTTAAAAAGGCGTCAAAACAAGAAGCATTGCGCAAGTGCATTGTACAGTTTCAATTGAACTGCACATAAATCTCGGCAAAATGTTCACGGTTCACGATTAATCCAAATCAAGTCTGTTTGTGTGGTCGATGATCGCACTGTTGAATTTTCATCCATTTTTGTTCATATAACGAAATTTTGTAAGGCGACATCCATAAATTACGTAACGCAAAAAAAACCAAATTTTAGGACCCCCACCCCCCATATGTAACGAAACGTAACGCAAACAGCAACCCCCCCCTACAAATTACGTAACGCTGTAGAAGAATTTGCTTAGTAAAAATGCTCGTTTTCGAGAGGTCTCTCCAGAGATTTTTTGTTACGTAAAGCTGATCTTATCTCCCTCCCTCCCTTATGTAACAAATCGCAATCGTAAGGATACTCCTCCTCCCCCCTATGAGCGTTACGTAATTTATGGATGCCGCCTAATAGTTGACAAAATTCGGAGCCTAAGAACTCTGGCTCCGAGGATGAATTTTATCTATGTATTCTATGTAATGTATGTATTTATCTACATTTTTTACCTATTGTTAACTTTAAACTTTGTGCATCAACTTTTTTTTTAATTTTATAAAAAATTACAACAATTCCTACATTCCGCAATTTTGTCAACACAGGTTTTGCCCTAAAGCCCAATCTGAAAAATTATAAATGATTACAGCTTTTAAACCATTTTTGTGAATTTTGGTGCCTCCAGAGAGCTAGGAAGTGTGTCAGCAGGCTGCAGAGTAATTGCTCGCCGAGATCTGAAGACTTTGGGCACTTTGGACACTTCGAACCCACTTTTCCCTTCACCAGGTCACACACACCAACATTCACAAAAATGATTAGAAAATTAGAATCTTTTATATATTTCCAGTTTGAGATTCAGGGTTTTCGCTTTTGTCGATCAGAGTTACTACTTGATAAACTTGATTAGTGTTTTTTTTTAGTATAAAACGTGATTAAGTTTTTTTTATTTTACATAAAATCGAAATTTCGCCAGTAGATGCGTAGTTTACGTTAGGCGTGCGGTTTTTGCGTTTTACGAAATCCATTCGTTTCTAGGTAAATTTGAATTAAGTTCACGGCATTAAACGCGAAGTTTGGTGTGATACTGACTGTCAACGATTGGTAGGTTGCCGAAGATAACTAGATCGTGGCGCGGTTCTATTTGTATCTCCTGGTGGCCGGTTGCCCAGAGACCGAGAAGTAACCATATCGTCCGCGAGTTTGTGTAGAAAAGATCGCACCATCAACCTCGATGGGTCCAGATCAATACCTTTCCACTGACACTAATTACTTCCTTTGATACTTGTGGATGATGCAGAGGATTCCTCGGTCTCTAGTAGCAACAAGTATTAAACTAACACTCCCGATATCTCTTCCTCTATTGATCTGCATTGGGCGTGGCCAGCTTCGTTATTGACCAGTGAAAAGAAAGATCACCAGGAATTGCACACTGAGAATGGCTTGCTACTCCTAGGCACCATTTTGACGGTTCTTTGTGCAATTTCAGCTGATTCTGGTCAATCGCGGGCAACACACGGGCGATCAAATATGCCATGCTATGCTATGCTATAAAATCGAAATTTCAATAAAATTTACTTTTTTATTCGCGTAAAAAAATTTCAAAAACAAGTTTTTATTATTTTTGTATCAACAATCGTTTTCCACATTTTATTCTGTGTTTTGAATATTTACTTTTGTGTTAAAAAAGGCTCATCTTGAATGCATTGCAATAACTTTAATGAGATGGGCTGGAACACTTTTTTCATGAGAAACTCAACAATTTCCAACATTTACTTTTTAAATTTTTAGCTCAAAATTTCTGAAAAAAAAACTTTGTTACTGAATTGTGTTTACGTAAAAATGTGCACCTTGCAATGCATACACGACTAAGGCGTCATCCACAAAGTACGTAAGGACTTCGTTCGAATTTACAACCCCCTTCCCCCAAAATAGGGCATCGTAAGATTTCTCATTCCTTCTCTCCCCACTACAATCTTATGTAAGATTTCTTTCTAAGAAAAAAAAAAATTGATTCAAAAGCTTGTTTAGTTAAAAACGTTTTTAAATTGAACAAATTCGTAGGAACTGAAAAAACAAAACAAGTCAACACATTCTGTTCATATCATGGCTAAGGTAACAAATTTTTTTTTTTAAAAAATAAAAAAAAACTTTGATTTTTGAATTTTTTCAGCGTAAACACTTTAAAAAAATCTAAATTAAAATAAATATGTTTCTAAAAACTAAGTTATTTAATTTTTGCTTTCGACTATTTTTTAGTGTAACTTTTCAGCAATGACAGTCACTTCCATCAATAATGACATGTCTTCCACGAGAACTTAGATTGAAGAAGAGGTATACTACAAAAGATCTAAATAATGGTCGCAGTGATTTGAATCTTACAAAAAAAACCTTCGAAAAATATAAGTAAAACTTGTTTGATCAAAGATCAATCAATTACACACATTTCGGCTGACTTGTCATTTCTCCTCAGAGAATCGACGGAAGCAATTGCTCTCACACTGGTGGACAAAGCGACGCACTTGCTCGAAAAGAGCGTCGGTATCTAAGTAGCTTGCAAAAAAAACACCGCGGTGGAATCCGAAACATCTCTCCAGCCAGAGAGATAAGTATACTGATGTGATCTCTTTCTCACACGAAAGGACATTACGCTCAATAACTACACAACAGAGCTCACTGCAGTGCTTTTACGGTGTGTCTTTTAAGCATATACCTAATGGGGGCAGCATATAAGTAGGAAAGTAGTTTGCGTTGTTTGCTTTGTATCTCGAAACTGAAAAAAATGAACCCGACTACCCGTCACGCTTGTTTGCTCTTCGCATGCTATCGAATCTATCTCAGCAGTGATCGCCGCGGTGTACTTCTGTGTATTCTCATTAGAGTGATTCACTACTCTTGTTTTGCAAGTGTATTATTTTTCTGCGAGCGGCAGAAACACAGCACAAACAAGAATGCAGAAGTTTGGTGTAAAAATTGCTATACGAAGCGTTCATGCTGGGCAAGAAGTGTTCGTTGATTATTCACTCTACTCCTTCCACATATTGAGGCGAATAAGAAGCCTGCATTTGGTTTTTTGACCTTGAACTTTTGAACTTCTGGTTGATTTATAGTTTTTGTGCAATAAATCATCGTAACAAAAAATAAGAGAAGACAGGAAACCTTTGTATTTAAAAAATTTTGTCTTGAGAGGTATGGACAACTTTAAAAACGTTGTATAAACTACCTATAAAATCAAATGCCATAGCTTTAAATAAAAACTTTTTTGAAAGAAGAATTTTATCAAAAATCGAAAAATTTCCCACATTTTACTTTCAGACCAAAAATTTCATAGATCCTGTAGTTTTCAGGCAACATTTTTTCGGACAAAGAAACGTGACAAACGTGAAAAAATTGTTGTCAGATAAACTTTGTCTATCTTGAAATATAAAGACAACTTTGAGGACAGTACCAGTGCATTGTGGTCCACAAAAGCAAAAAGTGGAACTCAATTCCTTGGCGGCTTTTGCATTCATCCTAGCTTAATGGCGTCTTTAAAACAATGGTTTGTATGAATGACCCGCCTAATCTCAAAATTTCAAAAGTCAAATAAAATTTTCTATCAAAATAATTTAAAAAAAGAACTAACTTTATTTAAGAGAGAGGTAAAATTATTCGGCAAAGTTTTAGAAAATGTTAAAATATGAAACTTTGCCGAATAAACGAAATTCCTATTTCCATTAGGTACAGAGTTATAGAGTATTTTATATGGAAGTTACTTGAAATTTAGTTTTCTCTGTTAACTTTAGTTAGTTGCATTACACAAGAAAACATAGTTCTAAAAAATTTTCGGGGAATACAAAACACACATTTTTTACTAAAGGACTTTTGACGTAGGACTACGTCTTTTTTACTATACTAGGGAACATTCTGTAAAAACTGAGATGTAACATTTTTTGTAGGCGGTATGGAAGGTTTCAAATGTTAATAAATCTCATGAAACTGCGCTAAATTTTGAAACTGATATGCAGTTGGAAACCTGGAATAGAAAAAAAATTTATAACATGGTGGAAATTACGGAATTGTTTCATGGTCAAATATCCACATACATTTTCCATACGATAGGCCATTATTATCCTAACACAGACATCAAAAAGGTAGACAAAATGATTGCAAGTATACGATCATTAGCAGTTGAGAGCTTAATGACCCTTCAGATTGAAGGCTCTCTAATAAGTATCCAGTCAAATCAAATCATTGGCTAGTTATGCATGCCAACCAATTGGCATCGTATCCGAACATAACTTTTGGCAAAACTATCTGTAATGTAGCGAAGAACCAATATGCCCGTTCAATAGGAAGCAGACCACCATTAGATTCAGTTGCAGTAGTCTGGCAGTGGAAATGATATATAAGCACTTTCATAGTGCGGTTATTTTCAGTTGTCGTCTGCTTGCTGATGCGTACAGTTGTGTGCGCTGGTGTGCTTACTGACCTTTGTGATGGAGAGTTAACGGTATATAATACCTGCCCTGTGTGGAAATTTTGTCAGTTTGTGTCTTACTGTTGACCTGTACACAAATGGTAGTAAAATCTTCATAGCACGTTTTGTGTGCTTACTTTTGTACTGAAGAGTTATGTCTCTAACACGGACATCAGAAAAATAGAGCAAGTGCAGGGTGGCGACTACCGGGAAAAACCAGGAGAATCAGGGAATATTAGGGATTTAATTTTTCGATCAGGGAATATCAGGGAATTTAAAAAGTCATCAGGGAAAATTTTTAAGGCTTCAGATTTTTTACGGAGTTAGTTCTGAGTTGAATTTATTTCAATGCATTCGATGTGGACGGTCACCAGCAACCCTACAACAACGCTCAATAATAATTTGTTCCAGGTAGAAGGATTTTTCCCGAAATTAATTTTCTAAAAGAACCCATCCATTTCAGCATAGGCTTTATTCAACCTCGGCGCGGAGTGACAGGTTTTTCCTCGATAAATGATCTTCAAACTCTTCTCACTTAGCAACATGCACAATTTGCATAAACTCTATTGTAAATTAAAGGTCGATTTGTTCTCCAACCGTTTTAAATAGTTCCATCGTTATAAATTTCAATTAATTTTAGTTAAATTCCCGCGGGAATGGATTAGAGTGTTGTAGCACTGATGATACCTTGCTCATAACGGTTAGACAATGCAACTGTAGTGACTTTAGTGACCAAGATGTCAAGAAAAAGTGATTAAATTTTTTGAAAAGTATCCAAATAGGTACTAACAAGTCATCAAGTAGTGTGCGAATTTTATGCTAATTACTACGCTTTTTTGTAGAAACCAGTGGTTAGACGAGATTTTTTTTCTTCGGTTTCTTGCAATTGCTTCCAAACTATTAACGCATCTTCTAAAATCGCCTGAGCAAGTTTCACTATCGCCATTGTCAAATTACAGTAATTAAAAATGGTGATTACTTCCTTGCAACCAATTAACAGAAAACTCAAAGACTTGCTCAATAGTTTGAGTGTGTTCATAACTCGAAATATAGTGAGTGAGTAGTTAGTTAATGTTACCAAATTTGTACCCCGGAATTTTTACCAGCAGAATTAATTGAAACTAACTTAAATGAGATTAAATCTATCATTAAAATTTTCAAAAGTATAAAAGCACCTCGTCACGATGGGATTTTAAACATTTTAAATAAAGTTCTTGAGAAATTCTCAGGAATTGTTTCAAAATGAATATTTCGCTAATTAATTAATACTCAAATTTTAAAGCCGGATAAGAAACCACCTGAGGGTTAAAGTTGTCAAGCAATCATTTTATGATGATACGAGCTAATAAATCTGAAGGTTATTCAAGTGGAGCTGCTCTTCTATACATAGAAAAAGCATTCGACAGTGTTTAGCATAAAGGTTTGATTGCGAAATTGGTAATTTCTAATTTCCTTTTTTTTACAGTCAAGAATTTAAAACAATTATTTAACTGATCCAACCAGAATTCCAGATCTGATTAGATCTGATTGATTTTCTTGTTAAAGCAGGTGTGTCTCAAAATAGTTAATTGATAGCACTGTTCCTGTGAATTTTAGTGCCCCTAGACGTTCCGGAAATGCCTCAAGTCTTCAGAGACTTAAATAAAATTTTCCCGTAAGTAAGAGGAAAAACGACTAACACGGCGAACAATTACTCTACGGTCTTTTGACGCACTTCTGCATTCACCAGGGGCACCAAATGAACAGGTTAAGGAGCTATAATATTTTTAGGGTACTTATTTGAGCTTAAGGA
Source organism: Wyeomyia smithii (assembly GCF_029784165.1). Classification (NCBI taxonomy): domain Eukaryota; kingdom Metazoa; phylum Arthropoda; class Insecta; order Diptera; family Culicidae; genus Wyeomyia; species Wyeomyia smithii. The sequence continues at coordinate 53,786,626 of NC_073694.1, forward strand.
CAACTTTTTTCACTTTTGTCAACCAGTGTGATTTTCATTTTTAATCTTATCACACTTGACGTGTTTCTCAACAAAAAAATATTTTTGTTCAAGATTCAAGTTAGTAAAAGCGAAGCTATACTGTTTCAATTACTGGTGGGAATTTTACCAGGAACCAGTTTAAGTCTGGTCCTTTTTAGCTTTAACTTTTGAGATTTAGGTGGAAAAACCAATGACAGTTGTAACTTAAATCAGTTGAAAATAAATTTGAACAGTCAGGGAAAAAAATTAGAAACATCAGGGAAAATCAAGAAATATCAGGGAATTTATTTTTTGGAAATTGAGTCGCCACCCTACAAAGTTACAAAATATTTTGCTAAGCTTCTTTCATAACATTAGGATGGTAAAGGGTAAAAAAGGCAAGTGAAGGCACCATGGCAAATTTTTTTTCTTAAAGTTTAGCTCAAATACTGGAAACTGTTACAGATTTCATTTGTTCCAATCCACCCATATTAGTGTACAGCGAGGATATGTTACAGTGTGTGTTCATATATTGAAGAACCTAGCTTTTTTGTGTTGAGAGATAAATGAATAATTTATTCGGCAAAATTTTAGAGAATGTAAAAATATAAAGCTTTACTTACGAAACTTCTATCCTTATTTGGTACTGAGTCATAAAGTATTTCATATGAAAATACCTCAAAATCTATTTTGAGCAGAGCTGCGATTAATCCAAGCAAAATGTTGACTATGACGAGAAAGAAAATAACATCGCACTCGTTTTTTTCTCTAATGAACAGCCAGTAACCATCACAGTAAGCGTGGAGATCCGACAAGTGAATTAATATCTTGTCTCTTTTGTTGCCATTTTCGGGTTTCCATTGTCAACCGTCGTGAATGTACAGAGTTTACTCGGAAATATCACTGCAATGCAAATCTAGGTGATTTTTGGAACATCAAAAATCGGTTCAGTAGCGTGATTATTTCAGTGCCAGCTTGAAGTTTGTTGCTATCAGATTTTTTTTAATTTGATTTCCTTTGCTGTATTGGGATTACTACGCTAGCTTTTGTTCTGCCATTGGTAAGATCATTGGAATGAGATTAATTTGGATGATCGATTTTAATTTAATATTTGTTTAACTAGATTTTGTTACAAAACCAAACATGACTGAAATTGAAATTGAACAGTTTCAAAGTTGAACCGTGCCAAAATTTAACAGGATCTGTATATAAATATACGTACCCATACATAGTTAAAAGTGTTCTGTTTTGCCACCCGCGATTCATTTTTTGCCGCGAACTAACACTGTTTTTGGTTTAAGCTACAACAAGCACGATATTCAAGAGTCAAATTCATAAACTCAAAGAGTAACTAAAAATAGAATATTATTTTTCAGATATGAGATCATTTGAAAAAAAAAATAATAGAATTTGTTTATTACAATTGGTGTTGTGTTTATTACAATTGGTGTTAAAAAGCATATTCTCTACTGAGAATATTCAAAATGTACCAAACTTAAATACGCTCAGTTACAAAACGGAGTAAAGGCCCGAATACACACACGGCGTGACAACGCCTTCCTGACGAAAATTGTCAGTACCTTCTTAAAACCTTTTAATGTGCCTTCTAGCATCTGCCACCTTCCACTCGTCTACACGGAAGGAGCAATCACGCCGTCTCGAACTCCGGCGTGCGCTAACCTTCTTGTCGTCATGCCACCTAATTCATGTTTGTTTATGTTTGTTGGAAGAAAAAATAAGGCAACACACTTCTAGAATTACCAGCAGGCGGAAAATGATACAACACGGCGTGCCAGCGCCTTCGCCAAAAGAAGGCGACACAAGATCGCCTGGAAGGCACGATGCGTCTACACGGAAGGCAGTCAAGTACGCAGCTGAAGGCGGCGAACGACTACCTTCTTCACTAGAAAACAAAGCTAGAAGGTTCTGGTTGAAAGGCGTCCCAACGGAAGGCGCGTTTACGCCTTATACGCCGTGTGTGTATTCGAGCCTTAATAGTTTTTCATTGACAATGCTTTCAGTCGGCGTGCAGCCAAACCGAACCATGCGTCGAAAGACATTTACCGCCGCGATTGCTGTGTAGGCAAGCTGCTACAGAGAATTTTTGTTATAATATCGTTATCAAATGCTCAAACGATTTCGTTACTTCTTAATAGATAGATTATTACTACTCATATCCACTGGGTGTCATTAACTCAATCTGAGAAAACGGCGCTTAGTTCAGTCTGATCGCACGCCGACCATATATCAATATCATACATATCAATTGAAGAAAAATCATTGATTTTATGTTTGCTATCCTAATAACATCATGCTGTCAAAATGAACTTGATATTTCTGCTGGTTCAATCTCGGTACAGCCATACCCGAATGATGGAGAAAGATAGCAAGAAAAAAATGAGAGTGAGAGTTGACGCTAACAGAATCATCGAAACATCGCAAACTCCTTTGTAATGAACCATGCATCGTAGTTGGCTGATTCTGGTGTTGCATCATTTTGGCGTAATGTCAGTAGTATGATATTGACTTTCCGCAGCTCTGATTTTGAGTTAGTTGCATTTCACAAGGAAACATTGTCCTGGGAAATTTTTCAGGCATACAAAACTAGTGATAGGAAAGTTATCGATATTTATCGTTAATATCGATAATCGCTTCATATCTATAATATTGTTTAATTTAAGCGCTAACGATAATTATCGATATGTCGCAAGCGGCACATAAGGTGGCACAAAGCGTGCGAATTAGGGACCATCCACATACCACGTGGACAGTTTTTTAACGATTTTCTGGCTCTTCTTTAAGAAAAATCTACTTCTTTTCTTAGATTTCAAATACGCATAGCTTATCAATTATCGAAGGCACCAAACTCATAGAGATTTACTAAATCCTGGCTGAGTGAATTGACGTGAAATCCCTCAGTAGCTGAATAAACTTCTTGTAGGTAAGTGTTTTTGCAAAACACACCAATCATAATTAAGCTTCCAGAGAGATTTTGTTCGGTGATAATTAAATCCTAACAATTTGTAAGATGATTGCTAACCTCTTATCGCACCCTGGCGACGCTCGCCATGACCTACGTCAGATGAAGATGCTCGTCACATTACGTTATCTCGAGCGACACGGTCGACTGATGGTCGCTCCGCGCGCTCCGGCCGCTATAATTGAGCTAAGCGCACCTAACCGTGGGGAATAAGAAGGGGAAACAAGACGGACGCTTTCTACTTACCCTGATCGCCGGCAACGCCATCCAGTTTGTGGTTGAGAATGTAGAACAGCACGAGCAGCAGCAGATATTTATCCATATTATCGGCGGGTGGCTAAAGCTCTCCCGACCGGAGACCGCTGTGAGAGAGGCAGGCGGAAGTCTGGTATAGATTAGAGGCTCCTCCCGTACCTGGGCGGGGAGGGGGAACTAAATGAAAAATGGTGATTACGATGACGACGACGACGACTACTACTGCAGCGGGATGATTGCCGGCCGATCTCTTCTGGAAATAGTCGACTGAGTGTTTTATTATTTCTCTTCTTAGCGGTTTCCACGGCACACGGGTTCTTTCACTTGATTTTTTTCTTCCCTCTTTTTCTATCTTCCCTACGAATACTTTTTTCGACCGCAACGACAACGACTTCTTCTTGGCCGGTCGGTCGTGATCCGAAGCTGTTGAGATTTTCGATCCTGATTCTTTCTTTCGGCAAGCTCTCTCCGGTATTTAGAGGAAAACTTGCCCGCTGATGATGATCGTTTATATTATCTTAATTTTTAATTTTATTTTTATTCTTCTCTTCATCCACTGGTGGCTTCTTCTTGCGCTTCTTCAGTGGCAGTCGCGTTGACGAAGCGGACATGATGGCATGACTTGACTCTGCTTGACACACGTAACACAACTCAAAAAAAAAACTATGCCGCTGCTGCTATCACAATCGAATCGAACCGAACCAGGAGGAATCCGAACTCATTAGCATTGTTGTAACTTTTGTTGTTTTTGTCGGTGTTGCTGTTGTTGCTTTAGCAGCGGTTGCCCACCATCAGCAAACAACTTTGAACCTATTCCATGACCACAGGGTTCGGACTTTAAGCTACTGGCAACGGGGGCCACTGTTTCCATGCTTGTTGCCACCGGCCACCGGATTTATCAACTTCTTCCACCTTTTTTTTTACTTATCTTGTTTCTTCCACTTTATCAATATCATACACACACACGACAGCACAGACTCACAAGTCGCGGCAGAATGCGATTAATAACTCCACAGTACAAAATTGTGTAGCGGGTAAAAAAACGACAAAAACAACGAAAAATTCATCGCTTCTCACACGACCAACTATCAAATATACTTCTATTATAATTTTAATATTTAACTTTTTCGAGCGCTTAACGCTGGCACTTTCAACAGGCTGCGATGACTGTGGGTTTAGCAATTTTACACCAGGTGCAGCAACATTTCACAACATGCCTTTCAGCCAGCGAGAAACCCTCTCGCTTGGGGTGGGCGCAACAGCGTTGCCTGCATGCCAGTGATCGCGCGAACAACGACGACGATGAAGCAAAAAGGGGGCTAACCTGTAGATGAAAAACGAAAAACAAAAGAAAAAAAATATTAGCTATTTTGTTTACTCTTAAATGGCAGTTGATTTGGTTGAACTATTGACTTTTCCTTTTCCCGCTGCTGCTGCTGCTGTTGGGGTGCACTAGCTCATATTGGGTGTACCCGCCTGCCCGCCATATAGTCATGTGGTGACTGCTGATGAATGTGGCCCACCCCTCCCGAGACGATCTAATAAGAGTGCGGGACGCGATGGTGAAATCATTTCCATGCGAAACAGAACATGCTCTGCATTGCAACCCGGTGCCCCGATCTGCAGGTAGCGAGGGCATGAAGCATGAAGCGCACGATGCCGTTCCGTTGGTTGAATTGGTTGGTTGGCAGATTGGCGGTGTGCAAATAAACTTTGCTCCCCGAAAATTAAGCGATATAATTTATTCTTCCAAAGCAGCGCGCACAACAAAGTTGTTGCTCAACCTGACGCGGCAGCCGTCCGCGGACGATTCCCTTTTCTCGATTTCCGCCGCGACTCTAGGCCTGGTGGATGCTATGTTCATTATATTCGAATGTGCCCCGTTCGCGGTTTCGTATTAACTGTAGACGGACGTAAAACCGAAAACACAATGAACCACATTTTTGCTTACGAACAAATCTTGACTTGCATGCGCGCAGTCACTGTGAAGATTTTAGCTAGATTTCATTGTTGTTTCTAGCTTAAAAACCGCAAAACGCGTTTTGGTTCGCGAAAGCTAGAGTTTTGTGCGCAAATAATGCCATTAGATGTAAAGATAATGCCAAATTAGGAGGGACGTCAGCCAAAATTTTTATAAACAAATGGCATTCGGTAACGGTGGAACTATCAAAACTGCCGATTTATTGACCGTTCTCCGTCTGTAGGTTATGTTACTAGCGAGAGAGGATGGAAGTACGCGCTGGTCTTTTACAGAGAACAAAAGAATACATAGTAGCAACACTGTAGCAGTTTGACAGGTCATCTCATATATTTCTGCTAATTCAAGCTTGTTTTTAAAAATTTGAGGTGAATATTTCAAAGATAAAAGTATTCTTAGTGTAGTGAGAGATTTTGTTTAGTGATTAAAATAAAAAGTGGTCCGCTAGTGATGAAAAAAACTTTGGTTGGCTGCTAAACGAGTCCCGTTGTAGCCGTATAGAACAATGCGCGGATTTTGCTTTTCTGAGGTAGGTGATTGAATTGAATGAGTTTTTGAGTGCAGATGCCCGAATATAATATCAAAATTAGTGCTTTTAAGTGAGTTTTTGAGGATCATACTTTATGAGGAATCTAAAGTGAACTAAGAAGAATCCATTCCATGGATTAGCAGATTCGTTCCAGAAGAAAATATGCGTTTTTCCTGTTTTTAATTGTGTTTTCATCAGTTCCCCTGATTCAATTAACGTTTGCGGTAAAAAATGGACAAAAAAGCCGATCTGACATTCAGCGAGAAGTGGAAGTCGCTCTTTTTTTTCCTCCGGTTTGGTCGTTACCGGGAAACTCATAGTACAAAAGTGCCTGCCCGAAGTTGCGTCGTTTGTCAAAAACTACGATGAGGCCGAAGACACGGTGTTTTGTCCGGATCTAGCGTCGACCGATAACGCGAAGCGATCGTTGGGGGAGATGGAGTGGCTGAAAATCGATGTGGTACCCAAGGATTTCTGGGCAGACCTGAAGCGTAAGATCTACTCCAACAATTTTGTCGCGAGAAATTGAAGAGGATAAATAAAACGAAGAGAGAGCTCCAAAAACATGCCTAAACGTATGTTTTCGTCCGCCATGGTGAATGTTCTGGTTAACTACCGGAAGACTGCTAGCAAGGGCGATTTTTAGCGAGTCTGCTAACATAATAACCTTCCATGGGAAATTTATCAAACTTAGTTGTTTTTTTTTTACCGCCATCCGAAAAAGTCCCTCTTTTACCGCAAACGTTATGTTAAATGCTTCTATCAGTTATTTTAAATCAAAAAGCTAATAATATTGGGGGCGCAACTAAGTTTTCGCTATTTATCAATAACGTAACGAGTCGGGAGGCGAGGTCAACCAAAATGATACAGTTGACTATGCTTTATTTGTGCCAAATAACCGTCATTTGCCGGAAGTGCTACTTTCCACTTTTCATGCAAAGAGAACAGCGGCTGAAGCCCATCGAGTGTTAGAAAAAAGGTAACGGAAAGGCTGCTACAAGTGAAACAACGCTTTGAAGACGATCATTTCGATGTTGACGGCTGTCCGCGTGAAGGAAGGTCAAAAATCACGAAGACGCTGAATTCCAGTAAATGATCGATAAGGATACATGCCAAACGCAGGAACAGCTTACCTCGGTATTGGTAGTTACCTGCCAAGCCATTTCCACGCCATTGTATGCTTTGGAAACGATACAAAAACAATAAACTTGAAGCTAAGGGACGCGTCGTTTTGTCGAGCACACTGTTTTCAAATCCCGGCAATATAAGTTTTGCCTTTTTTTGCAAATGTCAGTAAAATATTTCAATGAATATTCTGCAAAAATTTCGATCTACCGTAAATCAGTAAGTACAGTCATACCTCGATATAAGGCAACTTTATTTTTATTTTCGTTACGTTATATCGAGTTACGTTATATCGAAGCAAAAAAATTTTTTTTTATTTATGGAAGAATGTTGATAGTTACTCAAAGATGTGCGAAAACCTATTTTCCATAACCTATCAGCCTTTTTAATCCTTTCTTATGCCCATTTAGAATATTTTCAGAAGCAAAAAAAATATTTTTTTCAATTGATACAAGAGGTCACTCAAAGATGCGTGAAAATCTATTTCCCATCACCTATCAGTATTTTTGAACCATTCTTTTGCCCATTTAGGACAATTTTCAACAAGCAAAAAAATTTTTTTTTCTTAATTGATGCAAAACTGTGAATTGTTACTAAAGGATGCGTGAAAACACATTTCCCATCACCTATTAGTATTTTTAAACCTCCCTTATGCCCATTTTGGACAATTTTCGTATCGGTTTCACTGGTTTCAAAACTTACTACAAACATTTTTTGAAGCAATTTATAGCCCAAAAACAGTTGCTGTATCATTTATTTTCAATTCCAATACATTTTAAAAAGTTACGTTATATCGAGGTAAAAGTGACGTTACATCGAGTTTCGTTATATCGAGGTTGCCTCATATCGAGGTATGACTGTATTGATATTTCGTTAGCCGAAGATCTTGAAAATTCCTTTTGTGATGCCACTTATTGATAGTGCTTGTATTCCCTCACACTTACTATTCTCTTATCTTCTTCATCGATCTTATCATTCTTAAGCAAGGTGAGATGCATAACGTAGAATAGTTTTCAGAAGGTTTAGAAAAGTTTTCCAGTCCGTATGAAAGTTTTCAGGTGGAGGAGCCGCAAAATAAAGCCATGTTGAAGTTTTTTTATATCGAATGGCCTAATTCTACTAAAACTCGAACCCATGACCACCTGCTTATCAAAGCGGACTCAGTAACCTTGCGGCTCTGAAGCTTCCCGAGCGAATTCTTATGTGCAAAATTTAGAAAAGTAAAAGTCTGGATTTCCATATGTGTAAATTCGGACTCCATACCACAGAGGCAGTATCAAGAATGGAGCGTACTAACGAGAAGTAGAGGGCTCGGAAGCAGTACGGGTCACAAAAGTCCTTGGCCATGTGCATAATAAATCCTAAGTTGCGGTTGGCTTTCGAGATAATGCTTGAGTAATGATTCTGGAAGGAAATTCTGCAAACCGGTTGATAAGGGTCTGTAGTTGCCTGCAGTCTTCTTGACACCGTACAACAAGGAATATTTTTAGATCGTCCGCAGTTTATATCCAGGTGGAATTACGAAACAAACATCATTGAAAATAATTAGAAAAAGTAATGGACCTAAGTTGCTTCCTTGTGGGACTTTAGACTGATTGCAGAAGATATTAGATTCAGTGGAACCAATTTTCACTGAGAGGCTGCGATTTGTCAGGTAACTATGCAGCCAATTAGTAAAATCTTCAGAAGCGCCACGACGGCTTAGTTTTCGTAATAGTATGTTATGGTCCATGCGGTTAAAAGCTGCCTTGAGATCAGTGTACACTGTGTCGACTTGAGCATTCGCTTCAATCTTTCTAATGCAAAATGAGCTGAATTGGACCAGCTTCGGGTTAATCGAGCGTTTGGGAAAGAAGCCGTGTCGTGATGTATGATTTCACTTTATTAATTTTGACCCAGCACACAGAGAGGTTATACCGCTGTAGTTCGTAATATTACATTTGTCTCCTTTTTTATAGACTGGGAAGATGTTGGATTTTTTTCCAGGATTTTGGGAATTTATTCTGTGCGAGTGACATGTTGCAAATTTGGTGTAATGGTTTGCATAACACTTCGACACATTTTTTAAGTACCACTGATGGTATCCCGTCTGGGCCTAGCTTATTAGACGTTTTAAGCTTTAAAAGACCGGCTTTGATGTCGTCTGTCGTTTAGCTCAAACATATTTTCGGGAACATTAGGCATGGCATCATGAATTTGAGAATCAGAAGCTACGGTAGTACTAAAAACACTTGCAAAATGTCTTGCGGACAGGTCGCAGGTGGATTGAGAGTTGGTAGACACCAGTTCCTCCAGAAACATATTAGATGGCAGTCCACTTTGATTTCGCTTCTCGTTGACAAATGACCAAAATCGTTTTGGCTTCTTTCTCAGAGCATTCTGCGTACGTCTTACAAATTCGGAATAACGAACGGTTTTGACGTTGTCATCTCAAGTCGGCTTTTCCCATTGTTACTTCTAACTCCGCCTGTTACGATTCTCTTGGTTCAGTTTAGTCATTACGAATAGACTTGAATTATTGAGAACTGTAGCAGAGGGTCCAAAGCCCCTGTAAAGGAGGATGGTTGCAACAGCTCTTAACTATGGCTGTTGCGTAAAATTTAATGGTTTAAACCCCTAAGCTAAGGTGTTATGCGACCCGTGCCGATGGATGACGTGGTGAGGGGGGGGGGGTTTAAGGAATACCCAGCCTCTAACGGAGCCTATGGAGTACCAGGGCACCCTTCACAGTAATTAGCCCTTACTGCATCACGCGGGTCACTGATGCAGCGGACTCTTCTTTACCCAGCGACTCGTGGGAATTTTATGAACGACAAAACTTCACAAAATTCGGCCACCGGCAGCCTTTCTTTGCCGGAACCCATGGACTCATCGGATCCGACGCATCCGAAAGGTAAGCGGAAGGCCGAACGGCACAGGCAGGAAAGACTCCGTCGCAATGTCAGGGAAGGTACGTGCGGGTAACTCCTCCAGGAGTACTATGCCACCACCCAGGCAAAGCGATCCTGCGAATGGGCTAAAGATTCGCGTGGGAAACTCCTCCGGGAGTGCCCCACAACCACCCAAACGCAACCCTGCGGTTGGGAAGGTACGCGCAGGATGCTCCCCCGTGAGTGCCCTGTCACCACCCAAACAACGCAACCCCGCGGCTGCTCGGACGGTTCCGCCGAAGACTCGCAAGAGTGTGAAGCATCAACCACCGAAAAGTCGCACCCCCCGGAGTCAAAAACCGCCACAGTGTGCGCGACGACCTTCTGTTGCCAATCGACTGCTGCAACCGAAGCCGAACAGTGAGGAAGAGCAACTTCCATCAACCAGCCAAACCGCTGTTGGCAGCCGTCAGCCAATACCAGGATCATCTTCCGATCCGGACAAAGACGGCAACTTCACTGCAAAGTGAGCAGCCTTCGCTGCGTGCAAGCGGATCTCCATCACGCAAAAGGCGCCTCGGGTGTTCTTTGCAGGAGATTCGCCAAAGAGCAGCTAGCGGCTGCATTCATCCAGGAGCCGTGGATCAACGAATCCAAAGTTCTCGGACTTAACGCTCCTAACGGTAGGTTAATCTACTGTGACACGCAGTTCAAACCAAGGACTGCAATTCTGCTAAATAGAGAACTAAAATTTTTACCTATTACAGAATTTATCCAACGCGACGTCGTTGCCGTCACGGTTGAAGTACCGACAACCAGAGGAAAGCAGGAAATGGTTGTCGCGTCGGCCTACTTCCCGGGCGACCAAGGTGCGCTCGTGCGGTACTGCAAGGCCATCAACAAGCCGTTTCTGATCGGCTGCGATGCCAACGCTCACCACACGATCTGGGGCAGCTCGGACACCAACACCAGGGGTGAGTACCTACTTGAATACCTTACTTCTAACGATGTCAATGTATGTAATGTAGGGAATAACCCCACGTTTATCAACGCTATCAGACAGGAGGTCCTTGATCTCACTCTGTGTAGCACCTCTATTTCTGAAAGGATTAAAAATTGGCATGTCTCCGATGAAACTAGTTTGTCGGACCACAGACACATCGTTTTTAATATAGAGGCTAACCCTCTGAAAAGAGAGCTGTTCAGAAATCCTAAGAATACAGATTGGGAATCCTTTAAGGAACACCTGATCGATTCACGAACTTTCAGTTACAGCAACATTCGAAATTCAGTTGACCTGAATTCGGCAGCAAATGATCTACAAAACAGAATCATGGATGCTTTCGACGCTAACTGTCCACTAACACAGCGGTCAGTATGCCGTGACGTACCCTGGTGGAATGATGAACTTAGTAACCTTCGTCGGGAAACTAGGCGGTTGTTCAGCAGGGCAAAAGTCACGTCTAACTGGGACGACTACAGGGCGTACCTCACTAAGTACAACGCCGAGCTACGCAAGGCTAAACGGAAATCCAGAGTTAGTTTCTGTGAAAGAATCCAAACTCTGCCGGAAGCTACGCGGCTCCAAAAGGCGATGTCCAAAGACCATACTAACGGTTTAGGACAGGTGAGGAAAGAGGATGGATGCCTCACTGTCACTACCAAGGAAACGCTGGAGGTTCTTATAAACACCCACTTTCCTGGATCGACAGAGACCGAAGAACTGAATATGGCGAACATATGGCGTCTCGGGAGTCCATCCTGCTGGCCCGTCGACTGTTCACGGAAGCTTCAATAGGTTGGGCTCTAAGCTCATTCGACCCTATGAAGTCTCCTGGTTCAAACGGCATACTACCCATCTTTCTACAAAAATCGGCCGCAGTTATCATGTCCGAACTCATCAACCTCTTCAGAGCCAGCTTTATCCTGGGCCATATTCCGGATAACTGGCTGAAGGTGAAGGTAGTGTTTATCCCCAAAGTTGGAAGAAAGGACAAAACCCTACCTAAAACTTTCAGACCCATAAGTCTGACTTCATCGCTTCTCAAGTTGATGGAGAAAATAATGGATAAATATATCCGTGATGAGTTTCTTAAAGACTCCCCGCTGAACAGGAACCAACATGCCTATCAAAGCGGCAAGTCAACAGAAACTGCTCTTCACAGCTTAGTGACGTTGATTGAAAAGTCCCTGAGTTATCAGGAGACGGCACTATGTGCCTTTCTTGATATTGAAGGGGCCTTCGATAACACGTCCTTTGCATCAATTGATACGGCTCTTTCTCACAAGGGAATCGACCAAACTTCAAGGAACTGGATACACGCAATGCTCTCTAGCAGAGTGATCACAGCAACCTTGGGAGATTCGTCTGTAACAATGTCAGTGATCAAGGGATGCCCGCAAGGTGGAGTTCTCTCGCCCTTGTTATGGTCACTAGTTGTCGACGCACTTCTCAACAAGCTTTCACAGCTTGGTTACGAGGTCATTGGATACGCCGATGACATCGTCCTCATCGTCAGAGGTAAAGATGACGCAACTCTGTCGAGCCGAATGCAAACGGCTCTGAATACCACCATGTCATGGTGTTTACAGGAGGGTCTAAACATAAACCCCTTAAAAACAGTCCTAATTCCGTTCGGCAGACGAAGGACGATCTCCATCACTCCTCCAATACTGAATGGAGTTAGACTGGGCTTCAGCAATGAAGTCAAATATCTCGGAATTATTCTGAACAAGAAACTGAACTGGTCTGCACAACTGGATCATGCCGCTAAGAAAGCGATCTCAGCGATCTGGGCCTGCAGAGCTCTGTTCGGTAAGACCTGGGGACTGAAACCAGACTTGGCACTCTGGTCTTACAAGACCATTGCCCGACCAAGAATCACCTATGCTGCCCTAGTGTGGTGGCCTAAGGTGAACGAAGTGACTGCGCAAGCCAAACTCAAAAAAGTTCAAAGACTTGCATGTCTTTCGGTTACCAGCGCTATGCGAACAATTCCAACTGCAGCCATGGAAGCTATGCTTTGCCTACTACCTCTACATCTTCATGTGAAAAAGGAAGCAGAGCTTGGCGCTCTAAGGTTGCAAAGGAGGAAAACCATACTTGAAGGGGACCAAATCGGCCACCTTTGCATACTTAGGGAGTTCAAACTAACTCCGCTATTAACCACAGTCTCCGACAGGATGGACGTTAGGACCAACATGGATATTCCTAATCTTCCACCTGGCATCGTCAGTTTTTATACGGACGGCTCGAAAATGGGATCCCTAACGGGATCTGGTATATACGGACCCGGTATCAGGGAAACGTTTTCCCTGGGAAAATGGCCCACCGTTTTTCAAGCAGAGGTATATGCCATATATATCTGCGCAAAAATATGTCTGCAACGCAACTACAGACATGCGAAAATCGGTATATTCTCGGACAGTCAAGCAGCACTACTAGCACTTAAGTCCGTCAAATGCGCTTCCAAACTTGTTTGGGAATGCATTGAAACTCTACGGGAACTTTCCCGAAAGAATTAAGTTTTTCTGTTTTGGGTGCCCGGACACTGCGGAGTCGAGGGTAATGAACACACTGACTACCTAGCAAGACAGGGATCAGCTCAGCGGTTTATTGGCCCCGAGCCGTTTCTGGGTACGTCCATTTCCGCTATCAAAAGCGAACTACTAACTTGGGAAAGGCTAGAAATAGTATCCCAATGGCAACAGGCACAGGGTTGTAGACAAGCTAAACAGTTTATCTATCCGAACCCTGGAACCGCCAGAAAGCTACTTAGTCTAAATCGTAGTGACCTACGGATAATCACGGGACTCCTCACCGGACATTGTCCCGCTTTTTATCATTTAAAGAAAATCGGCGTAGTGTTGAACGACACCTGCCGATTCTGCAAATCTGAACCAGAGAGTTCAGAGCATTTGCTTTGCTCTTGCGAAGCTCTTGCTTCTTTTAGGTACAACTTCTTAGGAAGTTACCTTTTAACTCCGTACCAAGCATGGAGCTCCAATCCCAAGCAGGTCATTAGTTTCATCAACTATGTTGTACCTAATTGGGGTACAGGTTTACAACAAAACAGTTCTACTCCATCAATGAGTACGAACAATCCGTAACCTGTGCACAGCAATCGGGGCCCGCCACAAAAGACAATCAGCAGGAATGTCACAGTGACATTTCAGTACCCAGTGCCCTTCAGGCATACAGAGATCGATTGTTACTTCATTGAGACTATGTCAGTTGAAGTTAAATAAATGAATAAATAAATAAAATAAATAAATAAAATTTAGTTCAATATAACAATTCTAGTTGCATTCCGCGGTGGTGGTATAGAAAAAATTAAATTCATTTCATCTTGATATTAGAGTTCCCAAATTTGTATTTTTATTTTTTAATTGATTTCTTTTCTACATTAGCATCTACAAGAAAATATTACTTTCCATAACTTTACTTGTAATTGAACAACACTATGCAAACATTAATTGCTGAGGCTAATGTTGTTTATCATTCTAGCCCGGTTTATTTTTGGAGATAACAGACATAAGACCACTTCAAATTTGGCATCATCGTTGTTTTTGGTTTCTTAAAACTGATTAATTTTTTTTCTGCTTATGTTTACTGACAAAATGTTTAAATTGACCATAAAATTCTATGTCAATTTTAAATTTTCTGTGAATATACATCGACTAAAAACTGTTATTCTTTATTGTTATTATTTCCACGACCTTTTTACTGCAGGAAATTTTTTTTATGTGACCATCTTTCACAAGACAAATAAATATAGAAGGAAGTTTAATTTATATTGAATCGTACCCAATTCAGACCTGTATAGAATGTTGCCTTTTCGCGTATTGAAGAAATTTAACTGTACTAGAATGAAAGGTATTCATCAATGTTAAAGAGAATATTTTTTCCTCTGTTTCTTCTTTTTCTGTTGCCAAAATTGAACCATGCCAAAAATAAACGGTTCTTTTTTCATGACTTTTTTACTTTTTAGTGACCACAGACGACCTTACCAGCAATTCCAAGTCGTTTGAGGTGATTATTTTTGTAAAAGCACATTTTATGTAAAACTCAAGCTCGCCAACATCGATTCTACCGTTTACTTCATTAACATTCATCATTCATTATAAATTAATAAATTTAGGCTGACGACCTAGATACTTGATATTACCAACCTAGTAATTAGAGGCATAGTACTGCCACATACATAAAACATACGTAACACTCAGGAAGAAATCTTACAAAAAAGTTGGTACAAAATGAACTACAGGTGACAAAAAAGTCCGGTCACACAGGAAAATCTCGTTCCCACAAGAAAAATGCTTTGATTGATTTTGTAAAGAACTTTTTGACAGTTCCCTATAGGGATCTGCTTTGGGGCTCGATAAAGCCAAGAAAAAGAAAATTCAATTTGTTCATTATTTGTCGAGCATTCGGACTGGACGGGGTACGGAGTACTGTGGGGCAACGTTTACCAGAAAAAAGGCCAGTGCTACGTATGTGTATGTGGTACTGCTTTGATCATGAGCATTATATCACCGGAACATGTTTCGGTCATATCTCAGGAACCGTTTTGCCGATTCCAGTCATCCGCTTCGGCAACATAAGGAACCAAAATACCTTTCTCTTGAAGGATGTTGAGCTCAAATTGGTTAAAAAAGTAGTTAAGTCAAAAAATGTCATAATAATCGAGACCCCCCCCCCCCCCTTAAATGCGTGACGTTTATTAAAAAAAAACTTCACCCTTTTTTCAACTGTTGTGTTACAGAGCGAAGCAAAGCCAAACCTTGTTTTCGGGACTCGAACGCATGACGACTGGCTTGTTAGACCAGCATCGTACCTTAAGACCAGCTGGGAGAGATATATACATAGAATTTACAAAAAAAAAATGCAAATTTTTTTGAGTAGTAACACACACGCACAAAGTTTCATTGAATTTTAAGAGGCTGCTGCCAACATCTGTTCGAATTGGTGCAAAATTCTTCAAGTACTGCATAGGTTAGTTGGGTATTGACTATATTATCGTCAGGTTGGTCCTGTTATCGTCAGGGGGTAAATAATATCATAGAGCGTTAATTTCTTGCATGATGGTTTTTCATGTTGCAGAGCATCTTCCTGCAGAAGATTAGTTCTTTATAACTTCATAAACACCCCCGAGACCAAACTACTAATATATCGGGACAAAAATACGAAAATTCGGAAACAACTCTAGTCTAACTGATAATATGTGAAAAAAATTGTCTAACTGATAAACTGCAGTGCAGTTGACTGCAAAGTGAAATAAGGAATTTTTTTGCGATAACAATGTGTTGTTCTAGAGAAAAAAAAATTTAGAACACTCCTTCTTCTTTAATATTAATTTTCCTTACCAGTAATAATCAACTTCAAGCTGTTTTGTTGTTTTTCTGTTGCCTCTTTTGTTTGACTCGATGAAAATGCCCCTGAACAAACAATGAATCTTTCGATTAGTAGTAGGTAACCGGGTTTCGTTAGATTTGAAAATAATCGCTGTTGATAATAATCATTATAGCAGAACAACACACTCTAGTAGACAATCGAGCAGCACTACAAACAAAAGTTCGAGTTAGTTTGAACTTTGATTGATAGGAGATTAAGTTTATATGATTGTACTTGCGACTGCGACTGGGGGAAGTAGTCAGCACCTCCAAGTACTGATTGATTTAAATAATATTCTGTTGAGCAGAGTTTTTATTAAGTAACAGTGTAAGCATAGAATATTAAGAAATTTCATCATATTTAAATTCTAAGGTGTCGAATTAAATTACACGATAATTTTCCAACTAAACGGTGCTATTCAGCAATAACTTTAATAAACCGAAACTAATTCCAAAAATCTCCACACCCAAAACAACTGGCAGCCGACGCTGGTCTGGGTTCGGCTTCTCAACCACTTTGAGCTAATATTTACTTTCAACTTGACTCGCGCGCACTGCTTTGCACGGAAGAGTGCTGCCTGCCTGCCTGCCATAATATAACCGAAACACAGAGAGCGCTATTATTTTTGCAACAGTTCAGTTCAACTGATTTGGCGTTCTGCCCCCGCTGTTTATTCCACCCCGCCTGCGCCCCTTGAACCCGAAGTCCGCTCCCACCCACCTAATCAACTGACGCTGTTCGGTGTTACCTACTCTAGAGTAGACTCTTTGCCTCACCGTCCCATTCTCCGTCCGTGTGCTTCACGAGCCGCGCTCCAAGCCGTCTCCATCGTCCGTGGGATCTGATTTCCGCTGGTTTAGCTGCCGCCGTCGTCCAGCAAAGTATACACAAAAGTATATATTCGTGTTATCAATATTTCATCCGGAGTTCACCGATTTGCTTTTGTTGGCCGACGACTACCGCAGCAGCAGCAGCAGCAACAGGAACACGAGCCCGGTTCGTACATGCAAAGCCTGAACTCTCTAAGCACAAGCACACCCATTCTCTGCCCGAAGTTGAGACGCGGACCCACCGAAAAAGCGCTGAAATTTTGCAATTTTAATAATCAATGATTTTCCGCCAGCTCGCGCGCTCGTACTCCTCGCTCTAGGTTCTGGGACTGGGCCCCCAATCCGATCTCATCTCATCAGGCTCAGACTTGGCGTACTTTGGCCAGCACTGCCTGCTGCTGATGGGTTCAGGGATGCTGGGATTTCAATTTGTTTAGTCCGCCGTTCTCCTAAATGGTGTTCGGCAGAGCTTTCTTGTTCGCTCGCTATTGCTAACTGGGAGCGTGTGTGTGTATAGCAAATGTTTGTTTTGTTTCGAGTCGATTGACTTTTTTTCTTCCCCTATAAGCTTGCTCTCCTCGACGGTCAGCTAAACTTCAACGGAGGCAAATAGTTGGGGAGATATAATATGTATTTTTGCTCGGATTTTTCTAAGCGCTGATACGGCAGATTGTTTGATTGGCGAACTAAACTAATATGGTACGAGACCGTGTCCTACGTCGGACAACTTTTGTGTGAAAGGTTATTTGTATTGGATTTTCAAACATATTCTTTGCTGGAAGGCAGTGAATATTGTGAATTCTCGAATACGTCTGTTTTTTATGTTGGGGGAAAATAATGGAATAAAGATTCTAGATTCGAATTTTCGAACAGCTGGCTTACAATTTCGTAAGCCCTGTTACCATTTCTATAGAGCAGTCAGTCCCGGCAACCCAAACGAAAATAAAACAATTTATTCAGATTTCATTCTTTATAAACACTGATTAGTCTGATATTCTGATTAGGTTCAGGTAGCTGAATGATAAACTGACTGCTGCATAAAATTGGAAAAATCATTGTTTCATTTTCCTACACTGGATTACCTAACTGTAGTTTAACAGCCGCTTATTACTTCGTGTTCAGTGTCCATTCGGCATAGACAAAAGGCACTAGAAATAAATATGCCACTAAAAACCTCATCGGCTTTCTAAATAACAACCGCGTAGCATAAAATACCAAATCTTATCACATCATACAGCGAACTTCACTCTTCCAGACAAGCTCCTTTCTATCGGCCTGAGCTGACTAACCGGCGGGGGGAAGAGTGTCGTCGCACGGCCTTTAAATAACACGCTCCGGATGCAGTGAAAGCCGCCTGCAACAGAAACCTTCAATTTCCCCAGCTCTATGAATCATGTCGGCCGGGTTTACGATCAATTGTTTGCTGTTTTCCGAACAAGCCTTCAACTTTTTCCGTTTCCCATGCGGTGCCGTCCACCTCCCTTTCGTCACTCTACTGGAGAACTTCAAAGTCGCAGATTAAACAGAGACTTCACAAATCGAATCCAAATTATTCGCTGCGGGCGTCGGGCAGCACGTCCCGATCAAACAAAGGCCCCCCCATTTCCCTCAACCCCCGAAAACTCGCTCTCTACCGGGCGGGGTGCAGCCCCCGAAGTGGGTGGCAAATACAGACCCCACGGCACGGGTAATCTGGGTGGAGAAAAACGTAAACATTGTTTTCACATGCTTTTAATAGCCACAACACACAGCCCAAATAGAAATGGATAAACGAGGAGATAAAAAAAATTAACAAACCAGACCGTTTGTCTACAAATTTGTATTTGCGATAAAAATCAACCCTTCTTCCCCTACCGCACTACCCACCTGTGTGGTTTGTACCATTCAAACCGAAATAGTTGAATTTAGTTGTTGGTGGGCTCAGCTGTCGGTTAGATTTTTTTTCCGAACAATCACCCAACGTAAACGAAAAATTTTTATGCCCCATTCCAGGGTTTGCATTCCTGGTAACGACTTTTTTTCCTCCATCCTATACATTATGGTTCCGTAAACATAATAAAAATCGAAACGGTTTAGATCCATAGGGTTTATGGCTGTGGCCAGTTAGGCACAATAAAAACACTATTAAAATCCATTTGTGGTCGCTGGTTGCACTCAAAGCAAACATTTTAATTTCCGTTCGCCAACTGTCGGTTGTGGTGGTCTTTCACCTTGTTCGACTAAAAATCATCGAATTGAAAACAGATTAACTTTCGTCATGCTGCGGAAGCTTTTTTTTGATAATAGAGGAAATACCTATTCGCTTTTTCTTCACGAATCGATGAGCTCATTTGGGATCAACGATGATTGCAATCTTCGCCGTTGTTTTTGCAGCCTCCGATCTACTACACATGCTTAAATGGTACAAACATGGAACACAAGATTGCTGCATCGTTAGCTGGCGTACTACACGCACACAGCCATATATAACACAAAATCTTCGCTCCTCTTCTTTGCACATTTCTTCTTTCGAGAGATAGAGCGAAAAGAGCACAGGTATCTTCGAGCCGGAGCAGGGAAAAGATGCACATAAATATCAACGATGGCCACCGGGAATTGTGAACAGAGACAGGGCACAGATTATAGTTTTTGGTGATCTTGCACCACTCATACCATCGCGAAGATTGATAGATTGCTTCTGGTTGAGTGCTCTGTGACTGGGATTATACATTCGGTGATGATCGCCAGGACGTTTTAGTAGCTTAACTGGATTTAGATATGTAGTCTGTTTTGGAAAACTAAGACTAATCCCGGTGGTAAATTACTAGTATTCTACAAAATTACGTTGTTGCTACGGATGGTTAGGTACAAGTAACGACACACTTGTTTTTGACTGATACCAAAGTTTATTTGAAACTTGGTAGTTTGTTAATTTCTAAAAAACAAATGATTCTACATTGTAGAATCTACAATACTAACTATGAACTTTTAGCAGTGCATTTTGACGTAGAATTACGTCTTACGGCAACATAGGGGTGCAAATTGAAAAACCAAAAACATCGAGAACGTCCCGCAAATTGACCAATTTCAAATGTTAAATGTAAAACGGGCCGAAATCCAAGCATTATTGTATCATTGTTAACAGTGCATGATTACCAATTTTTTTTTTTTTTTTTTTTTGATGCCATAACATTCAACAGAATCATCAATTTGAACAACCAGCCTGCTGCTGATAGTGCTGACAACATGGGCGCACAAGTCTCACGCAGTTGACTTGAAAAAAGAAAAATAGCAAAAACCGAGATTTTTCGAAGCGCTACACTTCAGAGGCGTTTAGCCCGTTTTAGGAGTTTTAGCCCGTTTCGGCCAATTTTTCGCGAAAATTAGTTACGATCGCGATGTTTATTAGTGTAAAGAGAAAAGTATACTTAGTTTGAGTTGTTACGCTTCTTTTACGTACAGGTATTTTGAGAAAATACTCTAGCAGCTACCATCGCAAAAATATAAAAAACAGCGGGAGATAAAAAATAGTGATGTTAAAAATAGCAAGATTTGAAACAAAATGTGTAAAACAAAATGTGCCAACTGGTTAAATTAGGTGCTCTGATGCTGGTTTAGCAGTTTCACAATAAATAATTGCAGGTTAGTCGAAAAATTAACGATATTTCATGAGAGATGCGGTAGTACGCAGGAAGAAGCCATCGGTCTTCCCATGCTTGGATTCCGTCCCGTCCCAACAGATTTCCTTTATTTAGCAATCGATGGGTAAATTAGCTGTACGTCAGCCAAAACGTGACATTAACTGTTATGTGCATGTGAATGTGAAACATGTGAAACCTTGTTAAATGCATATTTCGACCAATCAGAGCTAAACACAAATCAAACTGAACAACCAATAACTGCCCTTCGTCCCTAGCACATTCAACACTAAAGTTAGAGCAAAATTATCTCGAATGACCTGGACACATTTTGGGCTGAGCAAACTGAGTATTTTTCACAGAGATTTTTTAGACCCACGAGTTATTTTCTAAATGGGCGCATGCATTTTGGGATAGGTTTTATTCAAAGCTTTGTAACTCAGATACCTTTGGTTGTAAAGAAAAACAATCTGAGAATGAGTTGTAGGGAGTTGATAATGCCTCATAAAAAAATTACACTGTGAAAAAAAATTTTTTTGACTGCAAAAAATTGAAAATAAACACTAAATTTCATTTTTTTTTTTTGAATAAAACCTATCTCAAAATGCATACGGCCTTTTAGAAAATAACTGATGAGTCTAAAAAATCTCTTCATTTGTGAAAAATGCTTAGTTTGCTAAGCCAAATACGTGTACAAAGTTTAATTCAAATCAAAAATGGTCGATATTCGACAATAGGTCATTTGAGGAGGATCATGCAAACACGATTTAATTTACTAAATGATTTGTTGTTGTTGTTTTTCTCATTTGAGTGCACAACGACAGGCCGCAAGTCGCAACGCAGCAGGTGGCAATTTCGAATATTTGTATGGTTTTTGATCATTCGATCGCAGTCTTTCATAGCGGACGAACCAACAGAAGAAACCAGCAGACCACACATAACCACATGTGAGATCACCTTCCACAGCGCTAGATTTTAGATCTCTCGTCTGTGTGGGATGCACCGTCATACAGGCATGCCTGTAGCACTACTGAACATGTCCGGACATGTTAGCGATTCTGTCCGGATCTGGCGCGTTCGCTTTCAGCCGTTTGGGCACTGCTAACAGTTTTTTGTACGTGTGCTAGTAGTGTGTGTGCTTGCAGTGTGTGAAGAAATAATAAGCGATAATTTCTTTTTTCAAAGCAGAATTCAGTGCCAACAACGATATTTGGCAACTTTAAATAAATGATTTTGGGGCGCTAAAAAGTGCCTTCGGTGTTGTTTCATTTGTGGCACCCGCAAGTCAGCTAGTTTTCTGGTTATATTGCGAATTATCATTTGCACGTGACGCGGGATGTTACTCGTTTTCTTTTTAATCAAATTAGGTCGATAATCAAAACATGATCGCATTCAGTGCGAAACAATTCTATTTCAAGAACTTTTAGCGCCACTTTTTTATACACTTGCAATGAATGTAGAACTGCGGTCACACATTTCATAATTTACAAGGCAAGAAAATACAATATTGCTTCAAGAACGTGTTGGTGACCACCTTATAATTTGAACTTGACAGGAGGAATGAAGCAAGCCACTTCGAGCAAGTGCATTTTGTACAAAGTTTAGTTTTAGCTTCGAGCTCAGCCTGTTTGGCCAGCTCTTCTGGCGACAGCTACTTCGCGCACAACGCTCGTCTGTATACCTTAAAACAGAGCGAGCGCAGAACGTCCCTATTTTCACATTTCTCCATTCTATCACTTACGCGGTGCCCCCGGTTTTTAACGTTAGTCTTCCTCGTAGGTATTTAAGACAATCACTTGGGTTTCTTATCAAACATGTAGGAGTTTTGTTCATCGTCACATCGCCATTCGAAGAGAGAGATATTTTAAGCATTTGTTGCACTTCATATATTTTTGGCATTTCAGAAATTTTACAATATTGACGCATGGATATCTTCACCATGGCAGAATGAAGAATTTTTAGTAGTTTCGGCTTGAATCGGCTTCAATCAAAGACTCTTTAATAAATTATATACTTTTAAGCATACACCATAGTTAAATCATTGTAGCTCTAAACTATGATTGTACAGAGAAACGGTCTAAGAACAAGTTGTAGGGAACTGATAATGCTTTGTAGAAAAAATGAGCAAGTAGTACTGAATGAGTACACTGGATTCTTTTTTTACGCGATTGTTTTTACGTGATTTTATTATACACGATTTTTTTACACGTGGCGGATAATTTTATCAGAACAACGCGGCCTTTTTTTACACAATTTGTTAAAAATTAAGCGACTTTTTTACGCGATTTCTTTTTTTGCGCAGACGCATCAATCGCGTAAAAAAAGAATCCAGTGTATTAAGTTTTGAATAACTTAAATTTTTTTCGTATTTCGCTATGTGGAAACTTGAAGTTAAAATTAATTTTGGCATGAAAAATTGTATATAGGGGTTTTTGAAGCCGAGGAAGGTTCTTAAGATAGTTTGAGATTCCTCCCACCTTTGGGAGTGAGGGCTACCATACAAATAAACACAAATATCTGTATAACTCGAGAACTAATCAAGCACATAGAACCAAAAACGGGAGCAAAATATACTTTTGTGGTAGATCGACACCCCTCTCTCCTCTATGAGGGATAGCTCTCATACAAATGAAATATAAATTACTACATGACTCGGGAACTAATCAAGCAAATGTAACCAAAATAACTCGACATGTGGAGGTTTTTGGTAGCAAGAAATGTTTCTGTGATGCTTTGAGACTCTTCCATACTCAGGAATGGGGGGAGGTTTGAGGCTCCCATACAAATTAAACAGATACAGTCAGGTTTTTTTTACGCGGGGGATACGTAGCTCGTAAAAAAAACTGCGTAAATTCGAAAATTCGCGTAGAAAAAAAACCGCGCCAAGTCAAAAATCCGCGTAAAAACCGCGTTAATTCAAAAATCCGCGTAAAAAAAACACGTTGTTTTTTTAAATCCGCGTAAAGTAGTCCAGCAGAAGGGCTTTAGAAAAAACCCGAGACGCTCTAGAACCAGTCTTTAAAATTGTCCTCTTTGACGGTCATTCCGGATCTTTCGGTGGGTGGAGAGTATTTTTTGGACTAAGTCTTTTACTAGATAAACTCTTAAACGTTTCTGGTTACAACCCACGTTAATTCGGAAATTCGTGAAATTTTTTTTGAATTGGCGCGGTATCGCGTAAAATAAATCGCGTTAATTAAAAAATCCGCGTAAAAAACCGCGTTAATTCAAAAATCCGCGTAAAAAACCGCGTTAATTCAAAAATCCGCGTAAAAAAACCTCGTAAAAACCGCGTAAAAAAACCTGACTGTATATCAACTAATTTTTAGGGAAAACAGATGCAGATCAGCCAAACATCGACTCCAGACGCCATTTGGAATTCAAAGGTGGTGACTTCCGTTGTCTTGAAAACAGCCGAAAAAAAAACAAGTACCATCCAATATGGGTATTTCCGGAACTAGAATGACACCCAGAGTTGTGGCCTGTTGACTCCACACGTCATTTTTAAATCCAAGATGACGGCTTCTGGTTTCAGGAAAACAGCTGGAAATCACCAAATACCACCGAATGAGAGTATTTCCGAAAACGTAATGATTCACAGAAGCCAAAAGTCGACCAAGACGCAATTTATAATTCTAATATGGCGCTTTCCGGTGCCTGGAAAGCAGCCGAAATTGACCAAATACCATCCAATATATGAATTTATGGAATTTATGGAGGATGACGCCCAGAGGCCAGGAATCGACTTAACATGCCATTCCGAAATCCAACGACTTCCGGTTTCTGAAAAACAGCCGAAAGTGACTAAATGACACCCAATTGGGGTATTTCCTCAATCGCGATGAAGCCAAAAATCTAACTCAGACACCATTTTTCTTATGGTGACATCCAGTTTCTGGAAAACAGCCGGAAATGACCAAATAATAACCAGAATGAGTATTTCCGGAACCAAAATGACACCCAGTGGCTACAAATTGATTTCACATCCTGTTTTAAAATCCAAGATGACGACTTCTGGTTTCTGGAAAACAGCCAAGAGTGACCTAATCAGGCCCGGATTTGAGGGAGGGCAAAGGGGGCAAATGCCCTGGGCCGTTATCTCTAAATGTTTTAACGGGTGTTAAATAAAAAATGAGAATTTTTTCAATACCTTTCAGTAACTCAAACACAGAGCGTAAAATTGTCTTTCTCCAAGAAAATTGCTCTTTGGGCTCCCTAGAAACAGTAGGCGTGTTTGGTTTTGCTAGTTTGAATTTAGTCAAAGCAAAGATAGCGTCGAAACAGCACGTGCTCCGCGAACGCATTGTACGGTTCTACGAAACGCATTTCCAGCAAGGAAAAAATTTCACGGTGACACATTTTAAGGAAGAAAATGTACCTGTCAGTACGGTATATCGTATCCTGGGTTCCCTGAACGAAGGTCGGAAGTGGTCGTCCGGTGACGATAATGACGAAGCAGAGGACATCGTTAAAGAAGCTGTTTGACAACAAGGACGCAACCAACCTTCGTGACGCCGGTCGAAAATATGGCTGCTCCCACGTATTGATCCATCGGACCCTCAAGCAGAGTTGCCATTTTCACAGATTTTTTTCCTTTTTCAAATCACAGAATCTGTGATCACAGATGACAGATATTTTTGGAAAATCACAGATTTTCACAGATTTTTCCCATAAATGCCGGAAATAACAAATCACCTACATTTTTTCTACAGGTCAAACTCATTAATTCGAAGGTACGATTTTCCGGAAGCTCGAATAACCATCCGTAAAAAATAGTTCGACTATCTGGAGTCATTCTTCTTGCAAATTTTGAATTCGTTTACACTTCCGACATTTGCCTTTTTATCGATTCTATCTAGGAATGCTAGTTTTTTGCGCTATATGCTGCTTAGTTAACTCAATGAAGTGAGCAGAAGGGTGACCAGATTGAATCACCTCACTCTGATTGAATTTACGATATTTTGCCGTGTACCGTATCCAACTAATGGATGAGTTTCTTCTGATACGCAGCTTATCTGGTCTCAATGCCAACCTGAAAGACACTTCGTTGAGGAACAAGTTGACTGTTCCAATGCAATTTTCAAAGCTAAATAGTTAATTCAATCGAGTGGAGGAAATTTAATGTTAATATAAAGCATTTCAATCAATCTCGTTTTGTTTTTAAACAAATAATCATACTCCAGATATGATCACAGATATTTTTTCTCTGGTCACAGATTTTCACAGATTTTGGTCGTCAAAACACAGATTTCAAAACGGCAACTCTGCCCTCAAGATGGAAGGAATCGTCTGCAGGAAGAAGACGAGGTCGCCGGAGTACACGGAGGAGCAGATTGAGACGGTTAAAACACAGTGTCGGTGGATGACCAAAAAATACCGCGGGACGTCTTTCGTTCTGGACGACGAAAGCTATTTTCCGCTGTCCAAAACGCATATTCCAGGAAATGATAATTACTACTCCAGCGACAAGTCATCCACACCGCCTGAAGTGAAATACAAGTTTGAAAAAAAGGTTATGTTGTACAGCGCCATTTCCGACCGGGGCATTTCAAAGCCTTGGTTTAAGCCGAGCGGTCTGGCAATCAACCAACAAATCTATCAAGAAGAGTGCCTCGATAAAATCCTGCTGCCGTTCCTGAACGAGCATCACGCGGATGGGAAGTACGTCTTCTGGCCAGACAAGGCGTCTTCCCATTACGCCAAGAAGACGCTGGCGTATCTTGAGGAGAAAAAGATACCGTTCGTGCCGAAAGATCGTAACCCAACAAACTTGCCCCAGTGCCGCCCAATAGAGGATTTCTTTGGCTCACTCAGTGCCCTAGTATATAAAAACAATTGGAGGGCCAAGGATACGAAGCAACTGACTACAAGAATCCGGAATTGTATCCGGAGCATCGCAACAAAGTTGCGTCGAACAGCAGACCACGGCCCTTACTCAAATATTCACTGAAATTTTTTTTGAAGAAAATACATTATGTTATCCTCCCCAGCTGGTCTCGAGGTACGATGGTGGCCTAACAAGCCAGTTGTCGTAGGTTCGAGTCTCGGCTCAGGAGAAACTGTTACTGTCAGTAGGATCGTAGCGCTAGCCCCGCAATTGTCCTGTACACTCAACAGTTGGCTGCGAAGTCTGTGTATAGTAAACAGAAGGTCAAGTTCCGAATCGGAATGTATCACCAAGGTTTTGCTTTGCTTTACATTATGTTATTAATAAAAAATACTGAAATCGATGAAAAAAAATTATTTTTTTATATGTGATTGAAAAAATTCTTATTTTTTATTTAACACCCGTTAAGAAAAGAGGGTATCACAAACAAATTTGCCCCGGCCCCCCAGCGGCTAAATCCGGCCATATACATCCGAATATGGGTATTTCCGGTATCGTAATAATTCATAATAATTCACAGAAGCCTTGAGTTTTATTTTCGAAAATTATTTCGTTGAAGCCTTAAAATTATTGTAAAACTAAAAAGATATATCGAACAATAATAACAGAAGCGGTCCCAAGCCTCGGATAACACCTGATGTACCTTCACTACAGGCTCATTTTTTGTTGAACTTAACGTTTTCACCAGTGGTCGATTGAGTACGACTTATTTCAGTTGTTTAGTCTCATCAAAATGTCTATTTTGCGGACCTTGAGAGTCATCTGAATATCTTGAATTGTGGTTCAGAGAAACTTGACATAATTCAAGAGGATTCGTAACTCTGTACCTGTTTTTAAGGAATTCGTATCAAGAATTTCTTCTTTCCCGGATTTTGTGTCCACATAAATCAAACTTCGGGGTTATTTGCTGGCCTGTGTCTATTATTGCTAAAGGAACACACTACACTGTAAAAAAATTTAAAAAAAAATTTTTTTGGGAAAATTTAACTTTTCTAGTTTTTATTCTTCCAAATTCGAACAAGCATCAATGTTTAGCTAACAATGTGAAGTTTGGATGGATCTTTAAAAAGTGAGTTTGTCTCCAAACATTTAATTTACATTTATTAACTTTTCTTTTTCAAGATTAACTTTTTTATCTTACGGCGTATATTTTCGTTGAAACGACAAAAATACTATCTACAACTTAATTGATGACATCACATAAATCTAACAAACCGTTCTGGCTCGAAACATGTTTGTAACTACTTATAACTTTTAAGAGAAAAGTTTATTCCTATTCTAAAAGTTTTATTTCTCAGTGTATAAGTTTTCGAAAATTTGAAAAAAAAACTCCGAAAAATAACAAAAATATCAGCCGAATCTTGTGAAGGCACAAGAGTTATCGGGCGAAGTTATGACCTCTTTTTTGCTCAATTGTTCCCGTTGCGAATAAGAAAACAACAATTTGTGGGTAGTTTTTGTACAAAGATGCGAATCTTGAGATTTTTTTTCCGGGAGCAAAAAAATTCATCGAACTAAATTTTAATTTTACGACGTACGAGTTATGAATTTTTGAATTAGATTATGTCCAAACCAAACCTTAAAAATCTCGGCTTCTTTTTTTGTGTGTTAATGAAGTGAAGGATTTTTAATAAACAAAAAGCAAAGCCTTGGTGCTACATTCCGATTTGGAACTCGACCTTCTATTATTATACACAGCCTCCGCAGCCAACTGTTTAGTGTACAAGACCATTGCGGAACTAGCGCCACGATCCTACTGACACTAACATTCTTCCCCGAGCCGAGACTGGAACCTACGACGACTGGCTTATAAGACCAGCATCGTACCTCGAGTCCAATTGGCAGATATTAATAGATTTTTAATAAATATAAAACTTAATAATGCATAAAAGCCAAATAGTACCAATGAAAATCTTAAAAACTAGAACTGATTATTATCGACCAAAAATAGAATTATTTTGATTTTACATTCCACTCAAACATATCTAAGACTTCACTGAGCAATAATTGAAGCTTTTAGAAGTTAGAAATTTCAACTTAAACTCCAGAGAATTTTTTTTGCGGCATGACCTTTTCGGTTTATCTACCAAACTTGAAGTAACATGTTTGGAAACATTTGCATTTTTAATTTTCAAAAAAAAAAAAAGAATCAAAGTTTTTTGCGAATATATTTTAATATTCAATTTATTTTAATGTGAATGCCTTCAGAATCAAAAACCACCAATTTATGTATGAATTGCGCCGATCTCCGTTTCGAATAAATTGCTTCCAAAGATACCAACTCATAAAGCGTCCATTTTTTAAAATCGCTGCAGCTGAAAATAGCACTTTCCCAAGGTGGCCCCTCTCATGTCATTAACTAACACTACCGATAAATCACCTTCGGATATATTCATTAAAATAAACGCGACGCTAGCTATAGTGGCCATTGGTGACAGGCCAAGCCTTCAAACGAAAGCAAAGAAAACGCTCAAAAAGAACACTTCAAACTTTCGCTACCACTCCAGGCAAGATAAAACCGAACATGAGAAGCGTGAAAGTCAAAACATCTCCACTTCTTCTTATTTTAGAATCTCATGCACATATAAAACACCGTTCAAAAGTTTCCGCTAGAAGGTAAAGTTTATCTGAGTGAAATGAAAAAGGTTAGAACAGTTTTCTCCCAATAAACCTTCGATTTTAATTTAGTCGCATTTTCGCTCGGCTTCCTGTACGATGTCGCGCAGCATAATTCGGCACAATTTCGCTTCGGAAAGCGTCAACACCGGGAAATCTTCATCCGAAATAAGTATCCTCTTGCGTATCCCGTCGGCGATGTGTATTTCCAGCTCGCTCCGGTTCAAAGAATCGCTGCTATCAACCAGCGGAACTCGCGGGCTCGGGCCAAACGGTTCACTGTCCACGGCCAGCACCCGGATCGAGTGACGGGGAAGTAATCTCGATTCTGTCAAGTAGCTGAACAGAACACTGGATAGGCAGGGTAACGAATCGAAGGCATAGAGGAAACAGGCTTTATCTTCCAGTTCCAAAGGGTCCAATTCTAGCTCGTCGTAGCGGAGAGGGCAAAACCAATAAATGATGTTTTCGCTGCTCCATATTGCTACGCAAGCTTCCTCGATCTTCAAAACCACTGCTATACGGATAGCCAACAATCGATTAATCAGTTGTTCGAATTCTTCCCGTTGTGTACTGCCAAAGGCAACGTCCATCCGAATCAGCCTCGACTGCTCCAGTAGAAAACAGTGCTCGGATCCATCCTCTTCGTTAAAAAATATTCCCAGTTTGTTGATAACCTTATCCGTCATTTTCCCTCCGAAGAGACCGTTCAAAACTGTCGCATCCCACGAACGCGTCTCAAGTTTCCGCGAGCAGTCAATAGCATTTAGGGATATTCGCAACGATTCCAACCGAAAGCTGGGATCTTTTAAATATTTATCTCCCATCAGAAGCGCTTTATTTTCGCTCAGTATTAAAAACCGACTTGCAGTTCGGGACCGGCGCTTCAGCGTCACAACATTGTCTTCTTCAACGGAAGCTATCGATATTTTGGACATGTAGAATTTAGATCGATCGTTCAGCTGTTTCACTTCTAGAATAAACTGCATCATCATTTTGAGACTGTTAAAAAACGCCAACTGGGAAGTGTCACGGATGCAGGGATCGTACAGATAGTACCCTTCGGCAGTTCTCCACGTGATCAAATAGTGGGTCTCGCACTTTAATACGAGCCCACTGTAGCCGGAGATGTGTTCGATCAAGGCGTTCTTGAAGTTCGGCGGTGGTGCATTCGTCGACCTTATCCGTCCCTTGGCTATCGTACCAGTCAGTAATAAGTGATAGATTTTTTCCTCGTAAGGTACGGAAAATTTTGACATAACCAGCGCGGAGCTTATGTTATCACCGAGGGCTTTGATTTCCTCGAAGGTTTTTACGTCCCATTTGGAGGGGTTTTTGAGGCGCGAAAACAGAAACACCAGAGCAAAGTGCTTGATGATGTCCAGTTGGGCATCTTCTGGGCTGCTAAGTGAAGGTCTTAGGAGCAAAATATACTGAAGATGAGTTTGGTTATACCTTAAACCCTTCGAAGGTCTTCTTCGGCACGGAATTCCTACTAGAATCCCAATCTTTTGAGGTGTCGGATCGTGCAGTTTCTTTTTCAGGGGTTTCTTAGGGGAGGGTTCAATACTCGAAATGCCTCGGGTAATATCTTTGTAATTGAACAAAGGTAAGCGTGCGAAAAATCTGCTAGCTAAAATTAGCTGATCTTACCACTCGAGGGTACCTGGACTCGGCGGTTTTTCTTGAAGGGTGGTTCCAGCTCAGCAATCGCTGGTGGCTCCTGCTCACACTGATCAGCTTCCCCCTCAAAAGCGTTCGGGGATCCGTTGTTTAGTTTGTTTATTAAATTGAACGATGGTCGCACTTCGGTTAGCACATCGTTCACGGTAGTCACTTGTTGTGATTTTGATTGTGAAGACGGAAGTTGTGTTTCGGATTCCAGCGGAAGTTCCGCAGGAGAAGCGTCTGAAATCGATTCCAACGACTCTAACTGGTCGTTCTCCGATGCTGTTGTATCGTGGTTCGGAACATCTTCTATTTCATTTTCCATATTTTTTATTGGAAGGATTTTTATAGCAACTTAACTAATTTTGACGTTACGAATCCGATAAAAGCGAGATGAGTTTAATTGGCCTACTTTGCAGTAGAAAAAAATGTTGGAAGATTTCACCAAGAAAACTTTGATTTTGTGGAAAAATTCAGCAATGTTCAATAGAGTAACACACAGGAAACTACCGAGGAAATCAATAAACACTAAACGAGGTACATACGTCCTATATACGCTTTTATGACACCTACTGTACATCTAAAAGTAATTTATGTTACTCTGCGATATTCGAGTAATTAAATGTAGTCCTCTCCAAATAGACACCTACTTTTTGGTAGAGTAATAATATTTTTTCTCGAGGCTCAAAACCCAAATTAATCCTTCGGTGGATCGATTGGACACTGACAATAAAATAACTGTTGAATAGGTATTTATTTACCATGACTCACGTCGATTGTTGTAAATCGTGGAGGGTCGTGGATTTGATGGAAACTATCCTTACTTTTCATTAACTTTTTCATTATAAAATGGGTGAATAAAGTAAATAAGATCTACATAAAGTCAACAATTCAATGACTTCTCTTTAAACTGAACTATTGATAAACTGTTTTAATTTAGCGTGTAGTGACCAGCTGCTTCATTGTTCGAGCTTTTCTACACAAGATGCTAAAGGCTTGCTATGAATTTTTATTTCAGCAGGTTATCTTTACTTTATCATCACGGGTTAGATCATCAGTTTAAATACAAATTATCTTACAGTCACGACGTTGTGAACCGACTGTTTTCGATTCAAAGAAAGACAACATTTTGAAATTGTCGATTACGTATGATTAGTAAAGTTTGTTTCAAACATGCAACTAATTACAGCATAGAAGACAGATTTTTTGTTCAAGAGCAAAAAGGATAACATTAACTTGCCCTGACAGCCCAGACGAAAATGGCACTCAATGCCGAGGGGGAAAGTTACATGATCTAACGTTGATTTTCTAACTACGCAAACATTCATTAGCACTACATTCCTTTCCGTTCTCTCCGGTTCGCCAGTAAAGTGTCAGCATTACCACATCTACGTGTTTTTCCCTCTTATCTCAAAGCACACTGCTCACTAAAATGTCACTATATCCTGTCACTTAATCAGCAATCCATGCACCGAGTGTGATGGTTTCACTTTTGCACCAGATCCTAACCTCGGCCGTAGTTCTCTCGTTTGGTTCGTTCGACTACCTGCAATCTGCATCTCCACATCCCAAGGACAACATTTCAGAAGAAACTTTCCTTTTATACAGCCAAAATGATGCCGCACACAAAAGACCACCACCACCATCGTCCTACCAAATGCAGCGGCGGCACATATTGCTCCTGCTGTTGTCACATCGAACACACGGGAGCTAAAGTATCCTTCCACCCTATCCGACCGATGGTTAGCGAAGCACCGAAAAATCTTCAACCCATCTCCTAAACACAAAATCCCTGCAAGCAAATTTATCCACCGCCGGTATTTCCCTCAATCTCTCGTCCCAGTGCAGCGCGGTGTCCTGCTACTCGCTGCATCATCCCGTCATCTTACCTTTCTCTCGGGCACAGCCTTCAGGAGCCGAAAAAGAGACACACACACCCTCGCGTACTACAGCAATCCCAAGTTATTGAGCGATTGAACGAGACTGACTTCTTGCGCTAGTGGACGACGACGACGACGAATCGTACGTTCTGGCTGACAACATTTTTTGTTTTTCTTTTTTTTTCCGAGACCGACGACGACGACGACTCAGGCTATTGACATACTGAGGCGTCAAATGAAGCGAAGCAAGAAGCGTCGCAAAAGCGTCCGAGCTACTTCTTCGAACGTCTATATGAAACGCTCAAACCGGTCATACTCGAGTGGCAACGACGCGTCGGTAGAGGCGGCGAAACAGAACGAGTAGTGTTTTGACGCGCGTATACTTACGCGGTAATACCTTGTTCAGACTAAATCTTCATCGCAAGGTGCTTTATATTTGCTTTGTTTTGGTTTGGTAATTGAAAAAAAGCAGATAGAAAACATTTTCGTTTACAAAATGTTAAAATGTTTAAAAAATGTTAGTGCAGTTCAGACTAAACCTGATATCGCCAGGAGCTTTATGTTCGCTTTATTTTGGTCTTAAATATAGAAAATATCGGGAAAAATTTTCAGGTAGTCAGGAAAATAACACTGGTATTTTTGATTGATATTGCATGCCTCACATGCTGCACTTCTTTAGTCGCGAAACGCCAGTCGCTGAGTAACTAGCTGTGCTCACAGGGGTTATTCAAAGTCCAACAGATATCATAAACTAGTTAAACTTTACTTCATAAAAAAATCTCTATGCTTACTAAAAACGTGATTTACCGTGCTTGAAGAAGCAAACAAGTATTCATTGGACGAATTCATATTTCCTTTAAACGAAGCCGCTGCTGGAATCTAGGAATATGACAACACAACGCATCTGCGACGTTCGCTTCAGTATGTCATAGGAAGCTTCACCCAACGCTTTTGTTTATTCCGCTTCTAATACGCTCAACGCTTCGCTTCATTTGACGCCTCAGTATGTCAGTAGCCTCACTTGCTTACTTACTGCCCTGCCGTTTCTTTTCTTCTGTTCTGTTCACTACTCGGTCGGTATTTGAACCATCAGCCGTGGCCAGCAGCAGCAGTACAGCAGAATCGGTCGGTCGACGGTCGGTCCACCCTCTCACGCTCGGCTGGAACACCTTTCCCTTCGAACGGGACCCACCGTTGACAGTTCCCTTGCGTGCAGCGGCAGCAGCAGCGGCAGACGACAAGACAAAAAGGAATCCACACTAACACAAATGGCGGTGAATTCACGCAAATCGAGTCGTCGTATTCGTACGGTGTGGAAAGCTCAGCACCAGACTGACTCCTGCTAACACTAACACACACGCACACGAATTCGTAGGTACAAACCAATGCAATGCAAGTAGGTACACAGGCAGGCGAGTTTCTGCCCGTCCGTCAGTAGAACGACGACGAATGCTGCTTTTGTACGTACGCGGCACGGGTTGCCAAGTGGCGATTGTGTGCCCGACGTTCGTGTCATTCCACTGGCAGTACGAAGTTATAGTTTGGCTTGATTTATTGAGTAAAATTGCACTAAAGTTTTATATTAACTCAATTATTGAAAAATACATGTCGTTGTGTTTTGTCCTAACAATAAGACTTTTATAATTTTTAATTATTGCTTTTAAATGGGTCGAACGAGACACCATCCAGCGTAACGGCCATTAGTTATAAACATTGTAGCGAAAAACGTGATAAAATATTTTTTCTGTGATTATTTGTTTTCTATGTCTTTTCCACAACGACGATTGCCGACCAGCCGTCGAGAGCGGTAGCCTCTAGCTTGTGAAAGGGTTTAGGTTTGTTTTTCATATACTACAGTTTATGGGTTTCACTTCTTTCCTACAGCTATTCTATGCAGCTGTCTAAATTTATCAACCTCTTGTTCTAATCAAATTGAAGTCTAATCGCAGGCAACGTGAAACAATCAAATAACACTGGCCTACAAAAGCGAAATAAGTGCTGCCCTAGAAAGCTTATAGCTTTTTAACCATTCCTGTGAATTTTGTTGAGCCTAGCCATAACCAAAACGCGTCAGCTTACGTATGCATAGCAATTGCTTGCCAGGTTCTTTACTTCAACGTTATGTTTAGGCGTCGTACACAAATTACGTGACGCATGAAGGAGGGGGTGGGAGGGGGTTAAGTCTGCGTTACTTATTGTTACATAGGGGGGAGGGGGGGGGTTAATTGAGATCGTTACGTAACTGTGATGTTTGCTCAAAACGGCAAATTTGGAGGGGGAGACAGGTTGTCCAGCGTTACGTAATTTTAGGGGGGGGAGTCATATCGAACGTTACTTATCGTTATATAGGGGAGAGGGAGTCTGAAATCTAGGTTTTTAGCGTTACGTAATTTGTGTACGACGCCTTACGAGAAAACTCATTTAAGTCTCTGAAAAAATGTTAGTGGCTGGAGGCATCAAAACTCACAGGAATAGCTAAAAACCTAGAATCTTTCTTTCTTTTTCTAGTTTGAGCTTTAGGGCCACACCTGTGTTGACCAGTGTAATCAATAAAGTCACATATCATTTTGGCGACGAGGATCTCAAGAATCCACGAACATGGCAGAAGATAGAGTTGATCAGCAGCCGCAACCGGGAATTCAAGATATGATTTTCAAGATGGCCCAACTTTTACGGCAGATGGCGGCTCAGCAGCAGCATCCTCAGTATCAAACCCCGGAGCAGATATTGGAGTCCCTCTCATCGAACATCACCGAGTTTGTCTTCGCCGAAGAAAACGGAGTTACGCTCGGACGCTGGCTTAACCGCTACCAGGACCTCTCCAAGAACGATGAGCCAGCTGAATGATGCGGCGAAGGTTCGTCTTCTCCTCCGGAAACTGGACACCCATCCGCACAGTCGCTATCTCAACTACATCCTGCCAAAGCTTCCCAAGGACGTGAAGTTTGAAGACACAGCCAAGATTCTCAATAAAATCTTCGGGCATCAAACGTCAACGTTTCAGAAGCGGTTCATGTGTCTTTTCACGATTGTTGTTAACCATCTGACGATGAACACTCAGCAAGCACAGAGTACTCAACCGCTGTTCAACCATTGTTGACCTCATCCAGGTTTTCGCCCGACGTAATGTGCTGAACGGGATTTCGGCTAGCAGGTCTATAAGATCCAGCTCTTCCAAGTTCTTACGGTCTGCTCTCATGCTGTTGCAATGTTGATACAAAACTTCCACCTCTCCAACCAAATTGTCAACTTCGTAAAAAATTACGAAACTTTCGGTTTTGCGCTTGAAATCTTCCAATGACATCCGTATAACGTTAGCGGGATGCAGCAAGGACAACGCGTAGGCAGGTGCACTATCTTCGCCGAACCGTGTTTCCAGTGAGGATGCAAGAGAATCAAGGTAAGGAATTGTCACAGCTCGGTTTCAATACTCCAAGCTAGTTGAAAAAATATTTTTTTGAAAAAATTTTAACTTTTGATGTGGGACTATGTTTTCCTTCACTATACTAGGGTACATTCTGTGGAAACAGAAATGAGCATGTCACGTTTTGGGTTGGCGGAATGGAGGATTCAAATGTGAATAGCTCTCACACAACTGTACCGGATTAAATAATTAATCTGTCGTTGGATAGCTGAAACATACAAGAATTTTGTAAAATGATAATTATCACAACCATTTTCTTATTATATGGTGAAAATTACGAAAAAGTTGCAAGATTGAATTTTCCCATACACATTCCATACGATTGGCGCGTTTCCCTAACGCAGATATCAAAAGGCGGATGAAACGATTCCAAGCGTTGGTTCAATAAATACATACGGGTCATTCCATACGAAGTGACCACGAAAAAGCACAAACTTGGACACGACCATCACAGATTTTGCTCAAAGTTGGGAGAATTATTCATCTACTGTCACTTTGGAAAAATCCCAAATTTGGTGTCGATTGGAATACCCCCCGCTCTGTGGGACCCCCCCCCCCTGTTTGTTGCTGAGCCACGCATTTTTTGTTCAAAATCTCTTTTTGCCTTTCTCCTAGAAAGGTATAGCAATCACTGGAAAAACCGAAGGTATAAAAGTGGTCCCAATGTCCGAATGTAATATACCACTCGACTTCTTTCGACGAACTGAGCATTTTCTGTATGTATGTATGTATGTGTGTATGTGTGTGTGTGTGTGTGTGTATGTGCAATTTTTTTTCTCACTCACTTTTCTCAGAGATAGCTGGACCGATTTTCATAAAATTAATTGCAAATGAAAGGTCTAGTTGCGCCATAGGTTGCTATTGAATTTCATTGTAATCGGATTTTTAGTTTAGAGATTATGTATCAAAATGTAAACATCACGAAACATCAATATCTCAGAAACCACACAACCGATTTCAATAAAACTGGTTTCAAATGATTGGGCTGTCCCCAGAACCCTTAACTTTTGAATTTCGTTATGATTGAACATAGGGTTCAAAAGTTATGTAAAGAAAAGTTATCCTGAGGTTGTTTAAACTCACTCATTTTTCTCAGTGATGGCTGAACCAATTTTCACAAAATTAGTGTCAAATGAAAGGTCTAGTTGCCCCATAGGTTGCTATTGAATTTCATTGCAATCGGATTGTAACTGTGTCCGTTGTTCATAAAAATGTGAAATCACATAATGAAAGTAAACATATTGACTTTCTCCTAACGATCACTGGCTAATTAAAAGGTGGAAAAATGATTGAAATGGCCGAATGTCATATACTACTCAACTCAGTTCGACGAATCGAGCATTTTCTGCATATATGCATGTATAGGTGTATATGTTTGTGTGTGTGTGTGTACGTGTGTATGTGCACCATTCTTTCGCACTCACTTTTCTCAGAGATTGTCTGACCGATTCTTTCTATCTTGGTGTCAAATGAAGGGTCTACTTGCCGCTTAGGTTGCCATTGAATTTCATTGTAATCAAACTTTTAGTTTTAGCGCTGCGTCAGAATGTGAAAAAAACTCTTATATCTCAGAAGCTATGAACATAGTTGAATTCAAATAAATGAATTTCATAATGTTTAAACATATGGTTTGAAAGTTATAGAAAGAAACGTAACCCGCAGACTTTTTAAAATAATAGCTACGATCAAAATATGTGGCCTCAACATCATTTAAATTTAATATTGTACTATTTCAATGTTTGCGGCCTTGCTCGGGATTGAAGTTGAAATTAAAAGTCATTTCTATCATTTCACTTTTTGCCTTTCTCCTAGAAAGGTATAGCAATCACTGCAAAAACTAAAGGTATAAAAGTGCTCAAAAGGGCCGAATGTCGTATACCACTCGACTCAGTTTGACGCTCTCCCAACTCAGTAACGCTCTCCCAATCTCTCTCGATTTTCTCAGAGATGGCTGAATCGATTTCAATGAAATCAATTACAAATGAAAGGTCTAGTTGCCCTACAAGACCCTATTGAATTTCATTGTAATCTGATTTGTAGTTTCGAGGTTATGTATCAAAAAACAAAAATCACGAAACATCAATATCTCAGAAACTACACAACCGATTTGAACAAAATTGGTTTCAAATAAACGGGCTACCTAAAAACATTCAACTTTTGAATTTTATGAAGATTGAACATATGGTTCAGAAGTTACAGGAAGAAACGTGTTCTGGAGACTGTTTAATCTCACTCATGTTTCTCAGAGATGGCTGGAACGATTTTCATAAAATCAGTGTCATATGGAATGTCTTGTTGCCGCATAAGACCCTAATGATTTTTTTTTTGCGAACGGATTATTACTGTTCCTGTTATGTTTAGAAATGTGAAATCCAGCTATGAAAAGAAATATATTCTGATGACTACTTGGGCTCACTCACTTTTCTCAGAGATGGTTGACCTGATTTCCACAGAATTAGTATCAAATGAAAGGTCTACCTGCCTCATAACACCCTATTGAATTTTGCTGTAATCGGAATGTAACTCCGTCTGTAATGTATCGAAATGTGAAAATCACTAAACTTCATTATCTTAGAAACTGCACAACAGATTTGAACAATATTGATATCGAATGAACGGGATAGTTAAGGGTTAACTGATCAATTATGATTGAACACGTGGTTTCAAAGTTTGGCTCCCCCATACGTTCTCTTTTCATTTGATTGTAATCAAACTTAAGCAACCGTTATGTTTTAATTTGTAAAACAACGAAAGTCTATTATCTCGAGTCTTACACGACTTATTTGAACATAACTAGTGTCATACAAACGAGTCATATCTCTAACTTACAAATAACAAACTTCATAAAAATTTGATATACTGTTCAAAAGTTTTGTAAAGAAAAGAAATTCAAAGACTATTCAACACTATATCTGCTTTGATCAATATATATGGCTCCAACATGATTTAAATGTGGTATCGTACTATTTGAACGTTCTCGGTATCGCTCGTGATTAAATTGTTCGAAATTAAGAGTCATTTCTTATATTTCGCTATTTCTGAAGCACTAACATTACGTCAAATTTCATATTTTATACTTAAATTACAACATCAATATTTTAGAACCCAAAGAGTGAATATATTTTTTGGATTTAAGCATTCATGTAAATCTATTTTTACAAATAAAAAGTTTGAATGAGAAAGGCTGAGTCTGACCGCTAGGTGGATTAATTTAGGTTTTTCTTTTTCTTACAATTCATAGACGTAAGATGTCCGAAAAATACTCATAGATGATTTTTGAAGAAAATAAACCAAGGAATCCAGAAAAATATGAGTTTTGACCGGAAGTGATGCCAGATAAATTATTTTTGTATTTGAAAACTAAATTTATATTTTTCGTCAAATGCAGCCATTTTTATTTTAAATTTGATAATTTCATCGTGTTCCTTGAAAAATTTCACATAAGAAACAACTATCATCCCGAGGTAATATAAGCCAATTTCGAGATATAACATTTTCACGTAAAAAATTGTAAACTTCGATTTTTTTTCACAATTTATGGACGTAAGACACCCGAAAAATTTTTGAAGAAAATAAACCAAGGAATCCAGAGAAAATATTATTTTTGACCGGAAGTGTTGCCAGATGGATTGTTTTTGTATTTTAAAACTAAATTTGCATTTTACGGCAAAAGCAGCTAAATTTATTTTAAATTTGATGGTTTCATCGTATTTCTTTGAAAATTTTACGTAAGAAACACTTATCGCTCCGTGGTAATATGAGCTAATCTCGAGATATAGCATTTTTACGAAAATAGTCCTGAATTTCGTAATTAATTTTTCGTAAAAATGTTATATCTCAAGATTGGCTCATATTACCATGGGATGGTAAGTGCTTCTTACGTAAAATTTTTCGAGAAATACGATGAAACGGACAAAGTTACAATCCTATTACAATGAAATTCAATAGCAACCTATGGGGCAACTAGACCTTTCATTTGACACTAATTTTGCGAAAATCGGTTCAGCCATCTCTGAGAAAAATGAGTGAGTTTAAACAACCTCAGGATAACTTTTTTTTACACAACTTTTGAACCATATGTTCAAGCATAACGAAATTTAAAAATAATTTTTACCTCTAAACTAAAAATCCGATTACAATGAAATTCAATAGCAACCTATGGCGCAACTAGACCTTTCACACACACACACACACACACACACACACACACACACACACACACACACATACAGAAAATGCTCAGTTCGTCGAAAGGGGTCGAGTGGTATATGACATTCGGCCATTGGGACCACTTTTATGCCTTTGGTTTCTCCAGTGATTGCTATACCTTTCTAGGAGAAAGGCAAATCGAAAAAGAGAAGTTTGGAAGTGAAGTGAAGGCATCGTGAAAAACCTAAATTAATCCACCTAGCGGTCAGACCCAGCCTTTCTCATTCAAACTTTTATTTGTAAAAATAGATTTACATGAACGCTTCAATCCAATAAATGTATATTCACTCTTTAGGTTCTAAAATATTGATGTTGTAATCTATACATATAAAAATGTAGTCCGGTCTGTCTGTCAGTCTGTCTGATCCATATAGGCTCGAAAACTACCGAACCGATCGACGTGAAAATTTGTATGTAGGGGTTTTTGGTCCCGCGAAAGGTTCCTATGATAGTTTGAGACCCCTTCCTCTTTCGGAAAGGAAGGGTCCAATACAAATGAAACATAAATTTCTGCAGAACTCAAGAACAAACCAAGCAAATGAAACCGAATTCGGCATGTGGATGTTTTAAAGGGTAGCAAATATGTTCATAATGGTTCGACGCCCCTCCCTCTTCTGGAAGCACATATTTCTGCACAATTTTCTGCACATCTCGCGAACTAATCAACTAAATGGAACCATATTTGGCAGGTGAATGTTTTTAGCGTTAACAAATATGTTCCATAATCAACCTCAGGCAACATTTTGGACTGTAAGATGGCAACTTCCAGTTTCTGGAAAACACCCAAAAATGGCCGATTTCCACCCAATTTAAAAATATCCGGATAAAAAATGATACACAGGAGCTAAAATCGACCACAGATACCATTTTGAATTCTAAGATGGCGACTTCCGGTTTCGGAAAAACAGCGGCAAACGACCAAATACCACCCAATATGGGTATTTCCGGGATCGTAATGATGCACTGGAGCCACAAATCGACTTCAGACACCATTATGAATTGTGGGAAGGCAACTTGTGGCCAAAAATTGCCGATTTTCGTCTAACACGAGTATCTCCGGATCTAGAATGATACACAGCAGCTGTAATCGACCACAGACCTCATTTTGGATTCTAGGTTGGCGACTTCCGGTTCCTGGGAAACAGCCAAAAATGATCGAATGACACCCAATATGGGTGTTTCTTCAACCAAAATGACGCTCAGAGGCCAGAAATTATCTTAAATACCATTTTGAAATCCAAGATGGCGACTTCCGGTTTGTGAAAAACAGCCTAAAATAACCAAATACCAACCAATATGAGTATCTCTGAAACCAGAATGATGCAATGAGCTAACAATTGACCTCAGGCACCATTTGAATTGCTAAATGGCAACTTCTAGGAAACAGTCGAAAATGACCGGATAATACTCAATATGGATATTTTCGTAATCGAGACGATGCATGGAAACCATACATTGACCCTTGACACCATTTTGAATTTTAAGACGACCACTTTAAGTTTCTGGAAAACAACCAAAATAACTAAATACCTCCCAATATGAGTATTTCCGGTGTCATATTGATGCCAGAAAATCTGCTGAAAATGGCCGAATACCACCCAATATGAATATATTCAGAATTAAGGTGATGAACAGAAGCCAAAGGTCGAGGATGTTGTCATTTCGAAAAAACCAATCATTTCAAACGATTTGTTAATTGAATTTGATCATATCCTATGGCCGATTCATCGTGCATTTGCAGACTTTAAACACATCGCAAGAAATCAATGAATTTGGAACGTTCAAATAGTACGATACCACATTTAATTTATGTTGAGGCCACATATATCGATCAAAGCAGGTTTTTGAGTTTCTTTTCTTTCCATAACTTTTGAGCCACATATCAAATTGTTATGAAGTTTGTTATTCGTAAGTTTGAGAGATGACTCGTTCGTATGACACTCGTTATGTTCAAATAAGTCATGTAATCTTTGAGATAATAGACTTTCTTTGTTTTATAAACAATTTAATACATAACGGTTGCTTAAGTTCGATTTTAATCAAATAAAATGGGAACGTATAGGGCAGCCAAACTTTGAAACCACGTGTTCAATCATAATTCAGCAGTTAACCCTTAACTAGCCCGCCCATTTGATAATAATATTGATCAAATCGGTTGTGTAGTTTCTGAGATAATGAAGTTTCGTGATTTTCACATTTTGGTACTTAACAGACGAGGTTACAGTCCGATCACAGTAAAATTCAATAGGGTCTTCTAAGGCAGCTAGACTTATTAGTTGACACTAATTTTGTGGAAATCGGGTCAGTCATCTCTGAGAAAAGTGAGTGAGTTCAAGTAGTCTTCGGAATATTTTCCTTTTCATAGCTGGATTTCACATTTCTAAACATAACAGGCAAAGTAATAGTCTGATTGCAAAACAAATCAATAGGGTCTTATGGGGCAATTAGACCTTCCATTTGACACTAATTTTATGAAAATCGGTTCAGCCATCTCTGAGAAACATGAGTGAGATTAAGTAGTCTT
The DNA here is from genome assembly GCF_029784165.1 of Wyeomyia smithii. Classification (NCBI taxonomy): domain Eukaryota; kingdom Metazoa; phylum Arthropoda; class Insecta; order Diptera; family Culicidae; genus Wyeomyia; species Wyeomyia smithii. The sequence continues at coordinate 53,829,412 of NC_073694.1, forward strand.
CAAAACACGTTTCTTGTCATAACTTTTGAACCACAAGTTCAATCTTCATGAAATTAAAAAGTTAAGGGTATTTCAGGTATCCCGTTCATTTGAAATCAATTTTGTTCAAATCGGTTGTGTAGTTTTCGAGATAATGATGTTTCATGATTTTTACATTTTGATACATAACCTCTAAACTAAAAATCCGATTACAATGAAATTGAATAGGGTCTAATGGGACAACGAGACCTTTCGTTTGCAAATAATTTCATGAAAATAAGTCCAGCCATTTCTGAGAAAAGTGAGTGAGAGTAAAAATCTGCACATACACACACACACACATACACACACACACACACACACACACACACACACACACACACACATACAGAAAATGCTCAGCTCGTCGAGCTGAGTCGAGTGATATATGCCATTCAGCCCTTTGGAGCACTTTTATACTTTCGGTTTTGCAAGTGATTGCTATACCTTTCTAGGAGAAAGGCAAAAAGAGATTGGTCAATCAGGACCTTACGTTCCTTTGTGAAAGCTACTAGAACCCAGCCCATTTGACCTGGAGAATTATCTCGACTGTTGGAGTTAACCAGTTCCCCGGAGCATCACGACAAACTTGCACACCGGGAAGGAGAGTAGCAACGGTCTCTGAGCAGTGACGAAGCAAGAAAGGAAACTACAGACGTCGAAGAAGGGGCAAAAAAGAATAAAGTGGTGAAAAGACAAGGGAGGAGATAGATAATAAGGAAGTGGGAGTGTATACAGACTAAATAAAAGAGTGGTTTAGGACGAAGTTTTAGCGTTTAATTGACCAACAAACTAGAGCGAAGGGAGTCTCAGCATTGCTGGCTCTACTGGCTCGCTAGTTACCACTGGTACTTTGCTTCCAGCAGCTATGTAAGAATGATCGTTATTTCAATTCACCCATTCAGTATTCGGAAGGCAAAGCGGACGGTTCTTTCTGTAGCAGCAGAAAGCGGGTGGTAGCAAATATTCGTCGCTTTTGAAAAAGCACATACAGTCAGGTTTTTTTACGCGGGGGATACGTACCTCGTAAAATAAAAACCGCGTTTATTCGAAAATCCGCGTTAATTCGAAAATCCGCGTAATATAAAACCACGTTTTTTTTTAATCCGCGTAAAGTAGTCCAGCAAGAAGGGCTTTAGAAAAAACCCGAGACGCTTTAGAACCAGTATTTAAAATAGTCCTCTTTGACAGTCATTCCGGATCTTTCGGTGGGCGGAGGGTATTTTTTGGACTAAATCTTTTACTAGATAAACATCGCGTAAAAGAAACCGCGTTAATTCAAAAATCCACGTAGAATAAACCTCGTAAAAAATCCGCGTATAAAAAAACCGCGTAAAAAAACCTGACTGTAATCTAATTGAATTTCTCATTCGTTCATTGGCCGTCAAAGCGGACTGTTCTTTCTGGAGCATTCAAGTTATCCATTTCTCAAGTAATAGCAGTCGGTATGCGGGGAAGTGGATTTTACATTAATCGATTAAGTAAAATGCTTCGTATTATGTGTGCGTGTCTCTCTGCTGACCACCAGATAAATTTATTATACCATTCGTAATCCCACCTCGAACTGCGTTTCTGCACTTAGGCACATACCCTTATACTTTTTTATTTTTATTTCTTTAAGGTTAAGCAACTATCCAGCTTTTCATGAGCAGCAATGGCGGACAGTGCACGCAGCCCATTTAGACGTTTTTAATTTTTAATCTCAGTAACGGAGTGAAAAGCATTACAATTTCGGAACGTAGCATAGCAACTTTAACGTTTCGCGTGGAAATATTTCACGACCATTTTGGAAGGTGAAATGATTTCACGGGAATGAGATAAGCCAAAAATTGATTGATTTGTGATCAAATGATAAATATTGGATGTATTTTTCAGTAAAAAACGATTTTTGACCGCTGAAAAAAATTTCACGTCGATGTCGAAATTTTTTTCTTGACGCCAAATGTCTTACAAATGCAGAAAATGTCGAGATCTAGTGTTATCTCGAAAAAGGAGATCTTGGAAAAAATCGACTTTCCGGGACTTTCAATTTCACGAAACTAATTTTTGTCACCTCACTTTAGGTGGAATCGGGAATAGAACTCAAAATCTGGAGTGAGCGTAAGAGTGAAATATATTTCACCGTGAAGTGGCTCCCGTAATAAGTATCATTAGCTTTGATACGTTAATGATTTTATTGTGGCGTCATACACTTTGTGAAAATGTCTGATTTTGTGCCGAACAATCGTCATTTGCGTTACTTTTCTAATTTCATGTAAATAAAACGGTGACTCAAGCGCATCGAGAGTTAAAGATTGTATACAGGAACGCTGCTCTAATTGATTGGTTCTCTCGCATTATGACGGTAATTTCGATGATGACGACACTCTACAGGTATAGTAAATTTCATCGTCAGAGAAGCTATTAGGTGATGGTAAATTGCACTTTCCCACCCCCATAGAGTTGAGCTTCCTCCATATCTTCTTAGCCGACAAACCACGACTTAACAGTTTTTGGAAATAGTTCTGTTTTGATTTCCGGATAAGCGTAGTTACTTTAAGTTACTTTATTGCGAAGAACCTTATATTGATGGCAGTCGTTTTCATTTCTAAGTTTTCGTTGTGTTTTTATGAAGAGAAAGCATAGCTGTATTGAAGATATTTAAAAGGTAATTTAAATTATTGCTTCTGTAGAAATTTGTCCAGCCGATTTCATGAAAAGCTGTGACAAGATCGCAGGGTGGCAAAATCATATTTCCTATGCTTATTGTAAAATAGTTGTTAGGTAGTTCACGATCAGATGTTGCATTCACTAATTTAAACTTCAAATAATGTATATATTATTGATATTATTAGTTTTAAGGCAAAATGGCAATAAAGCTCGTGTGATTGAAAATGGAATCGAGAATCAACCTTTTTACTTTCACAGCGCGAAAATAACTAATTCAGAGCAATCAAGTTTGAGTTTAATATCACAAAAGTGGTCATGGGGATTGCGTAAATGTTCCACAGCTAGATACTGGTCTGGATTTAATCCAACCGATATTTTTTTCACAAAAAAAGCTTTAAATAAAATGGCAAAAATAATATTCCTAATTAAAAACTTCTAAAAAACTGTACAGAAAATTTTTCGAATGTAGGTTGTCGTTAAAAATGGTTACAATAATTTCCCAACTATCTTTAAAAACTATCAATTCTTGTATTCCACCAAAATTGAACACTTTACTAAAGATATTGAGGGTCTTCATAAAAGTTATAGTTTGTGGTTGTCATATTCCGTAAGCTTTTCTCCCCTTAAGCGAAACTATAAAACCGAGTTCAATATTTGTTACATTACTTACCGACACGTAAATATCGTTATTATACTAAATTAACACATTTACTATTTAAAAAAATCCTAGAATAACAATCTCACAGGACCAACAATCTCCCACTGGCAACTCTGTTGCGTCCTGTGTGCCAGTTGTGTCGGCTTTTCCTTCGCCCGTTGCATGCATGTGCATGCGTGGGACTGTGTTTGTGCACGGCGATTGAGCGACAGATGAAAATTGGTGTCCTCCCCCTTCAGCGCATCGGTCGCCTCAACCCAACAACAACAACAACAACACAAGCACCTCTATCAACACCAACCCGGCCAGCCAACCAGCCTGTCACCTTCTCCACCCCCCGTGCCCACTTTGGCCCACTCTTGTTTCTCACTTGCCAATCTCCCACATTCTTCAACTGTATACTGAAAACTTCTTCTGCGCTATGCTGCGATTAACACCAACACAACCACACCAGAGACGGTTTGCTGCTGCCCGTCCTCTGCGCGGCGAATGATTCCAGCAGCCAGCCAGCCAGCCAAAGGAAAATCAAAACCAAAGGAAGGAAACCTACTTCTTCATAAACACGCACACACCGACAGTCGACTGCTCTCCGTCCACTTTCCTCCAGCCAAACCCAGACTCACACTCTCTTTCTGTCGCTCTTTCTCTTTCACTAGTCTAGTCTCAGGGGTCTGGTTTGATTAATCCGAAATTCCACTCGAGTTTGGTTCCAGGACACTTTTCACCACTAAATCACGCACGGTCACGCGTAACACCTGGCAGAAACGGTTCCGGCAGGATTCACAAAGTCGTTACACAAACGGCAAGCACACTTTATGCCACTTTAACACCGCTAATTTCGAATCTAAAGTCACTTTTCCTGAACAGATTTGCAATGGGGGATCCGCAGAGACAACACACTGGACACTCTACACACAACAGTCAGGAGCCCGACGTTCGGTGGACGTTCGATACGCCATCTTCCTTCGTTCTGAACGAGAAGAGCAGCGAGCAAGTTTGATAGAGCGCTGAGCTGCTGTGTGTTACCGCTTGCGTGCTAAAAGGGCATGCAGGCAGGCTTGCCAGATTTACGGATCTATCCGTAGATCTACGGATTTGTTCACTTCTACGGATTTACAAATATATGGGAAATCCGTAGAAAAGAAGAAGAAAACACGGAAAATCCGTAGAATTTCATAAAAATCCGTAGAATCTACGGATTTTCACGAAAAAGTTCTGGCATCTCTGCATGCAGGTTTCGATGCGAAGCAAAACTCCTGTCGGAACCGGATCGGTGCGCGGGTGCGAGAGAGCCGCTCTCAATTCGAGAGAAACCAGAGAGAGTTTTTCGTTTACACAGAGAGGAAGATTTGACAGCAATGGTACGAGGGGCTTGTTGGATTTGAAATCGCATCGAACGAACCCATTCGATTCCAACGGATGAGTGCAGCATAGAATTGATGCTCAATTTTCATCTGAACTGGACGGAATAGGGGGTTAAATTAAAAAAAAATAGCTGCTTTTGACGTACGTCTAACCACACTATATTGAGATACATTCTGCGGAAACTAAAACCAAGGTGTAACGTTGGAATGAAAGATTTCAAACGGTAATACTGATGTAACCACATGATGGATCCCAATAATCAATATGTTGGATTGATAAAATGATGGACAATTTTGTAATTCTTCAGTTGCCATTATCACTTCATTATTAATCAGTGAAAATTTCATAAAAGTTTCAAGGTCGAATTTTCACGAACAATGTACCAATCACACGTTGTTCTCTTTCTGGTTGTCAAGTCACATTCTCGGTTCGTTTGAACATTGAAGTTCCTGCGTAAGAAAAAAAATGGAGGAAGTTTTCTAACAACTTCAGCTTCAGCAAGAAGATGATCGCATAGAACAAATTTTTCGTAAGTATATGATGATAAAATTTGTGAATATTTTAGGCATCAAACCATCACAATTTTTGCTTCTACTTCCGAGCATCTGTTGCATGCTACGTAAATAGTTTACACCGCCATGTTAATGGACACATCCGGAAGATCCTCGGCTTTGAAGTTCATGCACAGTCCACAGCAGTAATAAACGTTTGATTTTCACTTATGCAAATTCGGTGCGGCGAACGACGATTTTTGATTTTTTTTAGTTTTCAATAGTTAAAATTTTTAATAACATTTGAATAAAAATATTAATATAAATTACGTCATGTTTCTGGTTTTCTTAAATAATTGAAAGTAAACAAAAAACAAACATCACAGATCTTTCGGTACTGTCTTACACAACTTACAGATTTGATCGGTGGTTTTGGCAACTAATTGCATTCGCCGTTTTCACAAATTAGGTCGGTAATAATGACAGAAAGCAACAACAATTTGATTACTGATCGGTCGGTAGTGGCTTATATTACCGAACGTTTTACCGAGCGCTCAGCTGTTGAAAAGTCGGTGAAAAAAAAAAACGAATTCGGTGATTAAATGTAAGTGTGTGGTAGTGCACAAAGTGACATTTCTGCTGATGGCTTTTGGGAAATATAACCCTGGTTTACGTGTCATGACAGAGATGCCAGATGTGAACACCTGTCTTAATTTCGAATACTTTAGAGCTCGTGTGAAGAAGTGGAAGCCTAGTGCCTTGTTCAGACTACGCCGCATATCACCTGATATCGCCAGATGATATCGGATTCACCTCGGGTGTTCACACTACAGTCAGATGATATGGTTTGACATTTGCTTTGGTAATTGAAAGGAGAAGAAAACAGAAACAGGTCAAGACAACAAGAGCAACGTAATTAGGATAGAGATGTTAGCTTGTTCGCTCGCACCGACGCGAACTCTTATATGCAATTGTCAAAATATACGGGATGAAAAACGCAAAAGTATTTCCTTCCTACTTACTCGCATGCAACGCGAATTGCGAAACTTGTAGGGTTGCGCCAAATGTCTTTTGGCCGTGTTGCCAACTGCTGTAAATCTGGTTTTCGAACATGATATCCGCGAAATCATGTAGCCGAGGTGATATCCGATGACAGCTCGATTGTATGGGATATCAGGTAATGTGAATGGTTATATGCAATATTATCGATAGCACGAATCGCCTGATATCATATACACTAAGGTCGCTTTTTACGCGATTTTTTTTACGCGGGTTTCTTTTTACGCGGTTTGTTTACGCGGATTCCGGAATTTACGCGGTTTTTTCACGCGGATTCCGGAATTTACGCGGTTTCTTTTTTTACGCGGATTCCGGAAATTTCCGCTGAAACGTGAATTACGGACAACTTGCAAGCAAAATGCGATATTTAATATTTATTTTTACACGTTTTTCATGTTCTTTTGCTAAAACATGAATTGAGAATGCTCCAAAGATGCTTCAACACAGTAATTTTTAATTGGTGGTTCACAAACCCTTTGTATGGTCTACAGAATAATGATGAAAGTATATAAAATTAAACATAAACATAAAATTTAACACCTTCACTTCATTATTCCCCAGGACTTCCACCGTCATTATCAGTTATACGAGCCGAATTAAAAAGTTAGTCAACATTGCGCTTTGAGAAGAGATCTGGCACCTCTGATATGTGAATCCTAGTTGCCAAATCAGTGGTTTTTTCATCGCTTTTCTCTCCCTCTGATGCCTTGTTCAGACTACGCCGGATATCACCTGATATCGCCAGATGATATCGGATATCACCTCGAGCGTTTACATTGGAGTGAGCTGATATGATTTGACATTTGCTTTAGTGATTGAAAAGAGAAGAAAACAAAATCAGGTCAAAGCTAAAACAAGACAAAAAGAGCAATGGGATTAGGATAGAGATGTCAGTGAGTTGGCTCGCACCAACGCGAACTCTCATATGCAATTGTCAACATGTGCGGGATGAAAAATGAAAATAGCAAAAATATCTCCTTCCTTTTTTCTCGTATGCAACGCGAAGAGCGAAATTTGTAGGGTTGCGTCAAATGTCTGTTGGCCGTGTTGCCAACTGCTTGAAATGTGGTTATTATTGGTTTTCGAACATGATATCCGCGATAGCATGTAGCCGAGGTGATATCCGTTGACAGCTAGTGTGAACGGGGTATAATAGTCGGTTGAATAACTGCACCCGATTTAATGTGTTTTCTGGATTATTGTGAAACGGGGACTGTGTTTACAGATTGTTTCGTGGACTGTGAAGACTTTTTAAAAATGACCGGGCTTCTCTGTGTCACGATTTCTAGCCACAGTTTTTAGCATTCGAAATCGAGTTTTTTTTATAAGTCTGCAGTTTAAATTATAAAAAGTCAGTGGAATATGTATTTCCTTTGACATTTCTTATCAAACGAAAAAATAATATAAATAATAAAACACCCTATATTTTTGTGACCCTAGTCACCATCACATACCGATTAAGCGACGAACCCGGAGAGCGATTGTGTTGTTTAGCTATTCACGGATTTCTGATTTTTATATATCAGTTGAAAGAGTGTAATTTTATGAGCAAAACGTGACTTTTTAAAATTTTATATCATTGTCCTTCGATTTTTTAATAAAGAATAAAAATCGCTCTGAATCGCTACAATGACAGTTGGTACATAGGCGAACTGTCATTGTAGCGATTTTAAGCAGTATTCGAGCAGTTTTAATTCGTGATTTAAAAATTGAAGGACAACGATTGAAAATTTTTGAAAATCACTTTTTACTTAGAAAATGCAGCTCTTTCAAATAATGTAAAAAGTGGTATAGATAAACAACCCAATTACTATGCACACTTTGACGCACTTCTACAATGCCTAGAGACACCAAATTTCACAGGAATAGTTAAAAAGCTATACCACAGACAAACAGACGTGCCACTTCGAACAAAAATCCTGAAAAATCTTCGTCCTTGTTCGAAACGTTACATTCATGCGCCACCATGTGAGCTTATTGTCTACTAACTTATTTTCGTAGAACGGTTTTTGTCTTTGCTAATGGGTATGCACGCTTGCTCAAATCAACACAAGCGGATTACTGATGGTTTTTGTCTTCGATAGTGAATGTGCACGCTTGCTTATAGCGACACTAACGGCATTATTGCCCACTAAGCAAAATTTCAAAATTATCGATATTTTTCTGGTCTATGAAATCGTCATCGAGTGGCACGTCTGTTTGTCTGTGGCTATACTATTTCTAGGGTCGCTATGTTGAGCTTTAGGGCCGCATTTTTTCGCTTTTGTTGACCAGTGTAATGCACCTATTGTAACGTTTCCCTATCATTTTGACGCCAGGTTTGTAGTGCTTCAAAATAGTCACTTGTTTACAACTTCATCTCTTCATTCGGCAGTAATCTTTAGAGAGCCATTTTTTATACCAGGTAAACAGGAAATAACAGAAGGATCGAAGCAAACTGCGACCGCGAGTGCATGTGAATATTTTTCGCTTACCTGTTTTTGCAAAAATTGAGATGATATAGAAACATTTTTTAGTTTATCGTACTGAAGTGCTAAAAACCGAACGGGCTGAGAGTCAGATGAAGTGGTTGCGTGTTTTCTAAATAATTTCGTGAAAAATTAAGGATTGAAGTTGGGAGAAGTGATAGTGACTGTGCGTTGGTAGGATTGGAGCAAACTTTCCGTATGCTGCTCTGGCGGTTCTGGGAGGAGGAGAGTGGATAGGATTTGCGGGATGTGCTCCGGTTAATGCGTGGCGCAAAATCCGCTTACAAGGTTCAATTTCTTGGTAGGACCAACAGTGAGATCGTGAAGCAGGATCATCGCTCTGGATGTGCTGCTTCCCGGTGACATTCTACTGGGCGACGTGAGTCTGGGGGCTATCTACAGATGAGTATACGGTTTTTTATTTCTCTATTATTGTGCCAGCGATTTTTTTTTTCACTATGGAGAACGCGTTGGTGGTGGACGATATTAGGGACACCTGACCCAATCTAACAATAAGCCGTTCCTCAATAAATATTCTTAGTCCTTATGAAAATATCTAAAAAGTACAGCAAGGTTTAATGAAAGTATCCATCCCGCCTAATTAGTTGATATTTTAGGTGTGTTAATCAATTAATAAGTCAATTAATCATATGCAAATTGTCATTTGTTGTGTTCTGAATATCTATTGTATTTGATTATTTCAACTGATTTTTTTTTTTTGAGGCATATGTTTTATGGTTTATCTAGCTTAAAAATGAATATTGTTATGTTCGCAGCTTTGCCTATAAAAGATGGATTTTTTGCCTATAAAAGATGGATTTTTTGCCTATAAATGATGGATTTTTTTAAATGTCATTTATATTTTGGATTTTGAATGCAAGAAAGTTAGACAGATTTGACATTCAACAGGTAACCTAATATAATGAACAGTTACCTTTAAGATAACCAGCGAGATAAGGACATGTCCGATTGCTTGTCACGGTTAATCCTGATCAGACTGTTAGGTTTCGTATGCATGGGACTTACGCTAGTTTATATATTTAGTAGGCCTCAAATCATAATTATTGTAAGTATTGAAACAAACGGATCTTTAGATTCACATTCGGATTTTAAAACACTATCGCATATGCGCACGTATATACTTTTAATATAATTACATGGAATATCTCCAAACAAGTGCACCGACTAAGAAAGTGTAATTGGATTTCGAAATACTTAAAAGTTCCAAATAAAAAATGCGATGTTTTTATTCTGTTAGAAATGTTCTCTTATTTCTATTTTGGATTTCTTTAGCTTTTGAACATTTTTTCTAGCTTCCACGCAAATTAGGGTAAATTTTTTTTAAGATGACACGGGTTCGAATCCATAAAACCAATAATGATAATATTGGCATTTTGCAAATTTATTAGGAATGCAGTATTGTTACCTATGCTTACGCGCTTTTTTATGTTTTTCGAGCTTTGGATGCATGAGTGTTGCCAAATTTAAAATTTAATAGAAATATCCTCTCGTGCGTCTACGAAAATGATAACCGCGTTGTTACTACTTATTTGTCCTTACGCCAGTTACCGTAGTGTTAATGATAATATTAATTGTGATTAACAGTGAAACAGACTATTGATAGACTAACCTATTGCCTACACGAAAAACTGTCGGATTTTCCATCCATCAATCTACGCGAAAATAACGTTTCTTTGTTACCAGTGTGTACGGCGCGCATAGTAATTACGAGATTGATAGCTTCCATAACGGTACGTCGTGTAGAAATCGTATATAACTTGCTAGAGGCTAGCTCTCCGGCAAACTTTGTCCCGTTCATTCATACTTTCTTCATCTAATTAATTCTGCCCATTAACGACAGTTTAACCTGTGTTTTTTACCAAATATTCGTGACTTCAGGTGTGTTTTTCGCGGTATCGTAGGGTTTTTATTTTATTTTAGGACAGATGAAGTCTATACGAGAGATGTCGCTACTCGATCTGTAAGGTAGAAAACTGAATGTCTGGTTGACCAAACCCCTAAAGACTCCGCGCCGATACATTCCATTAGGTCTTATTGTCTACAGATCAATCAATAACGCGCAATAGTTTTCGGTATGAAGAGGATCACCTTACGAGGAGATGTCCGATTAAGTCCAGTATCTTTGCGTTTGCTTATTACTGTGGTGTTACTTCATCAAACTGAAAAAGTTCGGAACACATTATGAATTTCGTGGCGGATGTAATGAACTTGTAGGCGCGACATTTGGTATAAAGAACCCGACACTCGAAATCAGTGAATCGTTTACCAAAACGAACCCTGCTGTATACCCTGCCCTTCCTCCAACATCCCAGTGATTTCTCGCGGAAGTGCAGAGGTGTTCTCGGCTTCCAATAAAGCGAGTATCACGTCAACATTTTCCCATACAAACTCCTTCTTTGACCTGCATTCGGATGCGGCCGGCGCTGGTATTGCCTTACATAAAGATTAAGATCTCCAGTTTTTACACATTGAGGATGCATGTTGGTCCTGAGCATCATTTGTTGGTTCTCTGTGTAATTACAGGTTATCTGGCAATAACGGAGTAGCAACCGCGGGCGGTCAATCTTGCTCATGCTCATGCTCATGCTCAGGTAAACAGGAAATAACAATTCCTTCAATTTAACGTTCACATCGCAAGCAGAATGAGCGAGAACGTTGTCTTTGTGAAAAGGCACAGTTTCTTCGTCATTAGCAGATTCAACCATTCTCAAAGCAGTCGTTAAATTTTTCGTTTTTGCAACATCATCTCTGTGTCAGACAAAAGGCTTATCAACCCATGGAGCAATTGATATTTTGGGCTATTTTAGTTTTTTTCTTCTCACACTGTTCGGTTGCGACCTGTGTTTCGCCAGTTTACCAGGCATTTCATCACCAGCAAGTTTCCTTCGATATGGTCGAGCCAGAGTCGAGGGTTGCTGAAGAGAAGCAATTTCACACGTTTGCCGTCAGGCATCCTCACGTCATGTCCGTTCCACCGCAGTCTATTGACCTTCGTCAGCTGTGCAATAGGGTTATCTCCAAGGTTTCTGCGCCTTCGCCATTATTCGTCGTCCGCCTGTACACCACCGTAGATAGTCTGCAGAATCATTCGTTTCAAAACTCCAAGGGCGTTCAAGTCCTCCACGAGAAGCGTTGTTTATTCGATTCGGTAGAGGACTAACAAGCACTAGATTCGATCGAAATGTCTTCCATAGTGCAAAGTAGACACGACTTTCAGCCTGGATGCGTATCTCGAGCTCTTTGCTGGTGATATTGTCGGTGGTTACCAGTGATCCCAAATTCACGAAGTCGTTGACCATTATGATGTTAAAGTCATCCAAAAAGCCCAGAAGATGAACCGACCTTCTCAAAATTGGGCCCCTTATGTCGATGCCCGCCCCCTGGATCAATGTTGAACAGCAAACAAGAGAGTCCATCACCTTGTCTGAGGTTTCTGCGCGATTCAAACGGACTCGAGATCATCCCCGAAGAGTGCAGCGCGGGCGAGAATGCTGCAGCAACGCATGAGAGCGAATCTGGAACGGTATCAACGTCCGCGGAACAGACAGTTCTCGGTCTTCGAAGGAAAAAGCGTCAACAGGTGAAACGAGAGCGCGAAGCGATGGAACACCTGTACTGCGTTGGTGACACCCGTAAGTTCTACGAGAAACTAAACAGCTTGCGCAGAGGCTAACGTCTCACAAGCCGATATGTGCCGCGACCTGGGAGGAAATCTCCTGTCGAGCGAGTGTAGGGTGATTGAAAGGTGAAAACAGTTATACGATGAGCATCTTAACGGCGATGTTACAGCAGATGAAGGTGGTACGGCAATCAATCTAGGTGTACGAGCAGAAGGCGACAGGTTCCAAGCCTCCAGGAAATCGAGGAGGAAATCGGCAGGTTGAAAAACAACAAGACCGCTGGCAGTGACTAATTGCCAAACGAGCTTCTAAAACTCAGGCGGCGGAGCACTGGCTAGAGCACTGCACTGGGTGATTGTCAGAATCTGGGAGGGTAAGACGTTACCGGGGGAATAAATAGAGGAAAGCGTATGTCTCATCTACGAAAAAGGTAATATGCTGGTTTGTTTCAACTATCGCGCAACGTTCCTCCGAACAATACTTTCGTGTAAAATGCAACTAACAAAAGTTATGTACAAAAAACTAACTTTTAAGTAAGTTCCATGTAATTACTTTCTAACTTTGTACCGAAAGAAGATAGGATTTTCATTTATTCAACAAAGTTTTATATTTTTGAATCTTCTACAACTTTGCTCGATAAACTATTCTTCTATCTCTTGACACAAAAAAGTTATTTTTTTTATTTTTAGTATAGTTAACTTGCCATGCTTTTCGACAATTTGCGATTATGCGGGTCATTCATACAAACAATTGTTCCGAAGACACTTTTAAGCTAGGATGAAGGTAAAAGGCGCTATGGAATTAAGTTCCACTTTTTGTCTTATTGGACCACTGTGCGGTGGTAGTTGCGGCACTCCCGCTTGTCACCCTTTTTGTGAACGGGACAAACAACTCCGTCCAACCACTCGTCTGGCAGCTTTTCCTCCTCTCAAATCCTGGAAATGACCTAGTGCAACGCCTCTCCATCATGCTTAGAGAGTTCCCTCGGCAGTTCCTCGTTTTCCGGCGGCCAGTCTTGTCCACTTACTCATCTTTGTGCATTTATCAACACATAAATTGCATCACATCAGTGTTTTAGTAGGCATTGTGATGAGCAAGAAAAAAAGCACAACCTTATTGAGCGATGCCTTTGTGCGTAGGGAGTGTGGAATATAACTACACACATGAGTAGGCGAGCTAAAGCTGCGTGCTGCTCAGTAAATTTACTGTGTCTGGGCTAAATTTATCATAGACCTGCACCGTGATAGTAAAAAAACTCAGTGAGCATAACACAGTGGGTATAGCGCAGAGCCCTACGTAAACGCTACAGAACAGGTTATTAAGAAAACAGTCAGAAAAGTTTCCCCAGCTAGAATTTTCATCATAGTGCCCTTATCAATGAGCAATAACTGTGCGCTATCTACATTTTATCAGTTGCAATCGAGAAAGCCTCTCTGCGGGAGCTTTATGCGTTCACTCTTTACAATACAAGCTTTCTGATGGTGCGAATTTTGCTTTCTTCACACAGTGTGCATTTGCTTCTAGCGCGCGAAAAAAATAATCAACTCATCCGATTTTTTCAACATGCTTCAGTGTTCTGTGCAAATTATATGAGCCTCTTCGTTACACACGATGAGTATGCCAAGACTGCCGGCGGCTTTGTCGTTCTGCTGCTTCTCGATCTCACAACGCACTTCATGAACATCGGGTGCTCTTAGGTCAGTTCTTATTTTGCTTCTGCTGACTGTATCGTTATTAGGGTCGCCATCGAAGTACTTCTTTCACCTGTCGACCACCATCTCGCTAGCATCCATGGAAGGTTACTTACCGCATTGGATATGTAGTCCTGCGGCACAAATCCGCTGCGTGACTGGCTGAAAATGGTGGTCATGTCGTTCCGTGCTCGTTTGTACTTGGCCTTGTTGAATTGCCCAGGTATATCACCAGGTCCGATTCTTCTCATTCACCGCTGCTTCATTGTCATCAAAGGTAACTAGTCATCTTTGCTGTCATACTCAATCTCTACCGCTATCAGCCGTTGATGGTGTCGAAGAAGGAGATTCTTATTCGTTATCTAGTTGTTAAGCCTTGGTGGCGAATGCAAACAATACACGAAGCGCCTAACAACTGGGTTTTTGGCATGCAAAGTGCTGTGGTTCGAGAATCAAATATTACCTGTAGAAACAACCAATTTATCCTGGGCTCCTCTACGATTCAAACGTCCTCGCATCCATCCGTCAAACGCTTTTCTGAAATCCACGAACACTAGCAGAAGAATATTTGATGCATGAGTTGATAAGATTGGGGTCACTTCAAGTATATTTCTGCAAAATGCGATATACACTAAGGTCGCTTTTTACGCGGAGGATGCGTATTTGTATGGGCCCGCATAAAAAACGACTTTTATGAGTTGCAAATATAACAAAGAAAACCGTCCTAAAACGTTAAAACCTCGTTTGAATATGATAGTGGCCAATTTAGAGACCAAAATTCAATATTTTAAATTTTGAGTATTTACACCAAAAATTGTGATTTTTTTTTGAAAACTGATATATGATCACTCGTGGCCAAAAACAGAAAACGTGATTGAAATGAAGTCGATATCTTGTACCGTTTTTTAATAATGGAGGAAAGCAACCTGCGTAAAAAAGTTAAAGGGTATGTGCTTGAGTGAACAAACGTAGGCTTGACGTGGGACTATTGTGGGCGTAAAGATTTAATTCTGCCATAGCCATAGTATATAACTCACACCAAATCTACAAATACCAAACACAATAATCCATGAACACTTCACAAAAAAACACATACACCTGTCATAAACCATAGCATGTCGAGTTTCGTAGCCGCAAGGTTACAGAGTCCGCTTTGACAAGCGAATGGTGATAGGTTCGAATCTTAGTAGAACCAAACCATTAACACTAAATAACATTCACATTCACACACACACACATTCACACACACATTCACACACACACACACACACATTCACACACACATTCACACACACACATTCACACACACATACATACACACGCTAAAGCTACTCACACACACATACATACGCAAAAGCTACTCACACACACACATACACACGCTAAAGCTACTTACACACACGTATACACACGCCAAAACTACTCACACACACACATACACACGTTAACGCTACTCATACACACATATACACACGCTAACGCTACTCAGACACACACACACTTGGTATACGACATACTATACCTACACAAATTCCTTCCAACGGCTTCCAATGGTCCCCAGTGCCGATCACGTCCAGTTTCGAACTGTATTCCAACAACGATATCTGAGTTAGATTACCACTGGTGTGGTCCAACTAAGATCGAAGGGAAGCCGAACTGTTCGCTTTGACGGTCGACCAGGGAATGAGCTCCTCTCTGCTGAATTGTCTTTTATTTTTGAAATTGTTTACAGAGGTATAATTTATGACAGGATAATTGGTCAGCCCTAAAGGCTCGTCATCTTTGTTCGTAGTAGTGCATTTAGATTGGTTTTTTAAATTATCTTGAAGATTAATTTTACATCTTTGCCTTAATGGCACGGTAAGTTTATGAATTTAAATAAAATTGAATAACCTACCTAACTAATACTATCTTAAAAACTAAATTGACAAAGATCGAATCGCCTCGTGAATTGACCTCTGGCAAGCATCCCTGAATCTAGACAGAACTGCCTGTTTGCGCACCAAAAGTGTATCTAGAACGGCTAGTTGGTGGATCTCAGAATTACGCGTTCTTGGAGGACTGTTAAGGATCATCCTTAGGATCTTATTTTGGATAACCTGTAATTTATCATGGTGATACTTGGCACAACTCTCCCAGATTGGCAAACCGTATTCTAATACTGGCAGGATAATCATTTTATGGACAGCAAGCTTGTTTTCAGGGACAGTTTGGATTTTCTGTTTATCAGTGGGTATAGAGATTTAATTAGGATGTTGCCTTTGATTGATGTTTTTTCCACATGTGATCTGAATATAAGCTTGCTGTCCATAACAAGACCGAGGTATCCCACCTCTCTCGACCATTCGATGGGTGAATTATTAATTTTAAGCCTGACGTCATCAGGCGGAACAAGTCGACGTGAGTTTGAGTGGGGAAATAAGATGGCCTGTGTTTTAGCCGCATTGATGCAAATTTTCCAGTTGTTGAAGAAGCCGGATAGAACATCCAGGCCTGCTTGAAGTTTTCTAGTCAGCGAACGGATCACTCGCCCTTTGTACATGATGGCAGTGTCGTCCGCGAACATGGACAGTACACCTCCATCCGGAAGGGGAGGAACGTCTGACGTAAAGATGTTAAAGAGGATAGGACCCAAAAGGCTACCCTGGGGGACCCCAGCATCAACATTAAATGTATCAGACTGGGAGTTGTTCAAGCAGACCCTAAATGATCTACCCGACAGATAATTTTTGATGATTTTCACGAGGAAGATCGGGAAGTTGCACCGATGCAGCTTATAAACAAGACCATCGTGCCAGACGTTGTCAAACGCTTTCTCAACGTCCAACAACGCCATGGCAGTTGCTTTGGAAACAGACTTGTTCCGTCTGATAATGTTCGTTACCCGGGTGAGCTGGTGCACAGTGGAGTGCCCCTTCCTGAACCCAAATTGCTCTCTAAGGAAGATGTTGTTCTGATCAGCAAACTCTAGTATACGTCTCAGAATCAGTTTTTCGAACTATTTCGAAATAGATGAAAGGAGGCTAATGGGCCGGTAGCTTATAGCGTCAGTGGGATCCTTCCCAGGTTTATGGATGGGGATAACTTTGGCGACCTTCCAACGGGACGGGAAGTAGCCAAGTTCCAAGCACTTATTGAAGATCTTGGCGAGGTGATGAAAGAAGTCAACGCTCAAATTTTTCAATTCGAGATTGACCACCCCATCGACACCCGCGGCCTTCATATTTTTACATGATTTGATGGCTGCCATTACCTCGTCTGCAGAAATTATAGATTCCTCTGGGACAACTAGAGGGGTCACAGCGATTCTGGACATTGTAGCTGCCACATCAGGCTCAAGGGGCTCACCAGGGAACGACCAAGATTGTGAGAATTTACGAAATGCTGGCCAAGTGCATTAGCTTTTTCAGCTGGTGTTATTAGCTGAACTTGGCCAGCTTGTTGATCAGAATGAGAGAGAGGAGGGACAGGTCTCGGCTTGTTTTTTAGAAGTTTAGTTAATTTTCAGAAGGGGTTTGCACAATCTGGGAGAGAGCGAATATGACTTTCAAAGCTTTTGTTTCTGAGATCCACCAATCGGGCCTTAATGATTTTATTAAGACGATTGCAGTAAGATATTAAGTGAGGCAGGCCAGTACGTTGATAATGGCGCCTTGTTGTGTTACGAAGTCTTATATAAGATTTAGTTAGGCTGTCTAGATTTAGAGTGTTACTCACCAGGTCAGAAGCAGGGATGTGTTGGTCACGGGCTAAGGATAGAGCCTCGTCGATGATCTGCAAGCACTGATCGATGTCGTCCGTCGATTCAAGCTCGATGTTGTAGCGGATGTTGGCGTCGATGAACTGCTGGAACCGTGGCCAGTCAGCACGATGGTAGTTGCGACGACGAGCACGAAATCGATTGGCGGAGTAGCCCACTTCGGCCACCACTGGAAAGTGGTCGGAGCTCAGTTCCTGGTAGACGATCGGATTCGAAAGGTTTGCCATGTTGGTGATGAAAAAATCGATGGTCGAGTGGACACCAGAGCGACATAACCGGGTGGGGGAGTCTGGGCTCAGGATGATGAACGAAGATGCTTGTAGGTCATTGTGGACGACTTTGCCATTTGGATTGCTTCGAGTGTTGCCCCAGGCTTGATGTTTGGCATTGAGGTCACCAGCCAAGATGAAGTTTTGCCGATGTCTGGTAAGCTTGACGAGATCTTGTTTCAGATTAGAGGATGAATCGTTCCTTGAGCTGACTTGCGACGGACAGTAGGCGGCTATGATAATAATAGGGCCGACAGGGGTAGAAACCTCGACCCCAACCGCTTCGATGACTTTTAAGTTGAAACTGGGCAGCAGCTTACAGCTTTCCTCAACGCGATGGCTACGCAAATCCGCCAAACATGTTGAATTTTTCTCCAGGTTGATAAGGTACAATTGGTCGCGGTACTTCCGAGTCTTGTTGTGGCGTGACATCTTATGGATCTGTATTGGCTTGAGTCCATTTGCCTTCAGTTCCTCTAACAGAGTGTCAATTTCCATGTCTGGAAGACCACGGAGAACAACCTTGAGCGGTTTTTCTGCTTCAATGTCATGGGAGAAATATTCCACCTTACGCTGCTGCAGTATTACTTGCACCGCCTTGTAGTGATTCAATGCCGGAACCATCAGTTTGTAGCCGTCAGTGCACATACGGATAGTGCATTTCAGTCCTTTCTCGATGTAAAAGACAATTGCTTCACGAAGACCTTCTGGAAATCCTTTCACATAGAAGGGTGGAATTTTCTCTTTTTTTACTATTTCGGGGTCCGTGGAGTTTTCCAAGACAGCAAATCTGTTGTTGGCCAAAAGCTTCTTAGCCGCCGAATCGGGGGCATTTCCAGGTCGAGGCCGTTTACCCGTACTAGAACCGGTTTTCGATTTACCCATGTCAGGGTTCACCGTGGCGTCGGTTTCCAACGCGAAAATAAAAACTTACGAACGAACGTACAAAGTGAACGGAGCGAAAATAAACAACTGTACTGCTCAACACGCTAGCAGAGAATGATGAATGATGAATGATGAGCTCCTCTCAACACGAAATGCCTTTTTATAGTGTCACTCAGTGTGGGGAACTTGGGTGATTGGGGGAAGAACCAATCACGTGGAAGCATCTTTGCTTTCTTTCTTCGTCGTTTACGTTGGGTGATGAATGCGATGCCAATTGGCTGGCATTGCTAGCCAATGACTGAATGCGTGAAATCATATCGTCTATGTTTTTGAAGTCTGCGCTAGGGAAATATACCAATCGTATGAAAAATGTATGTGGATATTCGACCTTCAAACTTTCCCGCAATTTTCACGGAGTAATAAGAAAATGGTAACCGAAATTATAATGTTATACAAATCTTGTATGTTTTAGCTTTCCAATGGTATATTAACTATTGAAATTGGAACAGTTGTTTGAGCGCTATTAGCATCTAAAATCTTCCATTCCGCCAACCAAAAACGTTACATGTTCAATCCAGTTTTCCCCAAAATGTACCTTAGTATAGTGAAGAAAGACGTAGTCCCACGTCAAAAAAAAAACGCGTAAAAAGCGACCTTACCGGGTGTTCTATTGAATTTAGCGCTCTTTTCTGTTGCCTTAATTTCAATCAGTGCCTCAGAGTTCTCAGGGGTCGATTTATGCGCAGCTGGTCTGGCATTAGGAACATGAAAAAGCTGTTCAAAATGTTCAGTCCATCGTTCAAGCTGGCTTTCTCGGTCGGTTATGTTTTGATTTGGTTCTCTATCTGATTGCATACAAGTTTGAGGAGTAACCTTGCAAGCAAGCCACTCGCATTGACAAAAGATACGGCATTAAAGCTGTTTCTAAATTAATGATCAAAGTTTTTGTACCAATACAAATATAAAAGATCATGAGCGCTTAACAAATGATTTAAATTGTGTGGATAATCTAAGCCAATTCAACAATAAAACTGAAAGGTTCTCACCACCAAAATAGGATATATTTGTTCACGGTAGCATGAATTATTTATTGCTCACTTTCGCTGATATTTCACTCTAGAACGAACTCTAGAAACGCTAGGAAAAAAAATTGAATTTAGCATTCTAGCTTAATTCAACCACTAACTATTCTAATTTAAAAATCTAACCTACTATTGATTGGAAAAACCATTTCGTTTCTGTTACAAAGTCAATCCATGAATATCAAACCATACTCTGGCTTGGTTTATTTCCTTCTATCCTTTTTGTTGACTTTCTTCGCCAAAAAAACGACGCGCAATAATTATGCAAATCTCAACCAAACGTGACTCCTCGACGAACAAAGAGCACTTTAACACTCATTCGGGCCATTTCACCTTACCCACCGCCATCCAAACGATAATGCCGATCTCATGCTGGTCAAAAGACTTGATTGATGTTTGGCTCGGATGTTCTCTTGTCTGCTGATGGCCACAATCGGAGGTTTATGATAGTTGTACAGAGTACTTTTTTGTGACTTCCCGCGTCGCAGTTTTGTTTTTGCTGGAAGAGTTAAAGCGTGATCATCTTCTATGTTGGAGTCGACAATGACTTCCTTCGCGCAGTCTTGGGTGCATCGTGTCGCTTGACGGATTACAGAATGCGTGTTACTGGTTTAGTAGGGCTTTTATTGATAATCTATACCAAACCAACGATGGAAGAAACCGTACACGTTGTGAATTCTACATCGGAACTACATGAGAGTAAAAAGTTCGTTATCAGTCTTTACGATTTGCGGAATAATAAACCGTTCATGTACCCGGTGGTTACGTTCGGGAACCAGTCGATCGAATCTGCGGAGGACGGAACGAGACTAGAGACCCCAGAAAGTGGAAACACTTGCTACTGTGAGGAGTTGCAATGCGGATGCTGCATGGGAATGCGAATCGATCAGTTGAACTTTAATCGACATTGTAAGTTTCATGATACAATTATATTCGTTATTTCAATTCCATTTCAATGGATAATCATTTAATCTTTTTTTTTTGTTAAAGTTTGCACGCAGCTGGCCTACGACCCGTACGATTTTGCCATCAACGTCGAAGTTCTCATGAACCGAAGCAGCATCTATACGGGTAAAATATCTGCTAAAAATCCACCCCCACTCTGTCTCCCGGTGCCGATTCCGTACATACCGCTGAACGCCGACCTGTGCTTGCGACTGTTCGATATTTACACGCCTCGGCGAAACCTGCACGCTTGTATGGATGTTGAGACACGTGTCTGGCGATTTCCGGTCGTTATTTTACACTTCGAGTGCATGCGTATGGGTCAGGATGGATTTACCTTCCTTAAACCGGGGAACGGTGACGTTTTCGGGTCGGAAACACCCGGGTCAACAGACGTGTATGACGAAGTAGATGAAATTAAAAAGCATTCCAATTAGAACAAGCTATGTGTTATTAAATCTACTATTTTTCAATTGTAACTCTTATTAACAAATGTACAATCACATAAGATTCTCTACGAAAAGCAACAAAAAAACTGCTGAGTCATTTTCTGGTGGAAATTATTTCTTTTCTTCCTCCTTCTTCTTGGTGTAGGTCATACCCACTCCGACAATTAGTGCCACAACTGTAAATCCTTGCGCCAGAATTCGAGCCCGCATCATGTATTGAGACATTTTTGTCTTCCCCTGCCGGAAGTTCCACAAACCAAAACTAAGCGCGGCTAGCGTCGCTGCGCATCCGATCGGTACCAGTGGATTTTCGCGTAGTTTACGTGCCATTTTTTCGCGCGTCGTTTCAGCGTGAATGTCCGCGTAGTCGGCCCTCATTTGGATCCATTCTAGCTCGGCCTGCTGCTTTGTGGTCGGAACGGCGGCGGATTGCGTGTTGGACATTGTGTTACCAGTTCCTGAAACAGTATACCATTACGTCAGACATATGGTGCTTATTTTTATCTTTTACCTGCTTATTTTATAAGATGACGATAGTAGGAGCTCTTCTGCGGTACGTTAAAATAAACAACTTCGCATTATTTTTTTACTATAAGGATATTTCTATCAAGGCGCAGAAGCCAAATAGATTTCCTTGCGAAAAAACAACAATAAAACAAAACAGTCACGAAAGTGTCGGCATCCGGATGCATTAAAAAAAAACGTCAAAACTATATAAACAGACATAAAACGCCACCCCGAACAAGGGACTGTGTGCAAACAATGTACGATGTTTTGAGTTAGGCAATGATGATGATTTTTTTTGTACTCTTTCCTTTTCTGGTCGGTTTATTACCAATCGGTTGTTTGACAATTCGCGGATTTCGGATTTTTATATATCAGCTAAAAAAGAGTCATTTTCTGAACAAAACGTGATTTTTTAAAACTTTATATCATCGTCCTTCGATTTTTAAATGAATAATAAAAGCGTTCCAAAATCGCTACAATGACAGTTGGTATATGGGCGAACTGTCATTGTAGCGATTTCAAGCAGATATGAAGCAGTTTTAATTGGTGATTTAAAAAATGAAGGACAGCGATAGAAATTTTTTGAAAATCGCGTTTTGCTTAGAAAATGTAGCTCTTTCAGATGATATAAAAAACTGATATAGCTAAGCGAAACCAATTATAAATAACATCTTTTGAATAAATGCTGATCAACATGTGTTATTTTGAAGGTCTGTTCACGTTGCAAGAAACATTTCTTGTTGTACTATTGAAATTTTTAGAGAATAGAACATAATCGTATGTTTCCAACTCCTGTCAAAGTAGTATCTGCATTGAACAATTCTGCGACAGTTTTGTTCTCTCCAATTCAATGTTTCATAGTTGTATGTAAGTTTGTAATCACTCTGATGGTCTCGAGGTACGCTACTGACCTAACAAGCCAGTCGTCGTAGGTTCGAGTCTCGGCTTGGGAGAGACTGTTGGCACGTACATAAGGGGCCATCCACATACCACGTGGACAGTTTGGGGGGGTGTAATGTCCACGGGCCATACAAAATTTTTAGAATTCATATGGGCACTTGTCCACGGAGGGAGAGGGGAGGGGGGTCGAAATCGTTAAAAATCTGACCACGTGGTATGTGGATGGCCCCTAAGACATACGTAACACTCAGAAAGAAATCTTCACGCTGCTTTATTTTAACTCTAATTTGATTAGGATCTACTCAGTTTGGTATTCTTATGCAAAATGTCAAAAAGTGAGTTATCGGGTACTGGATAATTGAGTAACATTTACCCAAATTTTCATAATTACCATGTTTACTCAGTTTTGAGTTATTATCCATGATGTTTACTCACACCTGAGTATATGTATATGTCAAAAGTTTTCAACAGCGATATTATGTTTCCGAAGAACAATTGGTGTCGCTTTTTATTCGTTTGCTAGCAGTAAGTATTTGATCTTTCATCAAATCAATAATTTCCTAATCAATTACATTACAAACAACATGTAACAATATTCCATAACAATTTCAGCCCAACATCATTATTGCAGAGGATTTGAAAACTTAAAAAACATCTCTTCAAAATGAACAACCGCATGTTGTGTGTCCTGCCGTTTTAAGTCGGGCTTTTATTCGTGATAATGAACGGCAACATTTGTATCGATGTACAGTGCCCAGTACATGCAATCGATACAATTTAAATCCTTCGCAGTGTTTGGTGACGGCTGATGACGGATTTTCTGGTGTGCGTACTGTACAAAAACATGAGCCACAGTTCACGGGCAACTGTGAACCGGTTGGTTGCCGCATTATATAAAGACACGTGAATGATTTAAAACTTTTATAATGTTTAGATGAAAAATGAATCTATGATTTTGATTGTTCTGAATTTATTTTATTTATTGAGTCAGATTTACAAAAACCAGAAATCATCAAATTTCCAAATTTAGGCAAACTGGGTAACTTGTACTCATTTTCCTTAATTCCTGGTTAACATAAACAGAGTAGATTCTAATCAGTTTTTGACGTATGACGCCCTCACTCAGATGTGAGTAACCGTAAAAGTACTCAAATTAGGGTACCTCCACTATTTTCAAAAATGGGTCATATCTAACTCACTTTAGAGTAACAAATAATGAGCGTGTTCCAAAAAAGTTGGTACAGTGTACCTGCATTTGTCTCGTTTCTACTCGAAAAATGCTGCATTGATTTTGTAAATAACTTTTTGACAGTTCCTTATGGGATTTTCTTCGGGACTCGATAAAGCCGAGAAAAAGAAAATTCATTTTATTCATTGTTTGTCGAGCAGTTGGACAGGACGAGGTACGGAGTACTATGGGGCAACGTGTACCAGAAAAAAACGCCAGTGTTACGTATGTCTTATCAGAGTTGCCAAGAAAATTTTCGATTTTACTGGAAAAAGGCTAAGGAAAAACTGGATTCCAAATAAATTTGAAGAAGCAAAAAAAAAGATTTTGAGAGAACTTTTCTGTTATGGGGACTGAATCCAGTGTCAGTTTTGAATACAACAATTATGCTTCGCGCTTACATTTTGTTAAAATTATGGACTGAAAATAATTCTCTAACAGCAGCCAAATTCAAAATTACGCAATCAATCTATCTCAAAATTAAAAAAGGGCTTTTTCATTCACTTTTATCTTTAACAAAAGTATTGACGCAACATTTTCTTCCGTTACATCAGTGAAGTTTAAATTTCAATTATTTCTGACTTCGCTATCTTTTAGTATCTAATTCTTCTAACAATTTTTAACTGCTACGCAACAGCAAATAAATAAAAGATTTTTTTCGTGGTCTAGTAAAATCTAAGAAATCAGAAGAAAGAATGATATGTTTCCGTTAGACTCTACTAGAAATATAGATAGATTTCTAGTAGAGTCCAACCACAGAACAGATATGCAACTTCGAACAAAACTCTGCAGCAAATCGGTGCCCAAGCTTTCGCATTCATTTTTTGCTGTTCCATCCTACATTGATTTCACAGTGCATCGTTCTAACAGTTCGCTCCAATAGTTTGAACATGCACCAAAAAACTATTTTTTTTGCTTTAATGACCAGGCAAAAAGGTGATCTTGAATAGTTGAATCTATCAAAATCAGGTTAAGACAGGACCGCATTCAAGAGATCTTTATAGTGGAAATTCAGTGACAATTCACAATCAACGTCAATAGAACAAATTAAACTAAAAATCTTTCAACCATTCAAACATTGCCTAACAAATTTCCTTGGATCGTACACCTCACGACTGTTGAAACTATTTTAACCTGTTAGTTGATTTACTTGAATATTTTCGTTGGACTTGAAAACCGAATTTCTCTACCAACGACAATATTTTTTTCTCGTACCATTTTTTATACCTAACATTGCTAGAAATGCATATCAGACGTGCTGTACCAGAACTTCTTACAACATTAGGTACAATGTAAATGTTAGTCAAGATATTCAGTTTTCAACTTGGGCAACAATGAAATTCGTTAAAAATATATATACATAAAAACTGTTGCACGTATGCGGGTGGTTCTGTACGTATATCATGAAAAGGCACCCTCGCTATACCAGTACCGGGGAGAACAAAGGATTCTCTCGACGAAAAAGCGGCGAGAGCTCATACAGTCCTTTTGTTGAATGAATGGAATATAAGCGTAATGAAATTTCGAGTGTAAAATGCATTCTCTCCACCGCTAGATGTCGAAACTTAAAATAAAGAGATTTTGTCTCGTTTTTGATTCTTCAGTTGAACCGATGTGGTCCAACGGAAACTTATAATTCTTTCTTCTGAATTCTTAAATCACTCTACTAAGACGCTCAATATAAATTTTTCAAATTAAGTAAAATCTATTTATTTGTTTTCATCTCACCATGTCATGCAGTTTTTAATTTGGTCGTGTTTCGTGCGAGAAGATGGAATGCTGAAAATGCTGTTAAAAATTGTCAATTCATCAATCTACAAAATTTACGTTTTAAAAATATATCCGAAAACCAATCGGAGCTTGGGTGATTAAAAAACTGGTTAAAACTGGCAAATATCTGGCAAAACTGGAAAATTTTGGGAATGAACTGTTTGACTGGATCACTTGAAAAAAACTGGAGGAATCCAGTTTAAACTGGAACATTGGCAACTTTGGTCTTATGTATGTGCTGTTAGTGTCTGTAGGATCGTAGCGCTAGCCCCGCAATTGTCCTGTACACTCAACAGTTGGCTGCAGGGATTCCAAATGTGCAAATTTGTCTGCAAAACGCAGATTTTTAGTGTTCGTGTGCAGATTTTTATTGATTTGCAGATATTTGCAGTTTTTCCACAGTTTCTGCACATTTTTGTCATAGTCCTCATACATTTGCGCAAATTTTCTCAGAAACTGTGCAGATTTTTATCTAATTTTGCCTAAGCGAGCGAAATTTTTTCGAACCGCGGATAGATTTTTATCAGATTTCGAGCACATTTTTCCGGTTTTTCGAGCAGTTGCAGACATTTTTCAAAAACATCTGGCATCTTTGGTTGGCTGCGAAACGAATTTGATCCAAAGCAATCAAAGGCTTTGGATTGCCTTTTTTTCTTGCTCCAAATTGCCACTTCACTTGGAGAATAATGGCTTTCTAATCTAATCAGTTGATACTGATTAGAACTTGAATACATTCAGCGTCATAGTTATTAGAAGCTTTTTATTTTTCTGTATGAAAACGTTTGAAAAAATCACGAAATAAATTAATCTTTCTTAATCTGGCGGAAATCTGAATATTTTGTTCACAACAGTTTCCGAAGTTCAGAACTTTAGAAAATAGATCAATGTATCAGCACGAACTAATTTCTACGGTACGCAATCAGGATAGATGTCTTTAGTACTTTAATTCAGTTCTCAAGATTTAACATGAATATTGTATGACCATAAATAAATGTATGCTTTGCTCACAGAAGGTACTAGTAGAAGATGTGGTAAAAGATGTATGTATTCTGACATATACTAATCAATTTACAAAGCCCACACTCTGACATAATCGATCTGCAGCGAAGACGCTTTGCCTCTGTTCACATCCATCTGCCAGGTTGGTTGCCAGTAACCTCGGCCATTCCAGAAGTCACGTGCCGCGGTAGGGGACAGGTTGGACCATGGTTTGCCTCTAGCACCATTCGTGGCAGGCGGTACATCTGGGAAGAAATAATTGGTACCACCGACGGCCAGATTCATGATTATATAAAACTCCTGATCAAACGGAGCCATCACGCTGGCATGCATCCAAGGGTTCTCCGAAGCCGGAGACGAAGTAACAAAACCTCCCCTTGCCCAAAAACCAGTTCCAGCGTCGATTCGACGAAGAACTTGATTATCCACACTAAATGTGATATGATCTGGAGTCCATTCCAGCTGATACTGGTGGAATCCAACGTTGAACCCCTGTCCAGCGGCACTATTCAAATGGCTCACCGTTGATTCATAACCGTTCATATTGGGATTGGGACCAAAGTGTAACGTTGATCCTACCTGT
This sequence comes from Wyeomyia smithii, assembly GCF_029784165.1. NCBI lineage: Eukaryota > Metazoa > Arthropoda > Insecta > Diptera > Culicidae > Wyeomyia > Wyeomyia smithii. The sequence goes on from NC_073694.1 coordinate 53,856,829, forward strand.
TCCACACCAATATGAACACCGCTAGCATCACGGTAATCCATATTTCCTCGCGATTCTACAAGATCGATCTCACCCGAAGCTGGCCACGATCCATAAGCTTGACGTTTCGGCAGAAGCCAAATGGCAGGCCAAAGCCAATCTCCGGTAGGCATTTTGGCGCTCACTTCTAGCCGTCCGTATTTGAAACTAAATGACTCTACCGATCGAACGCGTGCGCTTTTGATAGGATTGATATAATTCTCAGCGTTTCCGCCACGTTCGCAGCCATAGAAGAATGGTGCAGTACACAGATCCGCTGGCTGGCCACCGTGAATGTTGAGGGTGCCACTAGAAAGAAAAGCCTCGCCGGTGTCATCTGCCAGCAGGGTAGGACGAATGTAGAAGATTCCATTTTCACAATAAGAGTTGGATCGATGGTTCGTGTACCACTGGAACTCCCAGTTCTGTCAAAGTAAAAATTCTTCACTTAGTCACAATTGACTACGACGCCACCAGTAGTAGCATTACTTACACCACCACCTGCTAACGTACTCTCATGTTCCCATTTCTCGAAGTCCAGGAAATCAAAAGTATCCTCAAATATAAGATCTCCAGAGCAGTAAGGTCCGGCACGGGCTTGCGATCCACTTGCTGTGGTTACAGAAGCCGTACATCTAGGGGTGTCCTCTTCGGCTAGGGCCAACGCCGCCAGGCATCCAATCACAAGAATCCACTTCATTTGCGCGTACCTGGGTGAAACGACGCACTAACCCGGCTGCTTTCAGTGGAAACATTTTTATACCTTTTCAATTTGTCTATCCCCTACCCCCCGCACAGTGCTTTACTAATCTTATCGAAATGTTCGTCTTTAGATTGCATTTAGACGAATCTATTTGTAATCGATAAAGATACTGCAAGAGATATACGTCTAGTCATGCTTGGGCGATCATCTTCTACGATTTGTACAATCCAAGTCATTCCTATCACTATGCGCTGTATTGGTAGTAGATAAAATCAAGCAATTCGTAAGCGATTCAAAGGTTTAATCACATGGAGCACGCATACTTTGCATGTTCTACCAGGGAAACCGAATTTCCGCAGGAAATGACGAAGTTATCTTCAACTATTTGTGATTGATATTCACCAGAATTATTTACAAAAGCTATCGAACAAATTGCGGAATAATTAAAACGATTACACTACTTTTACAGATTTTCATTACAATTTAAAATAACTAGGAAACGAAACGACTCGTTTTTCCAGCAATCTAAAATTTGTATGAGGTGCGCTACTAAGTTCTCAGGGTTTTTAATTAAAGATGGAACTTAAGAAAAATACTTATAAATCGTTATAAGTTTGTTTATCGCTAGCTACAACTTTGTCCCAGCTCCGTCTATTTAGGGTATCCACCAATCAAGCCATTTTTCAATTTCTGTCTGAATAGAACTGCTCAGTCAGTCCGTGTGGCATCGAACGGAACAATAAATAATCGGACAGCACAATATCTGAGGAACATGGTAGGTGAGGTCGGAACTGGATTAATGCATCAGTAGTGCCTGGAGAAAAAGGCTATTGAGACTACTACCACGCTATTTTGACTGTTTCTTTTACTCTTATAATAGAACTCCATTCAAAAACTGTTCATAAAACTTGAATGAGCTACCAAAGAGCTAACAAGATGCTATCCCTGAGAACGGTAACATTGAACTCAAAGTCAGAAGCAAGGAAGAAAATTTCGATTTTTGTCCGAAGTCCACGTACGTTTTGGTAGAAGATGCGTAGCTCTCGTGCATTACCAATAGCACGTCTGGAACTCGGTCGATTCAGTCGGCAGATGAGATGATGATGGTGAGATGCGTATTGAGCAATCCCCCTCCCCGCTCTGTTGTGATGTTGGATATTCTAGAATATTAATCAATGAAATTGACTTTAAGTTGAGATTTCCATACGGTACTAAAAATTAGACAATGAACCTCAGACTTACACCAAAAAGTAAATGTTACAAACGCCACAAAACAGTCGTATTGGATAACTCCTGTTTCTGGGAACATTCGAAAAATCTTTCTGGAGAAAACCATTGCCTGTGAACTAAATAATTAGTGAATTTAGGGGATTGATACACATGTTAAAACTGTTAGCCGATTAGCTTATTTCGCTGATTATCTTCAAGGTTACTACCTTCAAATAAGATCAATTTTAATTTAGAGATTCTGATATTAACTGACTAGTCATAGCTTCTGACTCCGCATTATTTAATCTTAGATTATACCGTTGATTTGAACTGTTGATCGCTTTGTTTTTTTTTTACCGTCAACAGCTCAGTTAGCTCTGTCGTTAGAAGCAACATCGTTCTTTATTAGCAGTCTTTTATATGTCGCGTTGAAATGAGCGGCACACAAATTGTTATTGCTTCCACCTTTTGCCCGCAAGACCGCAAAAAAGATCTCACAATGATTTTGGATGCATTGGTATGTACGAAGGTTTGAGGGAGCATTTTGTTTCTCGGCGTACTCCAAGCATAGACCCTGTGTTCTTTAGTGATTTGGTCACTAACTAACCCCATCCGCAAAACGCATATCCCGGATGTACTACTCAGCATATTTAAAAAGGCCTTCAATCACTTCAAAATTTTCTTGGCTCAGAGGGTTTCGAAAATCATTTGAACTACGGTACGAGAAGTTCATAACGTCGAAAAGATTGTTGAATGAAATCATGAACTCTGATGTAGCATCCACATCGTGGAAGTTGTACAAATGTCCTTTGTAAAAATTTTATACATTTGCTACACTCTGGTTGAAGGTTTGCGTTGCCAGAACCACCTGTTTTTTCATTCTCAAAATCAACATATTCATTAAACTTCGGTGCAAGCTAAACCGTACGAGAGTTTTGCATTTCGTTGAGTTCAACTAAGTAGTCCCATTTCTGAGTGTTGTCAAGGTACCTTTTGCGGCAAATGCGTTGCGGACAAACTTTGACATATGCCAGGGATCCAGTAGCAGTGATAAAGGGTTATTTGTTTCAACGTAGTGCAATCTACCCATTCATTGTCAAAAAGTTTATTTTGGTACCATCGTACGTCTCACTAACAGCTTTGGCTGAGACATTCTGCAGCGATTAAAAGTACTCTTCCATGTTCTGCATTCAAGCCACAGATCAAGAAATACGCGACGGGAATTTTCCAAGTCTCTTGTATTCCTGAAGCCAAAAAAACTAACGCTTCTTTCGCAGGTTGCACTCTGTCAGCTACACAGTTTGATGCAGTTAAGTCACCGAGATCAAACTTTTTGACGTAGAGCTACGTTTTACTTTAGCATACCACACAGGGATGCAAACTGAAAAACTGGGACCAAATTTGTCCCTTTTCAAATGCTTATAGGTCGGTTGGTTTTCAACCGATTTTCTTCATTCTTGCAGCAATCGATTGGAAAATTATACACGCATCTGCCCAAATGCAGAAAAATGTTGTTTGAATCTACGAACTATTGCACTATTGAAAATTATCATGCCTTGTTGAAATAAAAATAACGTCCTCTGATTGGTCGCTTGCTTGCTGTGTGTGTATGATATGGTATCATGTGTGTATGTGTGTATGGTATAATGATATGGTATGATGTGTGTGTGTCTATGATATGGTATGATTTGTGTGTGTGTGTGTGCTGTGTATGGTTTTTAACTCGGCTCGATCTGCTAACTGCTGAATCCGGTTCAAGAAATTCACAACCCTTCATTAGTAGACATTATAACTCATTACCCAAGTAAAAATATTGGTTTTATCAAAGTTTTATAGCGCTCAATACAGCCAAAAAAGCGCTAAAAAACTTTGATAAAAACAGTTGTGTTACTAGGGTAATGAAACACTCAATGCATTTGTTAATAGTGTACGTAGTTCTACGTCATTCATGCGGTCGTGTCTTGGATACAACCTCCTACTTTTTTAGCTCCTGTTGACTCGCAGCTGAGAATTTTTTAGCTGTTTCTGCAAATTTGACAGTGCAAACATTGCTTCTTCGGGAGAAATCTTGTTCAGATTTTGCAGGTAAACAGAATTACGATACCTATGATAATTTTCTGTTCATAATCAATAATTTGAACTCATATTTTCTATCAATAAACCTGCTGTTTATAATACGGCTCATTTGATTCGCAGAAGTGGCAAGAACAAATCCTTACGCTTGTTTTGATCCCAGCAGTAGGCAGATCTGACAGTCCGGAATCTATTTGTAAGTTGAAACTCCCTTTCACTCCATGCAAAATGCATGCACTATCACAGGACGTAATAACGCACTTCATGCTTCACAAAATCACACGATAAGCGTTACAATAATAAGTATTCACGGTATATTCGATGAAAAATCACAACAAAATTAGCAAAAGAACCCGAAACATAAGTAAATAAATTCGGAAAGCAAAAAATATAACCACGATTACCAGTTTCCCCTACTGGTGATTGAGCGTGAAAAGCAACGTCAAAAAACTAATGGTTGGTTCTGAATTGCGGCGGTTCTCGTTACACTTGCTTTATATATACAATACATATGTCTAATGGATAACACTCAAAGGATAATTCATCGCACCCATCGTCATGAACTCAATTGACAATCACGTAGAATCTACTTAAAACGATAGTTGAAAATATTAACGTAACTTTTCCGGTTACTATAACGTGAACAATATTTTGAGTGTTGGATGTTGGAAGACTTTTCCTCATCCCCACATACCAGCCCGGGGTGGCTTAGATTCGCTGGCAGGAGAGGCACGACTGCGGTTAGGGAATCGATGGCTTCCATAATACCGACTCTACTGCGTCATGGTTCCTGGTTTTTCGATGAAGATAGGAACGAAAAGTTCGACAAAATTAGAAATGTGCTGGAAACGGAGAACGCATCAGATCTTTGCAAACATGAGATGGAATCATATGTGCCTGCGTTAGATTTTTGGAAGAACCCTTCTCCACATCCATACGTAGATCTGGGATGCTTCGGGAGTTACACGATTATGGAAGGGAGAATTAGCGCGTTCATATTACTAATCTCCAGTGGTGGGCACCATTCCGCTAATTCGCTAATTAGCGACGCTAAAATTTAGTTAGCGATTTAGCGATTTCGCTAATTTTTGAGCTGGTTAGCGAAACTGTTAGCGTCGCTAAAATTTTGGCCTTCGATACGCTAATCGCTAATTCGCTAAATTTTGTGGAGAAGCGACAATAGAAATATTTAGAAAAACTGTGAATTGCTGATGGCGTACGTTAATTGCTTCGAAAGATGAACATACTTTACTGCGAAAGTTACCTTTGTCAGTTTTTTTACCCTAGAATGGAGTTCCAGTTATCGTACAAGCCACAGGAGCATTTTGAAGAACAAGCACAAGGTCTAGATTGAATTTTTGGCACACCAAGAACTTTGGTGAATTGCAATGCGCTTGAAATTATGACAACTTTGGTTCTACTTTTTCGATTCAGATAATAATTGAATTTTCATGAAAACATTCCTAAGAGTATCTTTTTTCAATGCAAGCTAAATAACTTTTGTTATTCTTGTTTTTACAAAATCAAATATGAATACCGTTTCGTGAACCTCTTACTGTAAATAGCTTTAAAAAGTAATTGTTTTCGTTTGTTTAACCAAAAGAGATCAAAGTGGTCCAAATCTTACAAAACACAAGCAATAAATATAGCGATATGACTATTTACGTATTAAAAAGTTAGCGATTAGCGATTAGCGAAAGTTCCGCTAATGTGGGTTTAGCGTTTAGCGTTTAGCGATTATCGAGCTAAATTTTCCGGTTAGCGACTTAGCGATTAGCGTCGCTAAATTTTCGGTTAGCGGTGCCCACCACTGCTAATCTCATTGCGTCCCAGTTATTTTAAGACAAAGTGTTGTCTCTAAACTCGCAGAGAATTGAATAAGATGATATCCTTCCTCTATTTGCTCTGAGATTACCAAATCATCACTTTCCTAATAATGCATTAGCAGCCAACTTTCACAACTAGTTTTCAGTTTATCTCTCTGGAGAGATAATTCAGATTCTACCGGGATGTTTTTTGCAAGTTACTTAGATACACACGATTCGCAGCTCTCTTTGTCGCTTTTCCCACCAGTATGAGAGTAGTATTTTTCGTAGTGAAAGGTATTATCCTACACAATGGTGATTCCCTGAAGAAAGAGGACAAGTTTGCCGAGAAGTATGATCGGAGCTGGAGAAAGCTTTCAAGAACTCGGGCCTAACAAGCTGATCAAGACGGAGCTGTCATCGTGTGATTCCATGGGCGATTACGTAAACGGAATTGTGACTACAGCGCACCAACAGGACGGAATCAGTTTTGCGATCTCAGATGAGTGGGTAGGATCTCTACTGCTGCACAGTGGAACCCTTAGAGTATCAAACCTGATCATAATTATTTTAAAAAAATTTTTGCACTGAAAACGTATCATATTGTGATAATAAAAACAAATGATTGGATTTGGATAATTTTTTGCATGGAGTAACCCACCTTAAAGTGATGGATGACATTCCTAAAATGAAATTTAAATTCAGTCATAGTCGAGTCAAAATTCATCCAAATACTTAAATTTATCATGAAATGTCTTTTCAGTACACATTTCAGTCGTTTGACAAAGTTTCATTTGGGTAACCAAGGCTACAACTATCCAAGAAGCGAAAAAATAAGTATTTCTTGATTATTTTCACATAGCGATAAAACACGAGACCGGAAGCATCCGGAAGGTTTTTCGTCACCATTATAACCAAAAATATATAGCACTTTCACGTAATATAAGCCGTTCAACCGGATTTTGCCGGAAACATAACTTATCTCATTTTGAGTTAACTTATAAAAACAAATATTTTGGGTTTTATTATATTGATTTTGACAAACACCCTGGTATTTGGAGAGACTAGCATACATGCTAAGTACACATTTCTGTTCGATTAACATTCTTTAACAATCTCCATCGTTGTTTAATTTTAAAATTACTTGTTTATCTTCGGAACGGAACGGTATCAAAGCGTCATTATCATGCACAAAAAACTGTTGAATTGCGGTCGGTTCAAACCTCTCGTTAAGTCCGTAAACATAACTTTTGGATGTTGATGAGCTGTCAAGTGATCAAGACATCACACTTCAACATGAAACACTACAATACAAAGTTGATTTACTTTGAATTTTTCACTTATGATAAGGTTTTAAACGTATTTACTCCTATGTGTGCTTGTCGAACTCAGGTACACCGATCACAAAGTGGTCCCCGTGGTTCTGTGGTTAGCGATGTCGGTCGGCTAGCTCTCCCACACGGTTGTGATATCGGGTTCGATTCCCGATCAGGTCGAGGACCTTTTCGAGAAGGAAATTTTGTGCACGGTGTATCGTTGAACTTATCATACATCATGCAAAATGTGCCGAAAACAATATCGATAACGAATTCTCTCAACTAATCTAGTTGATCGAGACCGCATAAGCCCCCCAGGCTTGCGTGCGATATTGTTTGTTTTAATCACCATCGCATCCTCGCCATCAAAACGCTGCTACAGAAAATGCAGAGACCGTCTATGGATTCGAGGTTCGCTGCGAGCAACAAAGGCAATGACTGAATATTGTATAGTCCTGTCATCGTTGGTCTCCACCAAAGACGATGATTGGCTTTTTTATTGGATTTTGGAGAAAGTCGATATTCCCTCGACCTCGTAGATGACCAATCCCTAGCATTTGGGTGTATTTCCTGAAAACAAAATCGGAGTCAAAAGTCTTTAAAGCATTCAAGGTTTTCTATCCAATGACGGAACGACAATTTGGCTTGGAACTCAAAGTACTGAAGACTGATAACGGAAAGGAGTACGCTAACCACGGAATCCATTCGATAAAAACCACCCAGATGATGGCGAGCCAACCACGAGTACTGCCAAACAGGGTCAATTCAGCGGTATTGCAGAGTGGATTCCGCAAGCCATGACCAGCAGGAGGGAGGATGACTCGGTAACGCACAAAAACACATTATCGCGAGACGACTCGACGCGCTGATCAGTACCAACACCTGGACGTTGACGGAACTACCGGAGCGCAGGGCGGCCATGAAATGCAAGTGGGTTTTCAAAATGAGGCATGATAATCAAGGGGCTCCTCGCAGCTAATGGGGGTGGACTACGACGAAACATACTTGCGTGTGGTTTGTCACAGTTCACTGCGGTAACTGTTGGCGTTAACGGCCAAATACAACTTGCTAGTTGATAAGATGGATGTCATGTTTTGTGAAACCCGGAGGATTCCCGCTTGTATGCCGCCTAAACTAGGCACTCTATTATCTCAAACAATCCACACACTTAGATTTTATTGCCGAGAACTCAACAGCCGATAAATTCAGCGAAATGCTCTACAACTTTTCGGCACAATTTTCAAGAACTTCGGCAAACAAAATGTCAATACATGCTGGTTTACGGTAGATCGATATATTTGCTGAATGTTCGTCGAAATATATTGCTGACATTTGTTAAAAACTTCGCCGAGCTCGTTCAGCTGTTGGGAAGTTTGCCGAGATAAATTAAGTGTGCAGCAGGGTTTGGAACGCCAAAGTGGACATCGCGCTGAAAAAGACGGGACTCCCGCAATCCGATTGTGACCTGTGCCTATAAACCTGGACTGGACCAAGATGGGAAAATCGTGTTCGTTGCGGTGTACGTTGACGACGTGCAGATACTCTCTGGCAATGAAGCTGTCAGATTCTATGTGTATATAGAGACGCGCAAAGAGAAAATCTATCGTTTCGGCAACACAGTTTTTGTGCTGTTTGTTGCCAAGAAGTATACAGTTCTGTTTTTCACCATACTAAAGCGAATATCATTTTTTTAAATTAATCACAAGATACACAGTTTTGAAAGATTAAACCGGTGATGCTTTGTTAAATTTAACTGACCGTCTCTTCGAATGCTTCGAATGAATCGCGTTACGTGTGGGAAGATTTGGCACGATCGATAGGGGATTGTCAGTCGTACACAACCACCAAGAAAAGCTGGAAATTGAAAATTGACTCACATGAGCGAGCGTAGATAATGTGTTTGTAAATATATTTATCCAGTGTTTGATGATGATGCGTCTATGCATACCACAAGAGGGCGGCCTGTTTTTTTGGGTACTATCTATTTTGATTCGATGTCTCTAAACAAACCCTGAAAGGCGTTGCATACGGGCGGGCAATTGAAAACATTGCAATTGCCAAAGTCATTAACACCAATTACCAGTCCGGTTTGACTGCGGTTGTGCTGATGATTGCATGTTGACATGGATATTTATTTGAACAGAAAAATACAGGATACTTGCTCGTGATGTAAACAAGCAGGTATCTTATCTAATAATTTCTTTGGATTTTTTGTTTCGTAAATTGGCTCTCTTAAAAAAATACCGCCAGATAGGGCGATTACGCGCCTTCCCGGTAGCTTTGCACTGAAAGTGATAAGGTACAGTGAATGAGGTACAGGGTTTGGAACGCCAAAGTGGACATCGCGCTGAAAAAGACGGGACTCCCGCAATCCGATTGTGACCTGTGCCTATAAACCTGGACTGGACCAAGATGGGAAAATCGTGTTCGTTGCGGTGTACGTTGACGACGTGCAGATACTCTCTGGCAATGAAGCTGTCAGATTCTATGTGTATATAGAGACGCGCAAAGAGAAAATCTATCGTTTCGGCAACACAGTTTTTGTGCTGTTTGTTGCCAAGAAGTATACAGTTCTGTTTTTCACCATGCTAAAGCGAATATCATTTTTTAAAATTAATCACAAGATACACAGTTTTGAAAGATTAAACCGGTGATGCTTTGTTAAATTTAACTGAACCAGTGTACAGGTTTAATGTGGAATCTAAAATGTGTAGTTAAAACTTCGGAAAAACACATATTCTTTATCACGCTTAATTACAACACTTTTCATCCACTCCTAACATTATCACCTTGTTTATTTACATTGCTCGATTGGTACCCTCGTTTGACACTGATTTGGTTCCTTTGGTTCAACTTTGCGCGACTCTATATTATGAACATAGACTCTGGAAGCTGTGAACAACTAAATCAAGACAAAGTTCATCCACAGACGAACAGACGTACCGCGAAATTTCCTACATATATTACACTGTGCTACAAATGAAAAAAAAAATGCAAGAACTTCTGAAGTGACCTAGTGTATAGGTTGTAGGTCTTATTGAGTGTAACATTCGCTCATACTAGAAATTTTCCAAACACCCCCAAAATCTGAAGTTATGGTCAATATACGGTTTTTGGACCTCAGTGCATACAACTTTTTTTAACTCAGTCATTTCATGACCGATTTTCAATATTTTAGCAGTTTTACCTACACTAGGTCACTTCAGAAGTTCTAAATCGCTGTAGCACAGTGTTATGTATCGATATATTTTTAGGAGCCAACTGGGCATCTCTAGAGAACAAGCTTTGAAAAAGTGAATTTTCCCATATAATATCGTATGGAAACTTTAAAAATCGGGCGCAAAAATATAGTTTCACCGATCGAACCGAAAATTGACACAGGTGTTGTAGGACTTATAGGAACACGAAAAGTGCATGCAAAAAATAACACCATCACTTTTTTCCCATATAACCGTGTCCTAGTCTAATGTTCAGTAGGTGTCGCACAAGTTAATCGAAGCCACATTTTTCTAGAATTTTGTATGGAGTGGTACGTCTGTTTGTCTGTGATTCAACTGTAAATTGAATGAAGGACTGATTAGCAGAAACAATAAATTTGGTAATTGTTTCGATAAAAAACACGATGGAAACAAATAAACCATTCTGATTAAAACAAATGAATGTAGCGTTTCAGAATTGTTTTAAACTATGTCGTTGGTTTGTTTTTAAAAATGTTTGTATTGAAATAAATCGTTCTTTTGATTGCAACAAACCAAATCGTTGGATTGATTAACATTACAACCTTTTACTGATTCAATCCAGAGAGTTTTTTCTGCGTGTGATTGTTCGGCTAAATTTCAAATTAAGTCAATTTATTGACATTTTTATTGGAATTTTTCAACATTGCGCGGAGGTTGCATTAGGTGCACAGAATTATTGCGGTTTACATTTAATAATTTTGTAAACACGATGATTTCTCACGTATATGAGATCAATATCTAAAATCAATATGATAACTAGGTAGAGAGCTGATCATCTTTTTCACTACTGTAAAGATTTGTTTTTAAGTTGAGCTTTTATTCAAATTAGGCTGTTGATTGTGCAAATTCATTGATTCCTTGAAAACAATGAAAAAAAAATTATTTGATTGGACAAAAGGTTTGGTTTGATCAAACAGACGTCCCTGTTTATTTTAATAAAAGACTCTATCGGATTCAATAAAATGTCGTATTGTTTCAATAAAATCTGTTCATTTGTTCCAAGCAAACGATTTTATTAAATTAATAGGATGCTTTTATTGGAATAAACTGCCCATTTTGTTGATCATAAAACAATCCAAACTTTTTATTGAAACACACCAAAATTTATTTGATATGATTGCTTTTTTCTGCGTACACATTAGTTTGCATTCAAATCGCTATACTTTTATTATTTAATTATTTACTTAAAATTATTAGAAATTAAGGTTTCAATTTTTATTTGGATCATACGTAACAAACTATTTAGGGGCACAGAGGGCCTTAAAAGTTTAAAATGCTCGACTACTTTGTGATAAGGTCGTATGTCTAACCGTAGACAAAACGAGTGAGAGTTATATCCCTTGTACTTCACAAGCACAAATCATCTCTCACTCGTTTTGTTTACGTTTAGACATACGACCTTATCACGAAGTACCCCAGAATTATCTTAAATTAACTATAAAAACAATAACAATAAGAAGGTCAAATCTTAAGGTCAGATTATTTCAATTTATAAATATTATCTGTTTCTTTCAAAACAAAAAGCCCCGAAATTGTCGTAGAAATCGTCGTCATACAGATAACATTATATGTACACATTTTTTATTTGTTTTCATGAGACTACACGACCGGCTCAGTACTCTGATCTACGCCCACCCACGGGCAGTGCTGCCAAATCCGAATCTCGGCAGCGACTCACGGTTTGACACTTTAGTCCTGGTGGGCGTATCGCGTTTCGCTCTTTCTCTGTTTCTTTCGCTCTCGCGTCATCATCCCGTATAATGAATTATTTTGTTTCGTGCTTCACTCCATCGCGCATACACGTAAATGCGTATAGTGGTAGTAAATATTTTCAACGTCGCTTTGCTGGCTTTGCTGCTGCTGCTTGGCTGCGATTGTGTGCAGCAGCGCTCGCATCGCACTCGGCATTTACGTGCGATTGTCGGTGGACTTGCTTTAGCCAAAGCAGCCGCCGCAGCAAATCGCATAAAGAGACAACGGTTTTGAATTTAGATGGATACGGGTTTTGTGGAAGCGAACTGAAAATTGAAAACTTGATTCATCCATCGTTCGAGAGTCCACCGGCTACGACAGTGCTAAAATCGAAGGGACGCTTTTTGTGGTTCGATAATTATGTATTTTGAACAGACTGCTGGGAGTGAAACGAAAAAAAGTCGAGTGATTAGAATTTAAACAGCCGTGAAAATGGATGAATATGTTTCGAAACGCTAGAGGAGAGTGAGAGTGCAAACCCCGTGGAAGAAAATTTATGTTTGCTGGCAAAAAAAGAAGGCCGATAGTGCTACAGAGCGCATGAAAATAAACTAGTCTGGTGCGTCGTATTTTGAAGTTCAATGTTTTGCGGGTACTACCCCCCCAATAGGAATTTAAACTTCAGGTGTTTCTAATTTGAAAAGTGTAATGTTATTGTTACGCACGGAAAATAAAAATTCCATTCATTGGGGCGCCGTCTGGTGGGTCTGGCAAGTGCATTACCGTCTAGTTTGAGGGTCGAGTGCTAAGGATTACCCACAAAACCTGGCTGGCTAATGAGATTTTTTGTAAACGTGGCGGCGGTGGACACAACATTTGGAAGTGGTGGCTTTTTTGCAGTTGTGTAGGCGTCAGAACGTAGAAACTTTTTGAAGAAAGAAATATACACAAAGCATCAGTTACAGTGCTTGAGGAGGAGCAGAGGAAACGGAAGGAATACAGATCGCGAGAACACGGTACGTATCGCGCGACCGTCTCTTCGAATGCTTCGAATGAATCGCGTTACGTGTGGGAAGATTTGGCACGATCGATAGGGGATTGTCAGTCGTACACAACCACCAAGAAAAGCTGGAAATTGAAAATTGACTCACATGAGCGAGCGTAGATAATGTGATAATGTGTAAATATATTTATCCAGTGTTTGATGATGATGCGTCTTTGCATACCACAAGAGGGCGGCCTGTTTTTTTTGGGTACTATCTATTTTGATTCGATGTCTCTAAACAAACCCTGAAAGGCGTTGCATACGGGCGGGCAATTGAAAACATTGCAATTGCCAAAGTCATTAACACCAATTAGCAGTCCGGTTTGACTGCGGTTGTGCTGATGATTGCATGTTGACATGGATATTTATTTGAACAGAAAAATACAGGATACTTGCTCGTGATGTAAACAAGCAGGTATCTTATCTAATAATTTCTTTGGATTTTTTGTTTCGTAAATTGGCTCTCTTTAAAAAATACCGCCAGATAGGGCGATTACGGTAGCTTTGCACTGAAAGTGATAAGGTACAGTGAAGCTTGTTGGTTCTTCTTTCGGACACCATAGCTTATTTTGTTAGTTGATTTTTAGTGTTCCATATTTTTGGTTCATATCTTCTTTAATAATGATAAGGGAATATGTACAACAAGTGAAATTTACAGGATACAGGAACTTAAGAAGTTTGAGAATGTTCCAGGCCCTTCCTCGCAGATTCAATTAGTTTATTAAAATTAAGAAGGGTTGTTCAAATATATGATTAAAATGAATATAGGTATCTGCACCGTTGCTTCGAGGCATTTTTAAATTGCCAACTGCTTGTACACCTCACTCCGTCACGTGACTCATTTCGTGGGTTGGCATTACCACAGCTCAATTCTGCGAAAAGTTCTAACCCGAATAGTTTTGCTTTTATACTGAGAGAACGTAGTTTCTCCTCTCGAATGATCTTTACAGAGTAGAGCAACGTTGTCGCTAGCCGCCAATATGACAGGCAGCGCGATCTACTCGCTGAGAGCGTGGGAGTTTCAATAGGCCGGAGGAAACGTCTCCGCGTAAAACCCGCCCGCACAGACGACAACTTCGATGGCAAACGAATTACCCTTGCACCGCCCGCGCATGATACCGAATGACCGCACCGAACTGATTACCTCAGCGGCAGAGGTCTATTCCTCGGTTCTTTTTGATTCATATGGACAGTTTTTCCGTTGATAACTGGATTTAGCTGCTAATCCGCTTGTCGATGGTTTGTGTTATTTTTATGTTCTGTATAACCCTATTATTATTCAATTCGCCTTTATGGCAGGTTGAGCAAAAATAACCACTTTAAATGGCAAACTATTTTTAACTGAACACAGCAGAACTCGTTTATGTGTTTTTTATTTACATATGAATTATGAAAGATTATCGATTTGCTATTCATATGTAATACGTCGAATGTTTTTTTAGAAAACCAATTCTCTAGAAAGCTTGTAACGTTGTTGTAGCAGTTGATCTATAGTGGAAGCTCATCTACAATAAATGAGTTTTCATATACATGCTTGATGTATGATCTCATTTCGTCGAAGATTGTTGTCTCCAAATGTTTACCGACATAAACGTGGACTTTTGGAAATCGTCCCTTAAAAAAAACCCTGCTTGCTTGTTCATGAGATTGACTAAAGCCAAAAACCATTTGTTTCCGTTATGAACTTAAACTGTACCTCTACCAGAACAATGAATGCAATCAAATTTATGATCCATCTGCGGTCATGCAATTTTTCTATAACAAAGCATAAGGTGGGTATTGGCTTTCATAGGCATTCAAGTTTATTTTCGGTAAAAATTCAAGGCCACTATCAGCAAGAAATATATTTCAAGAATTGCCTGTTTACCAAAATTTTTCGACCACCAGGTTTTACAAACTGTATATTCAATTGATACCACGTGCAAACACAAAAATTACTATGTGTTTTGGCCAGTCGATGGCGAATCGTGATCGTGAGGTTAACCTGAAGCGAAAATGATTTTATAGAATGTTTTTGTAGGACGGTTACTTTTTACATTTACGTGACAATCACCTCCAGCATTATTATCTCTAATAAGAATTTAGATAGTTTATCAATAATATAGCGTTAGATTCACAAAAACGACACGAACCTTCGCGAAAGGTTTCGGTTCGAAGACCGTACGAAAATTATTATTAGGCTGATACAAATTTCGAACTCTTTTTGTTTCCAAGGTTATCAAAGTTAGCCAATTTTTGAAGAGGGGGGGGGGAGGGAAGGTGACATAAAATTTGTAGGGGCCTTATTAACAAAAACAAAACAAAAAAACAATCCAGCATCTAACGCACCATAACGGCGGACGCTATAATGCAAAGTTCGTCCGACGCGTAAAAAGCTGGATACCAATTAAATATATATTATATGATATTTCGAGTAAAATGCAGTCAGGTTTTTTTCACGCGGTTTTTTTACGCGGGTTGCTTTCTTCAATAACTCAAAAATGGTACAAGCTATCGACCTCATTCCAATTACTTTTTCCGTTTTAGGACAACAGTTATCATATATCAGTTCTTACATAAATCACAATTTTTGGCGTAAATCCATAAAATTTATAAACAGGGTGTTCACGTAGACGTCTTGTACAAAGCATGCACTGCATACCAGATCAATACTTGAAACACAGTGGAGTAGAAAATTGTGAATCTTACAACACTAAATAAAGGCGTAGCAGCTGAACGAAAAGAGTTAGATGCTTGGTGCCAAAAAACAACTTGTAGAGTAGACTTCAATTTTCCAATGTTTATTACACATTTCAGATAGAAAATTGCAGTTTAGTCCTCCTTTCTAACTGTTTCTTGTTCTCTCTAATTCCCCGTTTTTAAGACACTATTGATTATACAATTTTTTCAGCTTTCCAACGAAACCAACAGAATTGAGCTAGGGTCCTCTATCACCCCTTAAAGGATCTTAAGTCAGTTCCCTAACACCTTGCAAAAACAGCAAAAAATAATTAACAATATTGAAAACATTAATGAAAATTAAATATAGTTGTTCGCAATCCACAACATTTGATGGTTTAAGAGAACAACAGAGAAATTCTACAGTTATTTCGTTGATAGTGTTCAATTGATCAATCAAAGTATTGATTGGATTTATGAACCTCGCGAAATGATATAAAAATTGCAGATTTAATGGTTTTCATCCCATTACTTTCGAAGAGTTGAAAATTATTTGTTTTTCTTTGGAGGAATCGGCTTGTATTGACAATGTCAACGCGAAAGTAATACAGGACTGCTTTCATGTCATTGGACGCGACCTGCCGGTCCTTGTTTATGAATCATTACAAACGGGGCACGTGCCTGAAGTTCGGAACGAATCACTTGTGGTTCCTATTTCCAAGAATACTGGGACGGATAAACACGAAGAGTTCCGGCCCAATAATATGTAGCACATCTTAGAAAAATTTTTAGAACAAGTTGTGTAAAGGCTTGCTAATGCATTATTAGACCAGTTAAAAATTGCCGATCCCAGAACGTTCAGACAGTTGGGAAAGACACTCTTGTGAGGCTGCATTGGATCTAGTGTTGGCAAAATGAAATGAAAAAATGGAGGCTAAACAAACTATTTCTGTATCGATTTTTTTCTAGGCCCCTATAATTGCTAATATTGGATTTGTATGCTAGAGCTCAGAAAAATCGTTTTGATGATTTTTATTCGGATTCCATTGCTGATACACTTAGTGTACCGCAAGGAAGTGTTCTAGGGCCCATTTTTTATAATTTACATTTTAATGACATAAAGCGCGTTTAACGGTTCTGTGATATAATTCTTTTCGCTGACACTATTCTGTTCAGTGCAGTGAAGCATCCACTTGATGTTGTTGCACTTCTAAACCAAAATTTGCATTATCTAGCGAAATGGTTAAAATTCAAGCAACTCAAGTTAAATGTTAAAATGATAAAAACCGTTAAATCGTGGTATGTGGATGGCCCCTTTTCACTGCGATAGTCGTCTTCTTTTTCTTCTGACGGTGGCAAGGCACGCTGTCTAAATACATTCTTGAACAAACATGTTAAACAAGTACTCGCAACCACGACGTTTTTTTTTCCTCAAACGTATTTTGTCATTTTTTCTAGAAAGGAGAATTACACACGTTGTGTGGATATGTTGGAAATTACCTATATCATTGTAATCTTGTAATGATATTTCTGAACATAAATAGAAGGTATCCGACAAGCCTGCTTGGAGTACCCATTGATGATGATGTAATAGATACACTTTCTCGAGATTTATGCTAAATTCGAATCCCGGGTAATCGAGTCCGACCTGTATAACACTAGAAACGTGGATAATGCCAGTGCCAGAACACCATATTTTAATTTTGGAAGATCACAGAACTCTGTTGCGACTAAAAGTAAAATGTGATTCTATAATCGCAGAGTTCAGGTTTTAGTATTTCACACATCAAATTTGTTTTGTAGAAGAAGATTGAATTCATTGTTATTAAGTTATGATGTTCATTGATGATGATAGATTTTTGTTTGAATATAGTTATAGGGTAAGAAAAGGCTTAAGCAGTGGTGTTCATTTTAATCAGTTGAAGAAAACGGGCCTCATAAAAATATTTGAATGAACATCAATCGGAAAAGATTAGTCAAAATTGTAGTCATTCAGGCACCATTTAGGTGTTGAAGAAAATCCCCTCAAAATAGATATACACTGCTTGAAATAGTATCGGGATGAATTGATTCGGGGAGATTGACGGGTAGTGACTCTCGGTTGGGTGCTCTAAAGGGGGGGGGGGGGGGGGGGGTATGGTCGAAAACTAATGAATTTTCGTGATTTTTCTCGGATGTTTAGAGTCAATTGAAATGTTCGGGTATTTTTGCTTTTGCTGGTATTTTTAAGATGTATTCTGCATATCGTGGATGCAAAAATAGTGAGTATTACGCTGTGAAACGTGAGTGCTCTCTCTAAAAAGGTACTGATTGAGAAATAAATTATCTTAATTGTTACATACCCGTTTTTGAAAATTTCAAAAATTGCCAAAATGGCGTTTACTTTAGTAAAAAGTTATTTTTTCTCATAAAAAACCACTATTTTTTAAATGAAATTCATAAGACTTTAAAAAATTCAGATATCAAAAAACGGCTATTTAACAAGTTAGATGCTGAGAAAAGTAGGAGGGTGGTATCCAAAACACGACCGCATGACGTTGGACTACGATGTTTGTATATTCCATTAAAACAAATAGTAAAAGAAATTGTAGCTCTAGTATTTGCTGCAATTTTATCTAACAGTGCATTTCTGAATGCTGAGACTTTGAAACCTTATAAATAATATTTACTACAAGAATGAATCTCTTTCATTTTATCGTTGTCATTTCATACATATTCGAATCAAACCTTTTGTTCGTAGCTGCCCTATCAAGAAAATCATTTTATTTAGCGAATCGGGTAAAATTTTCCTATCTTAGCAAAAAACAAACTCAACGAAACTATCTGAAATTGGAGACCAGAACGATTCAAGCAAAAATTTAAAATTTAAAAATTGTTGGACATCAAATCTATAAAACCCATGCTAGATTAGCTTAGTTCCAGCCTAGCATATAACTTCATGTGTTTAGAAAAAAAAATACGTTTATTTCAATAACTTAAAATAGCAAGAACTCAATTATACGCTTTTAGGTAGTTGTTATCAAGGTGTTGGCCAGTGACAGGAAAATATAGCAAGCCACACACGCTATATAGCAAGCTTTACACGCTATAGACATGCACACACACGCTATAGACATGCACACACGCTATAGGAATACACACAGACGCTATAGACATGCACAGAGACGCTATAAACATGCACACACACGCTATAGACATACCACACACGTTATAGACTTGCACACACACGCTATATAGCAAGCCACACACGCTATATAGCACATCCTTCATATACATACACGCTGGATGATGGTGGTTTCTCAAACCACCTGGCGATGCGATTTTTATTCAGTTTCTGGCTGTATTCACCCAACGATATCTGAATTGGATTATCGCTGGTGGGGTCCAACCCAGATCAAAGGGGAGCCGAACTAAATGAAGATATGCAGCTGCCCACTACCTCCGCCGCTGGTACCCGCCGCCACCGCTGAGCTGATGCAGGCTGTTATATAGCCTAAACCAAAAAACCATCCGCGAGCAAAGAGGAAGCGAGCTTCTGATTGGTTGAATATGCACGACTTTTAACACAACTTTTAACTAGTTTAGTAGCGAAAACATTTGAATTATTATATGACAATCTTGCGCAATATTTAACCTATCAATCAAGTCATTCGTGTTTAGAATCTGTTCAGTGGAAGTGATATAAGAAGCACTTTAAAATGGTGTTGAAACAGCTACCGAAAGCGAGCTCGTTATTGGTTGAAAGCTGCGAGACTGAACTGAAAATAGTGATTTTCAACTCGACATTTTACTGGTTTACTATCGGAAAAATTTGCCAATTATTAAATCACAAGTTTGGTGCAACCTTCGTCATTCGATCATGATGGTGGTCAAATTCGTTCGTAATCACATAATATACTCTAGAAAAGTGTACCTACATTTTCAAAATCTTTTGCACAGTAACACGCAACACCGTGATGTTATACTGTTGCTTGTCTGCTATCTGCCATTATCCGCAACGTACAGAGTAACTGCAATATGTAAAATACGCAACCGACGAAAAGTAGAGTTCGATTGTTTTCCAAACCACAAAACTGTACGTGTTAGGTATAATGCTGCGTGTGCGAGAGCTCTCCGTTGGCTGCCAACATGAAATGAAATCAATATTTTGTGCATTCGCATTACGAAGCTGGGACAAACTGGAAGAACTTGAAATAAAGGCTGAGTCTCACAACATAGCTCTAAAAAAATATCAGCAACAGAAAGCGACCTCGAGTAAAACAACAACAATAAAACACCATTTACAAAGTCAGAACGGTTGTATCCGTTAGTATCGGTTGTGCTTGTGAAATGAGGTAGTGATTGGTTGCTCGGTATGATTTAGACAATCGACGTTATTTACCAATTTTTCAATAGTGTATTTCAAACATTAGGTTGTTTTTGTTACACAAATTTAACCGCAAAAGAATTTTGGTACAACTCGTGATTCATGCGTCTGCGCCACACACCATCTTCCAATTTACCGCCAAGTATCGATCGCAGAACTTAACGCTCAAAAACTCCGAGCACTCGTCGATCAGCTTCCTTCAGCGTCCATGCTTCATGTCCGTAATGGGCCACCGGGAGTATCAGCGCTAGTTTGGTGCGAGTTTGCAAACTACGGGATCTTAGCTGGTTACGTAGTTCGTAGAAAGCCCTGTTTGCCCAGTCCCGTAGCTTCCCTCTTGAAAGGCACGACGGCCTCCTCCACGGCCCCAAGGTCGATACCGATGATATCAATGTCGTTCGCAAAACCAAGAAGCATGTGAGATTTCGTGATAATCGTATCGTTTCTTTGCGCGTTTGCTCTTCGTACTGCACAGTAAGTTAGAGAGCGCATCCCCCTGCTTTAGTCCATCTAACGTTACGAACGCGACTGATGTCTCGCCAGCTATCCGCCCGCATGATTTCGATCCCTCCAGCGCCTAATAGTTGCGTCGGGAAATCGTGTTCCAGCTTTATCTGCCACAGCTCGTTTTTTTCCACTGAGTCGTATGCCGCCTTGGAATCGACAAACAGATGGTGCGTCTGCAGGTTATACTCCCGGAACTTATTGAGGATCTGTCGCAGGGTGAAGATTTGATCCGTCGTGGAACGCCCCTGTCGAAAACCAGCCTGGTAATCGCCAACAAAGGATTCCGTCAACGGTCTCAATCTGAAGAACAGAGCAGAGCACTTTATATGCGAAGTTGAGCAACGTAATGCCTCGATAGCCCAGATCCTTAGTATTAGCTGGTGGATCGCATAGTACAGCCGCGCTAGAAGTTCGGTCGGGATACCGTCTTTCCCAGCGACCTTGCCGTTTTTCAGCTCACTAATCGGCTTTTTCACCTCCTCATGTGTTGGTGGCTCCACAGCTTGTTCGTCACTCATAATCCTCATTCTGTTCAATAGCGCCTGAAAATGCTCCTTCCTAACTGCAATCGTCGGTTTATCAGAAAGCAGGTTGCCGTCCTTGTCATTACACATGACCGGCACAGGGAAATTCCTGCTTCTGACTCTGTTTACTGTTCTATAGAAGTTCCACACGTCGTTTTTAGCATAGCTGTCCTCTACGCTGGCGAGCACCTACTCCTCGTACACGCGCTTCTTCCAACGGTGGACTCCATTTTCGGCAGCTCTTGCCTCCCTATATCTCTCTCTGCTCTGACGCGTAGCCGCAGTGAGCATGTGGCTTCTGGCACGGTTCTTCTCATCTGTCGCTCTCTGGCACTCGGCATCAAACCAACCGTTACGCTGTCTTCCACGCGTCGTACCTACCACCTCTCTCGCAGTCGTTTCGATGGCACCGTGGATACTGCTCCACAGCCCAATTATGTCTTCCACTCCTTCCTCCTGCTGTTCTGTGAACCGTTGATCAAGCTCTCTGGCGTATTCTGCTGCCACGTCATTAGCTTTCAACCGCTGAATGTTGAAACGCATCGTCCTCCCTGTGCGAGATTTCAGCACGTTCGACAACCGTGCGCGGATCTTACAAACGACGAGATAATTTGTCAGAGTCAATGATTGGTCCGCTCCGTATTTCTAATTTCGTTGTTCGTGGTTGAAAAAAAGGTTTCGGCATGCTACCTTACCAGGGTCGCCGTACCTACATCCTGCTGATGGGGCTGCCATCCTAGGTGTAGCTGGCGGGATACAGCTCCGGGTCAAACGCTGTTGTACGCCGCCCCTAATATGGGGCCCCTGCGCGTACGACCCCCCTTCCCAGTCAGCATACGACCATAGTTTCCACCGGGGGTTGGATACCCGATCTCCGCTAAGGTTACTCGTATCCCGGTCAGCACCTCGTGGAGGTTGGGATAGGTGTTGCTGGACAGAGGTGAATGACCGCATTAGGGTCTGAAGTACACGTGTCCAACCATTTGCCATTTTTTTACCTCAAATAAATACTCGGCTCAGGAGATACTCCCAAAGTTAGGTTTCCGTTAACACAAGGAACTTTGTACTAACATATAAATCGAATTTGCTGAGCCGAGTGCCTATTAAGGATAAAAAAAAAATTTAGAGCCAAAACGGCTTGTTTGATCAAAATATAATATAATATCTTCGGCAAAGTTGTAGATAATAATTTTGATCTTCAAGAAAAAATTTAACTGTAGAAAATATTTGAAAATATTTTTTTTCTATCAGTCGAGAGAAAATTGTCGATTTTATAGTATTAATAAAATGTATATTGTTTTTATACCCATTCTCAATATATTCACCATTTCGTATTCAAAAATTCTACAATCATTTTTTTCTTGTTTCCACACTTCTGTTTGGAAAATATTCACAACACTACCGATATGCATTTGTTCTGGTTGAATTTCACAGTCGGCCATGTCATATTGCCATGATTCATTGCTAATTACATCGTAATATCGTTCGAACGCATTCCCAGACGTAACTGATTAGAGTGATGTCTATTCAATGTAACCCGTGTTTTAATGCAATTGTTAGTGCGTGTTTTCTGCCACCCAGTTTGACTATTTTTATTGGCGGTGCGTCAATTGTAACGCACACCGATCGAATATATTTCCGGTCGAATGAGTAATCGATTTTTAATTTCGATTCGATCGGTTAGGAGCGCCTCACTGCTTATTTGTGGAGAGAGAAAATAAAATAAAGCAACATTTTATCGTTGTTCCTTCGTTCGGTTTTGACCTCCGATTTACCACCGCGTCGTCCGGGGTCGGGACGGGGATGGGCGGACGCTATCGAAAACCCCCTCTATAAAGAGCAGAAGCAATTACGGTCAAGAGCTAAATAAAGCAGGCATAAAAAACTATCAATATATATTGTTCTCGGGGGTTTGGCTTCTGCGCTAGTGTTTGTGCACCCCGTTTGCGTGATCCGAGGGCATAGCCGCGATTATGTTATAACTATGGAGACCATCGAGATAAGAGTATAGATATAAACGCACAGTTGAAACACATTCTATTGAAAACATGCTACGAAAAGATTAATTAATTTGGTTGACGGTTTGTAAAGATCGGGAGTTGATTTCCATTCTTTACTTTCCGTTGATGAATAATGTGCAGTTTTGTATGTACTGTGCTTTTGTTAGTCGAACAGTGACTTTTTTTTCGTGTGCTTTACTTTTTCCACTTTCACTGCACGTTGTTTCTTTCGTCTTGCATCGTTTACATCCGCTGCCTTGATACTATGCATTCAGGGTCCACCAGTGTTGCGCCTTTGATTGCCTGTGCTTGTAACATATCTAGGAACATGTAACCATGCCATCAGTTCCTTCCAAGCAAAGTTCAGTTGTGTCTACAAGTTGCACTTGGCTTGGGATAAAAGATTCAGTCACTGCTGCAGGCTGGCAAACCGACGGTGCCAATCGATTTTCAAATCCCCGTTTTCTTATGTTAGAGGGATTTCACGCTAACATGTCTCCGGAGATTAAACTTTAGAAGTTTGGTAACATCGATAATTTGAACATCTATGCAATGTGCATATTCGAAATCTCTGAGTAAAATCTTTATGTCGCGCAGACAGACAGGAAACCACAACAAACATAATGGTAGAGATAAGCAGAGGGCTGATAAATACAAAGAAAGAGAGTGGAGGAATCTGAACGAGCTAAGTCGGATAGTAATGCCAGAAACGAAGAGTTTCTTCCAAATAAATATAAAACATTTTTTTAAAAATAGAAACCATTTTTCACTCTCGGTTCTTTGACTAGAAACTTGTAGGTAAATTTTCAATAAAAAAAACTTAAGGTTCTAGTTTTCATAGTATAAAAATTAAATTGCCACGCTTCATTTTGAATTAGGAAACAAACGATTAAAAATTCAATCAATTTCATCTTTCACGTTCATTTTAATTTTAAAGACCTATGCAAGTAAACAAATTTCGACAAAAATTAAGGAAAAACTATTCAAAATATTTGGCCTATACTGACGTGAAATTCCTCCTTATAGTTCAGTATAGCTCACACCAATGCACAGTAGCATAATCAGTTTTCCTTCCCGTTTTTGTATAATTCTAGGTTAACGAGATGCAACAACCACGTAACGTGAGGAAAAAAAGAAAAGACCTACGATGATGGGAAACCAGTTCTGTGGCAGGGGATTACATCGACTCGAGTAGGAAAACTAACGCCATCACAAATACGTCGCGTGTTTCCATCAGGTGCTCCTCCCTGCGTCCTAGAAGGCGTGGAAACTCCAACCTAATCTACACCCCAGCAGAGTAAAACAACAAGAACTAAATAAAAACCCTTTTGTGGTGCGAGAGTCGGACGTGAACGTAACGTAACAGCACACACCGGTGAAAGGTCAACTTCGACCAGAAATAACATTGGCCTACTAAATTCGAAATACACCTTGCCACCCATCATCATCATCACACTTGTGCACGCTACTGGAGGCAACTATTGTGCCACACCGGTGCACAGAAACGGAAACGCAGTGAGAAACTGTTTTGTTGCGGTCAGTGCGAGTTGATAGCCGTCGTCGCAGTAGCGGTGGTAAAGCAGCAGTAGTCCGCATGTTCGGTCAAAGGAGCGAAAGGATGGATCTAAACAACGAGAACATTCAGTCGGCCTCGGAAATTGTAGAGAGTAAGTGACGTTCGATATCTTAGATATGTCCACCAGGTGCTATTTTTATGGTAACGTTTTGAATTAATTTATTATACAATCGTGCCCCTTCTTGAATGTCAAGAATTGAAAGATCGTTTTTAGAAATGATCGAATTAATCTTTGCGAAACATGTAAGCATAGTTATTGATAATAACATGCAATTTGGAATCGATCTGCAATAATATCAGAGCGCTCATCAAATTAAAATCACATTCACAAGTTGCAGCCTAGTGGAACCTTATTGGGGTAATTACCCGACAACTGCTGCATTTCCTTGTTTGGTTCCTACCCCATCGCAGAGACTGTAGTTTGGAGGCCTTGCCGATCATTATTGAATATTTAGAAATTATTGACAATTTTTATTCTGCCAAAACAGATAAATGCAACAAAAACCTTTATAAATAGGTAAAATAGCACCGAAATAGTGTGTTAAAAAATTCCGAATATGTTGGAATCAGGCTTGTTTGTCTCCTCAATATGTGGAAAGCGTAGAGTGAATATTTACTGCTCTCTTATTGCCCAGCATGAGCGCTGTGTATTGCGATTTTTGCACGACACTTCTTTATTCTGCTTTGTGCTGGGGTTCTGCCGGGTTGTCCGACTTTTCCTAGAAAACCATTCCCCAGAGAATAAAGTGTCGAAGGATTTTCCCCAGAATGAACCATTTTCCAGAATACCAAATCCCAGAATATACTAGTTACCAGAATTCTAAACCCCTGAAAGTACTAGTTACCAGAAAACCGTTTCCTAGAATGCACCAATGCCCAGAAAACTATTCTCCAGCATCACCGTAACCCGAAAAAAAAAAACATTAGTATTCAGTTATTATATTGTTAAGATTCTAAATGATTTGACATTTTGAATTAACACTTGCGTACCTGACCCCTCCAGAGCCGAAAATATGAAAATTCTTTTACCTGCCATTCCGCAAGATCTAAACCGAATTTGATCGAACCTTTTTCAAGGGATCACAAATTTATCATAGTTTTTGGGACAGTAGGGGACATTTGTTCCGGATTTATCGAGAGGAACGGTGGGGTAAGTACCCTTCAAGAGAGGCGGACGAATGGGCGGCCCACACCACCACACGGCCGGACGCCCCGGAGTGCGTTGAGGCAGAAGCGCCGGCAGGCCCACGGCGCGACAACCGCGCGAAGCGGGAGCACGACCGCAGACCCGCGACCCGGCAGCCCCGTAGCCCGAGTCATCCCAGTCTTCAGAGCCAATCCTTATCCCGAAGTTACGGATCTAATTCGCCGACTTCCCTTACCTACATTGATCTATCGACTAGAGACTCTAAACCTTGGAGACCTGCTGCGGATTCGGTACAATCTGATGAGAGTTTGCATGCTCCAGTCTTCGATTTTCAAGGTCCAAGAAGAGAATATCGAAACAGCAATTTAATACCATGCTCTACTAGCCTGACCAACCATATCTCTCTATGAAAGACTTCCATGGCTAGTATGACTGTTAAACAGAAAAGAAAACTCTTCCGATATCTCTTGTTGGCTTCTCGAAGGAAAGGATTCATGTTGCCATGATTACA
Organism: Wyeomyia smithii; assembly: GCF_029784165.1. Classification (NCBI taxonomy): domain Eukaryota; kingdom Metazoa; phylum Arthropoda; class Insecta; order Diptera; family Culicidae; genus Wyeomyia; species Wyeomyia smithii. The sequence goes on from NC_073694.1 coordinate 53,883,218, forward strand.
AAGGCGCTACCGTTTCCGGTGTGCACGCCAATGCAAACGTATACTCAAGCTCCGAAATTATAACAAGATTCATCAACCAACATAACCAAAATCAACCCAGGAAAATGAACGAACATCCACAGAGGTAATTTCTGCAGGGGGGCTGCTCCCCATGTGAACTAGATTAACCGAATTAAGATAAAAAGGAGTATTTTAGATTTTTGGTCAAGGAGCCACAGAAATCAATTCGCTACTGTGTTTTTGTGGTCGACTTGTGATATTACTTCAGCCAGAAACGATTACTGAAAGTTCTCTGATTTTATGACTAGGGCCTGGTGTCAAGCGCTTACTTATTTACTCCATGAAAGAACAAATGTATTAGTTGACAATAAGTTGATTCAAATGATAAAATCGTTAACACAAAACTTTTCAGCCTCTCAGCTCGATTTTCATTTTTCTATGATTAAGCACATATACGTTTCAGATATACAAAAACTCAGTTTTAACAGATTTTCCATGTTAAAAAAATTAAAAATGGATATTTCTTCGATTCAGGATAAGTTTTTTGGAAAACGGCATTTTCTAGGAAATAGTTTTCTGGGCATTGGTTCATTCCGGAAAATAACTTTCTGGGGATTAGTACTTTCTGGGTAGCAGTTTTCTGGATATTGGTACATTCTGGGATTTTGTTTTCTGGGGAAAAGCTTCGGCGTTTTATTTTCTGGGGAATAGTTTTCGAGGAATTGTTATACAATCGTTCTGCCGTTCGCAGAAAAATAATAAACTTCTCCAATTAACACTGGGACATCGATATTTGTGACGATACATATGATTTTGACGTTTTGATATCTTTTAGAAAGTTTCTTAGTTTTGTAAGTACTCATATATACGGGTGATAAAAGTTTCACTTTTGTATTTCATGATAACTTTGATAGCTTGCTTCGGAAACATTGTAGAACTAACTATTCTTAACTAGTATGTAGAGGACCAAAAAATTCTATCCGAAGTGTGTTTTTACGCGATAAAGCTCTCATCTCAATTTTTCCATTGTTCAAATGTTCTTGGTACTTTTTTGTAGAAAAAAGTTTATCTCTATTCTTTAGTGTGGAGAAATTTATGTTTTTTTTTTAAATTTTCTGACACATCTCTCAGGACATGTCGTGCGGTTAAGGCCCAAACACAATGAATAGATTTTCTGTCAAATTAACGTCAACGCAACGCAAACGTATTCATTGTGTTTGGGCCTTTAGGCATATATTTGCGGCTGTCTTCAGTTTTACTTTTTTGAGACACTCATTCTACTTTCATTAAGCAGACAATGTGTGCAGTAGGGAAAGCGAAAAATGAGCGAACTGGAAATATGATACAGATTTGGAAAAATATACCGCATCCCGACGGGACGCTTATTTTTCGCTCTCCCTACTCTGCCGCTCATAGCAAGTCCGTCCCATTTGCGTTTTGGTGCTGATGAGAAAACAGCAATTAAAAATCGTAACGCTTCAGGTGAAATTTTGTACTCAAATGCTTTTTCAATAAAGACCATCAACAGAATTTAGTACTGCAATGACAATCTAACACTTTTGCATCATAAAACTTGCATAAACACCGAATTTTAATAAAATTTGTTGAAAATCATAAGCTGGGACTCACATGCGATTACTTTTACGGTACGTAGCCAGAATGATAGCAAGTCAGTTCCATAGCCAGCTACGACCGGTGATGAAAAACAAACTACTGCAAATCGATGGCGGTGCTATACCTTGCGTTTGGAATGAATCCATCGCTGGTCAATTCATAAGTGACCTTCTCTCGTACTTCATTAAACAAATTTTTTGTGAGAAGCATAACACAATGTACCAACTGCGCCGCTCAAAATAAAATTAGATTTTGTTTTTACATTTGATACCTACTACTGATAAATTCAAAATCAGTTTAGGTGTAGGAACTCGTTCTAAATTTTCCTGAGAGCAGTCATACGTTCGTGACTCCGGACAGCTTCCACGTAGCAGTGGAAGCAAATATGAAAGAACACCTACAGCTTAGGAAAATGTTTGCTCCGTTAAAAAACAGCTAAGTAGCGTACCGAAGTATTTGATATGACTTACAAATTCATCAAAACGAAATTCACGACAATAATTGAACAATTCTTACCCACGTCTTTACATAAAATACGGATAAAATACGAAAAGTAGTATTTACTAGAGAATGCTTTAACTAACAATACAGTGACACACCTGAAGCGTTCACTGTCAACAAACAACAGCTGAAAGAAGCTACTGGTGGAAACTTTGTCTTGAAGAAAACATTGTACTATCAGCTAGAGCCACACGATGTAGAACGCGTAAAATTCAATCAAACCTCCTATTGAATATCACTTCATACATCCAATTCTAAACCTGAAGACCATGTGTTAAATATCACATTTTTCATAATCATTATTGGCTGTGGGGTTGAATTGCGAAGATTTATTCAATGGGACCGACTAGCGATCACTTTTGCTATGGGACAAACCGACTTGCTATTTTTTTCATAGTTCCTCAGAACGAAGTATTCAAAAAAATTGTTTTATCGAAAGTAGATATAAAAAGGAATTGATTCCATAAATAAACTCAAAATTGAAGAAAATGCAATTGGGACGGACTTGCCATGAGCGGCAGGACTGCACTCATTGTCTGCTTAATGAGCTTGAATGTAAACGGGTAAAAGCCGTTGTTGAAAATGGAAATTTAGTTCGAAAAATTTATCCCTACGGAGCACCTTCCGTTGTTGTGTCGCAATTGCAAGCACGACTCAGACTGACTTTGGTCTCGATCATACAGGTCCATAAGAGTTATCAGCATCAGCTGACTCTTCTGTGTGTGATGAGACATTCCTTTCAGTCGTATAAATAACGCTTGCACAGCAGTGTGTGTAGTTAGGGATGAGCAATAGAATAAGTGTGCAGTGGAATTTGATACGCATATAGATTGTGGAACAGTACCACCGTCCCCCGTAGTTTTCCATTGGTCAAAACACCATGCCGGAGACAGAGAGATTGCGGGTTCATGCCCCGTCGGGATGCGGTATATTTTTCCAAATCTGTATCATATTTCCAGTTCGCTTATTTTTCGCTTTCCCTACTGCACACATTGTCTGCTTAATGAACTTGAATGTTAACTGGTAAAAGCCGTTGTTAAAAATAGAAATTTAGTTCGAAAAACTCACTGTTCTCTTAGGTACATAAATTAATTTCAAAATTCGCGAAAATTCTGAAATCCGCGTAGAAAAAACTTCGTTCGTTAAGGGTTTTTAATCAATCATGCTAAAAACTTTCGAAAAAGAATCAATACCAGCGCCATTTCCACCTGCGAATCGAGCTGAAAATCAAGAAAAAATATAACAAGGGTAGATCTAATCAGTGGATATTCAGTAATTGGATAAGATAAACTCATCGCACAGTCTAAATAAACGATTTGAAAATGGAAAACCATTGAAAACATGCCGTGTAAAAAACGATTTTTGGGAAATTTGCTACCCGCGGGGTCTGACAAGAAAGATACTCACTGTTCGTTTTCGCAATAAGTTACCTCCGCGCGCAACACTGTCCGACTCAGTCACTTACCACGGTGATACAACCATTTCTTTTCGTCGCAGTTGTGGAGATGCAGAGGCAAACTCGGTCTCCGACAACAGCGACTATTACACCTCCTTCTTTACCCTAAAGACCGTAAGGACGTGGCCGGCGCCGTTATCGACTTATACAAAGCGGTAGCTACTGAATTGTTATACACTGAAGATGGCAACTAATCCCTAGTAGTCATATACGTGGTTCCTTGTGCAATTTTACGATCGATCACGGAGGAGCAACTATGAAATGTGCGGTCGTCAAGCTCAAGCTTATTTGTTTATTTTTTATTTTTATTCATCCTGTGAGTCTTCGTTATTTCATGTCATCTTGTTACGAGAGGTGCTAGGTTCTTTCAAAAACTGCAAACGACATGCGTTTCCTGCGTGGATCTTGTTTACTAACAATATAAGCAGATCTAATGACACAACAGTCTGTTGAAAATGTCTTGATTAGTGGCGATAGTACAAAACCCGGTACATCTAGTTTTGGGATTATCTCCTGCGCCTAAACGGTTTGTTTCATCGGTATAGTGTCTTCGTCAATGTTGTGTACAAAAATTGTGTCCTTCCAAAAAAATGTACGCTGTAAAAAATAATCAAATGGTTTGCTAGAAAATCATTCCTTTTTTTGTTCTTATTACTCTAAGTTCTAACAAACATTAACGTTTAGCTAACAATGTGTAGTTTTTATAAACAAAAACCAGATCTTTGAAAAGTAAGTTAATATAGATATATACACTATCTGCCATAAATTTGGAACCGCTTCACTGAGTATTGCAACACCCAACTTGAAGATTGCAGCACCTCGAAAAGTTTAGAATCACCTAAAATAACCAGATTTATATCGCGTGATTCCGACAACCTAGAGAGTTGTGCTCTTTTGCAAAGGTGCTCAGGAGTCAATGGCTTTTAGTTGGTGTAAATTTTGTTTCCATATTCGGCCGCAACGCAGCGCCAGTGTGCATGTTGTTTTGAGTGTTTTGAACATCTTTGAATAAGAAAACTTGTTCAGGAGGTCAAGAGCTTTTATTTGGTACACAGTTTGCTTAAAAATTCAACCGAAACGCGACGCTAGTGTGTATGTAGTTTTGAGTATTTTGAACATACTTTATCTCGTGAATCCGACCATTTAGTAAGTTGCCGTCTGCAGCAAAGTTGTTCAGAAGGTCAGGTGGTTTTATTTGGTGCAGAGTTTGTTACGAAATTTACCTGCTACGCAGCGCTAGCGTGTATATAGTTTTGAATACTTTAAACATAAATGATCTCGGGAATCCAGCAAGTTAAAAAGTTGCAAATTTTAATAAAGCTGCTGCATAAGGGCTTCTGGTTGTTGATGAGTTCAATATGAAATAAGCTGTTACGTACCGCTAGTGTGCATGCCGTTTCAACTTAATTTACCTCGTGAATCCAACCACTTCAAAAGCTGCGGTCTTCAAGAAAACTTGTTCAGAAGGTTAATGGTTTTTGGTTTATGAACAGTTTTTCACAAATTAGTCCTAATGCAGAAACAACTACCAATGGTATAGAAAAAAAGCAATTTTCATGGGTTTTAGGAACATCAAAGTTTCAGTCAGATCAAAAAAAGGTCGAATAAAATGGTTGCCCATTGTTTCCAAATTGCTCGGAAATAAACAAGGTTATTATTTTATTTCAGTATACCATCCATATAAAGTATTCTCCATATTAAGAAACTTTCTAGAAGATATAAAAACGATAAGATCATGCGTATCGTCACAAACGCCGATGTCCCACTATTTTTGATTTCGTCCCACTGTGAGCCGTTATTCACATGGCCACATGGCATTTTTGAAATGCACACAAAAAATGTAAATTTATTCAATTAAAAAAAATACTTGAATTGCCTTACTGTTTCTTAAAAATTTTAATTGCTGAGTTTTTGAATACTGCAACTTTGTAGGTAGTGGATTCTCGAGATAAATTAAGTTCATAACACTCAACACTAAACGCACACTAGCGCTTACCGGTCTTATTTTCAACCAAACTTTTTAAAACCAAAACCCCATGACCTTCTGAACGAGTTTTTTAAAGACCACAACTTCCTTAGTGGTTAAATTCATGAAATAAATTATGTTCGACATGCTCAAGACTATATTCACACAGAGGCCGTAGAGTGTCTGAATTTAAAAAAAAAAACTGTGCACCAAATAGAAGTTCTTGATCTCCTGAACAACTTTGCTGAAGACAGCAACTATTTAAATGATCGATTTTATGACATAAACTAAGTTCAAAATACACGAAAACACATGCACACAAGCGTCTTGGTCGAATTCCGAATCGAAATCTGCACCGACTAAAAACCCTTGACCTCCTGAACAACTTTACTGAAGACCACTCTAGGTTGATCGAATCATGACATGGAAATACATGAATCTGCCCATTACACAGTGGTACGAGAGCCCAAAAACGTGAACTTAATTCATTTACTCTCCAAATAATGGTTTTATTGACATACTATCTTCCGAAGATATTTAGTATATAATAAGGCTCAAATTATGACTACAAGTTTTAGTTCGAAACTCAACCGCTAGTGGCGCTGCAAAATCTAACTTTTCAGTCTTACACTTTGAAATGGTGTCTTCAGCAAAGTTATAGATAAAGTTCTAACAAAAAACTTTGCAGAAGACTCTTTTCTTCTAACTCTTCTCGTTTTGGATATATAACGTTTTATATTAGACTCGTCTTTAAAATTCGTTTTTTTTTTTTTCAAATATCCAAAAAACTGTAACATTTAGAAGGTAACAATGTTCGGGATATATTTGTATATCATTAAAGCACACAACTTTGAAAAAGACACAAATAAGATAGCTTCCACACAAACCGAGTTATTGCCAAAACATGTTAAAAAACACCATTTTTTGTAAATCCCAAGAATGAAAAACTAGCAGACGAAACCTGCTTAGGATGAAATATCATCATAATCACTATACGAAATCACTATGAATGTTTGTCCCTCTCAGTATCTTCATTGCTTAAGTTTTGTTTCAAAAAACAGCCTTACTCAACTTTTTCGATGACAATACACATTAAAACGTTGGCCAGATTACTGATCACTGCACCTTTTCCTAATTAAAAATGTTATATCATCTATTGCATTGTTCTAATAACTAAATTGTATTTTTATATTTTATTTTACTAGAATAAACGTACAAATATTATTAGGTTTAAAAATCATCCCCATCAGAATTAGCATTATCCTGCTCAGTAATATCTAGCATGTATTTTGCATCACCGCAGAGCTCATTAGATGGCTTGTCTCGAGCAACTCGCAAACTGCTGATAACTGGATCTGATGATTCCAGAAGGCGGTGTAGTAAATCTTCATTTACGGCTGTTCTAGTGTGGTCTAATCGGTATCTATGAAGGTAACAATTATCTATCGTTTTCATATATTTCAGTAAGTTCATCATACCTCTTGATGTCTTTTTTTTTTAAGGGGGGATTTGTTAGTAGCTTAAGTATTTATGATAAATATTAGTAAATAATGAGTATGTGTGTCCAATCACAAATGGTGACTTCTCAACACTGTTAGAAATTTGTAATTTTAATTGTTAGGATTTGTTTGCTTTCGCAATTAGGACTTATCATTCGTAGGGATTTAAACCTACTTGTCAGAAAAGGGGAAGTAAACTTACAAGTAACTTAATTGCTAACTTATTGGCTATAAAGAGAGCTTATCGTAGCAATTGAGGATTGCAACGATTTTTGTCGAAAATTGTTAATAATTTTATTTGACATAGCTTCTAATGGTTCAACACCAGTAAGTCTATGTAATTCGAGTGTACCAAACCAAGGAGGACGCTTCAAAATCATTTTCAGAATTTTATTCTGAATCCTTTGGAGCGTTTTCTTCCTTGTTGAACAGCAACTTGACCAGATCGGTACAGCATAAAGCATTGCTGGTCTAAAAATTTGTTTGTAAATCAAAAGTTTGTTCTTTAAACAAAGTTTAGAATTCCTGTTAATGAGAGGATATAAACATCTCGTATATTTGATGCACTTGGCTTGTATACTCTCAATGTGCTCTTTGAAAATAAGTTTTTTTATCATAAATTAGTCCCAAGTACTTAACCTTGTCGGACCAACTTAAAATAACCCCATTCATCTTGACAACGTGATTATTGTTTGGCTTGAGGAAAGAAGCCCTAGGCTTATGCGGAAAAATTATCATTTGAGTTTTAGAAGCATTGGAAGAGATTTTCCACTTTTGCAAGTAGGAAGAAAAAATATCTAAACTTTTCTGCAATCGACTGCATATGACACGAAGACTTTTTCCTTTTACGGAAATGCTTGTGTCATCGCAGAACAATGACTTTGTGCATCCTGGAGGCAAATCAGGAAGATCTGAAGTGAATATGTTGTACAGGACTGGACCCAAGACTGAACCTTGAGGCACACCTGCTCTGACAGGAAATCTATCAGATTTTGAATTCTGATAGACAACCTGCAGAGTTCGATCAGTAAGATAATTTTTTAAAATTTTGATTAGGAAAATTGGAAAATTAAAAGTTTGCAATTTCGCAATCAAACCTTTATGCCAAACACTGTCGAATGCAGCTCCAGTGGAATAACCTTCAGATTTGTTAGCTCGTATCATATTAGTAACTCTGAGCAATTGATGAGTTGTGGAATGCCCATGGCGAAATCCAAACTGTTCATTTGCAAAAATTGAATTTTCGTTGATGTGTGACATCATTCTGTTAAGAATAACTCTCTCAAACAGTTTACTTATTGAAGAAAGCAAACTGATTGGTCGATAACTTGAAACTTCAGCTGGGTTTTTATCCGGTTTTAAAATGGGAGTAATTTTTGCATTTTTCCATAATTTGGGAAAATATGCAATTTTGAAGCAGCAATTGAAAATTTTCACTAAAAAATCCATTGTGCTCTCAGGGAGATGTTTGATTAGTATATTAAAGATTCCATCGTCACCAGGTGCTTTCATATTTTTGAAATTTTTAATAATTGATTTAATCTCATTCAAGTTAGTTTCAATTATTTCTGCAGGTAAAAAATTCTGGGAAGAAATTAAATCAAATTGACGTGTGACTTCATTTTCAATTGGACTCACAAAATTCAAATTTGAGTTATGAACACTCTCAAACTGCTGAGCAAGTCTTTGAGCGTTTTGTTCATTGGATACAAGAAAACGTTCACCATCTTTTAAAACTGGAATAGGCTTTGAAGGTTTCTTAAGAATCTTCGACAGCTTCCAAAATGGTTTTGAATATGGTTTCAATTTTTCAACTTTAGTCTCAAAATTTTGATTTCTCAGAAAAGTAAATCTATGTTTAATCTCTTTCTGTTAATCTTCATAAATAGTTTTAAAAACAGGGTCACGAGAACGTTGATATTGACGTCTGCGGACATTTTTCAAACGAATTAGAAGTTGAAGATTTTCGTCAATTATTGGTGAATCAAATTTCACTTGAGCCTTTGGAACAAAATAATTCCTGGCATCAACAATTGCACATTTTAATGCTTCCAAAGCGGAATCAATATTCACTTCGTTTTGCAAATCAAGCTCATTATTGAAATTTCTCTCAATATAATTTTTGTATCTTTCCCAATTAGCTTTGTTATAATTAAAAACAGAGCTCATAGGGTTTAAAACTGTTTCATGTGATAAAGAAAAAGTTATTGGAAGATGGTCAGAATCAAAGTCAGCATGTGTGATCAAATCACTACATACATGACTTTGATCTGTCAGCACCAAATCAATTGTTGAAGGGTTTCTTACAGAAGAAAAGCATGTAGGACTATTCGGAGACAAAATAGAATAGTATCCTGAAGAACAATCATTGAATAAAATTTTGCCATTGGAATTACTTTGAGAATTATTCCATGAACGATGTTTAGCGTTAAAATCGCCGATTATGAAAAATTTCGAACGATTTCTGGTGAGTTTTTGTAAATCACCTTTAAAATAATTTTTGAGCTCGCGTGTGCATTGAAATGGTAAATATGCTGCGGCAATAAATAAAATCCCAAGTTCAGTTTGAACTTCAATTCCCAAAGTTTCAATAACTTTCGTCTCAAGATGGGGAAGAGCACGATGTTTGATTCGGCGATGAATAACAATTGCAACTCCACCGCCGGAACCCTGAATCCTATCATATCTATGAACCACGTAATTGGGATCATATTTTAATTTTATTTTAGGTTTCAAAAATGTTTCAGTAATAATTGCAATATGCACATTATTTACTGTTAAAAAATTAAAAAGCTCATTCTCATTGGCCTTCAATGAGCGAGCATTCCAATTTAATATTTTAATTGTTTTATTTAAAATCATTGCTAAATTTTAAATTAGAAACAATTTTAATAGTAAAATTTGTGCCTATTTGAATGGCTTCAAACATTGATTTTGCCTGCAACATGGCGTTCATAAGATCGAACATTGCCTGTTGCAAAAAAGAAAGTTTACCTGCCGTAATAGGCCCCAGGCAGTTGACATTAGAAAAAATATTTTCGGCAGCAATATTAGCTGGAGTAATAGGTGTACAATTATTTTCTAGCGTGTTTTGCTTACCCATATTAACGGTCATTTTCGAACTACCAACACTAGGCGGTATAATGTTCGAACTACCTGTAACCTGTGCATAAGTTAAACGGGTATGCAAAGGAGTAGGTAAACTATGCGTCACTGGTACGCTTGGAGAATTTTGTTTTGAAGTTGGTTTTAATTGAGAAATTGAATTTTGTTTACCTTGCCTTGCCTTAACAATTGCTAAACGGACTGGGCATTGATAAAAATTTGACATATGGTTGCCGTTACAATTCGCACAGCGAAAATTTTTACTCTTTTTCACAGGACATGTGTCCTTTTTGTGAGAAGAGTCTCCACAATTAAGACATTTTTGGTCCATGTTACAGAATTTGGAACCATGGCCATAACGTTGGCAAGTACGGCATTGGGTGATATGCTTTTCACCTCCGCCATACTTCCTATAAGTTTCGCACTTTACACGCACATTATACAAAGCATGTGCTTTTTCAAAAAATTTTAAGTTGTTAACCTCATTGCGGTTAAAATGAATTAAATAATTAACAAGGGAAATTCCAGTTCTCTGACTGTTTTCGCCTCGTGATTTTTGTTTCATTAGAATTACTTGGGTAGGGGCTATGCCAAGTAACCTCTTGATGTCTTTATTCTGGCTTTCCTGTGCCTCCTCGGATAGCTGGCCAATAGGGACTAGGAAATGTTCTATAACTCTAGAGCCGTGTATCAACACCTTATGCACGGTTATTGGCATATAGTACCAATGATATAGTGTTACAAGCAGTCTCGCCGTCTCCAAACAATACTTCTCAAACTTTTCTACATTCACTTGCATCCCCGATGCCATTACCGAGAGTATCGCTGCGCATCGTTTTATTGCTACTTCGTCGAGGCCAGTAATTTCAGCAGCTTGTTTTGGATTTAGAGAAATCGTCTGGCTAAATTACCATCATTGGAGTTTCCTGTTAAAAAAAATGTGTGACATTATTGAAACAAGTCGTAGATAGTAAAGCGGGCAATGTATGCAGTTTGCGAGGATGCGAAAATGAACGGGAATAGAAGGTGTGACTTTTAGGCTTAGAAAAAATTTTCCCTCGTCCAGACGGGACTCGAACCCGCAATCTCCGTTGTCTCCGGCAAGGTGTTTTGGCCAATTAAACTACTGGGAAAGGACTTGCTTTTTTTCATTCTTGGGATGTACAAAAAATGGTGCTTTTTTAACATGTTTTGGCAATAACTCGGTTTGTGTGGAAGCTATCTTATTTGTGTCTTCTACAAAGTTGTGTGTTTTAATGATATACAAATATATTTCGAACATTGATACCTTCTAAATGTTACAGTTTTTGGATATTTGAAAAAAAAAAACGAATTTTAAAGACGAGTCTAATATAAAACGTTATATATCCAAAACGAGAAGAGTTAGAAGAAAAGAGTCTTCTGCAAAGTTTTTTGTTAGAACTTTATCTATAACTTTGCTGAAGACACCATTTCAAAGTGTAAGACTGAAAAGTTAGATTTTGCAGCGCCACTAGCGGTTGAGTTTCGAACTAAAACTTGTAGTCATAATTTGAGCCTTATTATATACTAAATATCTTCGGAAGATAGTATGTCAATAAAACCATTATTTGGAGAGTAAATAATTTGAGTTCACGTTTTTGAGCTCTCGTACCACTGTGCATGTCATATGACTTACATTTAGTTTTAGTAAAGCGGGCAATGTATGCAGTTTGCGAGGATGCGAAAGTGAACGGGAATAGAAGGTGTGACTTTTAGGCTTAGAAAAAATTTTCCCTCGTCCAGTCCTTTCCCAGTAGTTTAATTGGCCAAAACACCTTGCCGGAGACAACGGAGATTGCGGGTTCGAGTCCCGTCTGGACGAGGGAAAATTTTTTCTAAGCCTAAAAGTCATACCTTCTATTCCCGTTCATTTTCGCATCCTCGCAAACTGCATACATTGCCCGCTTTACTAAAACTTAAAATGTAAGTCATATGAAAAAAATGAAATTAGTTCGTAAAGTAAGTCGTAGATAATTCAGTGGTTTACCTGCTCCACCAGGACGAGGTTTATCAACCAGGAGGCCCATTTCGACCTTAAACCGCTGCTGAATAAACAGTTTCCTTTGCTTCACTGTTTCAACTGCATCTCCTCGAACTTGCCATTGTTTGACTTCAAGCTTATATGACATGTGTGAAAAATATTCAAAAAATCGAATCCAGGCATGTAACGTACTTAATCCATACTGACAATGTTTGTTTTTTACTTCTCTCGTTCGTACAACTTCGATTTGGTTCATTTGCTCGGGAGTTGCACCGCATAAATAACATGTTTGCGATGATTTGGTTTACGTTAGAACATTAGTAATTTTTCCATCGATCATCGTCAGTAGCATTTTGCAAGAAACTCTCAGCGTTTTACCATTTTTATTGATAACGATAGGTTCTAAACTTTCGATTTGTTTTTTAATGTACTGTTTTTCGGACAATATGATTTTAGCTGTTTCTTTAACATACTGTATCCGAAGTGGGCGACAGTAACGGGTCGATGAAGGACGTGTGTTTTGAAAAAATATGTTCCCATTCGATTCCATTTTCACGGGAACAATAGACGTAACAAATACATTTGCGTCTGATTTTTCTCCATTATCATCGATAAAGGCTTGTTTATATTCGCTGAATCCCGTAGTGCCTTAAAAACCCCACTTCACAGTTAAAGTCATATTTTGCAGATCAGCAACACTGAAAATTTCCATCTGATACTCGTTGGCATCTACGGTTCTAGTAGTAATTTCACTTCTGCAGACGTTTCCGAAATTACTAAACCTGCACTAGGATAGCAACATTTCTTAGCTTGCAGCACCTTGTAGTAGGATGGATACAAATTTACATTGCGGTCAAGAGCACCCTTTCGCAGTTTACCATATTGGTCTTTGGATAAATTAAGATCCAATATGAGAGCGAATGCTTCTGTGTCCGAATATGGAATAAGTTTGCCATGTGGAGATTGTGACAGAACTGATAGTGTTTTGTTTGAACATTTTTGGTCTTTTTGTGTTGTCTGTTTTACAATGGATGCTGCATTTCCCTTGCCCTCTTCCCGTAGTTTCATTTGGGTTGCAAAAACTAGTTCATCAGTATCGTACTTTGATCGAATTTCAGACATCTTGCGTCTATTTACCACTTCGCTGCTGTCTTCGAAACTCATCGTTTTTCTTCCACGGCGGGAAACCGCAGAAGAATATTGACCACGAACAATAATATTTGGCGGAAGTTTAAAGGGCTTATCAAAATACTCGCGATTGTTTTCAAAAACAGCTGCCAGAACTCTATGGTGCTTTTTCCACAGTTTTTGAAAATATTTGCATGTCGACTTTACCAACATATTGACATTAGCAGCCACATCTGGCATCAATACATCAATACCGTAGCTATTTAAAATATTTCTAGTCACGATTTTCGCTTTTTCAATACCGTTTCCCTCGGAATCCTTCCATAATTCGAAAAGCCTCCGCTTATCGATAACAACTGAAAATTTATATTTTGTCGTTGGTTTTATATTCATGAACTTAACACAAACACAGTTTTTTCTATTTCAAAAGTTCAAAATCTACAAAAATACTAAAATAACCAGATGTACTTACCACCATTGTTGAAGGACATAGTTTTCTAACCTGTTGAACTGCTTGTACAACCTTCACTTCACTGTTTAATTGTTTTCAATATTGTAATTTTTGAGACGCAAATAAGACGACCATGCTTTGTATATCACGTTTTACTTTATCGTAGCCTACTAGATTTACAATACTTGAAAAAGATCGATACAGTCGGATCGATTCTTTGCGTGAGTTTGTCCAACGCTATTACTAGTTAAAATTTATGACATATTCGCCTTGCGATTGCACTATGAACTGTCTTTTTGAATTGCATATCGGGCAATGAAGATACTGAGAGGGACAAACATTCATAGTGATTTCGTATAGTGATTTCGTATAGTGATTATGATGATATTTCATCCAATGCAGGTTTCGTCTGCTAGTTTTTGCTTTTTTTCATTCTTGGGATGTACAAAAAATGGTGCTTTTTTAACATGTTTTGGCAATAACTCGGTTTGTGTGGAAGCTATCTTATTTGTGTCTTCTACAAAGTTGTGTGTTTTAATGATATACAAATATATTTCGAACATTGATACCTTCTAAATGTTACAGTTTTTGGATATTTGAAAAAAAAAAACGAATTTTAAAGACGAGTCTAATATAAAACGTTACATATCAAAAACGAGAAGAGTTAGAAGAAAAGAGTCTTCTGCAAAGTTTTTTGTTAGAACTTTATCTATAACTTTGCTGAAGACACCATTTCTCTAAAGTGTAAGACTGAAAAGTTAGATTTTGCAGCGCCACTAGCGGTTGAGTTTCGAACTAAAACTTGTAGTCATAATTTGAGCCTTATTATAAACTAAATATCTTCGGAAGATAGTATGTCAATAAAACCATTATTTGGAGAGTAAATGAATTAAGTTCACGTTTTTGAGCTCTCGTACCACTGTGCATTATAGGGAATGCTAATTTTTCGGGGTGCTGCAATTTTCAAACTGGGTGTTGCAATACTCAGCGAAGCGATTCCAAGCTTTGACGGGTAGTGTACGTCGTATAATTATTTGAAAATAAACCTAAAACATGTGCAAAAATAATATGGAAAAAAAATCCGAAAATATGGGAAATAATTTTAATAGTCGAAAATTGGCGGCAATGACATAGAAAATTTGAATTTGTGTACAATGTTTTGAAATTCTTGAAGAATACTATTAAGCAATCAAAAGATTAAATAAAAAATCTGTTGAATAAGGTGGTTATTACAGGAAAAAACAATAAAAATATCAGAAGGGTGATAAAAACTTATAAAATGAACGAGAACTGGTAGGAAATATGAAACAACAAAAAAAAAAAAAAATGATCCAGAATTTGTTAAGATAAGAACGTATGCTATCATAATAGGAATCAAATAAAATAAGCAAAAATCGTAAAACACAGAAGTATGAAGAAAGACGAAAAAATGAAAATTATTTGATAAAATGTATGTCGACTAAGTATGCAAATCGATATCCAAAAATGTCGAAATGTAAAATAAATGACGCCAAAAATTTGAAAAAAAAAAGTTTATGAAATACAATGTTAAATTAACATGAAGTACATAGCAATGAAAAATCAAAAATGAGAAACGTCACAGAAAAATGTTAAAAAGACATGAAGATTCATTAAGCAGACAGTATGTGAAGTAGAGAGAACGGAAAATAAGCGAACTGGAAATATGATACAGATGCGGAAAAATATACCGCATCCTGGCGGGTTCAAGTCCCGTCGGGATGCGGTATATTTTTCCAAATCTGTATCATATTTCCAGTTCGCTTATTTTCCGTTCTCTCTTCTTTACATACTGTCTGCTTAATGAACTTGCGTGTTAACGGGAAAAAGCGTTGATAAAAATAGAAATTCAGTTCGAAAAAGACATGAAGATATCGCAAAAAAAAAAACAAAAAATTCTTAAAACTGTCTAACTGACTAGTTTAGACTGTCTTATCAAAAAATATTCAAAAGACTAAAAATGTCGAAAATCTGAAATAATCAAAATTATAAAATTAAAACAAAAAAAAAATGATAGAGTCATTAGAATATCACACAACAATTACTAAATATTGGTATCAAAAAAAAAATTAAATAGGCTAAAAATGTTAAAAAGCCAAAAAAATAACCTTTACATTAGAAAAAGGTAGTAAAAAATCAGAGCTAATCATCGAAAGTTGTAAAATTATTGAAATTGTTAAAAGCGGCAATAATATAAAAAATGTCAACGTAATGACGATAGCATTGAAAATGTCAAAAACTGTCGACAATATTGAAAACCTAATAAATGTCGAATATTTCAAAATTATTTTAATAACCTGTAAAATAATGAACGAGTATAATAAAAAAATGTTTAAAAATTACAGTAAAGATAGACGAATTGTTCACGCGGATTCAAAATTTAAGCGCTATTTACACAGATTTCGAAATTCCTGTGATAATTTAAACGCGGTTTCAGAGTTTGGCTGATTTTGTAAAACAGATACAGTAAGGTCGCTTTTTACGCGTTTTTTTTACGCGGGCTGCTTTCCTCCATTACTCAAAAACGGTACAAGATACCGACCTCATTTGAATCACGTTTTCCGTTTTAGGCCACGAGTGATCATATATCAGTTTTCAAAAAAATTCACAAATTCTGGTGTAAATACTCAAAATTTAAAGTATTGAATTTTGGTCTCTAGATTGGCCACTATCATATTCAAACGAGGTTTAAACGTTTTAGGACGGTTTTCTTTGTTATATTTGCAACTCAAAAAAGTCGTTTTTTACGCGAGCCCATACAAATTTGGAACGCATCCCCCGCGTAAAAAACGACCTTAGTGTACTTCAAACAAGTTTATTTTTACGCGTCATATTTTTATTGGGTTTTCCCTAATATTAACTGATTTACCTAACCTTCTATTTTCCCCCTGATTTTTACCTTGAATCGCTGGTGAAATTAACACTGCTTATTAGTCTCTTTCGAAAAGATTTAAAATTACCAATTTCAAAAGTTGAATAAGAAAAAAATGGTAAAAATAATAAAAAGTGCAAGAATCATACCAGCAATAGACAAATTTATCAATACTAACGAAGCTGTTGGATAGAAAGCATTTGCAGACTTTGCGGTGAATTTGGACAAATATTACCTAACATTATTAACCTTATTATTATCAAGCTGATTTATATTAGATAATTCTTCTTGTTCATTTAATTGTATCTCATCAATTGGCATTTCAGCTTGGTAAAAAAAGATAATCTGAATTATCAGTGTAAAATTAAATAATCTATCGGTTTTCAAATTTAATAACAAATCAATTTTTTCCCCAGATCGCCTGTACTTCGTGGCATTCAAGAAAGAGTTCAAGCCACGCGGGACCTCCAACACGCACTACTTCACCATCGACGATGAGCTGGTATACGAGAACTTTTACAACGATTTCGGGCCACTGAACATCTGTATGCTCTACCGGTACTGTCAGCTGCTGAATGAGAAGCTTCGGTCGGCGCAGCACGCCCGGAAGAAGATCGTCCACTACACCTCGGTGGACGCTTCGAAGCGTCTGAATGCGGCCTACCTAATTGGGGCCTACTCGGTGATCTATCTGAAACGAACCCCGGACGAGGCATTGAAGCCACTAACCTCCGGCTGCAATGTGCTGACGTACACCAAATTTTGCGACGCTTCGTACGTCTATTCCGGATACCGGATATCGCTGTACGACTGCATCCACGCGGTAGCCAAAGCCCTGGAGGCGGGGTTTTTCAACTTTGACGATTTCGACTCGCAACAGTACGAACACTACGAACGGGTCGAAAATGGTGACTTTAACTGGATCGTACCGGATAAATTTTTAGCTTTCTGTGGCCCCCACAGTAAGTCCCGGCTGGACAATGGATATCCGATTCATGCTCCGGAAACATACTTTGAGTACTTTCGGGAGCACAACGTTACCACAATAATTCGGTTGAATGTGAAAATCTACGACGCAGCTCGATTCACCGTTGCTGGCTTCACACATCACGATTTGTTTTTTGTTGACGGAAGCACGCCGAATGATGCGATTCTGAAGAAGTTTCTTGCAATCTGTGAACAAGCGGATGGAGGCATTGCGGTGCATTGTAAAGGTAAGTGATGTCGATGATTTATTGAATCTATCTTATAATGTTAATATTATAAAACTATTTTTAGCTGGTCTGGGTCGCACGGGAACTCTCATCGGAGCGTACCTCATTAAGCATTACAATTTCAATGCTCTAGAGGCCATAGCTTGGTTACGACTGTGTCGGCCCGGCTCGGTTATCGGTCATCAGCAGCAGTGGATGCTCAGCAAAGAGGCATTGCTAATGAACGAAGGGAATGCATATCGTAAGCGACATGCCATTGTGAAACCAATCAAACATCAGTACGGAATTTACAGCGTGAAACAGCACGCTGGTAACAAGGAGCTTGAAAATCAACAGCAGCAGCAGCAACAGAACAATTCCACAACCGCGGTTCGAAATTGTTTAGCGAATTCCGACTCCTCGTCCTCATCGTCAGCCTCATCTTCTGCGGCAGTCACACCGGTAGCCACCAGTAAGGTAACTCCGGATGGACCCACTAGTTGCCGCGTGCAAATGTTGCTTAAGGAGCGCGTTAAGGGAATTTCTCATAAAGTTGATACTATGCGATTGAATGATGAAGACGAGCAGCAGACTAATAAACTGAACAACAATTTTGACGGTGGAACAGAATCCATCTTATCCTTGGACGTTGTTGATGGGATAAGGGAAAGGCAGCCCTCGAACCAGCTCAGTGTCGACAGGAAGTGTGCAACTATCCCGGCTACCCGACGGTCCAAAGCAGTTCGGACGAGCCGATTGATTACCCTCGAACAGTCACAGCAAACGCAGGGCGACAAATTAAACCAGATTAAGGCGATGCGAAGGAGACCATCGCGGTCGGCAAATGTCATAACGCAATGGTGAGTTGGTTTTACTTCTCTTGGTACTAATAAACGGTGGGTTGAACATTTGGGAACAGACCAACGCTTCAGTTTCGGATTCGCTTCTGCTGCACGCACAGGTGGTGAGTGAGAATGGTTCTTGATTGCCTGTTTCTTTTAATGCAATCTCCGATAACGCTGCACCATTATCACTCATCGCTTACTGCAGTCTAAATTTCATGCGCTAATTTGACTAAAATTCACCGAAATCATAATCACAACACGGCATCGGCTTAAGTCGATGCTGTGCTTTCCGTACCAACTATCTACCACTAATACTTTAATTTTGTATTGTTTCTCTAATGTCTTTTCTCGGCTGCGCCGCCATAAAACAAACTACTTCCTGGGGTTATCTTCTCTGCAATGGTGCTCACCTGTACAATCATAACATTTCCACACATCTTGCTAACCTCAGTCATGACGAACCGACGCCCACTACCAATCGGTTCAATCTGAACCAACTACAGCAACATTACAACCATCATCATCACCACCATCATTGTCACAATCACCATCATCACACACGTGCTAAATCTCAACCATTCCGCAATACTACCGCTATTAATCCGAACAACAATGCCAACAACAACAACAACAATGTCATCACCAACATCATCAACAACAACAGTGAGCGTATCGTCGCTACTGCTGCTGGTGCTGCTGTAACCAGTGTTGCCAGTGTGCAAACCAATAATCTCTTGAATCAAATCGCCTCCAACTGCGTTCGTCATTCGTCATGTACGGTCTCGGATGCAGCAACGGTGGTGCCATCAAAACAGCAACGGCAATCTTCCGGAAAGAAAGTGCCACTAGCGGTAGATTCGTCCGACGAAGTTCCTGCCTCGGTTGCTACCCGTCTTCGGACGGAAGCGCCATTGGAAACGGTGACAAGCAGCACTAACGCCGCTGTTCTTCGGGCAGATGAGTCGCACTCTGCGACACAACTGATTGAAGAGACCGGAGAGGAGCCGATAACAACAACAGTTAGCAGTAGCAACATCACTAGTACTAGCAATACTAACAACGGTGGCGATACGACAGCAAAATTCAATACTACTTCGCAAGCACCCAAAAGCACCACAGTAGCAGCGGCGGTGAGCACCGGCAGTGGAACGGGAGGAGGAGGATGCTATGCGACAACCAACCTGTTGGTGCCGTGTTCGGGCCGGCAGAACAATCGTCTGTACAGTAAGAGGTGAGTTTTTAATTCATTCGAGTTTTTTCATCAGTTTGATCATGTGGGCTTATATGAGGGTAGTCACAGAATTTAAAAATATATATTCACTACTCATCATTTCTCAGTAAATTTGACAAATGAAGCAATCTACTTGATGATAGCAAAACCGGGGCATCAAGTTCATTGTTGAGAAGCTTATTTACAAAAGTTGCTTGTTGAATCTTTCGACGACTATCCAGTCAGGTCATCTTCCAACGCCTGTTACTATTAGCCAGCAGATTTGTAGGAAGTTACCAGGCCTGAACTCGGCGAGAACTCGCACGTCCAGTAGGTACGACTTCCGCTGATAATACGCCTTTGGATCTCACCTTGTCCTCAGTTACCAACGAGCCAAGATAAACACACTTATCGACTAACTCAAACTCATCGCCGTCGATCGAGGCGTTGTCGATCGGCTCTGGATCGGCTGGCTAGCATATAATTCGTTTTAGACGTGTGACCACTGACAGTACCTAACAGTCCCGGACCAGCAGCGGGAGGTCGCCTAGGGGTGGTGAGGATCTAACCAGGGACAATCGAAGTACCTGGAAGCACCTAAAAAGCTACGTCATTTATGAATGTTCTCTTAGTAAAGTCGTGTGACAACGGCTTGAAACAGCGAGGTGGTACCCGGTACCGGAGCCTCCGTCTCATAAAACCTGGCAGGCCTTTCAGTAAATTTCGAGTTCATTGCCTGGTGGAAACGAGGCAGGAATAGGATCAAATATTCCTGACTTCCGCCAGTCGGGGGAGTCATAGTTGCTCATAAGGCGCTATGACTGCCTACCCTAGGCATAACCTCACTGCTCCGGCGTAGACCACCATGGGACAACATAGGCGACTACTCCACCATGGACAAGGATAGCGGCTGGGAGGGGGACCCATGTAACACAAGGATGAATCTATCGAATACAAAAGCTACGGGTGCGGAGGGATTATTAAAACCCTTCGCGCGAGGTGGCATCCAGCGGTCCCGCAGAAGCCGATGACGGATACGGCAAAGCTTGGAGGTGGAAAAACGGCGAATTCGTCCGTATCCACACCATACATATCGGTCGACGGTCCCTTGCTAATCAAGGCCGTCGAAAAGAGCATGAACACACAGCAAAGAGTGGCGGCGCTTTCCGAACAACTTTGCTCTACGGGGCAGGTCTCTAAGCGAACGAGGCAGTTCCCGGGGGAAGCGGCCCCCGGAACAGCAAGAAACGGTTGGCCGTGCTACTCCCGCGGGATAGAACACCAACCGGTTCAAGGTCCGCCGGGAAACCGGCCGAGGTGGAGGCTACAGGCAACCCTTGGACTACCGTGGAGGGCAGGATGCGACGGAAAGGAGGTGCAAGTGCAGGCACTCATCTCAGAGGTGACTCTCCAGCGTCCCGGCACATTTCGGCTCGCGGCACAAAGCCTCTGCAAGATGCGTTGAGTGAAAATGATGGAGCTGTTCCAGCGCTGCAGTTTCCTGCCCCTCCAGGCGGCGGATTTTCTCCCGGAAGATTTAGGTTCGCTGCATCTTCTTCTGTCTGTGTCTTTCTACATTCTGACGAGTGGCACTGCGCATCTTAGCCGTCCGCGCAGTATTCTCCTCATCCATCACCCTCCTACAACCACTCGTTTCGTTGGGTTCGTCTAGCATGCCCGATAACGTTCTCCGCTACGCTATTGAAAGCTGTTAATGGTGTCCTCGAGAGGAGTTTTCTGCAACTAGTCCTCTTCCGGCAGCACACCTTCAAGCAAATGCGCGTAGTTTTCGGGGACGTTAGGTCGCGTGAGATCTAATCGGGGCGGGGGTTGGAACCGAATATCGTTAACAACGGAGAGTTTTGGGCGCATCTTAACCATCACCAGGTAGTGGTCCGAATCGATATTAGCGCTCCTACAGGATTTGATGTCGATGATGTCTAAGAAGTGCTAATAATCAATCAGAATGTGGAGTGAAAATGCTGTTTTTGTCATTTTCGTTTGTAGTGTCGAAAATTTGCAGCCCTGCCTACAGGTGTTGGAGGTTGTGCTGGAAGCAAGTACTACGCACGGCCATATTGTTGGAGACCTTGATTGGACTTGAGACCCATTGGTCAACTGGTGCGCGCTTAACCTTCCAATCACCAGTTTGTATTCCTCTGATCTGTGCATTGAAATCCTCGATGGGCAGATTTTGAGGGGATGGTCGTATTCACGTTCCAACTGCGCGTAGAATTCGTCCTTGTCGTCTTCCGTTCTTCTGAGATGAACGTACGTACCGTTGAGCCTCTCCAGCACATCTCCTGCAGTGCTACGACGTCGATCCTGTGGAATTTCAATACTTCAGAGAGCACTCGTGCGCTCCCCTGGAAATTGAGAGATCGAAAGTTTCGTTTTCGTCGCGTGGGTCTGTGCCGATTGTTCCAGTCCAAATTTCTTTGTGAGTGACTCCTCCCAATCCTAAGCTGCATTCCGCCAGCTTCGTAGTCTGCGTAGGGTTCGTAAGTCTATCAAATTTTAGCGGTGTGGACGATAGATGGTTCCCTGCCTCTGCGGTTCTTGGTTCATGCGCCTTCTCCACATTCTGTTCATCTGCATTTCGGAAATGGTACGCATTATCTTCCGTTTGAAGAACGCGAGGCTGCGTTGATCTTTCACAAACATAGTTCAGGTCTTTCGGTCTAATCAGTGTCCTGTAGATAGTCAACTTGGCGCACCGGCGAATTCTACTCGACCAGAACGTCCCTCGAAGTCTATAGAAAGTGTGATTTAATGCGTCATAATGCGTCGATGACTTTCTCTGCTGATCTCTTTGTTGCTGGTTACCAGTGAACCCAGGTATACTAACTCGTCAATCACCTTGATATCATCACCACCAATCTGAAATCGAGATGGGAGGTTAAATCAGGGGCTGTCGTGTGCTGCCTGTGTTGGAAGGAAGTTGCCGTTCAAGCTGCTGCACATATTTACTTGTGTCACGTAGTCTTTGTGGGACCTGTTCAGGTTCTCATGGAACTGTCGAGTGTTGTTAACTTGGCACAGCTATTCCATCGCAACGCGAACACGGTCCTCTAATTGGCGCTTCTTCTTTAGGAAAATTGAGTTCTGGCTGTGCTCATCGGTATCGTTCCATATGTACAATGTTCACGCTTTCTCACCTGTGCTACATTTCGATTAACTCGATCAATTAACTTGCATTCGCCGTTAAATCAGTTGTTTCCAGGATCCGGAGGCCTTGTACCAAGTATCGTTACAGCAGTACTACCTATGTTGAATCGAATGCTCCTCCTATCGCCTTCAGGAGAAGCTGCGCCAAGAAACTTTTCCGTTGGTACCGCTGTCTCCAGCTGTAGGGAATATATCTGGGCAACCCCGGGACCCCGTGGTTGCTCAATATTTGTTTGACTTTGACGGATAATACATCTTCGAGCGCTTTGAGGGCATTCTTACAGCTACTAGATAGTGGTCCGAAGCTATACTCACACTGCGGTGGGTTTGGACGTTGATGATTAGAACGTGGGCGATTTGGCTTTGGTGATCTTTAGGTGGTTTTGTGGATATATTTTCGGTGCAATAAGGTTTTGCGGGCTGCTTTGTACATTACCTCACTGGTTTGTACATTACCTTCCGTCCTACCTGAGCGCTCATGTACCCGATGACGATCTTTCCGTTTTGTTGCGATCTTTTTGTTTAAAAACTAGCCCTCAATTTTCCTTAACCAGTACTATGAAACCGGTTTTCAACTCATTAGTAGTACTACAACAGCCTGCTAACCGCTTTTCCATACCTTCTTTCCTGTCCAACAAAGCCTCTGTAGCTCAACTTCGAAGTTGCGCTTCTAACACGGTTACCGGACAGTTTTTTGAGCCGCCCCTCTTTGGTGGTGTACAGATCCTCAGGGTTATCAACCGATGATCGAATTTGAGGTTTTCAAGCAGTTTTATTCTGTAAGAAATATAGTTGTTTTTTCCTCTGTCCTGTAGGCACAATGAACGAACTCTCGAAAAATTTAATAATGAACAATAATTCACCCTTCTTCAGGTCTGTAACCGCCAACCAGCAGATACAGCAGCAGAGGAACAAGAAAAACTCCCAAACCATGGCAGAGGTGATCCTCACAACCCAACCCGGTTCCGGTACCGGAACGAACACGACGACATCGACAGCCACCTCGACTAACCCCACCGTCATCAAATTAACAGTTAAGGACGAGGTAAAACCGCGGGCGTCGGTTCGAACGGGGCGAAACAACAGCCTGGAAAGCTACCACCATCACTATCAGTATATTAACATACCAAACATCATCACGTACAAAAGGGGTCGTTCGAAGATACCAGCTTCGGCTCGGTTGAGATCCAGCATGACAGTGGACGGTGCCTCCACTGGAGCCGGTAAGAAGGACGATCCTGATTCCGCAACCATTCAGTTGATACTCAATAAACCTGTGACGCGACGGACTCGAAACTCGGGTGGAGGAACGGCACCACCGCAGCTGGTCGGTACGGCGTCTCCCGCGAATCCGGTTACCGTTGTTACGGCGGTTGATGAGCTAAACGGCAATGGAGGTTAGTATACTAACTTTATCGTTAAAAATGGTGCATGAACAAATCAAAATTTGTTTTTCAGCTTCACCCACAACAATTGCACTAAGCGGAGAAGATCGGAAGAACAATAACGGTGACATCAACCTGGAATTGACGTGCCTGGCCGGCAACAGTAGCATCATTAAGCGTAACAAACGATCTCGCAGCAGTACAAAGATAGAGAAAGAGAAGCAGGACGAAAAGGGTAGCAAGGTGCTGCGTAAAAATGGTGGAACAGGTTCGGGAGGAACTACCGCCAGCGGCATTCCGGTGGCGACAGGTGCAAAAGTGACATCCGAATCCTCCAAGGGAGCTAGTACCGAGAGTATCACATCGGCAGCCAGCACACCCACGGCCAGCCTCACACGAAACACCTCCAGCAGTAGCTCATTGAACCGGAAGGCGGGTGGGGCGGTTGGAACAAAAATTCCTTCCGGCGTACAACAGGAAAGCTTCTCTGCCACCGGTTCGCTTAAGGTGCGCAAAAAGTGAAAACCCTATTAAGGGTGGGGTCGAACTTTTCGACGCACGATAATAGCATTTTTGTTTGTTCTCACACTGATCTTAGATTAGTGACAGTATTTTTATAGGGGGGAGGGGGGGGGGGGGGGGTGGAAGACGCCGTTGTTGTCGTTACTATGCGAGGGGCTAAGGGAAAAGTGCAGAATTGAGTTCTGTGATGTGTAACACCGTTTGTATTGTATTTTTTTATTTTTTTTTCTGTTTATTGCTTTGACATATTTTTGGTCAACAAAAATATTTAACTATCGCAGTGCGATTTTATTTTATGTACTAAATTGTTACTAACTATAGGCCGATCGGCCACGCAATATATTGAACTATAAGGTTTATTTCCTAGCATTAGTCAGAGCTTTAAACACGTTATTCTATTATTTCTTTGCTTAGAAAGTGAAACCTTTGCCGGTGCAGAAAACATAACCAGTTTCTTTTTATGATGTTCGGCTTCAAAAAAAAACTCATTTCCGAGCGTTTCGTCTATGCCGACTTGAGCCAATATTCCTAGATTAACTGTTCACAGTTTCGACGGATGGTCTCCTGCCATAATATTATTTAACGAAAAACACAGATGATTGTCATTTTTTTGCCAAATTAGGAAAAGAGTTTGTAGAATCGAGTGCTCGCAATAGACGGTTAATTGTAAATACAAATTAAAGCAGAAATGTTGCTTGAAACAAAAGCTTAGATTTCAGAGTACAAAGTTGAATCTGCGCCACCAATAGCTAAATACTGTGCGAGTCATAACAAACATTGACACTGTTACTCGTGAACTCGTTCCCGATGATAGATGCGACTTCAATTAAACATACAATTAAAATGAATCGCAACCGCAATCGCTTTTCTAGAAAGCTTAAAGAGGGATTTTAAGTTCAAGTTGTAGGGTTTTGCCAACTGGGGAGACAAGTTTGTGTGAAATCCCTCTAAAGCAAACAGTCTTTGCAATCCGTCCAAAATCTAGTCGCTGGATTTTGTAGGGTTTAATCGATAACCACGACCTAATGAACACAGTAGCGGATGCTTGTTTGTGTTTTTGATAAATTTATTTAGATTTCAATTAGAAATGAAATACATAAAAAAATGATCCATTCCAAAAACGTTTTTGGGTATTAAAATGTTGCCTTGAATGGCAAGGCAAATAACAGTCTCGATTATAAACTTTGCTGTGTACGTCCAACAAAGTTTCAAATTTTGATAAATTTACGTCGCAGTGCGATCCATTAGAAATATTCACATCTCACTAAAGGACTGTCAAAAGTCTGTGCGATCATTTCCGACTGTTAGGATAGCAAGATCGCTGATTTAGGTTGGGAAGTTTGTTGGCAGAGAACTTGCAATTAGTGTTAAAACAAGTTGCTGTTTTTTGTTTGTTTGTTGTGCGAATTATAATCCAAATTTATTTTAAGTTTTGCTCTTAGTTACGTTGTGCCATCTTGGAGGAATGCTGAAATTTTAACAAAATCTGACAATATATGATGCAGTGTAACATGATGGTACAGCTCTAGGCTCTAAAAGTGTGCTTTTTGGTGTTTTTTCCTTTTGTTAAGACACGTGTTTAAATAATCTTTTTTCGTACTAAGATTTTACTGTTAGCAATAAGTTCTACACGTTGTTTTCCTCTTCCAAAACTATCATAGCAATTTTTGTTTTATTTTATTATTAGCTTTCGGTTATGTTACGATTAATGTTCATCTCCTGTACTGTAGAGCGTCACTTAGAGAAAATCGTGCGCAGCACGAATCGCGATAACCAAAAAAGTCAGTATTCACCAAGTCTCGAAAAGCAAACATATAAACACGTAATCTCTAAACAAGTATAAATTTCTGGCCTCAGCCGTTTTTTGTGGTGCGATATTAAATATGTATAACAAACAGAAGAACCGTAATTGCTTATGTACAACGTACTTACTCTTGGAAACAGAATATAAACTCAATGTATTTGAAATGTAACAATCACATTTGAAGCCGTGTAGTGAGATTGTTGTTGTTTTATAGGTCCTCTAAATCAGATGCCTATCTACAAAGTAAGTGAAAATTATATATACTACAAATCGCCATATTATAAAATCACACCGTGAGAAAGTTGTCTTACAAAGCGTATATAACAAAACAAAAACATAAAAATGAGAAATATAGTATTTAACATCACTAATGCTGTGCAGACAGTGAACGATTACAGCGTATCATCGTTTCAACCGAACCTTGCAATAAGAATAGCACTTCGTGTCACATTCACGCAAAACAGAGAAATCATGCAAAACAGGAAAAAATAATAAAACAAAGGTAACACAACACAAAGCACTCAAGAAACAAAAAAAAAGAATCGCACCCACAGACACAAAAACAACAATATCAATAGACTATTAGTAAACTGGTAGTGATGTACTAAAAATAAGGCTTATTGAGTATAACAGATAAAAAGAGAAAATTTCTAAATTAATACGTATATGTATGTAACAAAACTAAAACAGAAAACACACACGACACATGCACACAAAACATAAAAGTGATAAACACACTATTTCGATGCTTTTGAGATGATGTCTGCAAGATAAAGAGAGAGAGAGAGAGAGCGAGTATCAAATTAAGAACGAATATGATGAAATGAGTACAGAAAAATGCAATCAACCATACAATTCAAGTGAGGCTATTTATTCTTGAGGCTGCATGTCACGAAAGAAACATCCGTAAGCTTATCTGGTGGAACAAAGCGAGGATCTTTTCATGCTGTAAATGTTTTATTTTCCAGGAACAAAGAATCAACAAAAACATGTTAGTGATGTGATGGAAAAGCTCAATGGTCGAAACTTAAGAGAAACAGAACCAACCAAAAGAAACATGGTTAAGTACAAACTCTGCAAAAACTAGGCTTAACGAGGTCTTGGTTCACAAGATTAGGAAGTGGATAGCGGCCACCAGCCAGAAGAGGTCTCGTTGTCTAAAAATCCGAACAAAACTCGCCTACTACAAGACGCTGATTCTTCCAGTGGTGTTGCACGGCCTGTTGAAGGAAGCTGACCTACGAACATCCAGCATCTTTAAGCGTGGATTCCAACAATCAAACTTTGGTGGTAAGCTAAGAAAATGTCTTTTAAATATTTAATTTGTGTGAAGGCAGGTTATAAGCCCAAATTAGGCGGATGTGAGTCGGCGTTACTTATTGTTACATAGGGGGAGGGGGCTAGCTGAGACAGTTACGTAACTGTAATGTTTGCTCAAAATTAAGAATTTGGAGGGGGGTCGGGTTGTTCAGCGTTACTTAATTTTAAGAGAGGAGGTCATATCGAACGTTACTTATTGTTACATAGGGAGGGAGGGGGTCTGAAATCTAGATCTTTGGCGTTACGTAATTTGTGTACGACGCATCACTCATGGTCTTAGCCCTCAGGATTCACTAAACGATAGTATTTTGCATAGAAATCAGTGTACGTACTGGAAAACAAAATTTTTAAAACTATGAAATATGATTTTAAAGAGAAGAAAACGTTTGAAACAAAAACATCGTTTACAAAAAAATCAATGTTTCAAATTTTCAACAAAATAATTTTAATCAAGTTAAAAAATGTATCGCAATGAATTTTTAGAACAAATAATCACAAATTTTTTAGAATTTATATGGGCAGTTGTCCACGGAGGGGTAAGGGAAGGGGTAAAAATCATCAAAAATCTGTCCACGTGGAATGTGGATGGCCCCTAACGAGTTTTTTCGTATTAATTTATGTGCTGATATAATTTTTTTGAACAAATTGACGATATCTTAAAACATTTTATACAAGCTTCGGTGCTACGTAAAAATGGTATATCAACGTTGAGATGTATCAATACAACTCAAAATGTTTTTTAAATTCAACAAAAATTTTCAAAAAATGTGTTGAAAAATGAAAATTTTTGGAAAAACCCCTGGTGTTTTCAAAGCTCGATCGTTTTATTTATTTTTTATTTTCTCTTCATAATATACGCAACATCAAGTTTCATGTTATCAAGCAACCATCTAAACTATTTGTGTTTTTCATCCTTACAATGCACAGTGTTACAAAACAACAATTTGGGCGAAAATAGAGTTTTCAATACAGTTTTGTGCTTTTAGAGCCTAACTCTCTATGGAGAAGTTGCTTCTTATAAGTGGGTCCACATTT
Organism: Wyeomyia smithii; assembly: GCF_029784165.1. NCBI lineage: Eukaryota > Metazoa > Arthropoda > Insecta > Diptera > Culicidae > Wyeomyia > Wyeomyia smithii. Next base: position 53,912,312 of record NC_073694.1, read on the forward strand.
AAAAGGAAGTGAAGAAAAGGGTGGTCTCAAAATCAGCAAAACGAAACGAATGAAATGTTTGTTTCGGGCTAACGTTTATTGCTTTTAAAGAGTGTTACGGTCAAAAATTGGTCAAACAAAAATGTGTGCAAATCGGTCTTTTTTCATTAAAATACAAATCATGTTTCTTTGTCAAGATTAATTCGTATAAAATAAAGAAAAATATTGTCTCGAGCTTCCTTCTCAGTGAATGCGAATTGCCGGACCTTTCTCTTGACTCCCTCTATCAAGTTTTCTACAGCCTTCTTGGTTCTAGACAAGGCGCTACCCGGTATGGAAACTGCCATACAGCTTGCCCGTTTCGATGTTGACAGTTGCCATAACGGCGAGCGCATTGTCTCCTCGTTATGTATAGGCTCGCTAGAACAGATGTCCTGCCTTCGACAACTTCCTGTGTTTGAAAATCTTTGCCACCTTTTCTTAATATTCCTGTCCAGAAAACTGTTTCTACATTGACATGAGTTTCATCATCCTGTACTACGCAATCGAATTTCGTCAGCATGTTCTCGTACAGGTTTCGCGATCGTTGTCTGGCCGTCATGTTTTCCTTATCGTCACGGTTTGGAGTCACCACCTTTCTGTAAGTCGACAGTCCTCTCTCGTTTTTAACTCCTGACTTGCTTGCGAAATTTCGGACGGAAAGGTTGGGATTCCGCTTGAAACTGGTACTCGACAAACGGTCTCCACACACTTTTATTACGTTGGTGGCGGTTGATTTGACCACATTCAACAATTTTTCCAACTTGCTGTGCAAGTAGTTCGGATATTCGCGATACACGAGCAACATTTTGATACGTTGCTTCTCTTCGAAGCATTTTCACAACTGAAGAACAAAAGTCAAAATCGAATATGAGGCATGATACTATTAGCGAATTTCTTTATTCTACCAGCGCACCTCGTTTTGACCTGCGCACAAACTGCTGTCAAAACCCTTCTTTATTCGCTCGATTTTGACCCAGTTTTGACCTGCCGTGCTGGCCAAAGCGCACTGTAAAATTTGTCAGCTTCAACCCACCACCGCACGTGCTAAGTTCGTAAACAATTATCTGGCATCTCTTTCTTACTTGCTTCTTAAATGGCGATGACGTTTTATTATACCTCGGCAGTTTTGCCCGCACACAGTGGAATAAAGAAATTCGCTATATGAACACACATCTTTGAAACGAGGGGTGTTCAGGTTTTTTTTTATAAAAACACGATAAAAATCACACATTTTTACCTTTAATACCGTAACAAGAAGCGTTTTGTCGTCATTCTGAGCTCAAATTAGTATCATCTTTTTGGTATATTCTAATCAAGCAACGACTTTTGGTTTTTATTCTGAAATGATTTGTCTTTTTTTTTAATTTTTAGTCATTCTAGATCATAGGCAATTATTATTGTTTCATTTTTGATCTTCATGGTCTTTTTACCGTCACATCGTTTTTTTTCCATGCTCTGAGCAAGTTATAATCGTTTTATATTTTTTTTCTGTCTTCTGAGCTAAATTCAAGATTATTTTCTTTTGCATGCAATTGAGTTTAACTTGAGATAATTTTCCTTTTAGAAGTGTTTTCCTGTTTTGGCTTGTCCTTAAGCTTATTTGCAAACAATTTTTCGGGGGTTTCCAGGCTTTAAAAATCCAGGAGTTTGCCTCTTGATTATTTTTACAAACGGTAGACTGACAAAGAAAGCTATATATATTTTAAAGAATAATATTTTTATTGTATTTTACCAAAACAAAATTATAGTAATTTACTAAAGACAAAATTTTTAAATCTATAATTGTTGACGAAGCTACAGTTTAAAAAGTGCGAGCAGCATTTTTTACGCATTCCTGGCCCTGAGAAGCTTCTTGTCGCCGTTCTTGGAATCATTTTCATATTCGGACTTTGGAAACGTCTTTAGCAATACTAAAGTAGGTATATTTTGAGATCATATTCCTACTTTGTTTTTTCTGACCAAAATTAATTTTGGGATCATTTTCTAGTCTGATTTATCTTATTTTTCTGTTATTCTATGCACAATTTGGAATAATTTGCTGTCTTTAAAATGTTTAGTTTTTCTGGGGGTAATTAATGATCATTTTCAAACCACTTTGTTTTTATGTCTTTTCTATTTTATTTTTTGTAGTTGTGGGAGGCTTAAAGCATGGAAGAGGAAATGTGTTGATCTTTGTCGAATTTGAAATTATTTTTTTACCAGTTTGAGCCTAATGTTGGATCATTTTCCAGTATTGGTATCATTTTCGTTTCGGACCTTTTTTGCGATTACGAGCGTTTTTTTCTCTGAACTTATTTTGAAACACATGCTTTCATCGCTTGTTCTGATTTTCAGAGAAGTTTTTTACCATTTCAAGCTTAGTTTGGTATTTTTACTCTGTCTTTTCTACTTGACAGAAACGTTGTGTTGCTATTTATGTTGCTTCTTTTGCCATTCTAAGCCTATTATAGTATGATTTCCACTTAATATTTTGTTTAGTTATCTCTGAACCCAAGTGGCGTTCTTTCTTAATTTTAATTAGTGAAAAAATGGCAAAATGCTTATAGCCACGTCAATTCAAGCTTCTTGGGCTTTCTCATTCGGTCGATTTTTGAGCTTTAATTTGACCTTAAAATCGTTTTCATGAACTTTCGTATTAATTTTTCACCGTTTGAGGTAATTTTGGTTAATTTTCTTTCTTGCGTCATTCTGAGTTTGTTCGGGCTCACTTTCATTTGTGTCCTTTAAAAGCGCTTTTCCAATGTTCTGGTCCTAACAAAAAATAAATAGATAAATTTATTATCTGGGGATCATTCTTGTTTTTTTTTCTAGCCTTTAAAGATGTCGCTTTTTTCAGCTCAATATAAATCTGGTAAAAAGCATTTTACTTGGTTCTCTAGACTAGAAGGACGAATAAATAACGGAATAATAACAGCAGATTCTTACATTAACATCCTGCGGGAAAATATCAAATTTTCCTTCCTACACAAAGCCCTAACCCTCGAGAATTTATGATCGAATTACGCAAGCGTTCAAGGGTTGTGTCAACTGGTGTTATCTTCCAAAGAAAATTAAAAATGCATCCATAAAAATATCGCGATTTTTTTACCTCATTTTCTCAAATAACACGTATTTTTTTAACACGATTTTTTTTGCACGATTTTTCGTCTTCGCGTAAAATTGTTACAGTAAGTAACAGTAATGGTAACAGACTATAATAAGTTGTTTTTTACACAGTTTCATTTTCACTCGTTTTTGTTTCACATGATTTTTTTACGACGTTTTTCCAAATAACATGGTTTTACGCCGTTTTTCCAAATAACGCGGTTTTTTACACGTTTTTTTTGCACGGTACGTAGAATCGTGTAAAAAAGAACTTTGCTGTACACTAAAGCGCCTGTAGCAGGTCTTGATGGGATGAGATACACTAAGGCTTTTTTACGCGGGGGATGCGTTCCAAATTTGTATGGGTCCACATAAAAAACGACTTTCTTAAGTTGCAAATATAACAAAGAAAACGTTAAAAACCTCGTTTGAATATGATAGTGGCCATTCTAAAGACCAAAATTCAATATTTCAAATTTTGAGTATTTACACTAAAAATTGTGAATTTTTTTGCAAACTGATATATGATCACTCGTGGCCTAAAACGGAAAACGCGATTGAAATGAGGTCGATATCTTGTACCGTTTTTGAGTAATGGAGGAAAGCAACCCGCGTAAAAAAAATCGCGTAAAAAAGCGACCTCACTGTACTTTTTTGTTGTTGTTTTTCAAACACAATTTTATTTTTTTCTTTAAGTAGTACTCATTATTTAGTTTATGTTTTATAAACTATAAGTTTTCTAACGACGTTCTTTTGACCGGATAGTGAGGTTTCCTGCTATTTTTTTTTAATTTTTATTCTTAAATGACTTTCAAAAAAACTCTAAACAAAATAACTATGTAGAATTTGAGGCGCCTGAGGCACCAAGTTTTACTTTTATGGATGTGAGCGATGGTTTCATGCTAATGGATTACTTTATTGTCCATTGGACCAGCCAAATGAAATAACTCTCACTTTTACAGGAATACGCAGATCTTCAAATATCTTTGAACTTTAACCAATATTCACTATCAAACAGCCCGGAATCTCAGTTGGTTAATCACCAGACACGGAGAGGGGAATGGAATAATAGTCTGCATTCCAGTGGACACCGTAAATTTGAAACGAACGATCTGCGCTCCTCCGTTCTTAGCCGTTCGTGTCATCCATCAAATCTCAGTCACAAAAGCCACAATAATTGCACCTCAGCAATGACCAACGGCAGCAAGCACCCTCGCGGCCCTTAACCGAGGGAACAATAATACGTACGGCAGAGTAAGGCCTGAAACATGCTGAGTGCCAACGCGAACGATCGGGCGAGATCTTTGCCGTAGACTAACGAACAGCTCTACTTACGGCTGTTCATTAACCTACGACAGGAATCTCGGCCGATCGCTCGCATTGGCGTTCAGCATGACAAAGACCTAAAGCTCGATCACGAACACATACACACATACATACGAACAAGCACGCATATGGCTACTTAATGATTATAATTTTTCGAGCAAAACATAAAAGATCGCACATAACTCATATCGGTTGGCTGTCTGCAAGTCGGAGACTCTGCGCCTGTTGTTAGAGATGTGCTGCCGTAAATGAATGCTTATCAACATAACGAAGAAGATAGCAGAACGCAGAAATAATCGAGATAAAGGGACCCGTTGCACAGTGGAAAACATCTGGCCATTGACTCAAAATAGAAAGTTAGAATTTCCAATCAATTAGATTAAGTATTTTAATTCAACGTCACAAAATTACAAAACCATGTGTTTTAAATTTTGACTTTTTTTGTTTAACCAGTTGACCCACTATGCGTTGCTAGCATTCCGCCATATAAAGTTCCACAACAGAACAGCGGGAATAAACAAAAAAAAGTAAGCAACCGCTTGCTTGCTTCTTCGTTGTCAGGACAACAAGTTGCGATCAAGAACAAGATCGTGTGTCAGGAGAGGAAGAAGAACATAATGCAAAAAAGCGACAAACGTACAAAAGAACACGATCTTTCTCCCGCTCGAGAAATGGGCTCGGCACAGAAGAGAGCGCGATCGGTTTCGCGGTTTCTCTTTTGCTCAAATTCTGAGTGCTCGCATAATGAAAGTTCTGTGGGTCTGTTTTGTGTGTCTGGCCTGCGGCGGGCGCTGCGCTGGGCTGCTGTACATTAGGGTGGGACAAAAAATAAATATTAGCTCCCATGCACTTTTCGTGTTCCTTATGGGTCCTGTAACAACTGTGTAACTTTTCAGATCGATCGGTGGAACGCCTGATTTGCGCCCGATTTTTAAAGTTTCCAAACGATTTTATATGGGAAAATCCACTTTTTCAAAACTAATCCTCTAGAAATTTCCAGTTGGCTCCTAAAAATATACCAATTCATGATATTTGTTGGAAATTTTCCTGGAAATAATTCTTCTGAAGACTGTAAGGCGCTACAAAATTTGTAGAAAAAGTTATTCACCTTAAACTGATCGAATGTCTGACGAACGGCTCAACATTGAATTTTCCCAGCAACACTGCTGCAGCATGCTGCTGTTGCAAACTCAACAACGTGATGAGAAACAGTTTCGCGTAGAATTAAGCTTGATTTTTTGCTCATAGTATTTTTTGCTCATAGTATCTTCGGAAAAAATGCTTAGAATATCAATCCCTATATTTTGATAGTATTCGTTGTGTGATTTCACCCCTAAAAGTGCTTATTTCCCTCTTTTAGGGGGAGTAATCAGTCTACATTAAAACTTGATAGTTAATATATTAAGCAAGCTCTCCGATAACGAAGATAACGTGAGCAAAATATCATACCTTCAAGCTTAATCCTACACGAAAATGTTTTTCACTACGTAGTGTTGCTGGAAAAGTGTTGCTGGAAAATTTTAATGTTGAGCCGTTCGTCATACATTCGATCAGTTTAAGGTGAATAACTTTATCTACAAATTTTGTAGCGCCTTACAGTCTTCAGAAGAATTATCCCCATGAAAATTTCCTACAAATATCATGTATTGGTATACTTTTAGGAGCCAACTGTAAATTTCTAGAGGATAAGTTTTGAAAAAGTGGATTTTCCCATATAAAATCGTATGGAAGCTTTAAAAATCGGGTTCCACCGATCGATCTGAAAAGTTACACAGTTGTTACAGGACCCATAAGAAACACGAAAAGTGCATGGGAGCGAAAAAATTACACCAACGCTTTTTTCCCATACAACTGTGTCCCAGTCTACTGTACATGCGACCTGCTCGGGATCTCTAGTGTGGCGTGAAGTGGTTGGGTCAGTTGCTTGCCGAAGCCTCACCGTTTAGGATCGTTTAGGGTTTTTCTCCGCTTTCGATATCTGCGCCAGAAAACGGAGCCGTGCGTTGTCGTGTAGCAGCAGTCGGATTGCGGGGAATATTTTGTGCGACTTTCTTTGGGAACTGCGCTCTCGGCCAGAAGAAGTTTGAGAGATCGGTGGCTAGTTGTGTGTTTGAGAGTGCGTTAGTATTGAAAAGGATCGTATCAGGTTTCACGTTTTATAGCGGAGCGGACTGCAGATGTTTCGCAGTTCGAATAAATTTCGCTATGCGGTCCTCGGTGGAACTTTGGAAGTTGTCATAGTGACCTAACCTAGCAATTAAGCTATTGTTCAACGGCTAGTGGGCTTTTAATTTTAGTGGGGACACTCGCTAGTACGGTTCCCCGCGTCCAGTGTGTGTTTGTACGAATTGAAACGTGCGAGAGCGAGCACCGCCGTCGTTCCTGTGGCGACGCGATCAGTCAAAGGGCGTGCCAGAGTGAGATGCACTTAGCCAGTGATCACTACCACACGCGAACGAACGAAAAAAGCAAGTGAAGCATCAAAGCGAAGGGCTTTCGGTTGAGTGCAGCAAGTTGCCGTCAATAAATATCCAGATCCAGCTAGTAGCGACCGAATGCTAATTGATCTAAATGCGTGGTTTAGCCGTTTAGCATCTTCACCAAAGGGAGAAAGCGAACGTCTTGTTGAGGGCAAAAAGATTTACCATACTAGAAGTGTATGCTAGTTGCGATCAAGCAAATCGTCCAGTTTGGCCAGCTGTTGTAGGTTTTTACATGCTAAAAAGTGACCTCCTTCAAGTGTTGTTGTTCGGCTGGGGCGGGTTTCTTTTTTTTCAGTCGATCTTTTGGTGCGCGAAACTGTCGGAAAACAAAGAAGGAGATTAGTGAAGTGTGTTTAGCTCAAAAGCAGAGCAGAAGGGATCTCGTGTAACAAACGTTCGTTCGGTTGGTTGATGAAACTTGCACGACGAACTGAAAAGAAGGAAGCGAATGAAACAGAAAGATGACCACCGTTTGCTAAGCTTCTGAATAGCTTTTAGGAATATCAAAACAACAGGAGCAGGGCCAGAACCGTGTCTAACCGAAGAATGGTCGTTGCTTGCGGCTGAAACGAATGGCATCGAAGGTAAGTTGTTCCCATTTTTTTCGTTATTATTTTACGATTCCTAATACACTGTCTCATATTAGGTGATTATGCATTCGAAATGCTATATTGAAATAATATATCAACACAGTTTCCGCATCAAAAACTGGACTTCGGTCTTGGTCATCACGATGACCAAACCCAAATCGAGCAAGGCAGGACAGGCTGTTTGCGATCTATGTACATAAAATCGAATGTCTGTTTATCTGTCTGTCCCTTGTAAAAACTTATGAAAATGCACCGAAATCGATAAACTTTCTCGAGTCTCAAACATTGGAATGTTCTGTAAGGAATTTGAATTTGTAATAATTTTGTGCTGAATCAGAAAATTGCATATTCTTTTGAGAATTTTATGTTTCGAATCACAAAATTGTTACAAAAAACAGCAAGCGAATCATAAAATTATTACAAATTCTGCGAAAACTTGTATATTTTCAAAGTTTGAAGAGACAAAAATTTCGTGTCTTCTACGAAGTTACATAAAATTTTATGATCTAAAACTTTGTCGAAAACTGCAAAGCTTCAGCGTGTAAGAATAGAAAGTTTTTGTGGAAGCTCTTATTACACCGAGAAACTTTTCTCAAGACTGCAAATCGATTGGAAGAAGTATAAGAGCACTGAACTGTGTATTCCATGCAATAAATACATAGCAATTGAATTTTTACATTGAACCTAAGGTTATACTCAAATTGAAATATGACAAAAACACAAAAAAGCACGTCTTTTAAAATTTCAGAAAATGAAGATTTTTTGATGAACAATTCTTAGAAAAAATAATGGTTTGCTAATACTTGCTACCCGATGAGATATCTACTTTACAGAATTGTGTATTTTATTTTTTTTTTTTTTTTCAAATTGAGCGTCATATTTTCACTTAGGTACTAAAAAATCTTCTGTACTTGAAAAAAAATGACGCAATTATTCTATTCCTATCGAGAAGGAATTTGCAAGAAATTAATTCGAGCGAACTCAGAAAGTTATCACAATAAAACGTGAATTCAAGACAAATTTCGTGGTCTCTGAAACGTGAAGAGTTACAAATTTTGTATATTCTGTTAAATTTCATACAATTAAGAGGTCTACAACTTTGTCGAAACCCGCAAAGCTCTAGCGTTTAAGGGAAAGAAGTTGGCATCGCAACGTCGCAACGTAATTCAAACATCCAAATTGAAGCCCCAATTATACTAAGAAACATTGTAGAAGATCGGAAACCGATTGGCCAAACCCTGAGAGCGCTATTAACTTCGTTCTGCTAGATTCCTATCCTGGCCCAGTGTGAATGGAGGCTCATTTGAAAAAACCTATGACAAGGTACAACGCGCGTCGGGTATCCGCTAGTCAGTGTTATTCTGCAATAATGCATTGCACCGATGGCACTACCTAGAAGTAGTGTTTTTTTTTTTCGTTTCGACATGCGTGCCCGCGCCCATCGTCATAGCGCATAACGCAAGCTGTCACCCAACCTCAACCTCCGCTGCTGGTACTGCTGCTGCTGCTGCTTAGTTGGTGACTGCGACTTTATTAGATAATAGTATGGAATTAATTTTAATAGGCCAGAATTGAAAGGAGTGTATGAATTGGGAACACTCTACTCTTAACTAAGTCCGAGTCGAAGCTGCGCAAGAACGAATGAAAATTCCTGCACAGGTGAGTCCCCGGCTGGTCACCGGATAGCTGAAGGAAGGGGTGATGAATGAAACCTGAGCCCTCGAATGGCACCTGTTTCCCGGTTGCGCCAGTGGAGTGAATAATTTACTCCATTTCTAGTGACATGACGATCGTTATAAACATTCGAACACAGAGTGCTGAATCCATGCAATTGAAAAAGTCTTTTGTCAATCAGAGAAACCGTCTGCGTTTTAGTCGTTTATAATTATCAATCTTTGTGATTTTCTGTTGCCATTTTCCGCCACTGTTGGGTCAGACTACAGTCGGGGAATCTAACTAACTAACCATTAACTACCGGACCAGTGCCACTGGCTTTACTGACTCGTTCGCTGGAAGATGTGTCCGACCATCGACACTAAACTCAGTGTTACCATTTAGAGTATTTAAAACTCTACGTTAGTTTTTATTTTTTTTTTTACTGTAATAACATGAATGTTTAAAGAATTCTAATCATACGGGTTGGCCGTACCGAAACGAAAACAAAATAAGAAAAACAAAACATTCATTTTCACAGAAAAAAATTGAACTAATTATTATTAATCCGGTTTGCAGAGAAGCTTGCCATAGAGAAAATGTAAACAACTTTTTTAAAAAAAAAAAGTAGCAGCTTGTATCCAAGACACGACCGCATAACTGACGTAGAACTACGCACACTATTAACAAATACATTGTTGTAAGTGTTTCTTTAATGAGCATGAGAGCATGATTGACCGTCCGCGGTTGCTACTCCGTTATTGCCAGATCAGCTGTAATTACACAGAGAACCAATGGATGATGCTTGGGACTAACATTCATCCTCAATGTGTAAAAACTGGTGATCTTAATCTTTATGTGTACCGGGTTCATAATAACAAATATCGCGCCTTCAAATTCATAATAATCTCCGCAAAAAATATTTCGCAATTCGAACTCGTTCTGTTTGATATACCACCGAAAAAAAGGCACGCGAGAATACCGGACCTGCGACTAAATTAAGACAGACTAAAATATTCGAACATTCCCTGATCAAATCATCATGCAACTACCGAAGAGAATCTCCCATTGATGTATCTCAGCCGACTTCACAATGTTACGAGAGCTACGAAAGTTCTATCCACGTTAACGTCTCGACACTTCTATTGTTTCCTCGATGAGGTTATACCGAAAACTATATCGCGCTGATAATCTATCTGTAGAAAACACGAACTCATGGAAGGTATCTACGTGACATTCGGACATCTGTTTATGAAGTCATTATGCAACTACCGAAACGTATCCCCCATTGATTTATTTCAGCTGACTACACGATATTACGAAAGCTACTAGAGTTGAGTCCACGTTAACGCCTCGCCACTCCTATCGCTTCTTCGTGAAGTAACCCTCTTTATACCGAAAATTAAAACACGGTTATAACCAATCTGCAGAAAATGCGACCTCATGGAAGGTATCGACGCGAAGTCTCTAGATATGCTGGTTCACTATCCCATTGATCAAATGTGTCCTCTTATTGCTTATCACAATTTGTTACATTTATTTTACTATCATTGTTTACGTGTACACTAGACTGGGACACGGTTATATTGGAAAAAGCGATGGTGTTATTTTTTCGCTCCCATGCACTTTTCGTGTTTCTTATGGGTCCTATAACAACCGTGTAACTATTCAGATCGATCGGCGAGACCCCCGATTTGCGCTCGATTTTTAAAGCTTCCGTACGATTTTATATGGGAAAAAACACTTTTTCTATAAACATGTCCAGTTGGCTCCTAAAAATATGTATCATGTATTGATATTTTTTTAAGAGCCAACTTGACATCTCTAGAGAATAAAGCAGGTATTACACGAAGCAAATATTTGCTATTTTTGGTACGGATTTTATTTTGTGCGAATAAAAATCGTACCAAAAAAAGCAAATATTCGCTTCGTCTAATACCTGCTTAGGTATTGAAAAAGTGAATTTTCCCATATAAAGTCGTATGGAAACTTTGAAAATCGGGCGCAAATCGGGTGTTTCACCGATCGATCTGCAAAGTTACACAGTTGTTATGGGACCCATAAGGAACACGAAAAGTGCATGGGAGCTAACATTTATTTTTTGTCCCACCCTAGTGTACACACGCACATACACCCACATACATACGCACCTACAGCTTCACACGTACCAAAACACTTCTACAATCTCGCGCGTACACGCACTTTTGTTTCATTTAATCGTATTCAGTAAGAAAATCTTATATAATTACGTGGTTAATATAATAAGTAGGTCTGTTACTCTATGGATGTGTCACATTCACATACTTCGTCTACAAGCGCCTGTATTAGTTATCTAATGCATTGTATGAAAAACAGGGCCTCCATTTTGTCCACTTGTTTGCTCAATTGTAAAAGTTACGCGCTTAACATTCGAAAATGGATCAAGTTTTAGATGTACACGGTTCTTGTTTTTGGCTTATCACTATTCCCGGCGATGGGGATTGTTTATTTGGGGCAATTGTTAATTAGATTTTTGGAATTACACCTAAACATTCGCTATTCAAGCTGTATAGCCAGCTAGTAAGGGATGCCGCCGTGTCTGAAATTCGGATGAATCTACCCTACTATTATGACCACGTCGCCTCTTATGCGGAAGAGTTGGTATCCTCCGGAAACTCCACTGCGGAAAAGGTGGAACAATACCTCAATAAGCTGCAGACTACTGGATTTTGGAGAGGTGCCGAATCTATAAGCGCTCTGGCAAATTATTTTAAGGTGGTTTTCGTTGTACACCAGGACCATTCCAAGATCGAGTTTGCTCCGGCGATCTATGAAAATGGTTCGGTTCCTCGGCATATCGTGGGCACGGATCAGTCAAAAATCATTACCCTTGATTTTGCAAACGTTTCAATTACCCAACCTCTCTTCTGAAATGCAGGTGAAAGTATTTGGTAATGGACATACGGCACTCTTGCATTCGACAGCACATCAGTTGACGCACACTGTTCCTTCCGATCATACAATCCATCTTCTCCGTTGCTTAGTCGATGACGAGGTAGGAAATCAACCTCCATTATTCAAATAAGACGTTATAAAGAAAGCGGTGTTGCTACTCTTGTAGTGCTGGTGATCGCACTTAACATTACTATTTTCCAACATAGTTTGTGTCATAATAGTCTTCGTTACGACCCGTTTTAGGGAGCTTCGAGATTGACCATCCACATTCTTGAAGATTCCCATTCGTCAGGTTTCGTGTATGGACTTTTTGTGGCATATGGGCGGACCAACGAATAACAAAAAAGAGGGGAGGGCTTGCTATTTTGATTCGCTACGGACTCAATGCGACTCTACGGAAAAATACCTTCTCTGGGACCAACATTCATCATGCTGAAGTATTGTACCAGGTTATAGTTCACATTTATTATTATTTTATCTGGTTCTTAACTTATTTTCTTACAGTTTGCTACAGCTTTCCTTAAATTGGATATAATAAACGTACATGGACCCAGTCACGGTGCTGACAGATTCTTCAGCAAGCTTGGTAACATTGTTAGATATTTGAAAGACGCGGATCATCTTGTTCTAGTAGGCGATTTCAATAGCCTTTTGTCATGCCCGGGATTGGACTCATTTGAGGCTCAGCTTATAGGGAAATACGCCGGTCATGATCATTTCAATGAAAATGGTTTACAAATGAAATTGTTCCTTAGCATTCATGTGTTGGCTGTACGCTCTACGCAACCAAACTCTAATGGGAGCTTTAGGTGGACATGGTCTAATGGAACACGTCATAGCCAAGTGGATCATTTGCTTACGTCGCTACGATCTAAATTATTTCTCCGACGCTTACAATGCGTGTTGCCCAAGACTCTTCACTGATCACAAGTTGCTTCTGTGTAACGTTGTAGAGAGCCATCACATCACAACTACTGCTATTCGCTCGAATTCAGCAATGCCAAACACCTCCGTACGGTCACATTTTAAGGTAGATCCATCGCTTCTGCCGAGGCCAGACAAGCAAAAAAAAAGTTCCAGTCTGAACTGAGCACATGCTTTTCGACGTCCAGTCTATTCAGTCCATCAGCAATCGTAGAAGATACTTGGCAGTTTCTCAAGAAAAAGGTGCTCGAATCCACAAAGATTGTTCTTGAGAAGAAGTCGTCTGTTCCGTCTACCACGGCTTGCCGTAAAGCTTTTGCAGATGTAAAAAAAAATTTCATTCTGGGTGAACCGTTCTGTACACCCCAAATGGACTCGTAAGCTACGTGAGGCCCGGGAAAACCTGCGTAGATTCGCGACCATGAAAAAAATGAAATCGAGATTTTCTTCCGTAATCTTCGACAATATCCAACCGGAGAGCGAATAAATCGAACTTTTCAGTATCTGAGAAGATTCAGTAGAAAAAGAGATCCTCTAAACATATATCATTACCCTTGATTTTGCAAACGTTTCAATTACCCAACCTCTCTTCTGAAATGCAGGTGAAAGTATTTGGTAATGGACATACGGCACTCTTGCATTCGACAGCACATCAGTTGACGCACACTGTTCCTTCCGATCATACAATCCATCTTCTCCGTTGCTTAGTCGATGACGAGGTAGGAAATCAACCTCCATTATTCAAATAAGACGTTATGAAGAAAGCGGTGTTGCTACTCTTGTAGTGCTGGTGACCGCACTTAACATTACTATTTTCCAACATAGTTTGTGTCATAATAGTCTTCGGTACGACCCGTTTTAGGGAGCTTCGAGATTGACCATCCACATTCTTGAAGATTCCCATTCGTCAGGTTTCGTGTATGGACTTTTTGTGGCATATGGGCGTACCAACTAATAACAAAAAAGAGGGGAGGGCTTGCTATTTTGATTCGCCACGGACTCAATGCGACTCTACAGAAAAATACCTTCTCTGGGACCAACATTCAGCATGCTGAAGTATTGTACCAGGTTATATTTCACATTTATTATTATTTTATCTGGTTCTTAACTTATTTTCTTACAGTTTGCTACAGCTTTCCTAAAATTGGATATAATAAACGTACATGGACCCAGTCACGGTGCTGACAGATTCTTCAGCAAGCTTGCTAACATTGTTAGATATTTGAAAGACGCGGATAATCTTGTTCTAGTAGGCGATTTCAACAGCCTTTTGTCATGCCCGGGATTGGACTCATTTGAGGCTCAGCTTATAGGGAAATGCGCCGGTCATGATCATTTCAATGAAAATGGTTTACAAATGAAATTGTTCCTTAGCATTCATGTGTTGGCTGTACGCTCTACGCAACCAAACTCTAATGGGATCTAATGGGAGGTGGACATGGTCTAATGGAACACGTCATAGCCAAGTGGATCATTTGCTTACGTCGCTACGATCTAAATTATTTCTCCGACGCTTACAATGCGTGTTGCCCAAGACTCTTCACTGATCACAAGTTGCTTCTGTGTAACGTTGTAGAGAGCCATCATATCACAACTACTGCTATTCGCTCGAATTCAGCAATGCCAAACACCTCCGTACGGTCGCATTTTAAGGTAGATCCATCGCTTCTGCCGAGGCCAGACAAGCAAAAAAAAGTTCCAGTCTGAACTGAGCACATGCTTTTCGACGTCCAGTCTATTCAGTCCATCAGCAATCGTAGAAGATATTTGGCAGTTTCTCAAGAAAAAGGTGCTCGAATCCACAAAGATTGTTCTTGAGAAGAAGTCGTCTGTTTCGTCTACCACGGCTTGCCGTAAAGCTTTTGCAGATGTAAAAAAAATTTTCATTCTGGATGAACCGTTCTGTACACCCCAAATGGACTCATAAGCTACGTGAGGCCCGGGAAAACCTGCGTAGATTCGCGACCATGAAAAAAATGAAATCGAGATTTTCTTCCGTAATCTTCGACAATATCCAACCGGAGAGCGAATAAATCGAACTTTTCAGTATCTGAGAAGATTCAGTAGAAAAAGAGATCCTCTAAACATATATCCTCTAATATTCGTCTGGCCGATTGGGTTATGGATGACAGAGAACCTTTACTCATTCCTGAGCTACTCTTGGAGTCATCAGAACAAGCTTTACCATCACTTCCCACGCTGGGAGAAATAAAAGAAAGTGTAGCTGGCATGAAAAATGGAAAGACACCAGGTACTGAGTTCTTTAAGTATTGCGATAGCAACACTAATGACGAGCTACACTAGCTCTTGGTTAAGGTATGGGAAGAGAACCAAATTCCATCTGATTGGAAACAAGTCCTTGTTGTTCCAATTCCTAAAATAAAAAATCCCAACACTCATGGAACGCGACGAGAGACAGGACACAACACTTATTGTTCTTACAAAACATAAAAAAGGAATTTGATTTACCTTTTTAGTCGACCGGTTTCGGGCAGCGATCTTGCCCATCATAGTCATAGATCTGGTCGGACATCGTCCAGCTGATGGGCAAGATCGCTGCCCGAAACCGGTCGACTAAAAAGGTAAATCAAATTCCTTTTTTATGTTTTGTAAGAACAATAAGTGTTGTGTCCTGTCTCTCGTCGCGTTCCGTGAGCGTTATCGGGGTTCTTACGTTGGCACAAACCAATGAATATTGTGAAAAAATCCCAAATCAATAGATGATTATCGGAGGATATGCTTGAGTTCCACTGCATATAAAATATACGCTACCCGGACGAACACATTCGACTCGCATAGATTCTCTAGGATTCCTCACATTGGATTCGTGAGCGTCCTTGAAAAGCATTCCTTAAAAAAGAATCATCAGGAATGCCCTGTATATGGCTCTAGGATTCTTTAATAAGAATCGTGAGTGGGAATCCTCCGGATCGTGTTTTCGATTCCTTTCACGATTCCGTCACTGAGTCATAGGTATCCTGGGGATGGATTCTCTGCGTGTTAGTAAGGGTAGTTGGATATTAAAAAAGCTTCAAGGTCTGGTCCCTGCTATCGGCAGCCATCAAGCTGCTTTCATGCCTGAGAGATCAACGATCGATCATCTCTTCGTTTTAAGCGCATCCTCCAAGAGCGATGGAATGAAGGAAAATCGACGCTATTAATGCCCTAAGATATCGAGAAGGCTTTTGATTATGTCTCCTGGGAATCACTGTCGGCTATACGGAAGGGTAACAGTTTTCCTTTTGCCAATACATTATTTTATTTAATATTTTTCATTACTGTAGGTAAAGGGGCTTCAACACCGTTTATCAACCGGATATTGCAGTGTCTGGGGGGAGAAGAGCAGCGAGTCCTATGAAAGGGACAGCTGACCAAAGTATTTCGACGCCGTAAGGGGATCAAACAAGGCTGCCCGTTGTCTCCCTTTATTTTTAATTTGGTTATGGAGGCAGTGTTGGAATCTGTGGCAGATTAAGTATCCACTCTAAGGCTGAACCAAGACCTTAATATTACGCTTCCGATTGACTAAGGAAGATTTGGAGCTGATTCTTAGCAAAATAAGAGAGTATCTGTCGTATGTTGGACTCAATTTGAATGAAAACAAGTGCAAACTGCTGATCGATCGATTTATTGACCATTTTTACATAAAAAAGCTACATTTCAGGTTGCCAGTCTAGCAGCGATCATTTAGTGGAAAAACCGGAACCCACATTTCCACTAAATAATCGCCGCTGGACTAACAACCTGAAATATAGCATTTATTATGTAAAATAGATCAAACGAACCGTTTTGGCTCTAAAAATATTTGTTATCATCAATACCTTCCCAATATATCATTTTTAAATAGCTTCTCGAAAAAGAGTTGTGTTCCAAAAAATAAAACCAATAACACAAAAGGACATCTTTTGTCCATAGAAACATCTATGCAAAGTTTCAGCCAAATTAAAAATGGTCGATTAAATTGGCTGCCCTTTTTTTGTGGAATTGCTCTGTATAGAAACTTGGTGTAACTGTATGTCGAAAGTAGAATTGGAAATATGTATTGGTAAAAATAATTGCTGAGAAGTTTGTTTATAAACATAAATTCGGAACTATATGGTTGATGAAACTAGTGACCGTTTTGGCATTGGTACTCCATACCAGGTTTGGAGTTGACAGGAAACTTCCGAATAAGTTGAACCTCGATGAAGCAAGAGCCCCGTGAAAGCGGAGCAAATGCGCTAGCTTCCAGGTTGGAACTTTACCGATTTTCTTTAAATGATGAAGAGCAGGACAGTGTTCAGTGGAAGTCCCGTGAAGATGCGTAGTTCACTACAAGTTAAACAAAGTAGCATTTTGGTAAACGCTAGGTTGGGGTAGATAAACTGCTTAGCCTGTCTGCAATCCTGCACATGTTGCCAATGCATTGGGAGAACTCCATCCTGAGAAGACTGTGACAGACGTATCTCCCAATGCAGCTGTGGTCTTCTTACTCGAAAGCATTGCTTGAATTTAGCTCTTTTTAGTATTGTCGGCTCCTTTGTTTTATTGAGCCGTGTAAATGGATGCAAAGGACGTGTTATCGAAAGCTCCCTCAATATCAAGAAAAGCACAGACCGCTGTTTTTTATATTTCAGTATCTTCTCGATCTTCGTCACTAGGCAATGCAAAGCTGTTTCAGTAGATTTACCTTGTTGATAAGCATATTGATGCTTATGCAAGGTTAAGTCCTTCAGAAACATGCAGCGGATATAGTTCAAAGTTGTTTGTGAGAAGAGATGACGTCTGATTTATAAATCTGAAAGCTTTAGACAATGTTTTGTCTTTTTTGTCCGGCCTAGGTATGATTTCTCGTCCGCAATACAATTCAGAATGGCGTTACGAACAGTTTTTACCAGTTCCGGGTTAAGTAGGGAGGATCGATAGTCGATTCATGTGATTGACAAACTTGTGGGCTCCAGTATCTTCCTATAAATTTGTCGCAGTGCAGGGGGGGGGGGGGGCTCCGCGCATGCCAAGCCCCGGAGCTTTACTGCTCGGGCCCTTGACTGATACGATAGCCCAACGCAGGAAGGCCAAAGTACTGTGGATGGCGCCAGGTATTCCACAGGCTTCGTTAGCGACTGGGAGTTTGTTGAACCCCCGTCACTATTCATCTCTCGGCTTGGGTCGCACTCTTAAATTACTTAACGCTCATAAGGGGGAGGGGTGTTATCCTTGAGCGTTATGATTTGTTTCGTGGGGACGAGGAGGCAAGATCAGCGTTACGTAACAAAAAAATCACTGGAGAGACTCCAAAAACGAGCATTTTTATTATGCAAATTCTTCTGCGTTACTTTTTTATGAGGGGTTAGTTATTGGCGTTACCTTTCGTAACATATAAGGTGGTGGGAGTTCAAAAATTGAGTTTTTTGCGTTACGTATTTTAAGGACGCCGCCATAGGGGTTCAACCATTACCATAGGGTATAACCCAGGGGGGATTTTACGTAACAGCCATGGTTACCATCCTCTTCAGGGGCTTTGAACCTTCTGCTCCAGTTCTCAATAATTTAAGTTTATTCGTAGAGGTTAAATTAAAATCAAGAGAAACAGTACTTTAATTTGGGTTACAAAGAAAATTTATATCGATAAGCGGTAAACAGCAATTCAAAACTCGAAGAAATTATACTGCAACATATGTTAACGAACATCAGCGTAGCAAGTCCTGCAACCTTCTTTCCAGAACCACGCATGTTCATTGAACTTGATTCCCATAGTTTTCGTGTATAAAAGACAAACGTACGAAACACCGTTCCATTCAATAGTCTGAAATAGTGTATTTTCGAACGTTCCTTTACCGAAATAATTTCCGATATTTGACACCTTGTTTCCCATATGAAACAACGACAGCCAGCAAATAAGTCGGTAGTAGCAAAAAGAGTTGTGATAAAATTTTCTTTTCTTAGTTATCATGAGCGACAGATACAAAGCCACAGGTAACCAGGTTAAAAAGGCTAGGAAAGGACAAGGAGGAAAATCAGAAATAGAGAATTGTTTCTCTCCGGTTTTTCAGTAGGTTAAGCAACATACTGGGTTCCAGCCGGTTGATAATCCCACTGCACGTAGGAGAACTCAAGTATCGCAAGTCCTAGGCAAAGGTTTAATATGTCCTTTGCAGAAAAAGTTTGGTTTTGTATCTGAATGAATACTTTTTCCACTGGGATTCCAAAGTTGTGTTCATTTTCATTGCGAATCCTGTTGAAAAAACCAATTTATTATCAAAAAAAGATTGCACAAAAATTATTTGTTCATATTACAAAGATCCTCTTTCTTCACAAGCAAGTTCATAGAACAGGGTTATCCCTCATAACGTATTTCCTGTTGGCAACATGGCTAAAGCTGGCCACTGCCGTTTGACGCAATTGAGAAAAGCCATAATTCAAATTATCTGCCCCGAAATGGGTCATTCAATTTTCCCACAAAACTGTACCGCGTCAACCTGCTGTCGCGCATGTAAATTCCGTTCGGTAATCCAGTGCCAGTAGCGTAAGCCTCATTGACACCCCATACGGACGTGCTGCGGCGGCATCATCATCATCATCATGATCATAACCCCACCGGAGCTCAGCCAAACCGGACATGATGGGTATTGAGCGCGCGCGGTTAAAGCCTATTAGTTGAATTCGACTTCCATCAGCCATTTCCAGCTTCCAGCAGATCAGTTTTCATGAGGTCTTTTGCCGAAACCGCACCCGGTGTAGTGCTGTAGTGTAGTTACGCTAGATCATAAATCATTCATAAAAATCTCTGCTTCAACTTTCGCCAGGATTCCCCGCTTTCATGTTCAGCTCCCTAGAGTGATCAAAACGGCGAAAACTAGGTATTCAGAACAAATGAATTGAATTATAATCGGCCGGAATCTGCACTGCTGAAACTACCACCGGGCACGACGACGATAGCACCAAATCCCGCGTCGAGTGCACTTAAGGGGGCACGCCGTTGTCGGCTGCAATAAATGGCACGATTTATTTCAATTCACTCGTTTTGACAACTCGTGCAACCGAAATCGCGCCCGTTGACGACGTTCACGTAAGCAGAGGGGTCAGTCAGGGGCGGACTTTTAGAGGAAAACGGGTACAGTGGTCGTTTATGTTGTAATGAAAAAAAAATGGGATATTTCGATTGCAAATAGTAATTTAAAACAAGCTTTTCCTAGAAACTGTAGGAAACCTTGTTTTTTATATTTTTCTATACACTTGTTTTTTTTTACATTGATTGACTGTGCTACTCTGAATTCCTTACCAGTGATCATGACGCTGATTTTGGTACCAGATCAAACAGTGTTTTAGCCTAGGCGAGGAGAAGTAAAATATTTCGGTTTTAGTGATGCTCACGAATCACATTGATTTTTATCTTTTTTGTATATTTCTTTCTTTTGTGGAATTACCGCTGAATAGAAAAGATTCCAAGAAGCGTTTTTGACAGATCTAACATTTTCTACAAACTCAAATTTCCTAGCAAATATTTTCGAGTATCACTAAGTTTGCAATAGTTGCAAGCAACTTAACGGAGAAGGGGGGGGGGGGGCATCCATATCATAGCTGTATCAGTGTCAACCCCAAGCGGCGCTGATAAACGACGAGCGATAACTAACTGTGACATATCTGCTAGGTTAGCTTTGCTCCAACATTTCTATTTCTGCTATTCAAAACTTGCCGCCGGATCGTTCGATCTGGTTTCGCCTGGTGTGTGTTGGTCGGGGGGAGATGAGATGATGCTCCAGTAGTCAATTGTGAACTTCCGCTATAAACATTAATATGCGGTATGCTTTCGGGCCCCCCTTTTTAGTGTGGTGCATGTGAAATTGAAGTAATAATCCATCCGCAAGCAGCGCCGGCCGGTTCGGGTCGGATGTCTTTATGTTTATTTTCATTACTAACCATAAATCTGCAGGACGTTAAAACGAATCTAAAATACACCAACCTTGCCATTATTAGCCCATTCTCTGACTGTTGTTTCTATTTCCTATCTTTCAGCACACATTCGCAACCAAAAACCCACAAATGATTTCGAACTGAATCAGAGAGAGCCCCCCATCGGAACCGCTATTCATGCTTCCCAGATGAAGAAATCAAAGCAAAAACGGCTAAAACATGAACAATTCTATCCACCAATCGACGCATCCTCCTCGGCTCCGCACACTGCGTCCATACCCAGCTGCTGTCGCCAGTTGGCCGCATCATGTCCAGATTGCTACTCCCCATATTTGGCCGGCCCGTCACGGAGCGATCCCCACTGGAACAGCAACCGCTACTCACAGCAGCAGCAACAGCAAACCTATCAGAACGCTTCCCACCAGCACGATTTCCTCCGCCCGATCACAGTGGCTGAGACGACAAGTGCTTCCTCTTCCGCCGCGATCATCTCGAAGCCTACCAACATTGTCGCCACGATGGAACTGTTCGAACCACAACCTTCAACGTCCTCCCAGCAACAACGTTATTATCCCCATCAAGATTACTCATACGCTTACTATGAACCGGGAGTTGCGTTGCGCCATTCCAACGTTCCGTCCTACATCTTCGATCCTGGCAGAAGCGGTGGACCATCCTCACCTGGACCTTCTTCCTCACAGGCAACGCCTATAACTGCCGGATCCAAATCGATGCGATCTCTAGTGGCGCTTGGAGGCAGCGGTCAGCGCAATCGTTTATATTCTTCTAGAAGATCGGGAGGTGGAAGTGGGCGCTATCCAGGCTCTCCCTGTGAAAATATTTACGAGGAAATCATTCATGAAGAGAATGAACGGGCCGAAAGTATGCTACCGGGTACTCCCAGTGGGCGTCTTTCAATGCTGTCTCTGCAGCATAGCGTTATTGTTGAGGAAGAGCTCCGACAGGTGCAAAATTGTCATCGCAAAGTTCTGGGCGAATTGAATTTATCCGTCGAGGCAATGCTAATGGCGGACAGTGGAAGTGGTCAAGCGGAAGATAAGAGTGATTATCGTAGAGAAGCAAAATATTTCCGTAGGAAATCGTCCTTCGGAGCAGGCGGGCAAAGCACGGATTTAGATAGTGGATTTTCCGGTAGTAGTGGTAGCACCAGCTACATCGGAAATTTACGGGCTCTGAAAACCGAGGCGAAAATGTTATCACTTCAGCAGCAAAGTTATCATCAGTCGATGATTTTGTTCGACCGAATCGGTCAGGAAGACACCCGTAGTGTTATCAGTTCTAATTCGGCGGATCGCGCCAGGGGTGGATCGATAAAGGCAATCTGCAAGGGTAAAAATTTAAGCAAATTGTTCAGCGGAAGCACACGATCGTTACGTAAAATGCTCGAATTGGGGGAAACGTCCCGGCCCAAGGGAACTCTTTCGACGCCTAATTCGCCTACATTTGTCAAATCGAACAAGGTCGGTTTCTGGTCCGGAAAAAGCTGGGCCAAGCGGCTCTCGGCAAGCGGAGCTTTACACAGCAGTTTCGATGAAGGTAAGTGAGTGTCTGTGTTAGTTAAGTATAGTCGAATCGGACGATTTGTCGCCGTCGAGTGAAAAAAAGGGAAAAAAGGACAGCGCGCTCTGACTGGGGCTGCTCAATTGTTTTGTGTAGTATGCGATCTAATTTTAACACCATTTGAGCGCTAAGTAGGAAGTGTCCGATTTGTGGCCACGACGTACCCATCAGGCGGCATCTGCACTCTATCTGCGAACGAAGCTAACATTTGGTGCTCTTGTATATTAGTGTGCACCTTGGTTGGTGTCAGTATGGAAACCGTTTATTTTTCTATGGTTCTATTTGAAGTAGACTATAAATTTGTAACGATTCTAAACTTTATGTTCCTTAAAAAATCTCCCCAATTTGGTTTAACAAAAAAAAAAAATCTAGTAATGTATCATGTACGCTAACGTCATTACGTTGCGCGCAGGCCTTAGACGCGCCTATGCTTTTGCACTGGGTTGTATGTGACTTTTTTTGTGGCTCCATTTCTATTTCGAACCCACTATTTTGTTATTTTTCGGTCATAGAAAAATGGCGTCTTTTCATAGGCCTGGTTGCGCGCCAATGTTTCCAGCTTTCAAAAGTGAAATATAGATGACACTTTCAGTGCGCTGCCGATGAACTTATGTATGTGATGGCTGAATGAACCAAGATCATTGAACTGTAATTCTCTCATTCGTAGAGCATATATGCGCGGGAGTCTCCGACTCCTCTAGTTGCAACACGCGGCTGTTTCTCGAGCATTAAAGGTAGGGTGCAAATATTGGTGCTGCATTTCGGCATTAAAAAATTATAAATAGGCGCATCAGTACCGAAGGAATGAAATGCAACCAAGTCAAATGTAGTGTATGTTAACTTTATGGATTTATATCACAAGTAAATTTTATAAAGTTATTCAGCCTATGGATAACAACAAAAAAGAAACTGTTAAAATGGCCAAAAATGAGGGAATGTCAGGGGTTTCATTTTTTGAATCAGAGAAATTTTTTCAACCAAAACACGATTTTTTATTTAAACGGTTATTAAGCGCTGGCTTTGATTACAATTTACTAGCGGCAGAAAAAAATTTGTAATATGTTTAAAATGACGTTAGGCTTCACATTGTATGTGAATGTAGAGCAATGTGGGACAAAAAATCAACAGAATTGTGGCATTTTAGCATTTAGAATACTTATCGTTTTATAACGTATGATTTAATTGAATTTACAAATTCAATACAAACTTTGAAGAAGCAAAATACAGGTTATTTGTCTCTCTGACGTTCATACAGAACGTTTGAAGTTGCAACTTAAGAATTATTTCAAGAAAATAATGAACGAAAATAAATATTTTTATCTGACATGTCATTCTATATCAGACAAACGGTTGATTTGATTGGAATATTGTCTTCGGAAAGGCTGTAGAAAATAAAAATGCGGTTCAATAAAAATATACACTGTGAAAAAGTTTTTTCTTGTGAGCAAGATCGCGCGAAACGACCTATGTTCGAATATCGACCATTTTTGATTTGAATAAAACTTTGCACACGTATTTGGCTAAGCAAATTGAGCATTTTTCACAGGTGGAGAGATTTTTTACACCCATGAGTTACATTCTAAAAGGGCGTATGCCTTTTGGTATAGGTTTTATTCGAAGCATTGCAGCCCAGAAACCGTTGGTTGTATAGAAAAACTGTCTGAGAATGAGTTGAAGGGAATTAAAAATGCACCATGAAAAAAATATACACTGTACAAAAAAAAATTGTTTTTGACCAAAAAAAATTAAAAATAAACATTAAATATCAATTTAAAAAAAAAGAGTTGTAATTTTTTTTTATTTTTTTTTTAAAGAAACTTGACGTTAATACGCAACTTTTGAAAAAACGTCCAGGATGGAGAAATGAAAAATAATTTTTTTATTGTAGATTAATTTTTTTTATGAAAATTTTAATTTAAACATTTTTCTTAATATTTGTGTTCTGATGATTGTAAAAGATGCAGAGAGTCATTTTGAATCAAAAAGCTCTTGGTAGTAAACATTCTTAAGGCATCGGTTTTCGAGTTATTTTAAATTTAAGCTCAATAAATTATTAATATTTCGGAAAATACACGTTTTTTTTTAATTTGGCCATGGTTCTCCAGCAAAAACCGTACGTTCATTGAAATGCTTGATCAAAAATATACAATTCATTCTTTGACAACAAAACTATTGGATAAATAACTCAAGCGCTAAACCTTAGCCTACCTACACGTTCCCCCTTGCCGAATATTTTATAAAAAAATATGTTTGTCGTGCAACACTACCTACCTGTTTACTAATAATAACTGTTTGTAAAGTACGCAACCAATAACTACTGGGTTACCTATAATATCTGTTTTCGTATATAAATACGATTGCACTACTCCAGATGTGTTAGTAACAGTTTGCATTTTGTGAAGATGAATAAAGTGAAAATTTAATACACCAAGCCCAAATGCTGTAAACCCTTTCCTGATCATCGGTGCTCATCAAGCTTACGCAAATAAAACGAAAACGTTATTGCCAAATTAAAAATATTGAACAGTGAAGCTCATTTTAATACGTCTTTATCAATTTGTGATTCGTGTAGTTATTGGAATGATAGTCAAGCCACCATTCATCCCTTCGTTGTTTACTATTCAGAATCTGGAACACTTAAGAATATCAGCTTCATTATAATATCAGAAGTACTCCATCATGATACTGTTGCGGTTCAGGTGTTCATTGCCAAATTAATGAGTTTTTTGAAAACAACAATAGAGTTGAAAAAAGCAATATTAATGTCTGATGGAGCTGCCTCACAATATAAAAATAGAAAAAACTTTGCAAGTCTTTGCAAGTTCGAAACAAAATATAACGTCGATGCAGAGTGGCATTTTTTTGCGACTTCTCATGGTAAAGGCCCATGCGATGCAATTGGTGGCATTTTAAAACGAATGGCAGGAAATGCAAGTTTAGCTAAAGAACATGAACATCCCATTACAAGCGCAAAAGAATTGTATGATTGATCTAATCAGAAGAGTAATAAAAATTCATCAAACATGTCATTTAGTTGGGTATCATATGAAGAATATGAACAAGGGGTAACAGAATGGAGCAATATTTTCAAAAAATCTAAAATAATAGCTGGCACACAAAAGTATCACTCGTTTGTTCCGATTTCAGAAAATAAGATACAAACGAAGCTGTTTTCAAAAGATGACGAATCATTTACTTATGATGTATATAAAATATAAGGTGAAACTAGTTCTGTAAAGTATCTATGTCATAAAAAAATATGTTCCTAAGATAATAAAACTCGAAAATAAATATTTGATTCTTATATATATTTATATCACTTAGAACATTTAACACTTTTCTTGAGAACCGTTCGCCCAATCGTTTTGTTGTCAAAGAATGAATTGTATATTTTTGATCAAGCGTTCCAATGAACGTATGGTTTTTGCTGGAGAACCATGGACAAATTAAGAAAAACGTGTATTTTTCTAAATAATTATAATCTTTCGAGCTTAAATTAGAAATAACTCGAAAACCGATGCCTTTAGAATGTTTACTACCAAGAGCGTTTTGTTTCAAAATGACTTTCTGCATCTTTTAAAATTATCAGAATACAAATATTTTGAAAAATGTTTCAATTAGAATTTTCATAAAAAAATAAATCTACCATAAAAAAAATTATTTTTCATTTCTCCATCCTGGTCTTTTTTTTAAAAGTTGCGTATTAACGTCAAGTTTCTTTAAAAAAAATTAAAAAAAATTCAACTCTTTTTTTTTTTTAAATTGAAATTTAATGTTTATTTTTAATTTTTTTTGGTCAAAAACATTTTTTTTGTACAGTGTATATTTTTTTATGGTGCATTTTTAATTCCCTACAACTCATTCTCAGACAGTTTTTCTATACAACCAACGGTTTCTGGGCTACAATGCTTCGAATAAAACCTATGCCAAAAGGCATACGCCCTGTAAGAATGTAACTCATGAGTGTAAAAAATCTCTCCACCTGTGAAAAATGCTCAGTTTGCTAAGCCTAATACGTGTGCAAAGTTTCATTCAAATCAAAAATGGTCGATTAAATTTTCGCGTATTTCCAGGCGATTTGAAATGATTTTGCCCTTGTGTCAAATTTTACAAATGTTACAGAAAATAATAAAAAGTACCTATTCAAAAAATCTAATTTTTCACACATTGAAGTTTACAATATTTACTGTTATTCGTCAAAATTTTGTAATCCATCTAAACATATAGAAATGCAGTTCAGTCTGTCTGATCCATATAGGCTCTGAAACTAATGCACCGATAGGCGTGAAATTTTATATAAAGAGGGCCCGTAGGCCAGGAAAGGTTACTAAGATAAGTCGAGACCCCTCCCTCTTCTGTAAGGGATCCCATACAAATAAAACACAAATTTCTGCACATCTCGAAAACTAACCAAGTAAATGGAACCAAATTTGGCATGTGGATGGTTTTAGGGGTAACAAATATGTCCATGTAGATTCGACTCCCCTCCCTCTTCTGAAAGGGGGGGTTGCATACAAATGAAACACAAATTTCTGCACATCTCGAGAACCAATCAAGCAAATACAACCAAATTTGGCAGGTAAATGTTTTCAGAGGTAACAAATGTATCCATAATGTTTTGACACCCCTAATTCTCCTGGAAGGGAGGAGTTCCATACAAATGAAACACAAATATCTGCACATCTCGAGAACTAACCAAGTAAATGGAATCAAATTTGGCTGGCGAAGGTTTTTGGGGGTAACAAATATGTCCATAATAGTTTGACACCTTTCCCTCTTTTGGAAGGGATGGGTTTCCAGCATTAGAAACACAATTTTTTGCACATCTCGAGAAATAATCAAATAAATGGAACCAAATTGGATATGTTGCGGTTTTTGAGAGCAAAAAAAATTCCATGGTGGTTTGACTCCCCTCTCTCTTCTGGAAGCGAGGGTTCATACAAATGAAACCCAAATTTCTTCACAACTAAAGAACTCATCAAGTTAATTGAACCGAATTTCGCATATGGAGGCTTTTGGGTGCGAAAAATATTTTCATGGTGATGGTTTTCATGGTGATTTGACACTCCTCCGTACTCTGGAGGGAAAGGGAGGTCTCCCATACAAATTAAACAGATATTTTAACCAAGTTTTCCAGTTACCGGGTCGATGCACAGGAGCCAATACTCGACTGCAGGGGCCATTTTCAAATTTAAGGTGGAAACTTCCGGATTCTAATATGGGTGTTTCCGGGACCAAAATGACGACCAGAGGCCGGAAAATGTCTTCAAATGCCATTTTGAAATCCAATCGTGCATTTGAAGATTATAAACACATCGCAAGGGATCAGTGAATTTGGAATGTTCGAAATTATTTAATTAAACACAAAAGTGAGCGGGACGAAGTTTACCGGGTCAGCTAGTAGTAAAATGAAAACTTATCTATCTAGAAAAGATGTAGTTAGTATTTTTGTCGTTCCAGAAAAAATAAACACCACAAGAAAAAAAAATTCTCTTGAGAAAAAGTTGAGACGATGAATATAAATTGAATATCTCAAAATGTTCTCTTTTTCTTTTTACACAGTAATGCGAGTAAAAATCTACATTTTTCAAGAGTACAATCACAAAAAAATCCAGAAAATCTGTCCTTGTTAGAAACGTTACATTAATGCGCCATCATGTGACTTTTTTCCTAGTAACTAATTTTTTGTAGAAAAGGGGTTTTGTCTTTGCTCATAGCACCAGTAGCATTACTAACGGTTTTGTCTTAGCCAATGAGTGTGCGCGCTTGCTTGTAACCCAGCGGCATTACTGCCTACTAAACAAAATTCCAAAACAATCATCATTTTTCTGGACGAAAAAATTGTCATCAGTCGCACGTCTATTTGTCTGTGGTGCGATAGTTAGCATTACAAAATCACAATTTTCCGCATTTTGGTGGACGCTTATCCAATTTTCTAAACAACAATCGGTAAACAAATTAAAGAATGAAAGAAAATCGTTAAAAACTAACTGAGTTATTACTATTTGGAATTGGACAATTTTCGTTACGCTCTGGATGTTTTCGGTAATTCAATTTGAACCCTTTCCAAGAATATTACCGGAAAGATGGAATTCTGCGTAAAAAAAAAATATAATAAATTTCAGTATAGGCTTATGAGAAGGGAGCACAGAGATTTTGTTTTTCTCAACTTTAATCTACAAATTATTTAAAATCTCTCACTTCGAGCTATAATTCAGTTTATATTTTAGAGTGTAACGGATAGTTGAAGTTTGAACTCTGATTTCTTAAAGAAAAATGTCTGTAATAACCTAACCGACTTTCGTAGTAGTGTACCTCACTACCTCCACCGTTTGCAAGTATGAATGCAGTTGCGTAATTTTCCAAAGATTGTTAGTTGTTTTGTGCAGTAGGCACTAAACAATTTTACATATTTGCTTGAGCTTGAGCTTGATAGACCGCACATTTTGTTACAAAATAGTAGTTGCGTTGTGTGATGGATCTGAGCAAGTGAAGTTTCACAAAGAATCACCGTAAGATAGTTGATTTGAGATTAATTTACCATCTTCAATGTACACCAATTCAGTAGCTCCCGCTTGTGTATTAGAGATGGTCGGGTTTGATGTTTTTCAAACCCGTACCCGACCCGAACCAGAATTTTTTTTTCGGTCAAAACCCGGACCCGACCCGAACCCGAAATTTTTTTATTCGTTCAAACCCGAACCCGAAAATTTTATTTCATTGAAACCTGAACCCGAGATTTCATAGATTTCATAGTCGTGTTTCGGGTTTTCATACTTAAACCCGACCTGAACCCGACATTTTCAAACCCGAACCCGACCCGAACCCGAAAATATTTTTCTCACAAAACCCGAACCCGACCTGTACCCGACACTTTTAAAAATTTTCAAACCCGAACCCGTCGGGTACGGGTCGGGTTCGGGTTTCGGGTTTGAAAACACCCGAAACTATTGTGTATATAGATGCGCCGGTCCTTACAGTCGAATTCGAGAAGGAAGAAAGGAAGTGTTACAATCGTTGTTGCTAGAAACCAAGTTTACCGTTGGATTACTTCTTCTGACTGTTTCGGAAAGGTAGGATACTTTTTCCATCGTGGTAATTGATGGTTTTTCATACCCCTATACTTTCCTCTACGCTTTATCTCTACTTGTCTTTTTCACCGAGCCTCGTAGGGTACTTCAGCAAGGTATCGGCAAATGTACTTGCTTAGAGAGGTGTGTATCCATTTAACTGAGTGTCGGATCTGACCTTTTTATGGGTCAAAGTGGTGAATGGGAAGAAGCCTGAGAATAAACGGAACGGTCTGATTCTACTAAGCTTAGAACTCATAAGTCATGAACAATCGCTTGTCTAAGGGTACTTTGGAACCTCGAGGCTACGAGCTCCCCTACTAGCCGTTCGTCAGAAATTCAATCAGTTTGAGCGCAGCGTAGCGTAAGCACGCTGTATTTAATAGATTGCAGTCTAATGACTATCACTTCCGCTCAGATTGCTTGAGGAACAATGTTTGGGAGTAACATCTGAACCAATCTAAGCTAAAGTAGGCTTGACAGTCATCATTAGTGGCCACGCATATCTCTATCGAGGCTTGGGGATTTAGATAGGATTCGCATCAAGCAAACGATTGTTGAGTCCATTTAGCGTTACCCAAGCTACACCACGATAAGGCGGACTCCGATCAGTTTGAGGTTAATAACTCTACACAAAAAAAAATCTTTACAAACTTTTTCAAGCTTCAGAATTTAAAGAACAGTATTATGATCTAATTTATTTTTCGTTCATTAAATTGGTTTGTATCTTGAACATACATTTCATTGAACTATAAAAGTGCATCATTTTACTCAAAATAACATAGATTTCATTTGATATCAACACAAAATATTCAATTTTTATCATTTCGCATAATTCACGGTGAAATTTTTCGACCGTGATAAAATCAAAAAAGTTATACTTTTCCTAGACAGGAAGTCAATATGATAATCCAAAATCGATGTAAGGATAAGATGATTTCACCATTTGGGTATTTGTCAAACAGAACCAGTGAAATTTTGAAATAAAATTTGGAAATAATACTGTGAAATTTACTAGAACTGCAATCTGATGCAAAATTCAGTTGAAATTATAATGCAAAAGATTAGGACGATTATTAACTATAACTAAAAACAAATTATTATAACTATAAATAAGGCCACTACCTTAAATTTTGATAAATTCACTTAACGAAATTTTGATAAATCCACTTTGCCATGTTAGCGAATTTTATATTCTGTATTTCATATGCAACAACCTCATATATCGGCTCGCCCTGTATTGGCCACTTCACCCCTCATGCAACAATCAACTTGTTGCATCGTCTGTCGCATGATCTGTGCCTTCTCACTTTTGCTCTCTCTCTCGTATTTTCTCTCCCACTTTGCTATGATAGCGCGTGTTCACGGAGATGAACAGACTTCACTGCACTGCAAATTCGAATGAATGTTATGCCACAATCGCCTGTGTGGTATGAGTTTGGCTCATGATAGGATCGACCGCCTAATCTTCACCCAAACTCCCGTCTCACACGTGGAGGATCCTCGTGGTCGCTGCGTATCTGCCCAGGTTGAAATTGTGTGTGTGTTTAAAAATGTGTGGAAAAAAAGAGAGAAAAAACATAAGGCGGGTGTCGTCAGTTCCCCCTGTGGCACCACAACAGGGGACACCTTGAATACTTCCGTTGCGCCCGGTTAGTTAGTTATGCAGGCAGGACAGGCAACGTCGACGGCAAGTTCCATTGAAAGAAGAAAAAAATAGCCTAAATAAGTACAGAGTGAGCGAGAGCTCGCTGCAGCTACTTTGTATCCACCGTTCGTCCGCGTGCGGCATTCCTGGAGTCGAGTCGAGCAGTAGCGGTTTACAGCAGCTGTGTTTTACACGGTGTCCCGATCGACGGACCAATATAGTGCGCTCGGCGTCCGAACCCGGGTCGTCGTCGTCGTCATTTCTGATCGTTGTCTCGTGCGGTTCGGTTCAGTCGGCTCAACAGTGCGCGTCGTCCGTCCCGTGTTGTGGCGAGCGAGCGAACGCGCGTGTGTGTACGCGCAAGTTTTTTCTTTGTTATCCGTGGCCGTGCGGACGCTCTCAAGAATCAGTACAACAACCAGAAATTGTGCGAACTGCGGAGAAGAAGGACTGTGACAAAATTGTGCGGCCCTACAGGTGCAACTGCAGTGACAGGATTCGCAACGCTAGTTAGTGTTTGTGTAAATCGCAGCAGGTTTTTTTTTCGGAACTCCAGGAAACTTTCGAGACTCATTCCAAGAAGTCAATGACTACTTCAATCATGTGTTACTGCTGCTAATCGGTACAGACAGTTTGTGCGAGCAACACTTTCATTAGAATCACAATAGAAGAGAGAAAAATTAACCTCTGCCTAAAGTGTTATTCACCGAATGGAGTGCGAAACAGCAACAACAGTAACGAAAGGGGAGCGCGCAGCAACACGACCGGATATGGTTGATAGTAAAGTTCGTATGTTGATGATGGTGTTGGTACTAGTTTAGTGTCTGTTTCTGCTCGGCGTTCCCCGAGAGGAAATGCCTAAATGAAATGTAATCGTTCCACAACGGTTCGCAATGGCTCTAAACCGTGGAGCAGCATAAAACCTGGTGTGTAAATTGAGCGAAAAAAAATAGAAATATTCACAGCGATTCGCTTTCAGTTGATCAGTTATTCTGGTGCGGTGTGTGCGTTTAGTTGGGCCCGCGGAGCTTATCGCGAATGACATCATACTTGGAAACCACTAGCCAAGTTTAGAGTGATACCTTTAATTGGAATCGTGTTAATGGCGCTGAACAAGTGGGTGATTAGTTAGTGACTCGACCGTCTAGTTCGCAAGTACTTAAAGGTGAACTTGTACTTACTATTTGCAAGTTCTGATGGAAATGAATGAAGTAGAAAAGGGTTCGCTTGTTGCAGGATTCAGAGCCGCGCTCGTGTTGCGAATATTCGAATTTTATTAGTTGTAGATAGTACCCTAGAGTAAAAAATAAATTCGCGTGCCTCATCATGATGGATCGCAAGAAGAAACATCACAAAAGAAAGCACAGCAAAGCAGGCCAAAGTGTTGGTAGTGGAGGAAGCAGCAGTGCAAGTGGAAACGGTGCTACGAAGAACGTCACCGCAAACAATAACAGAAGCAACAACAATGATGGAAACCAGCAACCGAAGAATGCGATTAATATAAATAACAACAACAGTAAAAATGGCAACCGTGGCGGTGGGAATAAGGCAAAGACGGCGGCGGCGGTGGCGATGGTTGCGACAACGCAGCCAGCAGCAGCAACTACCACGACGACGACGACGACGACGATTTCCCGTAATGGTAGCAACAAGTCGGTGCTACCATCGCCGCCACCGTCTCCGACTGCCGCAGGGAGGAACAACAATGGCGATGGAAATGGCGGAGTTGTGCTGATTAAGTGTAAGTTGGGATTTGTTCTGGGTTGGGAAATTCGCGTGAGATAATTGGAATTTTGAATACCTTTACCAACAAACTTATTATATTTGAAACATCACAGTTAAGGGCTATAAATGTTTCGCTATTTGTAATCTATTGAATTCAATGATTTCAACAATCTAACATTGCAGCTGGTGCTTCGTTGTCGATATAAAAATAGAACGAAGAAGTTCGATCAATCTTTTCTCGCCGAATATCGGGAAAGAATTGGGTAATACGTGATTCTTTGTAATTTTCCACACCAGTTCACCATCAGTTTCCGTTTTGATGTTATGACTTCAATTTAATGAAAACGAACTACGGGGTATTTGTTTTTATTTTGATTTCATGGTTGATGTTTTAGTTTGTCATTTGATTGTGCTTTTGATTGACCTTTGATTAATTTTTTAACTTTTCATTAAGTTTGACATTTCGCACTTCTCTATTTACTTTAATTTTCGTCCATTTTTTACTATTTATTATATATGTTCTTATTTTCTTATCTCTTAATCGCTTAAAATTCTTTATTTTTCGTTTGTGGTTAAGGTTTTCTCATTACAATTGGGATTTAATTTCATTTCATTATTTTTGAGCTTATATATCTAGTCTAAGCTTGTCTCTTTCTTTTACGCAGAATGTTTCTAGAACTTGGGTCTGTATAGCTATATATTTCTCTCAATTTTTTTTTTTTACTCTGCAAATTGTTTCCCATAGTTTTGAATTACGTTCTGCGCGTTGAGTTATCTCATGAATTTGCAAATATTTCGCCATAATTTTCTCATTTTACCTCTATTTTCGATTGGGTCTTTTGTGGTTCTTGTAAATTTTGTATTTTTGCTTATTTTTTCATTTTATAACGAATACAATTCGACTGTGCAGAACTGATATGAAGTCGATTCAATCAATCAGCATGAACAGAATTTCGTCGTCTCCCAGCTGCTCAGTTCCAACATGATGCAACACGCAACAGCGAGCAAACGAAATCGCTTGATGGTTACAAACCGCAACACGATACGGGTTAAAATAGTTGCGTGTGGGAGAGCACCATCGGTGTTTGTTCGCTGTGTACAAAAATCAATAAAACTGAACAGAAAGGCGTGGCGTATTTCGTAGCAACCTTCGGTTATAAAAGAGTGTTTCTGGTAAAATCAGCTACTACATTCATTAGTCGGAAGTTGAATTGGCTAGTTGTCAGCAGTAGCAGCAGATATCAGCACTCAGTAACAGCGCATTTCAGTGGATAGCAGCGGGTTGCGCCTGTGGCTGCCTTTAAATCAAACAAATCACTTGCCCGGTGGTTGGTCACCATATCTCAGGAGCAGCGCGGTTCTTCTCGCTTCTCAGTATCTGAGCGACTTTTACGTATGGGTTTATTCTCAGGCTCCCTCCCATCTCCTTACTAGACTCTTCCTTCACGTCAAATTCCAGAAAAAAAAGTCACACACTGTTTATTGAGGATACCTCTACAGGCTGTTATAATTGCTTGACATGGGCAACTAACGAGGCTCGATGAAGAAGAGAATGAGAGTCTATGAATTTAGGCGTGTGGAGGGAAGGATAAAAATCTTTAACTTACCACGGTGACAAAAGTATCTTCCTTTCCGTTATACTCGTTAGAGAAGCAGGGGCAGAGGTTCTCTTACAACACTTTCACTTCAACACTTTCTCCATTTCTTACCCGGAAGAAAGGAAAGGGAAGGGATTGATTGAAAATTAAAAAAAAAAATGGTGAGTCGATTATCTTCTTGTAGTTTAGTAACTATTTCATAATATTAAATTTGAACGAAAAAAATCTCGACCGCACATTTCGTAATCTATTCTTCCGTAATGGATCTAAGATAGTGTAGTTGAGTTGCACAAAGAACCACCATGAGATGGCTAATTTGAGGTTAGTTTACCACCTTCAATAAAAAATGAATAACATGTAAAAGGCCAGCCAATCAGTGTAATTGAGAAATCTGAAAAACTTCTAAGTCAAGTGAAGCCTGTAGGATTCACTAGAACCGGAAAACGTCACAGGATAATTATGTTATTTTAAAATTCTAAATACTTTGAAAAACAAAAATCTCTCCTTTGTTAATTTCAATTTCTGTTCCGCTTGATTCTAGACTAAACAACGGACCCGTGGCTTAATTCATCCGTTGAGTGTCGGGCATGTGCCCAGGGAAATGGGACACCATTTACACACTTTTGAAAGCAGAACACGCTGCATTAGTTATGGTTTCTTTCAAGTGTTCCTGTTTAGAATTGTTTTCCGCTCTCTCTCTCTCTCTCTCCTCCAGTTGTTTTCCAGTTGACATCTGTGCATACAAAATGCATTCCGTGTCGGAGCTATTATGCATAGGAGAACAGACGTGGACGGACAGACAGACAGACATCCGAACAGAAGTGGGAGCTGGAGATTTCCGATGAAATCCAGAAACTCCTCGTGCACTTGGGGTTGAATGTTTAATGAGCGACAAAACTGTGCGCGCTTCTGCTTTGTGGCGTTTGACACCAAGCACCAATGACGGAAGTTGTCTTGAGAGTCTAAAACAAAACGACCAAAAAAAATTGGTGGCCATTTGGAATTTGTTACTTTTGCTATCGGAAACTTAACACCACCCAAAGAAAAGTGACGAAGACACACCACACGTTTGTGGCTCTGGGAGCAATTGTATCTTGTTTGTGATGGGATTTGATATGCTTGCCACGTGTTGAGCTAGTGGTATCGCAACTGTGGGTCACCTGTTGATTGTGACATGAAGCTCAGTTTTCAAAAATGTGAAATGGTGTACATTGTATGTAATTAATTCTAGCGAATTCTGCACAGAATTGCTACAATCTGATCAAAATGTACTTCAGAAAGGTAGAGAAAACATTCTTCTGTCTTGCAAGCAGCGGTACCGATGGTTACGGTTGCCACCTGACACTTCAAACAACGAACCAAAACAAACTAGCGTGCTTTTGTGAGTCACTTCACCATCGTCAAAAGTAATTTCCTATCCACGAATCAAAGATCTTGCCAAAATTTATGCAGAACTCGGGGAGGAACAGAACATCTCAGGCAGCCGCGGACCGGGCAAAGCAAGAGGTTCCCATCGAGGGCCCGCAGCCAGCTTTCAGTTCGCAGCTCCCATGCCGTTTCGCCGCCAAGGGTTTCTCCACTCTCGGGTCGCAGTCCTTCGAGTACCGCCGAGCCGCGGTACGAGTGATTCATCGCGCTGCTATTTTCAACGCTCAGTTGGTTTATTGCTTTTATTTCCACCTCGATTTCCACCTTCATTCGGTCCGTTGAGGTTCTTTCACTTCTCTCTCGTCTCCTCGGCGGCCGGTACATGCATGTGGCCTATGCGGCAGTAAAAATACTCCTTCACTAACTTCGCGCCCGGTGACCGAGAAGGGGAAGAGAATAACGAATCACGCGGGGCTTAGTTGTTTTGATATGCCGTTCTCTGCTCTGAGTCCAATGATCGCCATGGAACCCCAAGTGTGACTTGTGTAAAGAATTTTAAAGTGCTTTGCTTGGTTTTGTTTCTTTCCATCCCGCGCCCCCTCGGAGGCAACCGATAACCAACCAGTCACAGCTAAGGGGCGAGACCGTAATCCATTATAATTGTGGTGTTCTTTGCGTTGCCCGTGTAACCGAGTGCCGACATGATTTGAACCTGAACGAACGTGATTGAATTATAAGGACGTCTAACTAATCCGTGATAGCCGAATCACCAATAACCGAGCGCGCATCAAGATTGTCCCGGTTGGAACAGTTCAAGGCAGAGGAATGTTTAGTGATAACTTTGATGTCCAGCTGGAAAAAAACGCCGTTTATCGGGGAGGAAAGTTGTCGTGATATGGGGATTCTAGCGATAAACTCGAATTGGTAGGCATGTTGGCAACTCGAACCACGGTCGCCGCACGTCCGTCAGCTGACAGACTGACTGCACTCTGTTTTTTCGCATAGCCTTGCTCACCAGGCCGCGGCGGCGGTGACAGTCACGAACGATGATGGCACCAGCAGCGGTGACAACTGACGCAGCACAAGACCGCATTCCACGCAAACCAAAAGTAGCGCCACGAACCGCAAGTTGACACACAAAAAAAGAGCAGCGAATGGAAAACTAAATCCGCGCGAACGAAAACTCGAGGATTCGCACGCCGAAAGAGGGAGGAGGAGGCAAGTGAAAGAGAGGGTTTGCATTTGCAAAGGTAATTGTTCACCGTGGGGGGAAGTAGGGCGGAGGTGGATGGTGCGTTTGATGTATGTATACAAAGCAGGTCGAGCGATGCTGATGCGTTTGACATATTTTTTGTGACTTGCCTTGTCTGTGTGATTAGGTCGCAACTAAGTTATGTGCAGAAATTATTTATTTATTTATTAGTATTTGTATCTCGTAACTTAAGACTTCTGTCTTTTTAATATTACATTGTTAACTCTTTTGAAGTAGAATAGGCATCACACAAAAAATACCAGATAGTAAAGAAACTTCATGACAAAAACTACTCAAATAACAATAATACTTGAATAACTACTCATTTGAAATGCTCAAAACATCCTCTTCTAAATGCTGTGCAAGAAGGTATGTTGGCCAAACTATTGGGTAATGAATTCCAGTGTACTACACCTCGTACGAAAAATGAGTTCCCGTACATTGACGTGCGATGTCTAGGTATAATAAATTTCAAGGAACGATTACTTCGGGTCATTTGTAATTTTCTATGTAGATAACCAGGTTGCTTCGTTTTCAACAAACCATGTAGAAATAGGCAACTACGCAGCTTACTAAAATTTTCCAAAGTACAACCGATTAGGCGATACTGAAGGTGGGAGACACGAGAAAACCTGTTTAAGTTGAACACATAACGCACACATGAATGTAACGTAACTTTTAGCTTATTAAAAACAGTGACTGGAACATCGTCAAGCAAAAAATCACATGCCAAAAAATGGGGATAAATTAAACTCTTAAAAAGTTTCAATTTTGTGTTAGTTGCGAGGAACGCTGTTGTTGTATAAAGCGAGCGTAAACATTTATAAATTTTACCACATTGTGAGAGCACATATTTATCCCAACCAAAATTAGATTGGATGCGAATACCCAAACTAACAGCATCCTCAACAAATGAGACAATTTCATTGCCTAGAAACAACACCGGTTTCAAGGTACCAAGTATAGAGCCATTGTTAATAAAAACTGCGTTTGTTTTTGTACAATTCAATGTGAGCTTATTTCTTGCAGACCAATCAAAGACTCGTTTTAAATCAGCATTAATTTTATGAGCTATTTCTACAGCCGAGTTACTACTACATCCATAATATAACTGAACATCATCCGCAAACAGATGAATCTTGCAGTTTTTGATGACTTCAGGAAGGTCATTTATGTATGAAGAAAACAAAATTGGTCCCAGAATAGAGCCTTGTGGGACTCCGGATGATACAGGCAGAAACTGAGAAAGTATTCCATTATTGAAGACTGCTTGAGATCGCCCACTCAGATATGAATTTATCAGATTTGATGCATGTAATAAAAGTCCAAAGTTTGATCTCAGTTTTTGACATAAAATTGTATGTGACACTGTGTCGAAAGCCTTCGAAAAGTCTAATAAAATTAGAACAACGGGCCGACCACCATCAAGTACAAGACCAATATCATCAATTATTTTTAGCATCGCGGTTTTTGGGCTGTGTTTAGTCCGATAGCCGGACTGAAACTGATTTAACAGGTTCTTCCTGGTTATATAATCACAAAGGTTCATTTTGATTATTTTTTCAAAAATCTTAGACAAAGCGCAAAGGATGCTTATGGGTCGCAGATTATCTATCGTGTTAGAGTTGGATTTTTTCTTAATAGGTATAATCTTGGATTTTTTACAAGCATCAGGAAAAACACTTGTTGTGATTATAGAATTGAAAAGATGTGTTATAGGCTCAACCAAATTAGGGCAAATATTTTTTATGAATTTCATTGGTATTAAATCGACTCCCATAGCATTAGAATCAATTGAGTACATGGCTTTAATGACATCAATTTGATTAACTCTACCAAAATAAAAAGCATCGTTATTGAATTCGTATGTTCCGAGGGTACTAGAGAAAGGCGAGTTGTTTTGAGAAAAATGACTACAAAATTTGTGATTAATTTCATCAGCAGTGAAATTGTTCGGTGTTTGCGATGATGATTGACCAACTCCTAGAGTTTTCAGTTTTTTCCACAATTCCTTAGGAGGCACATTCATGTCAAGGCGGGAGGTAAAATAATTTTGTTTAGCTGTGCGAATAAGTCGGTTTACCTGATTTCGAATTCTTTTAAATTCAAGATGAACATCCGAATTTTTACTTCTTTTCCATTCCTTGTTCAATATATCACGGTTAACAATTGCCATACTTATGGTTGTATTGAACCAAGGATTACGCTTTTCGTGGCACGAAACAGTACGGGAAATTAGCATGAGAGATGTCTTACACTTTACAATTTACAATCAAAAGTTATAAAATCTATAGAAAAATGAATCGAGGCTAACTTCTCCATCAAAAAGGTAATTTGATAGCACATATAATGTATCGAAAAATCTCATTGCTGAATGTTATGTCAT
The DNA here is from genome assembly GCF_029784165.1 of Wyeomyia smithii. NCBI lineage: Eukaryota > Metazoa > Arthropoda > Insecta > Diptera > Culicidae > Wyeomyia > Wyeomyia smithii. The sequence goes on from NC_073694.1 coordinate 53,951,848, forward strand.
GACAAGTTTCTAAGCAGTTTTCCTTTGGTTCATTTTATTCGTGTTTGAATAAACTGCAAAAAATCACCGTATTTCATCCAAACTGATCCCTAAATGAAATGAAGATTTAATCAACTGGCGATGCACTCTGGTCCAGAAATGAAAAAAGGTGGTCAAAAGTCCTTTTCTCATAAACATTGCATTTTAGAGTAATACTGTCTTCGGGAAGTTTTAGAGTAAAACAAGACCCTTCTTTGGACATTAACAGATCCGTTATGAATCCCCCTACAAGTGAGATAAAAAGAATATATTCCCTAAAAATCAATTTTTTTTATCGCCGTCTTTGGCAAAGTTTTTCAAAATAACATAACGAAAAAAGAAGACACTAGGTAGCTACTTCTCAATCTGCTCAATTATGTTTAAAAAAAGGGTTTTTGCCGTTAAAATTCATATTTTATACCATTATATCTTAAAAATTTGCACTGATCTTTTGAAATAACATCAGACTTTTATTTTTTATGTGTTACAGCAGACTTTATTTGATTATATGATAATTAGGTTTCTATCATTTTTTCCTGCCAAAAAATTAACTTTTGACAAGTAATTTTCGATTTTCTGCCGTTTCCCACACATCCCACGGCAAGATTATCACCAATTCAAATGTCCATGTGCTCTGCACACACGACAGTTAAAATTTCTTGCAGAAATTTGCAGAAACATATAAAATCATGGAAAAAAACATTTTTAACGTAAGTTTATTTATGTCATGTTGATCAATAGCGGATCTTTGTTGGAAAATACTACAAGGTATACAGCCCTAGGGGTTATATGAAATGGTGACGTAGGATTGAATGTATATATTATATGCTGCGATAAACTGTTTATCGGCAACACCACCGTTTATATTTGATGGTCGTTATTGTAAAACTAACGATGCATGAATACATGAAAATTTTACACTAGTAGTAGTTGCGAAAATTCTCATAACTCTTATCTTCAAGCATCTATAGTTCTGAAAAGAACCGATTCCGTAATCTTCAGTATGAAATTCGTGCTACAGAATGCTGATGATCGCACCATCGGTAGCACTGAATATTTTGCTTGACCGCGCATAATAAAGTTTGCTCTCCGCTGTGCCCTCCAGTAGCTATGCCAGCAAAATATCCTGCAGCGTACGATGGTAACTGTTGTTGCCGTATGTAAAATAAGGGTACCACGTTCCGCAGTGCCTGGGAGATGACTCGTATGCAGCTCTCGTTTCCTAATGTCGCGTACCTCTAACAGCTATACTCCACTTGCTATTGTATGACAAATTAGACTGAAGCTGAATTTTCTACACGCATTTTTTTGTATCGAGTTCAGCGTAAATTTTCGCCATTAGGGCGTGGCCACGCAGCTTAGAGAAAGAGAAATAAAACAAAACACCTTCGATACTACTGAGTGATTTTCATAAGCAAGCACCAAAAGAAAGTTTTTGCTTTCTCGATGCGAAAATCACTCTGGTTCTTAGGTTAACTAATTTTCGTTAGTAATATTTGACTGATAACGGTATTCGAGTGGGCATAAACAAACAATTAAACCAGAAAATCACTCAATTTAGCAGTGAAAATTCTTGAAATGAGGGTTATATCTTGCTGTGATAAACTATTCATAGGCAACACTACCGTTTATTTTTGGTGCGCCCTGGTCGTTATTATAAAAATGATTATTGAGAAATAGATGAACATTTCACACTAGTAGTAGTTGTGAAAATTCTCATAACTCTTATCTTCAAGCATTTATACTGCCGCTCATAGCAAGTCCGTCCCATTTGCGTTTTGGTGCTGACGAGTAAACAGCAATTGAAAATCGAAACGCTTTGAGTGAAATTTGGCACTCATATGCTTTTTCAATCAAGACCATCAACAGAATTTAGTACTGCAATCACAATCTAAAACTTTTACATCATAAAACTTGTATAAACACCGAAATTTGACTAAAATTTGTTGAAAATCATAAGCTGGGACTCACATGCGATTACTTTTACGGTACGTAGCCAGAATGATAGCAAGTCAGTCCCATAGCCGGCTACGACCGGTGATGAAAACAAACTACTGCAAATCAATGGCGGTGCTATAGCTTGCGTTTGGAATGAATCCATCGCTGGTCAATTCATAAATGACCTTCTCTCGTGCCTTATTAAACAAGTTTTTTGTGAGAAGCATAACATAATGTACCAACTGCGCCGCTCAGAATAAAATTAGATTTTGTTTTTACATTTGATACTACTGATAAATTCGAAATCAGTGTTCTGTTCAGTGTTCTTATTCTAAATTTTCCTGAGAGCAGTCACACGTTCGTGACGGCGGACAGCTTCGAGGTAGCAGTGGAAGCAAATATGAAAGAACAAATATAGCTTAGGAAAATGTTTGCTCCGTTAAAAAACAGGTAAGTAGCATACCGAAGTATTTGATATGACTGACAAATTCTTCAAAACGAAATTCACGACAATAATGTTGCAGTTCTGGCCCACGTCTTTACATAAAATACGGATGAAATACGAAAAGTAGTATTTACTAAAAAATGCTTTAACTAACAATACAGTGACACACCTGAAGCGTTCATTGTCAACAACCAACAGCTGAAAGAAGCTACTGGTGGAAACTTTGTCTTGAAGAAAACATTGTACTATCAGCTAGAGCCACACAATGTAGAACGTGTGAAATTCAATCAAACCTCCTATCGAATATCACTTGGTACATCCAATTCTAAACCTGAAGACCATAAGTTGTGGTAAATATCTCATTTTTCATAATCATTATTGGCTGTGGGGTTAAATTGCGAAGATTTTTGCCATGGGACCGACTTGCGATCACTTTTGCTATGGGACAAACCGACTTGCTATTTTTTTTTCATAGTTCCTCAGAACGAAGTATTCAAAAATATTTGTTCTATCGAAAGTAGACATATAAAGGAATTGATTCCATAAATAAACTCAAAATTGACAAAAATGCAATTGGGACGGACTTGCCATGAGCGGCAGTATAGTTCTGAAAAGAACCGATTCCATAATCTTCAGCTCGAAATGTGTGCTACAGAATGCTGATGATCGCACCATCGGTAGCATTGAATATTTTGCTTGGTCGCGCATTATATAATTTGCTGTGCCCTCCAGTAGCTGTGCCTGCAAAATATCCTGCAGCGGACGATGGTAACTGTTGCTGCCGTATGCAAAATGAAGGTAACATGTTCCGCCGTGCCTGGAAGTTGACTCGTATGCAGCTCTCGTTTCTCAATGTCGCGTACCTCTAACAGCTATACTCCACTCGCTATTGTGTGACAAACTAGACTGAAGCTGAATGTTCTACACGCAATCTTTTGTATCGAGTACAGCGTAATTTTTCGCCATGAGGGCGTGGCCACGCAGTTTCGAGAAAGACAAACGGAACCAAACACTTTGTTGAGTCAAAATATGTAGGCAGTGGAATTTATTCCGTCCATGTTATTGTTATCCGTGCTCGGGAAGCAAGGGAATAGCAAGGAAAATCTATCCACCGACATATAAATGACTAAGATGCATTAAGTCGTTCGCTTGCTATAATCATTTGAAATCTAACGCAACATTTGCCAGTTTCATTTTCAATTTCACAAAATGTAATCTAGTATAGAAAACTAAGACGTAGTCCTACGTCAAAACATAGCAAGCTTTGCATTTTTACGTTTTGATGAATCTTTTGAAGTATAATCGATGGTCTTTTTTTACTCTAAAACTTTCCCGAAGACAGTATTGCTCTAAAATGTAACGTTTACCAGAAATTGACTTTTGACCACCTTTTTTCATTTCTGGACCACAGTGCGATATTTAATAATTTTTTCTTTCAACTGTGATGTTACAGAGAGCTAAATAAATTCAGATTTTTATGAATAAGCTTAGAGATATTTTCTTTTAATTAATCTATTCTCTTCTAAATATATAAAAATGCAGTTCTGTCTGTTTGTTTAATCCATATAGACTTAAAAAATACTGAAATTTTGTATATAGTGAATTGAGAGGCTGGAAAAAGTGATTTAGATAATTCGAGACCCCTCCCTATTCTGAAAGGGAGGCGTCCCATACAAATAAAACTCAAATTTCGGCACTTCTCGAGATCTAATCAAGTAAAAGAAACCAAATTTGTCATGCGCAGGTTTTTGAAGGCAAAAAAACATTTCCATAGTAGTTCGACACCCCTTCCTCTTCTGGAAGGAAGAGGTCTCATACAAATAAAACTCAAGTTTCGCACAACTTGAAGAACTAATAGAACCAAATTTGGCATGTGGATGTTTTTAGGGGTAACAAATATGTCCATGGTGGTTCGACACCCCTCCCTTTTCTGTGAAAGAGGGCTGTCATACAAATGAAACTCAAATTTATGCTCACCTCGAGAACTAATCAACTAAATAGAATCGAATTAGGCATGTGGTGGTTTTTGGGAGCAAGGAATATTTTCATTGTGATTCGATATTTGGTGACATATACCCCCTTTTTAATCTTGCTAAATCAGGGTAACGTATCACTATTGGAACTGGTCGTTATAATCTGACCAATAGCATAAGTCCACTCTGGTATTACACTTCTTATAAAGCGCAAACCGTACTGGGATTTGTTCTCCGGATTTCAGAGGGTCCCAGTGGCCTACTTTTGATAGAAATTTCTGGACATCGGCATAACAATTGTTCCGTTTCTTTCCTTCCCACATACGCGACATGAGGTTGAAGTTTTTCAATAATTTTCAAATGATAACAGCTCGGACAATGTCCTGTTATTAAACCAGTTTATGTGCCTTGATCTTTCTTTGAAAGTTCCAGTACTTTACGAGTCACAGAAACGTTCGGTATGATGAACCGCTTAGACTGTCTACCAATCAAAGCGTTTGTAGATTCCGCTTCCAGAGTTCCTCATGCTTCCATTTCCATTCTAAGGGAACAGGCGAATAGGCCACAGGAGGGTTGTGGTCATATGAACTGATGAGGCGATCCAAGTCCTGCCAGTTTATCGGCTCTTTTGTTTCCTTTTATTCCACAGTGACCACGAACCCAAAATAATTGATCCTGGACGGAGATCGGGACCACCGCGTTGCCAAACATTACGCTTAGGGGTATAGCTTAGGCATCTACTACAGCAGCTACCACCGTTGCTATCCGCTGCCACTGCTATTGCTAAGTAAGGACTGTCCTAGTCGTTGTCCAGAACTAATATGACTAGTTTGAAATTGGACATATTTTTCACATTTTCAGTTTTTAGATTTTCATAGTTTTACGTCAATATTGCAGTTTTACCAGTTTTGTTTTTTTTAATAGGGGGGATGTTTTCTGATGAATTAATTATTTACTAATAATTATTCAGAATTTTTATTGTGTGTTCTGCCACAAATGGTGACATATCAACATTATTACATATATTTTAAGCTTTATTTAATTAAAAGATTGAAATTGCTTCCGCAGTTAAGTGAATATAATTGTAGAAAAATTGTAAACCTTCTTGTCAAGAAAAAAAAGGAATTTAAAATTGAACCTTAATCTAATTTTACACCTATCTTACTGACTATAAAGTGAGCCTATGGTTGTAATTGAAGATTGCAACGATTTTTGTCGGCACTTGAATATTCAATAAATAAATAAATAAATATTCAAATATCGCAGTCATTTCGCGGCAACCTAAATAAAGAGATTTTTTTAAGGAAAAAACAAGAAACAACTGTTTTATTTAATTTAATATGCGGTAATTCACCCGTACGATAATTTCTCTGAATATTTCGAAACTTCACATCAATGGACAACGTTATTCTAATTCCCTAACAAAACAAAATAAATTTCTTTGCATTATTACTAATTCAAAGTAAATGCTTTATCAAATTGATTTTAGTGCTATTGCAGTGTTGGCAGGCACGTATTATTTCAGTTTTATTGGCTGACGTTGCGTTCCGTATCTATCGAGTTTCCGGAAATCGATGAATATTTAATTAAAAACCAGGAAAGTTCAAGAAAATGTCCGCGAATCGAATTAAATTATAAAACCAATCTTACTGTCGGATATTAAAAAATGCTTGCTTGTACACCCTCACTGCCGTGGGCTGGCGTTTTGACGTAAGCGCCAGAAACACAAAATCGCTCCAGAAGCATCGAAGCACTCCTATCTCATCGTCATTTCTATACAAAATGGCGCTAACGTCACTTCTTTGTTTTGATATTTCTCAGCTATTTTTTAATATTTTTAAAAACGGCAACTAGCATTTTGAAGTGGGCTATTTATACTATAGTATTACGTAAAAAAACGAAATTTGAAAATTTGGCGTTTACGTCAAAATCCCAGCCCACGGCAGCTCAGTTCATCTCGCAACTTGGATTTTGTCCTATCATGTAGGTTTCCAAAACCATTGCTCCAAGTGGATCTAGCAGCCGAATCTTTCGAAGACAATTCAACTCAGGTTAACAAAATCGCGTTGTAAGTGAGCGATTTAGTAGGTACTGTTTCATCTTTTCGGTTGCGTAGAAAAAGGCGTCGCGCTGCTATCTGGGTGCCCATTAATACTCAACTTTGTCCGTCTAGCTGGTTTTCAAATCGAAATGTTTCATAATTGACATAGAATGGTGCTGTTTTTCATTACTCTCGCGGTATTTCGCGGGTTTTAGTAAATTTCGCGGCCTATACTGGATTTCGCGGGATTCGCGGCTTCCGCGAAATCGCGATTTACCACTGTCCCTAATAATTTGGTTTGACATATTTTCTAATGTTTCCACATTAGTAAGCCTGTGTGGTTCATTCGTGATAAACCAGCGAGGACGCTTCAATATCATTTTCAGAAGTTTGTTCTGAATCCTTTGAAGCATCTTCTTTCTGGTTGCACAACAACTTGTCCAGATGGGGGCTACATATCGCCCCCTTAATGCTAGAACTAGATAACTCGAAAATTGTCGGTTTTGAGTTAGGTATGGCATCATATTTATCGCGTCGAGCTCTATGACATATCCTAAACTCGTTGAAATATGATTACAAGAAAAAGTGTTATTAGTCAATTATAAAACTAGATATCTCAACGTACAAACAAGTGTGTTTTGTGCTAAAACTGATAAACTTGGTTTTTTGTTGATTCTTTCGTTGATTTAACAGACGTGAAATGATACGGATGCGTTTCAGGAAATCTGAGCCATTTAAAATGGCATTTGACTCGTCATCACCAAAATAGGTCAATTTTTCAAACTCGTTTTTCTCGAAACCAATTCAATTTTCGAGTTATCTAGTTTTAGCATTGAGGGGACGATAAAACATTGCTGGTCTAAATATTTGTTTGTAAATTAACAGTTTATTCTTGAGACAAAGTCTAGATTTTTTGTTGATAAGAGGATACAAACATTTTATATGTTTATTGCACTTTGATTGGATGTTCTCAATGTGTTCCTTGAAGGTAAGATTTTTATCATAAATTAACCCTTAATATTTAACTTGTTCAGACCAATATAGGATTGCACCGTTCAACATGATTATTGGTGGGTTTGAGAAAAAAAATTTCTTGGTTCATGAGGAAAAATAATTAATTGTGTTTTTGATGCATTAGGAGATAGCTTCCATTTCTGCAAATACGAAAAAAATATATCTAGACTTGTTTGCAGCCTACTGCATATGACATGAAGGCTTTTTCCTTTTACGGAAATGCTTGTATCGTCGCAAAACAGAGATTTCTCACATCCTGATGGTAAATCAGAAGTAAAAATATTATATAAGACTGGGCCCAATATACTTCCTTGAGGTACACCAGCTCCAACAATCTAGCAGATTTACTATTTATATAGTTAACCCGAAGAGTGCGGTCTGTCAAGCAACTTTGTATCATTTTTGTGATGTAAAGAGGAAAACGGAAATTAGATATTCTAGCTATCAAACCTTTATGCGAAACACTGTCTAATGCTTTTTGTATGTCTAGAAGAGCAGCTCCAGTAGAATAACCTTCAGATTTATTAGTACGAATCATATAAGTTACTCTAAGTAACTAATGAGTAGTCGAATCCCAATGGCGAAATCCAAACTGCTCATTTGCAAAAATTGAATTTTCATTGATATTTGTCATCATTCTATTAAAAATAATTATTTAAAAAGTTTGCCTTTAGAAGAGAGTGAACTAATTGGACGATAACTTGATGCTTCGACTGGATTTTTTCAGGTTTTAAAATTGGAGTGGCTTTGGCATTTTTCCATTTTGAGGGAAAATATGCTAATGCAAAGCATCTGTTGAAAATTCTCTCCAAGATATTTAAACAGCTTTCGGAAAGTCTTTTAAGGAGAATATAAAAAATCCCATCATCTCCTGGTGCTTTCATTGTTTTAAAGTTCTTGATAATAGTCCGTATTTCATTCAAGTTTGTTTCCAGTACCTCTTCAGGAAGAAATTCTTGAGTGGTGATCCGATCATACTTTTGTAATACTTCATTTTTAATAGGACTCATTACGTTCAAATTGAAATTATGAACACTCTCGAACTGCTGAGCAAGTTTTTGAGCTTTTTGTTCATTCGTTAGAAACATTTGGTCACCATCTTTGAGGACTGGAAAAGTGATCCCTGATTATTCCACTTCTTACTCAATAATTTCTTCTCATGTTTGCATCCAATCAGTTTCGATTCATTTGCATTATGATTGGAGATTTGAGCCCGCCTATGCGAAGAGCATTACGGTCTAAATGGAGTTTTCACATACTGAAAAATCCTCGCACACAGCCCTGCTTGGTGTATCAATAGACGCACACAGTGCTGTCAAACTTGAGGATAGAGCGAAAGATATATTTCCTTGCTATCACATCGCTTCGTGGCGAATTAAATCGCCAACCAATCGTTTGGATTCTAAGCGTTTTCCGAAGAACAGTTGTTGAGCGATTTCGAGCGTAAAGAAAAAATCCTAAATAGTTAAGTATGTTGATTTTTGTGCTTCCTTCTCTTTATATGGCGCGATTGCTTGCCTAACAGATGGAAGCGTGTGTTTGATTCATGGTCTTCAATAAAAACTTTTTTAAATCATGTTTCAGTTTTATTTTATTTTTTTTTTTAAATAGTTTATTTGACACGGCACGATACAATTTATGTTTAACTGAGCCAAGTACATTTTTTTTTAAATTCTAAATTAGCAGGGAAAAGAGGGAGGCACATTTTTTATATCTCGCTGCCGACTACGAGCTAGTGGGGATTTAAGGTGAGAGGAGGGGAGTTACAATTTTGATTTTAACTATATTGAGTTATACGATTTATTTATTTGTACATGGCTAAGCAGTGATGTTCTATTTGAGCAGTTTGGACTGAGATGTCTACGTGAACATAAAGATGCCGAGTCTTCGTTTGAGTGTCTCCAGTTTAGTGTATCATCTTCTTTCAGCGTGTAGCGGGAATGGTAATCTAACAAATAGATAGTAGAGTTTCATACTTTAATACCAGCGTGTTTTATGAACACGTACAGCTGTGTCATGTACTGGAGATCACCGCTTCCCAGAATGTCTCTAACGGGTACGTTCGGTTGTTTTCCTCGGGCCCGAAGGGAATCTATAAGCTCGGACCTAACACCACAGTATTCGGTACACGACCAAACATCATGCTCGATGTCATGGTAGCCATCGCCACTCTCTTTTTCAATTCATTGTCCTCAAACTCTATCCAAATTTAAATACTTTTGAACAGGTTGAATCTTTGTTAAAAAAAACATAGATATCACATTTTAAACGTGATTGCAGATTGTGAAAAGCGCTTATTCAACCACGAAATATTAGTCGTAAGCCAACTCGATTCATTCATTCGCAGAATGACACAGATTGCGTTGTTCTCTGCAACTCAGTAGAAGAAGACGTTGTCAAACTGCTGTCAATTCGATAATCTATTCCCGATAAAGTTACACTTCTACTGGCAATGTTTATTGCGTAGTCTAATTTCGACCGGAGACTAAAATCTAAACAAACTCCACCTTTCATTTCCCTTTTTTCACCCAGAGATTCGCCACAAAAACACGAAAACAGCTCAATCTTGCGCGCGAAATAGCGTTGGCATGTGATTTACAGTAAATAACGATCTTGCAATTAGCCAAAATACGGAACCCCACCGCGTATAGAACTGTGAACCGACCAACCGAACGCCCTCTCGCGATGTGGACCGATCCAGGAGGGATTCGCAAACCCCGACAAGATGTGTCGTGGCGTGGCGATGGAATGTATAAATACACACGCGAAACGTCAGAGTGAAGTGCGCGCTTCCCGCTACGTAAATAATGGACGCTAAGTAAGTGTACATTCGCTGCGCCAAAAACCCGAAGAAAACTCTCCGCCGCGGCAAAGAAAGTGATGGACCAGGGTGAATAAATACGCGCTTTTCGCGCAGGGTACACGTGTGCGTTCCTGTTTCTCTGCGCTGCCTGCCGATGAAAATTTGCGATCACCACGAATGAGTAATGTGTGCTGGGCAAAGATGTGCTAATTTTAGCGCAGCGTCTGGTTTTGTTAGGATAATACTCAGATACTGATCGAATTCGCTATTGAGTGAGTCAGTAGAAGGAACAATAATACGCTGAAATTTCTCACAATAATAGAGCGTCGTCTGTTGTCTATGACAGGACTGTTCTGTGACATGGCCTGTGAAGTAGTATAGTAACCAGCATATTGGAAGGTCAGGACAGGAAACGAGAGAAAGAGTCGCCACAGTAAATATCGCGAGACCCGCTGGTTGGTACTCACTCAGTGCAAATTAGAGTGGGAATTCGGAGGAAATTGAATTATGGATGCTGCCTGCTGCCACCAACTGAGTGGGGTTTTTCACAGAACGGAGTCGCTTTTGAGTTAATTGGCACTGTACATTGAGGAATATTTCAACCAACTCCCACCCAGTGTCCAATTTATTATGCCATTCAACTTGGCGGGCACTCGTTCTTGAGCAAAAATTGCACTAACCAGACGTCAATCATATTTGTCACTCTCTGCCGCCGCCACCGTCGTCGTTCGTAAATCGCGGCAGTCCGAATGGTTTACCAGGCACCGTTTGCGTCTTCCGGTTCAACAACAAAGAATTTCACGAGAAAAAAGGAACTCGAAACCGTCTCTGGTTTACAATTCGAGTACACATGGGGGGGGGAATTAAACAACAATCAATAAGCTCAAGTCGATTCGACGTCGTTATTTAGCATTGAAACGCGATAGCGATCGTTGATTTTCCTCCGACTGGCACTTGAGAGAAATACACACATACATATCGCACAACCCGCAGAGAAAAAAGGAAAATAAACAAACCTTTCGACCACTTGTCGGCGAATGCGTGCCTTTCTCAGGAAATAAAGACTTCTAATTTATTATAATGATAATAGTGTGCTTACACGTAAATTCTGAATCTTTTTTATAAACAATCCAATCGAATCTATCAAATCTGCTGAGCAATAAAAAACTAGAATATTTTTCTATGTTGTCTCAAATCCTTCAAATTCCCCATCACTGAGTCTAAGTTTTTAAAATCCTGGGACAAAGAAAAAAGAGAGATATTCGAAACGTTCTCCTATTTTAGATTGTTCAAAAAAAAAAAAAACTAGAAAAAAACCTTCTGTTTTATTCTCAATATCAGCTGAACATTTTAGGACCCCTTCTTAGCTTTACAAGCAAATTAAAGTAATTGCGTCGCACGCGAAGCCATTTGTTGCTCGTTCGTCCACTCTGTGTGTGTGTGCAAAACCTAACCATATTTCCGGGTTAATATTTGCCAAACAAAACGCACAATCGTTTTGACGAGAAGAAAGTCTGCACGAACCAGATGGACGGATATCACTTCAAACAATCACAGTCCACCCCATCCAGGCGGCAACCAGATCAGCAGCTTCAAGTGGATATCCTGTTTATATTTGAAGAGTGGCTGGCGATGAAAAGATATCGTCATCAAGCTTGCGTTTGTGCGATCATCAGCAGCTTACTTGTAAAGTGGCAACACTGATCGCCCTAATGTCACATTGTATGACCGGCGAGGGCATTATTGATATTCTGACTTTGTCACCCAAAATCAACACTTTTACTGAACCTAACCGAAAAGTGTTGCGTTCGCGTTGTAGTCTGCAGGTCATCTTTCGGGGAACGAGCACAATCACGGCTTAACCGCAAAGCTTTGCCGTTGTGCTACGAGCTGCACTGCGAGCAGCGCCAGTAATTTTATCATTCAATCTTCACGTTCGTCGTTCGTCGTTGATGGTTCACTTGAATGACTAAACGCGACCGTTTCTCCTCAAGGAGGAGCGCAGCGATGCGGCATGTGCGCTAGCTAGCGGCGAGGTTACTTACTACTCATCCAGCTAACAAGCCTAACCTTCGAAAGAAAGCGATTGTATGCTAATTCGAGTCGTGCTGGCAACAACGTGATCCCAAGTCATTATATGTTTATGGGTGGGAATGGTTGTCCGCGGCTGTTATACGAACTGCTCCAGCCGATAGCAGCAGCTATTGCTTTACATTAAGTACTGGTGGACTGTGGTGTGAAAATATACCACATTACCTTTCAAACACAATAAATAAACACATTAGTTTGGGTCAGTGGCCGGTAATCCAGCCGGGGAATTGTTCGGCTGCGGTTTGGTTTTTATGCAGGGATAATAAAAATGTGTCAGGACCGTTACATTTTTCGGAAGCAGTATTGAACTTCTTATCGGTTTTTTACGCTCCTTATGGGAACATTGGTTTGATTTTTGTTGAAGCTCTGATTATCACACTATCAAAACTTTAACAAAAATTTACAGATGGAGCATGCCTTCAATGCAGGGTTTTTAATATCCTATTATTCATTATTCTATTTTTATTGGAAAAAATACACTTTACTATTAATGTGTCTTATAATAATTTGTAGGTATTATACAAATTATAAATATAACATACAAATGACACATTCTACCGTGACGTTACAACGTTTTGACTATTCTGTTGGCATCATTTTAATGCTAACTTGTATTTTTTTCATGAAACCCTTTGATATTATTACAGATTCGGGAAGTAGACAAATAGAAATTTCCTATAAGAATGATGCATAAGATATTTGTTTATTTTGTTTATTTTACCTTGGGGAGTGAAAATGTAGCCTGAAGTTACAACGCACGAGAAATTGAGGTGTCGGGACTTTTCTTACAAAAGTCAAAAACTCTGCTCTGTTTGGAATTTTATAACAATTTCTTCTTTCACGATTTGATAACAAATAATAATCGAACATTTTGCCATGTTTAGAGTGCCTATAACTGGTAATATCTATATTTGAGAAGCTTTTATATTTCGTGACGTTACAACGCTCATTTTTCAGCAAGGGGTATTCTCACTTCGTTGTAACGCCACGAAAATATGAATCAGTCGATATCCATTATTTATTACATATTTCTTAGACATTTTCATAAGAAATAGTTCAATATCTGATTTTATATATTTCTACTTCTACTTTATGCACTTGGTTTCTGGGGTTATCCAGAAACTACGTAACAAATTTACTTTGCCGTTTAATGTTTGGGAATGCAAAACCAAACTTAAACTTGGAGATTTTCAGTAAAGGAATGTGAGTTATGATCAAATCAATTCTTTTCATAAGTGACATATGTATCATAAATATTCTCAAAAGTGTCTTATATGACATTATGTGTAAAACATATTGAATTTATTTTTATTGTAGTTTTTTCACAATGTCTGAGTACGTTAGCAATTTTTTCAGCATTTGTATGAAAAACAAGTTTTCAAATGTGTCCTTAATTTCAATAAATACAAGAAACCTTTCAAAAATTATAATAATAACGCAAAAATGCCGCTTTTTAGCTTTTTTCCCTCCCGTAATATTTCCTTGATTTTTTAAAACTCACACTACTTATTCAAGAAAATTCAAGTGTTGGTCGTTCAAAAATGTTCTTCTCATCGTTAAATGTGGTGATGTCACGTCCCGTAATTGCGATAACCATCACATTCGGAAGATTGGCTTGAGCGATGCGGACGAAGTATTCATTTCATTGATACGGTTACCTTGCGTCAATAGTTTTTCTCTTAGGGAACATTCGCATGTTACTTTTTTTTCGTCAAGTAAATGTAGACTGCATTTATAATAATACAATGTTTTCTTATATTCTATACATTATTTCCAGTAGTTAGTCGCAGTGCTGATTATAGTGACGCATCATGCGATTTATTGGGCAATTTTTCGAGTAGTTAGTTCGGTGAGAGTTTTCCGAAAATATTTTACGATTTCTTACGTAACGTTACGTAACGCGGAAGTTGACAATTTTCAATCCCCCCTCACGCAATGCATTGTTATATGATATAATAGAATAATATTAGAATTTTTTAGAATGTAACGTTACTCATGGATGACCCACAGTTTAATAATTAAAAACATCAATCCATTTTACAAAATTTCTTCTCTGTTATATGACAGATGTAACGTGAACTAATTTAAACGCATCAAGTATGTTTTTAAACATAGACGAATATTATATAAGAGGAGAAAAAAAAATTCGTGACGTTACAACGCAAAATAAACCCGGTTGTAACTCAGGTTGTATTTAACCTAGCTGCGATCTTTTAGTATCAAATTAAAGGTATTTTGAGTATAAAGAGAAAACAAAATATTACTTTGATTAAATGTAAGGAGTTCCCATGAAGTAAAAAACTGTACTTTTTTCGTGACGTTACAACGCTAAATTACCCCTGTTTTCATATTGGCCTAAGATCAACATATTTGAAATTTCACTTCAAAACCCTTTAGGCATCGAATAAAGCACTTATTTTATTTATTTTATTTATTTATTTGTTTACAAACATTGTAGTGTAAGGAAAAACCTTTTAATTTACTACAATTCGAAATGTTATAGTAGAATAACTTAAGTTTCTGATGGTAACGAATATTTCTTAGGTATTATTTTATTAACTTCTCCCATTATTGAACCATGCTGTACATTCACGACGGAATCCATTTAAGAACCGAATATTTTTGAGCTCAGAAGGTAGCAGATTCCAAAAAACAATGCCCTGCACAAACAGAGTATTTTTATAATGTGATGTTCGAAATATAGGAAGTAAAAAGCTTCTGGTACGACTGCTTTGTAAGGAATGAATTTTTTCTCTTAAGTATGGAGGTGATGAAGTGTTTATAATTTTAAATAGCATTAAACATGATCGTAACTTAAAAAAGTCATGAAATCTACAACCAATTAATTCCTGTTGGAGATGAGACACTCTAGAGAACCTCGACAATCCAAAAACAGAGCGAACACAACAATTTAGTGCAATACGCAACCTTTCCAACGCTGAAGCTGAAGCATTTAATAGAAAAACATCACCATACAAAAAGTGAGGCAAGATAAGAGCTTTAAATAGCTTCAGTTTTATAGCAGTTGACAGTCATTCACAGTCATATAACATAAAAAATGTATTATAAATACAAACTCCTGATCATTTGTAACCATTTCAAAAATATGTAACCGAAAACGCTTGTTTTTTGTTAATTTTACTTCAACTTTGCAATTAGTTTTCTACAGTTTCTTAATAATACATACAAATTATAAATATAGGGGAAAGTAGGTAAAGACGGACACTGCGGGTAAGATGGACACTTTTAATATTTCACAAACTAGAATGTATTATGATAGTTGAGTGATGCGAATACCTTCTTTATAGTGTGTTAATGCTTTTGAGTTGCATAATCGGTTTTCAGCAAGCAAACTGTCAAATTTGTAAGTAAAACGAAGAATATTTTCGTGAACGCGCAATTTGATGTAATTTTTATTCCACGGAAAATAGTGAAAAACTCGTGAAACTTACGTGTTTTCATTTGTTCACAATAGTAAAGTGATTAATTAGTCTTTCCTCGGTTTTCTAGTGAAAATCCAGCAGATTGTAAATTTTGTAAAAAATATAACTCAACCAAAATTAAGATTGTGTCTCGCGGAAAATGTTGAATGCTTCCATGTCATTTACAAAATCACACACGGGAGGTGCATGGAATTTGAATAATGTTTTCTATTCCAAGTGTCTTGAAAGTACATGAAACGGTGGATACTGATGGAATATGTTTTTTTGATTTTGTTTGAAAAATATACTCTCTAGGACACTTGTTCTTGTTTATGCGAATGCTGTACCAGACAATTTATTCGTTTTATTTAGGGGCCGTCCACATACCACGTGGACAGATTTTTAACGATTTTGAACCCCCCCCCCTCCCCCCGTGGACAAATGCCCATATGAATTATAAAATTTTTGTAAGGACCGTGGACATCACACAAAGCTGTCCACGTGGTATGTGGACAGCCCCTTACCACAATAATGTCCTTCGCCAGGGATAGGGATCTCAATCAATAAGCAACACAATTGACTCGTTGTTTCTGAGTTTGCGTCGTTTTGACAGTTCAACCATACATTTTCTGTCAAGTTTACATCATCAGAACGTGAACGTGCTCATTGGCTGAAACTTTGCATAGTCGTTTTCATAGGCAAAAAATGCCCTTTTGTGCTATAGGTTCAATTTTTTGAAACACAACTCATATTGAAAAGCTATTGAAAAATGCTATTATGATGGTATTGATGATTACCAATACTTTTAGAGCCAACACGGTTCGTTTGAGCGGTGTGACGTCTTCGGCAAAGTTGTAACTCATAGTTTTGTCTTCCAAAAAAATATAGACTGTAAAAACATAATATTGATTTTTTAAAAACAAATTAAAAGAAATTTGAAATTAATTATCCAAAACAGCCCATTTGAAAAAAAATCGATTTTTTTTATAAAAACTTCGAAAGATTACCTAAACAACGAAACCGGTCATGGAGGAATCAGAAAAAAAGCTATTTTTTTTTCACGGGGTACATCTTTTTTGGAAGTACAAAGTTATTATTTACAACTTTGCCAGGTACACTATGACAATCAAATAAACCTTTTTGACCGTAAAAATATTCTTAATTCCTCATACAGTGCTCTATTGGAAATTAAAAATATGTCTACAGTCGAAACGGTTTGTTTGATTGACATAGTGTCTTCGGCAAAGTTGTAGATAATATTTTGTCCTTTCAAAAGAAAAATATTCCTTTTGAAAAAACGATTCAAACAATTTGTTTTTTCAAAAAAAAAAATTTTTTTTCAAAAAACGATAACTTTTTTTTCTTAACTTCTAAATGGTCGGACTGGTTTCATTGTTTTGGCATTTTTTTGTAGGTTTTATTAAAAAATCAGATTTTTAAAAAATGAGCTCATTTGAATACATAATTGTTTTTTAATTTTTCGTCTTATTTTATTTTTCAATAAATGATTTTTTTAAATGTATTTTTTTGGAAAGACAGAATTATTATCTACAACTTTGTCGAAGACGTCACACCAATCAAACGAACCGAAGTGCTTTTTTATTTTATACTCATTTTTCACAATATTATGAATTATGATGTATTCGATGCTACTTATAGTATATATCATTATACAGGCTATTTCGAGAGACTAGCAATCAATTTCATTAAATAAATTCTAAATGTTTTAAACTCCGCCTTCCACAATTGAAAAAACGATTAAGTCCCAGAGAGTCGATTTTTGCATTTTTTTTTTTTCAGATGACACCAATTCTCGACGTTTCATGCGTTTCTAAGTCATTTGGCATCAAAAACCATCGAAAACCGATTTTTTTTGGCTATGAAAATACAGTAATCACCCGATTATATCAGTACCCGATTTTATCTGCCCCCGATTTTATCACCTTTTTCGCCCAATTTTATCATCATATAACATTGTATGTCCACCATCTCCGAATCTCGCAATTATTTACAAGTGCCAGTTCCACTGTCAATTAAGATACAAACTTTCGTCTTTTAATGTCTGTAGACAGTATCCTCGATTAATTTTTATTTTTAAAATCATTGGTGTTGTTTCAACTTCTTCATCGATTTTTTTCCCTCTCTAGTTTTGCTCAGGCCTATCGGTCCAAAAAGCCAGGGATTGTGACTGTTAGATACGTTACGTACGTCATCGATTTTTTTCTGCTTCTGGGTGAATGAAGAAAAAGTACAAAAAGTCTCAATTTTCATGTGTTTTGAAATGTATTGAAGAGATATTTTGTGAAAGGGCTATCTGTAAACCACATAAACACATTTTGGGTCATTTCTGATCCCTCTTCCGTAACCTTAGAAAATAGCTGAAACTAATTTTTTGAGCTGCTTGAGATATGTATGACACTAAGAGAACAACTTCACAGCTTTATGCAAACACTAGTACCTATCCTACGAACTAGTAGTGAAATTTATGTTTTACTTATATGAGAGCCCTCCCTCTTCCAGAGGAGGGAGTGGTGTCAAGTGACCATTGACATATTTCTTACTCCTCATAACCTCACCATGTCAAATTTGGTTCCATTTGCTTGATTAGTTTTAAAGTTACGTAGAAGTTTGTGTTATATTTGTATGGAAGCCCTCCCTTTAAGAAGAGGAAGGGGTCTCGAGCTACTCTTATAACCTTTTCCGGCCTCAAAAACCCCTACATAAAAATTTTCACGTCGATAAGTAGAGTAGTTCCCACGTCTATAAGGATCAGAGAAGCAGACAGACGGATAGAACTGCTTTTTCATATGATTTGATTTCGTGTAGCCATCAAAATCGCTGATTTTACGTGTTAAATTATTGGTTTACCATCTTTTATAACAAAATAATAATAAAAAAAAAATCCCGATTTTATCACTTTCCCTATTTTATCACTCCAAACATCATCAAGGGGGTGATATAATCGGGTGATCACTGTATTTGCAATGGTCGACTAAATTGATTGCCCGGTTTTGTGATGGAATTGCTCTGATATGAAACATGATGGTGCAACATCGACGTGTTATATTACAAATTACGTAACGCTGAAAATCTAGATTTCAGACCCCCCCCCTCCTATGTAACGATAGGTAGCGTTCGACATGACTCCCCCCCCCTAAAATTACTTACCACTAATCAGTCTGACTCCTCTCCGAAATTTTCAATTTCGAGCAAACATGATAGTTACGTAACTGTCTCTACTACCCACCCCCCTCCCTCCCTCCCTCCTACGTAACAATAAGTAACGAAGTGATTCTTTGTAAAAAGTCAATCCGAAAGGAAACGATAAAAAAATAAAATATTACACGTAGGTACCCTGAAACTTATTGTTGCTTGAAAAGAATTATTGTTATGTTTACTAAAAATCTTAGTTCAATACGACTAAAAAGAATTTAGTTTTAAGAGATAGGTTCAAGCATTTGAGTGTCTACTATCAATCACGCAAACTATGCCAAGCTTGCGTTTTTTAAATTTATTTATATCAGGTAGCCACCTTCTCTCTCTCTCTCCTCTTAGCACTACCTCTGAAATTAATATGAGGAAAATGTTCCATTCACCAAACCATAACCAAAACGAGAGGTAGATAAATTTTTCGGCATAACCGCAAGCTTAACGTAGGATAATTCGGTTAATTGAATAATAGCAAAGTTTGGTACCTATTAATTTCTGTATTACCTGCTTAAGCAGCCTTTTTTTTAAATGAATAAGACAAAAAAATATTATATAATATCATGTTTCACACTACTCCAGCAGTTTTTCATTAATTGGTGTAGCAAACCTGCTGAAAAAAATCGTTGCCCAAGTAGTCCGATAGCCTAAAATAACTCTCCCTCCCGCCGTCACCGTACCACATCATTGCTACTGCGTCACTGTGATGCGAAGGGGACAAGTCAAGTTTATTATTCTCTTTTGCTATCGTTTTTCCTCGTGCGACGAGCCACGTACGGAGAAAAAAACACAACGAGTTGCGCGGATCATTCTCTTCTAAGAGCTGTATATAGTCTAGTTATGTATTTATTATTTCCGAGTGAGCAATGCATCAACATTTTGTTACGTACTGAGAGGATTCATTACTTGAACACATCGCAATCTGTACAGTTTGGGACAAAACGACAATCGGGTCATAATCGTTTCGTTTCCATCGCTGCCCTCCCTTTTCTGGAAAGAAGGGGTTCCATACAAATGAAACACAAATTTCTGTACATCTCGAGAACTAATCAATTAAATGGAACCAAATTTGGCAGGTGAATGTTTTAGTGGTAAGAAATCTTTCCTTCTTTTGGAAGGGAGGGGTGCCATACAAATAGAACACAAATTTCTGCACAGCCAAAAATGGCCGATTTCCACCAAATATAACAATATCCGGATCTAGAATGATACACAGGAGCTAAAGTCGACCACAGATACCATTTTGAATTCTAAGATGGCGACCTCCGGTATTGGGTGTTATTCGACTATTTTCTGCTGTTTCCCAGGAACATGTGCTTCCAGAAGAGGGACATATTTGTTAGGGGCCGTTCCTAAACCACGTGGTCATATTCTGATCACTTTTTACGTGGTTTAGGAACGGCCCCTTACCTCTAAAAACATTCAACCAGAAATCCAAGATGGCGACTTCCGGTATGTGAAAAACAGCCTAAAATAACCAAATATCATCCAATATGAGTATCTCTGGAACCAGAATGATGCAATGAGCTAACAATTGACCTCAGGCACCATTTTGAATTGCTAAATGGCAACTTCTAGGAAACAGTCGAAAATGACCGAATAATACTCAATACGGATATTTCCGTTATCGATATGATGCATAAAAACCATGCATTGACCCTGGACACCATTTTGAATTTAAAGACGACCACTTTCAGTTTCTGGAAATGAGGGTTTTATCTTGCTGTGATAATCTTTGGTGCGTCCTGGTCGCTATTGTAGAAATAATTATTGAGAAATAGATGAATATTTCACATTAGTAGTAGTTGTGAAAATTCTCATAACTCTTATCTTTAAACATTTATAGTTCTGAAAAGAACTGATTCCATAATCTTCAGCTCGATGTGTGCTACAGAACGCTGATGATAGCACCACCACCGGTAGCATTGAATATTTTGTTGGCCGCGCATAAAATTTGCTCTCCGCTGTGCCCTCCAGTAGCTGTGCCAGCAAAATATCCTGCAGCGTACGATGGTAACTGTTGCTGCCGTATGCAAAATAAAGGTAAGGTGTTCCGCAGTGCCTGGAAGTTGACTCGTATGCAGCTCTCGTTTTCTAATGTCGCGTACCTCTAACAGCTATACTCCACTCGTTATTGTGTGACAAGACTGAAGCTGAATTTTCTACACGCAGTCTTTTGTATCGAGTTCAGCGTAGATTTTTGTCATGAGTGAGTAGCCACCCAACTTAGAGAAAGACAAACGTAACGAAACACTTTGTTGAGTCAAAATATGTAGGCAGTGGAATTTATTCCGTCCTTGTTATTGTTATCCGTGCTCGGGAAACAAAGGAATAGCAAGGAAAATGTATGGGGAAGCTTGACCTAGGAACTTTTTACCCTTTTTCACCATTAAGCAGTAAAGCAACAATATTATACATTATATTAAACAATTGTTATACATTTTATCTATCCACCGACATATAAATGACTAAGATGCATTGAGTCGTTCGCTTGCTATAATAGTTTGAAATCTGACGCAACATTTGCCAGTTTCATTTTCAATTTTACAAAATGTAATCTACTATAGAAAACAAAGACGTAGTCCTACGTCAATATAGAAACTTTTCCAAAAAGCTGTATTAATTCAAGGGATTGATATTTCGGCTAGCAGTCTACTAAATTGCATCGACTTCTATCCGCTCATCACCGTCGTTTCGATCCTTCTATGGGACCATCTTTAGGGCTTTAGGGGTTCAATTTCTTTTTGGGTTGCTATATGAAATCCCTTTTACCTGTCACGATCCGATAAAGAAAACCCTCCTATTGAGCAGTTGTTCTCAGGCGAAAAACGACGCTCAACGTCCCTGGGCTTCATACCATAAGGAACCTATGCTTCTTGTTTTTGCATTATTCCTAAAGCATGCAATTGCTTAAAAATGGTTCAGCGGGTAAGACGTCGTACACAAATTATGTAACGGGAAAAATCTAGAAAGAGACGGGTAACACATTTATTAAGCAAATTCTTCTACAGCGTTACGTAATTTTTATTGGAGGTTGGTGTTGGCGTTACGTTTCGTTATATATGGGGGGAGGGTGGTATGGGTCCCAAAAATTGGTTTTTTTTGCGTTACGTAATTTATGGATGTCGCCGTAAAACTGAACAATCTGTCTTCTCTGTAAATCTTAAATTTTGAACAAACAGTTACGTAATTGTCTCAACTGACCCTTACCCCTTTATAACAATATGTTTCCCATTCTTCATGCGTTACGTAATTTGTGTCCGACGCTCAACTCTTAATACCGAAGCACAGGGCTGTCATTCGCACTCTCATTGCGCTCAGTGTGTTATTTTTACGTCAAGGCACAACGAGAACGGTACCTACACATTTTGACAACCAACAGGCATAAAGAGAAAGAGCAAAAACGAAATGACTATGAAAGATATCACCAAGTGAGAAATATTTCAAGAGAGGGAGAACGGAACAACACTTTGTGCTGCTTTTTGTGACACATTGTGTGAGAACAAAGAGCTTCAGTTTGAGCAGTTTGCGTTGCGTTGCGGGTTAAAAAAATAGCAGAGAAAAGGAACCAAGAAAGGACCATATACATTTTTGAGAATTCATTTAAACACGATTCTCAATGGCGTGGACGTGTTTCTTAGGACATATTACGCACGTCCAGACATGTCCCGGTATTCATATACAAGCGCTACATGCATTCACT
The DNA here is from genome assembly GCF_029784165.1 of Wyeomyia smithii. Classification (NCBI taxonomy): domain Eukaryota; kingdom Metazoa; phylum Arthropoda; class Insecta; order Diptera; family Culicidae; genus Wyeomyia; species Wyeomyia smithii. Next base: position 53,974,503 of record NC_073694.1, read on the forward strand.
ACTGATACCGTTCATTAGGGTGGTAATGACTTGTATGGAAAAAAATTGTTCTTCGTCGCATTTAAAAGTTCGTTCAGTCGAAAAGTGGAACTTTAGCCGATCAATTTTTTGAATTTTTTTTTTTGGATAACACCAATTTTCGATGTTTCATGAATTTTTAAGACATTTGGCATCAGAATTTTTTGATATTCACAAATTTATGAACTGTGAATTTTTTCATTGGTTACAGAATAATGCTTTCGTGTTACCGAAGTCAGATTAAGCTAAAGTTTAGTATGGGAACTTTTTTCGATGACGAAACTATTGAGCCCTACTTCTAAACAAAATTCGAAAAGTCGATTTCTATTGCCACCCTACTGTTCATGTACGAGACATACTGCGGCTATCTCCGGGAAGAAACCAATTTTAGTTTTGAAACAAAACCCATTGAGCGGCACTGAAAATTAGCTCCTAAATTATTTTAGTAGGAGTCAAATGAAGTGCAAAAATCAAAAAAAAATTTTTGATACTATAGTCGTTCGTTTGTCAAATCCGATAATCATTGCCCCAAGCAACACACAAAGAAAGGCACAATGTGTGGTGTCGCACATTTTGGCAAATGCACAACGTGTACTCAATCGCATTTTTTCGGTGCGAAAGAAATGCAAAAGAGCGAATGGGAAGAAGAGAACACAAACGAAATATCGGGAGTGGCACGCACGGTTTGATGGCAAATGTGTTGTGTACAAATTTGTGTGGTTTTGTCTGCACTGAGGTGAATTCCAGCCCTGCCGAAGCAAGCTGTTTCTGTTTCTGGCATGGCAATTTCTCCAATTCAGCGTCTTCGAGGGTTTTTATTTACTTAGAGCAGCATTTCCCTTTTTTTAATAACTCTCGATGGGGCCATTCCTCAAAACCAAGTGGTCATGTTTCGATCACTTTTCAGACCCCCCCCCCCCCCGCTTGCGACTTTAACCACGTGGTCTTTTCTCTTGTCAAGTGAATTTATGAAAATTTGATTAAACTTTCAGTACATTCTATACTTAATTTGTATTGTGCCGTGTCAAATAAATGTTATGGAAAAAAAGTACATTCTATATTTCTAAAATGCAACAATAAATTATAAGTCAGTAAAAAAGACTACGTAGTCATTTCGTTGACCCCCCCACCCTCGTGCGTGGTCTTTCGTGGTCTTCTGAAAACCCCCTTCCCCCCGTTCCCCTCTTCATGACCACGTGGTTAAGGAACGGCCCCCGATGCCCTTCAGCCGTTTTTCGATGAAATGAGAAAAATAACACTTCTCGTAAATATCGATATATGTTCATATATATTGCTAGGGTATCAATCTACACATGTTTGTGACCATGTAGGGCCCTGGGAGAACTCGCTTCGGAGTAAACATTTCTGAGACAGATGTACTCAAAATGGATGTAAATCAACTCTTGGAGTAATTTAACGAATTTTGACATACAGTTTTGCCGAGGTCCCTATGAAACTTGTTTATGGTCAAGTAGGACCCCATGGGAACCTACTTCGGTGTGGCCATTTTAGGGACAACTCATCAAATCGACTCAAAATAAATGAAATTCAACGCTTGGAGTGATTCGATGAATTTTGACGTACATATTGCTGAAGATTTTATAGAACATGCTAGTGGCCATATTAGCCCCACTGGACTGCTTCGGAGTTACCACTCCAAGGAAAGCTTGGCAGATGGACTAGGAATGGATACGAATTATTGCTTATGGGTATTTACCTCCCCATGTAGTATATTTGTCCAAACACATGTCAACATGCCGGAGATATCGGCGATTGCAGGTTCGATTCCCGTCTGGATGAGAAAACTTTTTTCTGAGTCTAAGTTACATACACCTTCTGTGCTCGTTCATTTTTCGCATCCTCGTAAAAATAAATACACTGCCCGCTATACTATGCTAAACTATACTCTACCAGCTGGTCTCGAGGTACGATGCTTCTTGACACGTCATCCTTCAGTTTGGACTTGAAATAAGGCACCTCTTTGATGGCACTTGAAGTTGAAGCGAATGATGTCAGTCCTGTGGTGGGGGCAAACTAACCAGGTTTCGGAAATCCACTCGAATTGCGTCAACCGAATTGATGATGTGTTATTAGTTTAGTTGATTCTGAGTCATATTAGAATAGGAGTGTGTCACAAACGTAGCCAAAATATGACAGATGCCAGTCGGGGTTAGTCTTCCGTGTGGGTGTCGGATCATCGACAAAACAAACTTCAAGAGGTTAGACTCTATACCGAATTCTTACAAAGAGCCATGCAATAATCATCAATGGCTGTCTAACATTCGTATGGATTCCGAAACGTTCAATTTTCTTCAATCTTTGTTTTTCTTTGCCTTAGAACGAAGCTACCAACAAAATGCGACCTCTAACCTAACCTGTAACAATTTACCGTCATTTTTCTTTCTCATTCAACCAGAGTCAATGCAACAGGTTTGTCCCTGCGGGGGTATTCCTCGAACACGGCCAAACACAATCGGGTTTATGTATGTAAGGAAAATATCGTTTTCGTACCCACCACTAGCGCCATGTATAATACTTTATGGGTTCTTTCCCCTTTTTGTTCATTTCGAGGTATCCATTGGCTTTGTTCCAGCTACCTTTTTTCTGCCTGATCCTTTGGCCATATTCGGTTTCGTCCTTGACCATTCAACCATTCAGTTAGTCTGATCGGCCAGGAGTGGCGCCAGCACCAATGTTTAAATTCGATTAGGATACTCAAGTGTCTTGTTATTGTATATTTATCGAAAGAGGTCGGCTGATTATTCAACAATTCGATGTTTTTTTTTCCTATTTGTAGGCACGGATTAAATCAAACGATATAAACGATGGTAAAGTGGGCTTCTCATGCCTCCCGGGTTACCTTTTGTCTTGAACCGTCCCTCCCCCTTCGGTTTATTCCATCCTTTGTTCGCTTTTGCGGTGGAATTTGATTTTCAAACCACATTCAGTAGTCTTACCACGTTTAGATTATGAAACTCTGGTCCGGAGACTATCAGTTTTCGGCTCGAATTGTAGCAGAGTACCGACTAGCCAGTGGCCAGCAGCGGCGGTGGTTTATGTCGCTTTCGTAACATCAGATCACGTCTCGAGAGTACTGATGACGGACTGACTGACCAGGGGAGATCGGAAAAATGTAACAACAACGGTTTAATTACTGCCACCCCCGATGGTTCCAACTGTTGAAAATGAGGTCTCTGTAATGGAAACGCATTAAACTATACACTAGCCCCAGGTCTCGATGTTACCTGATCGCGGGGCGGTTGCATTGCATTTGCTCTGATGCATTTCAATTGAGCAATTTTATCTTACCACCCACCCATCCACTCGCAGTTCATGTCGTCCAATGCGGCATATCTGGTGTTAGTTGAAAAGGTAAATCTCTTACCGACGGTTTACGACTAACTGGGGAGTACTCTTTTCAATGTTGGACTTTTTAAACGAACCTTAATCAGTCGTAATCAGTACGTTGATTTCTTCTGATTTGTTTTTCATCTTTTACCATTGTTTTTGATTTTCTACCAATAATAAAAATTTCTATTTAATTCACTTTCTGTACGGTTTTACGATCCGACAGATATGTTACTCCAAGTTAGTTATTTTTATTATTATTTCAACCTTATTCGTTTTCATAATATCATTTTCGGTTTTCATAATGGGGCTTATTACGGGAGTCACTTCACGGTGAGAACGAAGTGAAAAAATCTCACGGTGAAAAAAGACGCGTGCAAATCAAATGAGAATCACTTTCACCATGCCTATTACGGTTGTCACTTCACCGTGAAGTGACTCCCGTGATAAGCCCCAATATCTTTTTCTGGCTACTTCAAATTGTTTTTGTAGCAAATCTTATGTTATTGTTTTTTTTTATCGTTGTTATTATTTTAACTCCATTCAGATAGCTTCCTAGCAATTCTACCTTATTGCGTAATAATGTGTTTGCTTGTTTGATATATTTTATCGATTCCAGTTGAACTTTATTTTGCTGCTTTTAAGGTGAAGATTTAGTCAATATTGTTTTTGTTCCATTTCAATGTTTTTGCTGTAAATTGTGTGTTATTGTTTCATCTATGCTTTGATTATTATATATTTGTTCCTTAGTTTAGCTTATAATCGACCATAAGTCATTTGAATTCTATTTCTACATATTTCATCTTTTTCAAAATCTGTTTCCACATAGTTTTTTTTGATCGGTATGACGTCCTCGGTAAAGTTGCAGATAGAAATTTTAACTTGCTAAAAAATGTATAGTCTGGAAAATTTTTTTTTGGGAATTTGAAAATAAAAAGATTACAAATTGACTATTTTTAATTAGCTTATTTCTATAGATGAAGAAAAAAAAATTAGCTTATTTTTAGAAATCTACTTTTATTTATGAAAATTACAAAAGATTAGCTAAGCATTAATGGCTGCCCGATCATGGAGAAAAAACACACACAAATTTTCCAGAAAAAAAATTCTTCAGTAAAGTTATAGACAGTAATTTTGCTCTTCCAAAAAAAGATATAGACTGTTAGATGAAAAGATTGTTTTTTAGAAAACAAAAAAATAATTATTAATTGAATATTAAAAAAAAAAAAAATCTATTATGCATCTGAATTTTTTCTACAAAAGTTACCATTATAAGCTAATCAAAAATAGTTTAGTGATCGTGGGAAAATTAAGAAATTTGCAAGAAAAAAATATTTTTTTTAAAACTTGTCTACTGTGTAGCAAGAATAATCCCAAAACTCGATGGCCCGGATTTTGTGCTGACATGAATTAAACTTCGGGATTATTTCCTGCACCGAGTGCCTATCGATGATAGGAAATATTTTTAGCATCTAAACAGATTGGTCCGTATAGTGTCTTCAGCAAGCAAATTTTAGTTTTTGCAGGTGAAAATATAATCCATAATTTTGTAGCTCATGACATTTTTGGTAGTTGACTTTTAGTTTTTTTTTCAATTATGGCCTTTTTTGCATTTGAAAAATTAATAACTTTAATATTGTGAATAATTTTCGATTGTTGAAATATGTTTCTAAATATTTTTCTCTTAATTTCTTGGTTTGTTTCAAATATTTACTATTGCTTTTTTATGACGTATATAGTTGACGACTGTGCGCGTAAGGAAGGTCGAAAACCTTTGTAGTAATTAATTGAAGTAATTTTAATTAATTGATTTAATTAATTGAAGTAATTGAATTAAAGAAATTGTTCAATGAGGATCCATGCCAAATGCAGAAACAGCTTGCTTTTGTAGTGGGATTTACCTACCAAACCATTTTCAAGCGATTGCATGCTTTAGAACGATTAAGAAAAAGAAACTTGGGTTCCTTATCATTTGAAGCCCAAAGATGTTACAAACACGGAAGAGGTCTCTTAATCGCATCGTGACGGGTGATGAAAAATGGATTCATTACAGCAATTCACAGAAAATAAAGTTATTGGGACTGTCTGGTCATACCTCTACGTCGTCGACACGGTTGATTCAACACGCAGCACAAGTTATGTTGTGTATTTGATGGAACCCAGGTTCGTGTTATTTGTCACGAGCTATTGAAACCGAACGAAACCATCACTGGAGAGCGGAAACGGCTTTAATTTATGCGAATAAGCCGAGTACTGCCCGGAAAAACGGCCACCATATGAGCAGAGGCACGAAAAAGGGAATCTGTTGCATGACAACGCTCGGCCTCTTACTGTCAGAGTCGTTAAAGCTTATGTAAAAACGCTCGATTTAGGTGGGAGTTGCACAACTAACAATAATTCATTGTTTGACCTTTTTCACTATTTGATCTGCTTTTAATAATGTGTTTACCATTTTCAGATATTTTTTTCACTTTTTTGACGTGGCACTACGTCTTTGTTTACTATACTGGGATGCATTCTGTAAAATTGGAGATGAAACTGGCAAATGTTGCGTCAGATTTCAAACGTTAATAACAGCATAACCACATGATGGATAACAATAACCAATATGTTGTTGGATAGATAAAATGCATAGCAATTTTATAATGTGCTAGTTATTACTCTAATTTCATTGCTAAGCGGTAAAATTGATAAATAGTTTAAATGACAAATTTTCGCGAATAATGAACCAATTACATGCGAGCATTCCTAGGACAGACGACATGAATAGACACCATCCGTTCCCTGTGATATTCTCTGTATCAATATCGGAATAAAAATTGACAGAGTCTCCCCGTCCCAATAGGTCTATTTATTTTTCCATGGGTTAGACTAATATGATGTCTCGAAGGTAAAAGTTTTCCGAAAAGTTTGAAACAATCCCCATTCTTCTACAATTTCTAAACCTGCTTTCGGAACCTAATGAAAACTGATGTCTTGAAAGAAAACATGCCGGTAAAAGCAACAGTACCAGTGGAAAAAGAAACCGCAGGTCTTTCGTCGTCTTTGATTGCAGTGGTACTCTTCTATTCGTACATTTCAGCGGTACACTTCTGTTCGTACTGCAGCGGTACTGCTCGTACTGCAGCGGTACTATTCGTATTGCAGTAGTACACTTTTCATCGTACATTTCTATTCGTGTGCAATCGAGAAAAAACTGCAATGCTGCTGTTGATGGTGGTTGAAAGTTTATCTCATAAATATGATTACCATAAATTACTTAACAAGAATTGTAAATTTTTGCAATGGATATTTATTTAATTTTATTTTCGATATTCACTAGATAATCGTGACCGGATAGTATCGAAAGAGTAAATTCCTAAATATACACATTTATAGAAAAGTAAGAGCCTGCGAATTTTTTGTTTATTTACTAAGATTCATTCAGAATCTCTTTTACATTTCAGAATTGTTAGATGATGTATTATTTTTCTAAGCCTTACCATAATAAACGTTGTAGGTAGCGTTACATCGAATAATAGGGCTGGGAAAAAGTTTTTTGTCTAGGGTAAGTCACATTAAGTCAATAATAATTTGGTTTTTAATTTTTCTCATCTTATCATCATTTTTTGTTGAATATTTGGCCGCCTGTTCAGCCGAATATTCGGCCGAACGGATGGCCGAATATTCAACAGAACATGATGATTAGAAGAGAAAAATTTAAAACCAAATTACTCATGAACTCAAGTGGATTACCTTGGGCAAGGTCTAGCTTAAATCATTATTCGATAACCCGAATATTCGGTGATTTTCAAAAATAACTTTTTTCCAGCGCTATTATTCGGTGCATCTCTAAAATTGGGGCTTGGGTAAGGGCTTCCATATTATATTGAAAGTAAGATACATATTATAGATTTGATTTAATCAGAGTTAAATAAGACAAAACTATTCATTATGGTAACGTAAGTATTATTGGATTTGGTTTTTGAGGATACACTAAGGTCGCTTTTTACGCGGCTTGTTTTACGCGGATTCCGGAATTTGCGCGATTTTTTTCGCGGATTCCGGAATTTACGCGGATTCCGGATACGCGGTTTTTTACGCGGATTCCGCAATGTACGCGGTATTTTTTTTTGCGCGGATTTCGGTTTCCCTTAACTCGGAATGCTGAATTAACGCTGGTTTTTTTTTACGCGGATTCCGGAAATTTTTTTTTTTCACGAACGGTGGAATTTCGTCCAGCGATAGGGCTCAAAAGTTACGTCTTCTCGGAAAAAGTGTTCATGCAAAATTTGAGAAAATGCGCGAGTATTTGTTCATGATATTTTCGAAATCCATTGTTTATGCCAAATGTATGGAACATCGAAATCTGGTGTTAACTCAAAAACATTTTTTTTAGAAAAAATAGCTAGGACTTGGGACTGACGGTTTGATTTTTTTTTGAGAGAACACCAGATCTCGACGTTTCATCTATTTCTAAGTCATTTGTCATCCAAATACTACAAGGTATACAGCCCTAGGGTTCCCTAGGGCCAGTGTGTATAATAATCGAACTAAATAGTGATATTCTATTCACACATGGCTAGCAGGGCAAAGTTACTTCTAGGGTAGGACTTAGTAGAATCCGAAGCGTTAGTTTTGGTAAATACAAATGAAGTTACAGATTCGTAAATAATCTGAACAAACGGAGAATTTCTAATCCCAAACCAGTTTTGTAATTTTACATATCTCATGCGATTTAAATATCAGCCCGAAAAACTGCATACATTTCATGTTTTGCATAAACATCAATACGTTACCATGGTTTTGTTTACATATGGCCAATATCAGGATTATGAATCATGGAATTGCATTAATATGTGGCCAAGAATGGATCAATGAACGTTTTTGGAAGCTGCAGGTAATTTTGATATTGCAGAGAAAAATCACACCAAAATGTCTACTTTTTTTATCCATGTGCTGTAGTAAGTTGTGCCTGATGCTGGTAACAAGATTTGTTATAGAAATGGGCCAATTTAAACAAAGTTATGCTCTATTAAAAATAGCTTGCAAACTACCTAAACGATAGGCTGCATAGTGAACTGGAGAAGGATAGTTAGTTCCTTCATTGAAACTAAAATACGCATATTTCTTTGCTGAAGTTTGCAATAGTTTTGTTGAATAGTATCAGCAGGTTCAATAGGAGACTTTGAATTAGGAGTAATCTAAGATACTTTTTCACAATTATTAATTTTATTCTATCATGGCCAAAACTGGTGCTATCCCAATCCGCACGAGAGTCACAATTAAAATAGGACTTTTTTCTTACAATCGTCTCCCGAACGTTTTAAAAATGATATGAAAACAGTTTTCGTAATCGAGTAACCACACGCAAAAGTTGGATGGTGCGAAACCAGTACAAAATTGTGCGTTTTTAGCACAATTGTTGATGTAATTCGGAACCAGTACAATGATTGCGTGTTGGGCATAACGCAATTAATGATCTAGCGTTTCTCCAATGTATTTGGCAGCTCCAAACTACTACATCTAAACAGTTTCAACTGGTATCAAGCAGCATTGCAAAGCGAGCGAGAAGCAAAACCATTCTCCTCCTTTCTGCTTAAGGACGAGACATATGCTACGCTTTTCAAGTCTTTTGCACACACGCTTTCGAGATACTTTTTCTTCTTCATGCATTCCTCTGAATAGCAGCAAGCACGCACCGACAGTATGAGTGAGACTAACAACACTCTGGTATCAAGTATGTACAGCAGCACGGGTGTCTCGCTCTATGAGTAGCAGTCACTAATACACTCGACGTGAGAAATAAAGTGTCGGTATATGATACATATTATATTCCATTCTATGTCAATGAATTCGCAGTACAACTGTTGCGTTATGCGTTTCACACATTTATTGTGCGATTTCTGTGCAACATTTGTGCGAATCGGGAAGACACAATGATTGTACAAGACTTCAACTTTTGCGTGCATTACTTTTCATAGAAAAACTTGTGTTTATTTTCTTACAAAAGACACTAAGGCTATGATTAGAAAACAAATATTTATTTCATTTTGTCTCTGTGATAATTGAACTACAATTTATTTATTTTTCCCAGAAGGGTCACAGACGAAATCAGTTGACTTGTGGAACGAAAGTTTTTTTTCATTAAGTAGTCACGGTGGTAATTAAAAGTACAAATGGCCTTTTGTCTCAAAATAGTCACCAAGAAATTAAGAGGCACATTTAATTTTTCTTATAAATGCATAGTGACTCTTCATAGAAATAGTTTCCCCAGTTAGTCACTGTGACTTTTGTAATAAAATATTTGTCAAAAGTTTTGTTTAATAGAATTTGTGACCTTTTGAAAAAACTCATAAGTTATTAACATTGTCACAGTGATTTTTGTAATATTTTTTTTTTTTGGTTTTAATAAATATCAGAAAAAGTAAACATCGGGCTTTGACCAACAAATGTTACTTTTTATTCACCGTGACTTTTGTAAGAAAATATATGTTAAATGTTGTTATAACAGAATATGTGATCTTTTCAATAGTTCCGCGGAATTTTAGTAACTAACCTTTTTTAACCATATAACAAAAAAAAATAGTTCAATTTAATCATGTTACATATTCCCTGAAACTAACGTTCGATTGGTATTATCTCAAAAGAGTCATTGAGTCAATTGTTCTTTATTGAAAAATCAAGAAATGATCTAAAACCGGAGAAATGCATTTTGTTTACGAGAGTCACCAAGAATAATTGGTGACGAACACCTAAAGTTTGTTGGCTCACTAAAATGGGGGAAATGTTTGCTAAAAGCGGCGAAAGCAGTCGATGATAAAATTAAACCAGATTATGATTTAGACGTTCTCCTTGAAAATTTCCATGTATTTTGTAACAAGATTACAACAGGAGTTACTTATAAACAGACATTTGCCTTAAAAAATCAACAAATTCAATTTTTCGTGTTTTCAAAATAGTAGAGAATTTACATATACGATCTAAAACATAATTTTTTTGAAGGCGCATGAAAATTGCACAGGGTAGGCGCTATACTTTCTCCAGGAAAATGGGATTTCATTTGAAAATAGCGCTTGGCATTTCATTTCTCGCAATTTCAACTTGTTCTATGTTATTACTTATATGTACGCATTCAATCATTTCCAAATTTTATCGGCGGAATAAAAAAAACTGAAATATCAATGTTCGGGAGTTGGTCACGAATAGTATATTTTGTTTTAGAACTTCGTCACGAAAAATATTCATTATCGTGTCGATAAAAATATGTCTCGCGGTGACAATTCAAAACAAAAACAGAAACGTTTCTGGTTTCTCCTAAAAATATCACCAAGTTAAAAATATGTAAATGTAGACAATTTCTAACAAACCACTTTGTGACAATTACTAAAAGTTTGTATAAGGCTCTAAGCCCCGCCTTTTCGACGCTTTTTTAGCATTCCTGACCATTAACAGAACATATTCTCATACGAATATAAATCTTCTCTTAAAGGTCACCAACATGTCATTTGTGCGGACTGGGATGGCCAAAACCGGTGCTTCTACCCTATTTGACAAGGCACAAGCATATCATTCTTGTTGAAAAAGCACCAAAAATTTCTGGTAATGCGTCAAAGTCAGAATTAACTCTTTATCCTCGAAAATCCAATAATACTTACGTTATTTTAATAAATGGTTTTGTCTTATTTAACTTTGATAAAATCAAATCTTTGATATGGTTCTTACTTTCAAAATAATATAGACGCCCTTACAAAGGTTCATTAATTGGCAAACATAAGAAGATATGTCTAACAAAATTATTAACAAGTTCCAGCAAAAAAACCATAACAATCCACAATTCCATTTTTGTTTTTTGCTTGACAATTTTTTTCATTTACCTACAACTACATTCGCTGTATTACGAAGACTGCTAATATACATACTAAAGCTTTGAATAATAATATATCATCTAACCATTTTGAATTGTAAAAGGAGGTTCTTATGAATCTCAGTAAATAAACTAAAATTTACAAGCATTGCAGGCTCTTACTCTTCTATAAATGTGTATATGTGGAATTTACTCTTTCGATACTATCCGGTCACGATTATTTAGTGAATATCGAAGATAAAATTGAATGAATATCCGTTGCAAAATTCACAATTCTTGTTGTATAGTTCATGGTACTGTCTGCCGGGGTGAGATTGAGCCAAAACGGGAAATGTTTGTATGTTAAATTACTTGAGATGAGACCTCAAATTCAATACTTCATGAAACATGACATATTTATTCACAACTTAAAATGGAATATAGATAACATCAGTGAACTGTTTCGCTTAAAGAATGTTTCAAAGTACAGGGTGAAAAACATGCGCAAATATCGTTATCCAAAAATGTCCCAGGAAAACCAACCCGATCAAGAAATCACATCAACTTACTACTCAGTTGGTACGTTAGGATGTCGTCTCCAATGTGTTGAGGAAATATTATGCATTGAACCTGTGCCGGCTCAAAAAATAATGTTTTTCCAAACTGTACACTTTTCGAGCCCTTTTGGGGTGAGATTGTGCCAATCTATATTAAACGATACAGTGTGCGGAATTCACATTCACGACAAAATTATATCAGTATACACCAAAACACTTGCATTGTTTACATAGGGTATGTTTTTTGTCCCCACAGCATAAGGTATGTTGTTTAGCTATGGTATTCTTTGAAATAATGACTAAAAGCTTGAGAAGCTTACTGTTCTCAATTGTTAGATAGAAATTTTCAATTATTGATATTACTTATGGAATGTCACAAAATTTGTACATCAATTCTATATAAACTGATGACTTTTAAAGAGAAGAAGGACGGTTGTGGGTACGTTTCCAGAGGTTTTGAGATCTCCAATGGAATATACAGTTGTCAATGACACATAATAATTGAAACGAAAAGTCTTCTCAAACTTCATGTCCTAACGTTTCCCCTTTTTAGGCTACCTGGAGACGCCACTATATGTATAGAGACTGTCTATAAGCCACGTTCTCATAACTAATTACTCTATGCATCAATTTGATCCAGCCATACATTTTTATATAATTCATATGATACATAGTTTCTGATCAACCCCCTAAAGCCCCTTAATAGTCCACGTTGTTTATGGTCGTCCCTATACTTACTATTTTATCATGTTAGTCATGTGGATTATTCGTAGACACACTACTGTTCATTTAACTGATATTAAATTCAACTTTTTGTTTGTATTTGTATTTTGGATCGAATTCTTTGCTCAAATGTGTGCGTTAGAAGCTTGAGATCAAAAGAGCATAATTTTTTGGCACAATCTCTCCCCGAATGACGGTAATCATATTTATGAGATAAACTTTCAATCACCAACAACAGCAGCATTGCAGTTTTTCCTCGATTGCACACGAATAGAAATGTACGAACAAAAGTGTACCTCTGCAATATGAATAGTACCGTTGCAGTACGAATAGAAGTGTACCGCTGAAATGTACGAATAGAAAAGTACCGCTGCAATCATAGACGACGAGAGACCTGCGGTTCTTTACTCCACTGGTACTGTTGCTTTTACCAGCATGTTTTCTTTCAAGACATCAGTTTTTATGAGGTTTTGAAAGCAGGTTTAGAAATTGTTCAGGAATGGAGAATGTTTCAAACTTTTCGGAAAACTTTTACCTTCGAGACATCATTTTAGTCTAAGCTCATGGAAGCAAAAATGAATAGACCTATTGGGACGGGGAGAGTCTGTCAATTTTTATATCGATATTGATACAGAGAATATCACGGGGAACGGATGGTGTCCATTCACGTCGTCTGTGCTAGGGATGCTCGCATATAATTGGTTCATTGTTCACGTAAGTTTTCTTGTAACTTTTTATCAATTTTCACCGTTGAGCAGTGAAGTTATTATGGTAACTAGCGTTTTATAAAATTGTTACATATTTTATCTATCCAACAACATATTGGTTATTGGTTTTTTTTTTCAAGGAGGGAATTTGTTAGTAGCTTAAGTATTTATGATAAATATTAGTAAATAATGAGTAGGTGCGTCCAATCACAAATGGTGACTTCTCAACACTGTTAGAAATTTGTAATTTTAATTGTTAGGATTTGTTTGCTTTCGCAATTAGGACTTATCATTCGTAGGGATTTAAACCTACTTGTCAGAGAAGGGGAAGTAAACTTACAACTAACTTAATTGCTAACTTATTAGCTATAAAGAGAGCTTATCGTAGCAATTGAGGATTGCAACGATTTTTGTCGAAAATTGTTAATAATTTTATTTGACATAGTTTCTAATGGTTCAACACCAGTAAGTCCATGTAATTCGAGTGTACCAAACCAAGGAGGACGCTTCAAAATCATTTTTAGAATTTTATTCTGAATCCTTTGGAGCGTTTTCTTCCTTGTTGAACAGCAACTTGACCAGATCGGTACAGCATAACGCATTGCTTTGTTTGTAAATCAAAAGTTTGTTCTTTAAACAAAGTTTAGAATTCCTGTTAATGAGAGGATATAAACATCTCGTATATTTGATGCACTTGGCTTGTATACTCTCAATGTGCTCTTTGAAAATAAGTTTCTTATCGTAAATTAGTCCCAAGTACTTAACCTTGTCAGACCAACGTAAAATAACCCCATTCATCTTGACAACGTGATTATTGTTTGGCTTGAGGAAAGAAGCCCTAGGCTTATGCGGAAAAATTATCATTTGAGTTTTAGAAGCATTGGGAGAGATTTTCCACTTTTGCAAGTAGGAAGAAAAAATATCTAAACTTTTCTGCAATCGACTGCATATGACACGAAGACATTTTCCTTTTACGGAAATGCTTGTGTCATCGCAGAACAATGACTTTGTGCATCCTGGAGGCAAATCAGGAAGATCTGAAGTGAATATATTGTACAGGACTGGACCCAAGACTGAACCTTGAGGCACACCTGCTCTGACAGGAAATCTATCAGATTTTGAATTCTGATAGACAACCTGCCGAGTTCGACCAGTAAGATATTTTTTTTAAATTTTGATTTGGAAATTTGGAAAATTAAAAGTTAGCAATTTCGCAATCAAACCTTTATGCCAAACACTGTCGAATGCTTTTTCTATGTCTAAAAGAGCAGCTCCAGTGGAATAACCTTCAGATTTGTTAGCTCGTATCATATTAGTAACTCTGAGCAATTGATGAGTAGTGGAATGGCGAAATCGAAACTGTTCATCTGCAAAAATTGAATTTTCGTTAATGTGTGACATCATTCTGTTAAGAATAATTCTCTCAAACAGTTTACTTATTGAAGAAAGCAAACTGATTGGTCGATAACTTGAAACTTCAGCTGGGTTCTTATCCGGTTTTAAAATGGGAGTAATTTTTGCATTTTTCCATAATTTGGGAAAATATGCAATTTTGAAGCAGCAATTGAAAATTTTCACTAAAATTTCCATTGTGCTCTCAGGGAGATGTTTGATTAGTATATTAAAGATTCCATCGTCACCAGGTGCTTTCATATTTTTGAAATTTTTAATAATTGATTTAATCTCATTCAAGTTAGTTTCAATTATTTCTGCAGGTGAAAAATTCTGGGAAGAAATTAAATCAAATTGACGTGTGACTTCATTTTCAATTGGACTCACAAAATTCAAACTTGAGTTATGAACACTCTCAAACTGCTGAGCAAGTCTTTGAGCCTTTTGTTCATTGGATACAAGAAAACGTTCACCATCTTTTAAAACTGGAATAGGCTTTGAAGGTTTCTTAAGAATCTTCGACAGCTTCCAAAAAGGTTTTGAATATGGTTTCAATTTTTCAACTTTAGTCTCAAAATTATGATTTCTCAGAAGAGTAAATCTATGTTTAATCTCTTTCTGTAAATCTTTATAAATAGTTTTAAAAACAGGGTCACGAGAACGTTGATATTGACGTCTGCGGACATTTTTCAAACGAATTAGATGTTGAAGATTTTCGTCAATTATTGGTGAATCAAATTTCACTTCAGCCTTTGGAACAGAATAATTCCTGGCATCAACAATTGCACATTTTAATGCTTCCAAAGGGGAATCAATATTCACTTCGTTTTGCAAATCAAGCTCATTATTGAAATTTCTCTCAATATGAGTTTTGTATCTTTCCCAATTAGCCTTGTTATAATTAAAAACAGAGCTCATAGGGTTTAAAACTGATTCATGTGATAAAGAAAAAGTTATTGAAAGATGGTCAGAATCAAAGTCAGCATGTGTGATCAAATCACTACATACATGACTTTGATCTGTAAGCACCAAATCAATTGTTGAAGGGTTTTTTACAGAAGAAAAGCATGTAGGACTATTCGGAGACAAAATAGAATAGTATCCTGAAGAACAATCATTGAATAAAATTTTGCCATTGGAATTACTTTGAGAATTATTCCATGAACGATGTTTAGCGTTAAAATCGCCGATTATAAAAAATTTCGAACGATTTCTGGTGAGTTTTTGTGAATCACCTTTAAAATAATTTTTGTGCTCACGTGTGCATTGAAATGGTAAATATGCTGCGGCAATAAATAAAATCCCAAGTTCAGTTTGAACTTCAATTCCCAAAGTTTCAATAACTTTCGACTCAAGATGGGGAAAAGCACTATGTTTGATTCGGCGATGAATAACAATTGCAACTCCACCGCCGGAACCCTGAATCCTATCATATCTATGAACCACGTAATTGGGATCATATTTTAATTTTATGTTAGGTTTCAAAAATGTTTCAGTAATGATTGCAATATGCACATTATTTACTGTTAAAAAATTAAAAAGCTCATTCTCATTGGCCTTGAATGAGCGAGCATTCCAATTTAATATTTTAATTGTTTTATTTAAAATCATTGCTAAATTTTAAATTAGAAACAATTTTGATAGTAAAATTTGTGCCTATTTGAATGGCTTCAAACATTAAATTTGCCTGCAACATGGAGTTCATAAGATCGAACATTGCCTGTTGCAAAACAGAAATTTTACCTGCCGTAATAGGCCCCAGGCAGTTGACATTAGAAAAAATATTTTCGGCAGCAATATTAGCTGGAGTAATACGTGTACAATTATTTTCTAGCGTGTTTTGCTTACCCATATTAACGGTCATTTTCGAACTACCAACACTAGGCGGTATAATGTTCGAACTACCTGTAACCTGTGCATAAGTTAAACGGGTATGCAAAGGAGTAGGTAAACTATGCGTCACTGGTACGCTTGGAGAATTTTGTTTACCTTGCCTTGCCTTAACAATTGCTAAACGGGCTGGGCATTGATAAAAATTCGACATATAGGGTAACGGGGGTATTTTGGCCAGCTTTGGGAAGTGTTCGCACAGTTCATTAAAAACAAACACAATTTTTCAACAAATATATCGACTCTATTATACCATTGTTAAAAGCTAAGTGTCTATTTCAATGTACACCGTTCAACAATGCAATATATTGAAAAATATCCTAGGAATATCAAAATTTCTACGAAGTACTAAAACATATTGTGGTCCACCAAATTTTTACTTTGGCCCACCTTTATATCTAGAGACGTGTATGGAAAAAGTTCGGCCTAATTATATTTAAGATCATCATCGGTATTTTCAGAGCACAAATAGTGGGTTTGAGGAGAACATCCTTCTGCTGTGATTTTTTGTAAATTTAAGGCATTTAAAAATGAAATGATTTGGCTCATAGCGGTTTAACAGGCATTCTCATCCAGTTTCATAAAGTTAAATGTGATAAATTAAGAAGTAATTACCTGTAAATTGTCACAAGCTAAATCTTTGTTCACGTGCAACGGCCGAACGGTAATCAAGGGAGACGTCAAAACTTGGCATGGCCAAAATATGTTTGCTTCAGACGGAGGCAAACATATTTCGGCCATGCGTTTAATCATTTTTTCAACTTTTTCCAGCATGTTAGAGTATACAAACTGTTTCTATGACATTTTATTGATGTTACTACAACAACGAATTGTTTCAAAAGCATACATATTTGTTACAATAGCTTCCGGACATTAACTTGTATATTACCACTTCCTCTTGATTTTGGGTTGACTCAGCCATGACTTTGAATATGTATGAACTAATTCCAGAATAACACTACCAAGAGTCAGTTTTTCGCCGAAAATTATAGTGTAGTCTGATTCTTAGGTGTGTTATTCAATGTTGCATGCATAGTTTTCTAATATTCATTGAAATTATCAGATAAAATGCGTAAAATGTTACCGGGTGGGCCAAAATATGCATGTGGTAACGGGGGTATACCCTACATTCGATATAATTCCCATTTTACACGCACGTTATATAAAGCATGTGCTTTTTCAAAAAAAAATTAAGTTATTAACCTCACTGCGGTTAAAATGAATTAAATAATTTACAAGGGAAATTCCAGTTCGCTGACTGTTTTCGCCTCGTGATTTTTGTTTCATCAGAATTACTTGGGTAGGGGCTATACCAAGTAATTCTGTCAAAGTAATTTTGGTCTCATCAACGGTTTGATCGTTGGTGAGACTTTTTAATATGACCTCGAACGGCTTGGCGCTCTTCGTATCATATGTAAAAAATTTATGCATCTTTTCAGTTAAATACTGAATAAGACGATTCCAATCTTTCAATCCTTGGGCCAGTAAACGGCATTCGCCTCTTCGGCCAATTTGATAAGTAACTTTGACGTCGGAGAGAAACGTAGAAAGTTCTCTTTTAAAAATATTATATTCAGAAGCAATAGTTACCACAATAGGTGGAACTTTCTCCTTTTTTACAGAAATTTCACTTTGAATAGTTTTACTTTCGTACATTTCAATTTCGCCGGCTTCTTGCTCAGGCAGAATATCATATAAATTTTCACTGCATAAGCTAGTTTCAGAAAAAAGATGCCTCTCTTTTCCTCCCCGTAGCGATGCGTGGTTTCTTTTTTCGTCCTGCCATTTCAGGTGATACGAAAAAATTTCAAAAATTATATCAAATTGCAAGTATTGAGAAAGAAAGGAATAGGTAGTCTTGAGAAAGACTGATGTAAGTTAACTTCCAGGTAATCTTTAAAAGACACACTGACAAAACACAAACTTTGAAGCTATAGGCAGTCAAAGACCACAAGCAACCGAAAATACGTCTGATCTGTCGGGCAGCTCAAGACGCACTCATATTGGTTATGTATCCATCATGTGGTTATGCTGCTATTAACGTTTGAAATCTGACGCAACACTTGCCAATTTCTTTTCCAATTTCACAGAATGCATCCCAGTATAGTAAACAAAGACGTATTCCCACGTCAAAACAATTCAACAATTTTATTAACTAATTTCTATTTTCTATTCTATTTATCGGTCAAAAACGTGAAACTCTGGCCGCTTTGGGACTCCTCTTCCCGAAATCCGATAGAGTCAAAGGTCAAAATTTTCTCATTCCATTAGCACGCTTAGGAGCATATCTATAGAGAAAAAGTGAAAGAAATGATTCATACTGTTCAGGGCCGAGTTTAGAAATTGTTATGCAATTAATTTCGAACTGGTCTAAAGTTATAACTCTATTTTCCAGTAATTTTCATTACAGAAAATCTTTTCCGGGAATCGGGAATTCCGGTAAATTGAAATTTCCCGGGAATTCAATCGCGGAACGTCCCGGGTAGACTCTCTAGTCGTTATCACGCGTTTCCGACGACTATTATTATTTTGAACTATAGCTGGATCCAATGTTCAGCAAAAATATGTATTTCTGTTTGGTTAATAACTTTGTGGAAGACATAAAATATGTTGGAAATTTAGGAAAAAAGTTAGAATAAAAATTATGAATTGAGTGAACTTTGTATATGAGCAAAATCATTTCAAATCGCCTGGAAATACGCGAAAATTTAATCGACCATTTTTGATTTGAATGAAACTTTGCACACGTATTTGGCTTAGCAAACTGAGCATTTTTCACAGGTGGAGAGATTTTTTACACCCATGAGTTACATTCTAAAAGGGCGTATGCCTTTTGGCACAGGTTTTATTCGAAGCATTGTAGCCCAGAAACCGTTGGTTGTATAGAAAAACTGTCTGAGAATGAGTTGTAGGGAATTAAAAATGCACCATAAAAAAATATACACTGTACAAAAAAAAATTTTTTTTTGACCAAATAAAATTAAAAATAAACATTCAATTTCAATTTAAAAAAAAAAGAGTTGAATTTTTGTTTAATTTTTTTTTTAAGAAACTTGACGTTAATACGCAACTTTTAAAAAAAGTCCAGGATGGAGAAATGAAAAATATTTTTTTTATGGTAGATTAATTTATTTATAAAAATTCTAATTCAAACATTTTTCAAAATATTTGTATTCTGATGATTTTAAAAGATGCAGAAAGTCATTTTGAATCAAAAATCTTTTGGTTGTAAACATTCTAAAGGCATTGGTTTTCGAGTTATTTCTAATTTAAGCTCGAAAAATTATAATTATTTAGGAAAATACACGTTTTTCTTAATTTGTTCATGGTTCTCCAGCGAAAACCATACGTTTATTGGAATGTTTGATCAAAAATATACGCGATTTTAAAAGTTGCGTATTAACGTCAAGTTTCTTTAAAAAAAATTAAAAAAAAATTCAACTCTTTTTTTTAAATTGAAATTTAATGTTTATTTTTAATTATTTTGGTCAAAAAAAATTTTTTTTGTACAGTGTATATTTTTTTTATGGTGCATTTTTATTTCCCTACAAATCATTCTCAGACAGTTTTTCTATACAACCAACGATTTCTGGGCTACAATGCTTCTAATAAAACCTGTGCCCAAAGGCATACGCCCTTTTAGAATGTAACTCATGGGTATAAAAAATCTCTCCACCCGTGAAAAATGCTCAGTTTGCTAAGCCAAATACGTGTGCAAAGTTTCATTCAAATAAAAAATGGTCGATATTCGACCATCGGTCGGTTTGTCTCATATAAAACTTTATATATCTTTTTCAACATAAGCGATGGAAATTCGACACCTTCGACAAAGTTGCTAGCAGAAATATTTGCCACAACTTTCTCGAAGACACTAGGTGTCTATCTCACTGTCCTGAAAAAAATTAATTTTTCATATCACTTCTAGGAAAATTAATCACTAAATCGTCCATTCTGAATAAAGCGCAATAACATACAAAGTAACTTCTCCAAATAAAGTATGTCACTAAAATCAAATTTGAGGACGTTATTATTTTCAAAAACACTGGGCAATGCACATGTTTGTGTTTTGTAACACATTTCTAAATTTACGTGTTATAATTAAAAAAATTCCAGTAGTTTCAAAATTTGTATGCTATGGCATTGAAGGGCTATGCCAAATTAATTCTCTATTTAGTAACTTTAAGATCTCGAGTCGCACTGACTGGAGAATCGTTTTGGGCTGGACAAGACCGCAAAATTTGATCATGGTATAACTAAGAGAAAAAATTGAAAAACAAGTAGCAAAAAACAATGTAAAGAGGGTAAATAAATTTTAATACTGAAATAAATAGAATTGATGAAAATGTGACAAAAATTGCAAAAAATATCGGAATAAAATAAAAAAAATAGACTAACAATCAACAGCAAAAAAAAATAAACAAATTTACTGCAATTTTACTCACGATTGGGATGAAAATAAAATAAATATAAAATACAATCCTGTGTCTTCAACGAATTGAAAAATCAGCAATATTCTGGTGAGATGTTACGATTCAATGAAATTTTATGAATTAATAGATATCCAGAACCAGAGGCGATATAGTTGAAAAATAATTGACATTTTAAATTGGCAAATTATTTATCACTGTTCCTGCCCTTTGAATATCTAATCACAATCAGAATTATAGTTGTAAAGCTACATTTATTCTGTATCCCAAACGATGGTGAACATGCAAATTCTCTCGATTGCGACATGAATGATTTCCTCTATGTGTGGCCATCGCTGCTGCTGGTGAACAACACATTCAGGGGACATTCACATCATCGCCGTGGCAACATTTAGTACTTGCTGTTAGCCAACGGATTATACTAGAATGAAGTTGTGTACACATCAGACAGAAACAATCATTAACTTGTCGCGCGTTCGTTTATTGCTGTTTCCGTTCACAATAAAACCCATCTTCTTGACGATAACGCCACAGACATCGGCAGACGTATCTTGAAACCGTTGAAGTAGCGGTGGCTAATTTTATCGCCGAACTGTGAGGGGTTTTATTTGCACACCTCCGCGTGCGTTTTTAGTGGTGGCATCCGTGTATGTCACAATCGCTATCTCGAAAATTTCATCAACTTCGGAGAAGTTGCCACATCCGGTCGTGTCTGTGAACAACAAACGAAATAGAATCGTACTGTAAAGTTGATAATAATTGCTCCCATCAATCGATTGTTGGTGGCGGTGATCGATCTTTTTTCCTCGCGCTGCGCCTATGCTGCGCTATGCTGTGTGCGGTTGGTTTCTTGTCCATGCCAGAAGAAGTTAATGACACCGTTCGGGTTGAATTGAAATTGACACCCAAGAGATCACCCGGCCATCTTGGCTGGCTGCTAGCCTAGCAATCGAATTGTTGGCGTACAAGCAAGCGGATGGATGTAAAACACAATCGCTGTTAACGTGCGCTAATCTATCAGTCTGCGGTTTGACGCCCCAGGGACGAGAGGAAGTGCGAATGGAGTTCAATACCGACCGAATGTTCTATGCCTGGGAATTGCTGGCGGCCACAGAACTCGAACCAATTGCTGCGAGGTTACCTCCTATAGAGCTTCGCTTCAGTTCATGGAAGTCACACTCCAGTTGAATAATTTCTTTCAAGTCTGGCAAGCTGAACCTCGATTTTGTTTATTTATTTCGTTTGTGTTGACCTTCGAACAGTGGGTGTGACATATGGCTCTCCAACAGATGGCGCTACTATCAACATTATAAAAGTAGAGAAATCGATAGTCACCTTTCTTCTGTTCAATGACCGTAGGACGACGATTGTAGGTAATCCAATTTGAAAAGAAAATACACTTTCCCGATGTGGTTTGGCGAACTACCCTCTCACTCTCGCTGTTACTGTTGCGTTTCTCCATCCCGGGGGTAGTGCAGTGCAGTGTCACATTGCATAAACATCAAACAACCGCCATAAATGGTTCGCAGTTGTGCTGCCTATAGCCGGGACCGGCGCGCAACAAGCAGCTGCCCTTTGTTTAGTCTGGACCGACGGACGGACGGACGGACTTTGGCTTTGGCGGGCTGTTGGTTGGTTTCTCAAATGGTTGTAAATTGATTGAATCACAGATGCCAGCAGGTTTCCAATTTCGTCCGGTTGCAGCTCCGAAGCAAACCGAGCCGCGCACGCAAGAAGGGTTTCTCGATTATTGCTTCATTTATAATTGCAGACAATACGATGCGAGAGAGCAGCACTTCCGGGGAAAAAAATATTGAAAGTTCACGACAACTGTCGCTTATCAGCGCTCTAAAATAATAATAAATTATTCCGTCGGTGGTAAAATTCACCTCGTCTGTGGTGATGTCTTATACCGGCATCGAACATTAGTTGTGGTCTCAACGTAATTCGAAAGAAAATAAACAAAACTATAGTTTTAAGTATGATATTCTACTATTAAAAAGCAAAGCCTTGGTGCTACATTCCGATTCGGAACTCGACCTTCTGTTTTATTTTACACAGACTTCGCAACCAACTTCGCAGTTCAGAGTACAGGACAATTGCGGGGCTAGCGCTACGATCCTATTGACACTAACAGTCTCTCCCGAGCCGAGACTCGAACCTACGACGACTTGCTTGTTAGGCCAGTTCCT
The DNA here is from genome assembly GCF_029784165.1 of Wyeomyia smithii. Lineage (NCBI taxonomy): Eukaryota > Metazoa > Arthropoda > Insecta > Diptera > Culicidae > Wyeomyia > Wyeomyia smithii. The sequence goes on from NC_073694.1 coordinate 53,997,582, forward strand.
CGTTAGGTCGTACCTCGAGACCAGCTGGGAGGGTCTACTATTTCCGTAAAAAATATTAAACGAATGCTACTTTGGCAAGACATTGATGATTACAAACATTTTCATAGGTTCGATGTCTTCGGCAAAGTTTTAGATAATAGTTTCATCCTTCCAAAAAAAAATATACTCTGTAAAAAAAAAAACCAAAAAGAATTATAACTTATTTTTTCTTGATTTATCCATGATCAGAAAGTCTTCATTGTTTATGTACTTTTTGGAGTTTTTATAAAAAAAAATAAATTTTGAAAAAATCTGCTTTTTAGATAATTAATTTTGACCTTTTCTTTTGACTTTGTATCAAAAAACAAAGAATTTTTTTAGATTGTATATTTTTTCAGAAAGAAAAAAATATTATCTACAGCTTTGCCGAAGACGACACACCGATAAAACAAACCGTTTTAGCTATGAAAATGTTCGTAGTCATCAATACCTTCTCAAAATAGCATTTTTCAATAGCTTCTCGAAAATGAGTCGTGTTCCAAAAAATTAAACCAGTAGCACAAAATGGCATTTTTTGCCCTCGGAAACGTCTACGCAAAGTTTCAGCCAAATAAAAAATGACCACTAAAAAAAATTTAAAAATGGGACATTTTTTGTGGAACTGGTCAATACTGTCTATATTGAGTATATTTCTCCCTTTTTGATAGAGGCAAACTGTTTTCACTTTGCTGTGCATTGTATCTATCGTTACTAATCATTAGCGGTAGGAATGAACAATGTTTTCAAACAAGTTGACAAATCGTACTTGGTACAATAAGGCCAACAATGATAGCAGGGTGTCTGGCAAGCTAAAATTAGCCTTAATAATAAACAAACAAATGTATGCGCAAACTTTCGATCGGTAAGATTGCATAAACACGTGAGCTTAATTAGTCATCAAGAAATGGCTGGCAAATATTTTGAAGAAAAACCTTTGTCTAATACACCTAACAGTGAATCATGCCATGGAACAAATTCAAATTCTACCAGAAAAAGATTCGATAAAAAATATGGCAGAGGTTACGACCCGCATAAGATTGGTCATAATCAATAAAGTTCATATGAGCGGTTCTAGTCAGCTTTCCTCATGCTTCAAGTAGGACCAACGAAAATATTTCCGGACTCTACATTATAATGGCTGATGTCTGGCAGGCCTGTTTACAAACAGAACACCAAAACTGCTGGCGCGTGCATTTCCAAAGACGACGACGGTGCTCTGTGTTGTGATATAGAGGAAAAAGGCACGACTATGATGAGATGAAACTAGAATATGATTTATGCGACATGTGACCGGAGTTAAACCAGCAGCAGCAAGCACAGTCTTGTTCTTACTTTAAACAATTATAAATACCAGCTCACAGGCAGGCATACACGCACTAGCAGCAACATAATGCATCTAACTCTCGGATCATCCAGAAGCTGTTACATCATGACGGAGGAGAAGCTATTTGTGAGTAAAAATAACTTCGAGATAAGCCAAAGTTGTGTTTTGCGTTACTGGAATAGGTCGTTGTTAAGAAAGTATCGCCTCGGTACTTGGATTTTTTGTTTCCATACGAATGTCTTTGTCCGATATATGGAGTTTGATTTGAAAAACACACCTCTTTTTCATGTGTCTCCGTACATTACCATTTTCTCGAACTTTTCGACCACAAACCCCACTTAAAAATCAATCAATTCCTGCGCTGCCTCCCGTTCTGTTTACACAAAAGGTACGATCAAACTGTTCCGTTTCGATTCATCGATCGACATACAAACACGATTGTTCCCCTCCCAAACAGGAAGTGCCTAATAAATATACAGCTAAACCTGCACTTTTTCAACAATTCATAAAAAAGTACACCCGCGCGCCCAACCCAAAATGTGCTCTGCTGCATTTACGAACACATCCAGATTTGACCATCGTAATTGAAGCTCTTTTAGCTTCGACAATGGCGCCCCCTTTACGTATTTAGTGTTGCTCGTGTTGCTGCTTACCGTCGACATTATCTGAAAGTGTGTAAACAGTGAACCCATTCTTGCTAGCAAATCTCCCTCTCGAAGCTTGCCTACTATTGTCCAGCAAACTAATTCCCCGGCTTCTTTCTTCGTCGAATTTCGAATAATAAAGGCGCGACCGTTTCTATTATTATCATTTCACCACCAACACGAACGCGGCTCGACACATCATTCTGCTGCATCCCACACCGGAACCGGTTTCGCTCGGTAGTTATTCACGCGCAATTCGCGAGACTGTCAGCTGTTTAGCCAAAAATGTCGATTTTTTTGTTTGGAGTTCGTCTAGCGCCGCCTGACGCCAAGCCATCAGCCAACGCGCCTCCGACGCTCGGCGTCTATTGTTCTGGGGCAGACAGATGACACAAACGCCTACAACGGACGAATGTACGTACGTAGTTAGGCATGACGCCGTTTCTACAATAAAAATTTGTTTTTTTTTCTATCTCCAATGAGATATCCTGGTCAGTGCTGATAAAAGTCATTTTCCCCAGCATAATTCTTCGAAAATTACAGCCAATCATTTTCAATTTTCACTTCCAATGATCGCAGCACTCTTTCAGATACACTAAATTTTCGTCCTAGTAATGTGCTGTTATACTCAGATGAAATAGATCGCGCGCATCGTTCACGGTTACGGAATAAAATTTGAGGACAAATCCAACCAAATGATCTTCACTTCAAAGCGAAAAAGAAAAACAAACAGTCCACTCAACCAAAATGAACCTCACCGAAACACTTTTTCACTGACACTGACCGATGCCTTGACAATCTTCGTTAACTGATAAACTGATTTTGTTGTCTTGCTTCTATCGCATGAAATATAATGAGGTGTTTTGACAGTTCACTTTCATGCAAGAAGCGGGAAGGGAGAACTCTGAAAGGATTGTAAAGAAATAACGTTTATGGATGCTTTTTTTCACTTACACTCAAGAGTGTCAACAAATATCAACCCTGATCCTGGTAACAGAATGCGAAAATAAATTACTTTGTTTTCGTTTTGCTTACTACTACGTGTCGTTTTGAATGGCATTTCACGGTTCATCTTTGTATTTACATTGTTGTTATCGCTATATTAAGCTGTTCGGTGCGCTTTAATAAAATGGTTAAATAAGTTGCGGAGTTGTCAAATTCCATAATTTATAGGTCACATTCCATAATTGTATGTTAAAAAGAAAAAAAAATCAAAGTTATTATTTGAGACATATACGTGAACATAAATGTAAATTTAGTCACGGAATTCTGGATTTTAATAGCATTTTGAGTGATTTTGGACTCGGATTGGATCAAGATTGGAATGGATTGGGATTGGAATTGGATTGGATTTCGAAAGGATTTTGAATTGAATAAAGATTGAATTAGATTGCTTGAAGATAGAACTGAGTATGGATTGGATTTAAATATGGATTAGATTAAATTTGGATTGAATTGTGTTTGGGTACAAATTTGATTGAATTTGGATTAAAACTAGATTTGATTTGAAATGGATTGGGATTAGGATCCCTGGCAAACTGCCCCACCATCATTTGAAGCTACACCTTGGAATCGAGAATCACTCCTCTGAGACTCTGAAATATTTTTTCTTGCTGCTGCTCATAATCGATCACATCAGCTTTGTGTGGCTGCTCCAGGACAAATAGTTTCGCATCCGAAAAAATGAACTCGTGACCAGCGTGCCGTAAAAGTATCATTTTCTTTCTATCGAGCATGTTTTTATGAAAGAACTAGGAAACGCCGTGAATTTTACGCTTTTTCTAGGCTGGTGCAAAGACATTTGTCGAAATATTGTGGACCAATAGATATTCAGGTCGGTGGCAAGTTTTCGAACTAAACGTTGCCTTTTTCGCCGGATGCGCTCCCTCACAACTTTACGACTTGCGATGTCCTTGCAGATCCATTGCCATTGAATTTTAGCCTTTAAAAATCCAAAAATTAACCCAGCCGAGTGAAGTGTATGAAATTTCGGGTTTAGAATTTGGTCCCAGATGAAACGCATGAAACGTCGAGATCTGGTATCATCTGAATAAAAATTTTACGATTATGGCGATTTTTTCAATTCCTCAAGGTTAAAAATCAATCGCTTTGCGCCACCTCGTTCTAAGTCCGTTATGAACAAACTGAATAAAAAAGATGTTATATTTTGTTCATACGTATCCCGGGAAGCTGTGGCTAAAAAATGTGTCAGAGGATCTTAGAAGGAATTTGGAGTCATTAAAGGCGACCGATTTATTGAAAAAATAGATGGCATTCCTTCAATTAAATGGCTTGGAATATCAGACTGCGACACAGAAGATATTCCTGTAGAATATGCAATAAAAGATTGACGGATAGCGAAATCGTGACAAAAGTTTTAGGAGTAGAATAAATAAGCGACGAATTTGCAGCCGATGCCGCTGTCAGTGGGTCGTAGATTGGAATCAGTGTAAAGGATGTCAATTGGCGTTCATACATTTTCTGTCAAATTAACGTCAACGCAACGCAAACGAATCGATTGTGCTTGAGCCTTTTTGCTAGTGAATCTGGCGGTTCCAAAGTTTTCCACATAAACAAGAAATTTAATATACTTAATTAAGCTGTATAATGGGCAATACAGAATCAAATTGACATTGAATATACAAGTGCATTGAGGAAGTTTTGTGAAAATGCTATAGAGAAAAATATTATGACTTTTTTTTTACTTAAAGCATCTTAAACGTAGCTGAAAACGTAGCTTTTTTAGATTTTATATATAAAAAATGACTAAACAACCCAAATAAAAGTAGAATGTTGTTTTAATCTGCATGCACTCTTTGACTGGTAAAGCTTGCGTGTGGCGCAAAGTATTTGCTCCTCTCCTATTCCGTGATGCCTAATTTAAATTTAAATTAAAATTCGTTATCACTTTAACTTATTATTTGAATGAAATTTTGAAATTATGCGCTTCATTCAAAATAACGGAACGCCCTAAAAAAGGCGGTTGTAAAGTCGGCTTTATACCAGCAATTCGAACTCCATTCTCATGTCTGTCAGCACGAACAGAAATTTGCTGTCGTCCAGCCGCATAGCTGCAATATGCAACACACGACAGCGTAAACAAACTATTGCATAACTGAGAGGGCGCTGCAGCTTCTGCTGTCTGTTTTCATTCGACAGTAGAAATAATAATAACAGTTTGCGAAACCACAATTACAAAGTTGACGTAGACAACTTCTACGAAAAGTAGACAAAGCTAGATAAACTTCGATAGTTGGTTAAATTTAGAGAATCGAAACATGAAAAAGTAAAAGTTTTCAAAAATAGTAGAAAGAAAATATTACGTGACGTGGGACTACAAATTGTTATTTATCAAATTTTTCAGTTAAATCAGTGCGAATATCGTACGCGAGGATACTATGCATAACCAGTGGTATACCCGAAACTAATCCGATTCCAAACTGATGAGCTCGGTATTTTTGTTCTTCACAGTAAGCTCGGTATGTTCTGTTTTAGAAAATTCACAACACTGTATTAAAAAGGATGTAACGTCTTAAAAAATCGAAGGTAGTAGTTTAACATCACAGCCGAATTTCGAACTCATTACTTAGTCTGCCACGAGTTAACGTCAGCACGAACAGAATTTTTCCCCAGTCGCACAGCAGCAATATGTAACACGTAACAGTTGCACTCTTGGTATCTGCATCCATCCGACACGAAAACTATTTGATTGTCTATACGTGCTATATTGTTGCGTTTGTGAGGGCTCTGTAAGATCGGCTCTACTAGATACCAACACGAAATGAAATTCATTTTTCGTGAATTTGTTTTGCGAAACTAGGACGATATGTGAGAACTTGAAATAAAGACGGAGTTAATTAGAAGAAAGCCTAGAAGATAGCCGTATTGATTTTTTTTTAAATTTTTTCAACAGTTTGTATATTTTTTTTGTATTTCATTATCGTCAACGTCCTAAGGTAAAACAAGCAGATATTGCTACTCTACTGGAGAAACGCTCACCAAATTCGAAAAAATCTTCAGCAGAAGTAAATGCATGTATCATTGAAGATATAGGTTCATTAAATCCAAACGCTGTGCGATGAAACCATCTTTAAAAAAGAGAACTCGAATATCTAGTGATGATAGAAGCCCTCCCAGCTGGTCTCGAGGTACCATGCTGGCCCAACAAGCCAATCGTCGTAGGTTCGAGTCTCGGCTCGGGAGAGACTGTTAGTGTCAGTAGGATCGTAGCGCTAGCCCCGCAATTGTCCTGTACACTTAACAGTTGGCTGCGAAGTCTGTGTATAATAAACAGAAGGCCAAGTTCCGAATCGGAAAGTAGCACCAAGGCTTTGCTTTGCATCTTAAACTCCTAAAAAAGTATTAAACTATTTAAATACGTTGTTCTACTCAAAACATCATGAATTTCAGCGGTGTTAAACAATAATAATACAGATTATTATCATTTTGCCAAGTTGACGGTAAATATTTTGCTCGTGATTTTTTGGACCGTGATGAAAAAATTAAAAAGTACTGCATAAAAAAAATTCAATTTCACGTTCTCTAAAATATTTGTATTTCAATGATTTTGAACAATTGAAACAGTCATTTTAAATTGGAAAAACATATGATAATTAACTTCGTAAATGCATCCGTTTTCAAGTTATTTTGAATTTAATTTGAAAAAAAAAATAGAAAATAGGTACTAAATTATATATTGAATCAAAAAAAGAATTAAATTTTGCCCTCAAATTATTTTTTTATTGACATTATTCCGAAATTTCTGACAAAAAATCTTGAATGAAAAAACATTTTTTTACTTAAAATTTTAGTTTTATATTTTTTCAATTTCAAAATTTTTGAGAATAATCAAATTCCAATGATGCAATATGATTCTAATAGTCATTTTAAATCATAAAACTCGTAGCAACTAACTTTCCGAATGCATTCGTTTTTGAGATATTTCAATATCAAGTTTAAAGAATTTCGGTTTTATATGCAAACACGTCTTTTTGCAAGTGTTTTGAGGTCCGACATAAGACAACTCATTTTTTGACATCAAAGAGATTGGATGAATAATTCAGAAGTTATAATTATGTTAACATTAATGGAGAAAAATTTTTTTTCTTGAATTTCAAATATGACTTATCTAGAGCTAATATATCGTAAGAGAATATCTACAAAATACGTAATGCTTGATAAAAAGGGGAAAAAATTTAAAAAAATTTAAAAAAAATTAATTTTGAAAATTGTTTAAAAAATTTAAAACTAAAGAAACTAAAAATACTTAAACAAAAATACCTGAATAAAAATAATTTAAAAAATAAAAATGAAAAAAAAAATTAAAAAAATTAATTTTTAAAAATTTGAGAAATTAAATACAAAAAGTTGACAAATCTACATATACTTAACCATTTTTTTAATAATTTTTCTTTACATTTGGCTGCAATTACATCAGGAATAACTACAAGATATGTATTTTTTATTGAATGAAATGTGTTTTCTGACTTTTAGGGGGATGAATCAAAAATAAAATTTTTCTTATTTATTCGGAAACCACAAATAATTTATGAAAAATAAATATAAAACATTTTGTTTCTCTGATTCGATTATATATAAAATTCGATTATATATAGTGAAAAAAAAAAAATCGGAGACTATATATAATCGAGTCCGACCTGTATTTGGTATTTATTTTTCAATTTTTTGTAATTAAATTCAGAATAACTTCAAAATGGATGCATTCACAAATATAATTAAGTATTACAAGCTTCTTAATTTGAAACGATTTTTCATTATTTTCAAATCATTGGATTACAAATGATTTGGAAAATAACGAAATTAAATGTTTTTTTTTTTAACATGATCTTCATGAAAAACATTTTTCATTCCTCCATCCTGTACCTTTTATCAGAAGTTGTGTCAAAAAATTAATTCAGTATTATAATTCAGTATTATAATTTTATTAATAATATCAATAATATATAATTTTATTCTATAATATATGATTTCAATTTGGGTTGGATTTGAAATATATTTAGATTGTATTGTTAGTGGTTTTGTATTGGATTGTAATTGATTTTATGAATTGAATTTATGTGAAATTTTGGTTAGAATTGAATATGATTTCTTTTTATTTTGGATTTTTGGATTGCATCCAGACTGGATTTCGGTTGGATTATGATTACAGTTAGATTTAGTTAGGATTAGGATTGCAATGAATTTGAGTTGGATATTGAACGGATTATGGTTGGATTTCGAGATAGACTTGGATTTTGGATTAGGTTGAAGTTGAAGCGAATTCGGGTTGAATTTGTATTTGATTTTGATTTCATTTTGAATTGTTTAGAATTAGAAGGAATTTAGGGAGGATTCGGTTTCCATGTGGATGGGTTTCAGTTGGAATTGGATTGGATTTCGATAAGGGTTGGATGTGGTTTTGATTAAGATTGGATTAAAACTAGATTTGAATAAGATTTTTATTGGATTTGGATTGGGTTAGTAGGATTAAACTTTGTTTGAAATCTGGATGGATTTGAATTTGTATTCGATTTGGAGTTTGAATTGCATTCCGATTATAGTTTTTTTAGCTTTAGATTGCATTTTGATTGGGATTCTGTTAAATTTTGATTAGATTTCCTTTTCATTTCTTTCCGATCTCGATTTGGATTGGATCATTATTGGATTTGGTTTGAATGGAATAGGGCTGTAATTAGATTAGATATGCAATGGATATGAATTTTTGAATTTTGTTCGGAATTAGAAATGATTTGGATTGTTTAAAATTTACATGGAATTTGGAATCTGGATATCATTTCGATTAGAATAATATTAGATTTGGATTAGATTTCGTTATGGGTTGGTTTTGCAGTAAATTTGGTCCGGATTTGGAAATGATTTTAAGATTTGGAGCGAATATTTTTTATTCTGGATAGTTTTTTTAATCCGAATATTTTTTTGGTCCGGGAGCTTGTTTGCTACATGGATTGATTTGGATTTTGGGTTTGCATTTGAGTTGGGATTTGAATTAGATTTGGATTGAATTTATTTGACTCCAGATTGTTTTGGGTTGGCATTAGATTTAATGTGGATTGTGTTTTGATTGGATTTTGGTTGGATTTAGATTTGATATGATTTCAGTTGCAACTGGATTAGACATCAAGTTTCAATTAACTTGATTTTGGAACAAAATTCCATTCCAATTTCGATATGATTCTGGTTCGGTTTGAATCAAATTTAGAATGGAATTGTGTTTGGAGTAAAATTAGATATGATTTGGAATCCAATTGTATTTGTGTTGAACTTCTTTTGAAATAGGATTAGTATTGAAGTGAAATTTAAACAAGATTCTGGCAGCATATAAAGTTAGGATTTGATCCCTAAATCAAGAAATAATTTACCCTTGAAACAGATAGAGGGTTTTGTGTATTGTTATTGTTACTTGCATTCTTAGATGCACGTTGTTTCTTGAAATAATTCCGAAGAAGGAAAAGATTTCCATACTCGAATTCAGACACCATTTTCGGACACAATCATATTTGTACTTGGAACGATGGCAAAAGCCATTGCTTTCCAAACGACGTGAACTTCCGGTTCCATTTCAGATGCCAATCTTTACTATGTGACCAGCCGCCGCCGCATTGTTTGGACGTTTGTGTATATGCTCCACATAACCAGCATTAACCAGCAATCAACTAGAGGCAATAATAATTGAGATACAAATCCGTCAGATACATCCGATAAAACTCCCCGTGCCATGCGAGTTAAGCGGTAAACTCCCGATCCGAACGCGGCAATAATTTGACAGCAATAAAATGTGCGCACATGAGCAACTGTGCGAAAATTGCTCCAGAAGGCGATCAGCAGAAATCGCGATAACAACAAATATGAGTCAAGTGAAAGACCCGTCAAGTCAAGACCAACCAACAAACGAGCAAAAAAATAAGCAGAAGGAAAAAAACAGAAAGCAACCATGACGACGACGGCTCCCATTATCCAATCAAATACGCTTTTCTATGGTAAAACCGAGAGGCGCGCGCATTGCATACATATGCGGGTACATTTTATGTTGCTCTTGTTGTTGTCGGGGGCAGCCTACTTTGCGTGAATTGTTACTGTTGGCTGAAGGAATTTGGATAGGATGTGTTCACTAGAGTGGTCCGAACCAGCTTTTAGAGATAACACTACATAAAAGTGTCTTAAAATACTTTCTAGCTTTTTTTTACAACATTCGCAGATTTTCTTTTTCGGTTTTTGTTGGTTTTTATGGGGTCTAAAAAAATTGTTTGATTCAATAATCCCCCTCTAAACCACTGTAATCTGAAAGCACACAAAACATCGCTACCCTGCTCCACAAACGATCGCAAATTTGCTCCGGAGGAAGTTGCGCAAAACTGATGCTGATAAGTACGGAAGCTTCCAGTAGCAGGAGGCAGTTGAGCTAGTTTTTTTTGCTTCTCGTCGTCTACTCTGCTCTGACTCGATGATGTAAGAAGTACTACACACTCGGAATAGTTTTATTGCTGCATGCTTCTAATCTGTTAACATCGGTCGAATTTTATTAGCTTTATATCTAATATTTTCATTATTTTTATGTTTCCTTTCAGGTAAGTGTCCAATTATGACAGTAACGTTTCAGGCTGTGAAAGTGGTTTCTGTAACAGAACGGTGAGTGCAAAAAATGGGATACATATGGGCCCGTCTAGAAAGTGGATAAGTTTTGCTGGTTATCCATACCCACATTGTTTAGCTTTCTGATGATATCTATTTTGCATTTGAGGTTTTTTTTTTCTGTGAACTTAAATATATCCTTTTTCATTTTTGATTCCCCCGAAAGCTATTTGAAATTTGTAATCTTATTTGTTGGCATTTAGGTATTTGCATTTGCGATTAGAATTTTAGGCCTGCTGGTTAAGAAAAAGGAAAAATCATACATCTTACTCATCGACCATAGAAAGAGTATATCGTAATCTTATTTGACATAGCTTCTAATGTTTTAACACTAGTGAATCTAAGTTATTCCTGTGTACCAATCCAAGGAGGACACTTCAAGATCTGTTCTCTGAATTTTATTCTGAATCCTTCAAGCGTTTTTTTCTTGTTGAACAGCAACTTGACCAGATTGGTACAGCATAACGAATTGCTGGTCCAATGAATTGTTTGCAAATTAAAAATTTATTCTTTGAACAAACTTTCTTTTCTGTTAATGAGAGGATATGAACATTTCATATCATTAATAGTAATTGCTTGTACGCTTTCAATGTGCTCTTTGAAAATAATATTTTTGTCTTAAATTAGTCCCAAGAATTCAACCTTGTTAGACCAATTTAAAATAACCTTATTAACGTGATTACTGTTCGGCTTGGGAAAAGTGGCTTTAGGCTTATGAGGGAAAATGATCAGTTGGGTTTTGAAGCATTAGGAGAAATTGTACACCTTTGCAAGTAGGAAGACAAAGTATCTACGCTTTTCTGCATGTGACACTAAGACTTTTCCCCTTAAGGAAGACCTTAAATGAATTCGTTGTACAGGTCAGCTTTGCCCTTCAGTTCAAAACCTTTTCCCAAGCAGGCTTATAAGTGTAATGTTTTGCGAATGCTCACGTTCGCACCGTTGTGTTTGTTCGTTCTTTTGTTTTGTACTCTCTACTTCGCATTCTACAGCATACTTCCGCCCTTCTACTGTTTTCTCTATTCTTTAGATTCCATTACATGTGCGGCTCGCATAGAAAAACGCAAAACTTTCGCGCTCTCATCGCGCGAGTTCACGAGCCTGTTCTGTTGTTTGCTGTATGTTTTGAAAGGTTTATATTTCATATGCTCGTGATTCCCGTTAGTCCCTATGTAGTAACACACTGCATCACGAGCATATCAAAACAGGGCGCACTGTGTTTACGTACATAAAGATAAGCCAAACTACGTAATAAAATTCCGCCGCGGATGACGTCACTAATACCACACAGAAGTGAGCCTGAAACTGGAAAAGAAATTGTAAAACTAGTTTTGAGGAGAAAGAGGGAAGAGCTACGTAATAAAACATAAGTTGAATCACCGGATCAAAGACGACGACGTCGCCTCTGAGCTGCAGTGTTGCGTGCAGTGTGTAGCAGACGAGACGCCAGACCGCCATTCGCGGTCATGAACCACATGCTGCAGCTAGAGAGCATACAAAAAAAAACAGAGTAAAGCGTAGGGGTACAATGGTGCGCCAGAGATTCGATGACAATTTTCTGCTGATGACGATGATGACGGTGAAGAGTACATCGTCTGAAAAGACGTCCTCTATCTCTGCTGATGTCACTGTGTGCGATGCTGATTCTCTATCGCCAGCATCATTATGAGCGGCGTCTTCATTGTTCGTTAACCGAGTGTATGGAAATGTCTGCCGTCGTTCAATGCTATTGCTGCCGGATTATCATTACGCAAACTGGCGAGACCCGAGTATGCTCTTCGTACCTATGAGTATGATAGCAGAGTTCGAAAAACATATGTTTGACATCGACGCCAGAGAGACTGTTCGTTGAGCGATAGAGCACAAGCAAGAAAGCGGTTGGTATACACCAAACAATTTGAATCCCTCAAGGCAAAAGCTCGAATCAAAATTAATTATTGCGTTCTTCCAATTCGCACAAGTTTCCACCTAATTACGCACAAAAATTGAATACAATCAACAGGCTTAAAGCAGATTTTACAGCTTGCTTTTGTTTGTTATTGTAGTTATACTGCCCTCCAAAGCATGGTTGTCCCATGTTCTACACAAACCTTATGAATTATTGACAAAAACTGCGTCATAGCAACAACACGCTCATTACTCAAGATCCAAACTTATGTCGTTTTCGTTTTTGCGGTGTAGCTACCCTGCGGACTACACTTTGTCCTATCACTGTTTTTTTTTCACATTTTCCGGACTATCCCGGACTACCCTTTATCTGTCCCGGACAGTCCGCGCAAGAAACACAGTGCAATTTTGAAGACACCAACACATTCACACGTATGTGTCAAAATCAAAAAAAAAAATGTGTCAAAATCGGTTTGCTTTGATTATCGTTTTTCGCGTGTCAAACATCAGGTTGAATTTTATTTATTTTATTTTGTTATTTTGTCATTTTTTAGCAAATTTTTCGTACAGTAGCACAAATGCGATAAAAGACAATGGCGATAATGACCAAAACAAAAGTGACAGTTACCTCTGGTATTACGCACACCATTGCAACTGCTCGGAAAGTGTTTTTTTTTTCTCTTTCGTTCTCGACTTCTTTCGTTCTCGACTGAGTAAAAACTCAATAATTTAATTTAATGATATCGCTAATAGTACTGCGCCTTGGGCATTTATAATAATACAACTAGACATCTCTATTTAGAAATAATGTATATGATCTATTTTAGTCACAAAATAGTCTATTCTAGTCACAAATTTAAGTCGTTAAAAAACCTCTATTATACTTGAACTTAGAAATTTCTATTTATATTCATGATTAACGTTGATCCGTCAGTGAATTTGTTTGATCAGCTGCTTACTTTAACATTTCGGCATTAACTCGTTGTAAGTTGGTACCGTACATTGAACCAAATCTTTCGATACGGTTAAAGATGGGAATTTTTCTGGGGAATAACTTTGCCAAATACGAACAAAGTTTTTCGTAATTTACTGCGATAAAAAAAAACCTTCTTATTTATTTTATTTAAGCTTATTTGTAATAACTTATAATTAATATCGAATGAATTTCGATCATAAATTATCAATTTGGGCAACCAATAACTATATAAGGTGGGAGCCTAGCGTGGTTGGTAACGTCTCCGCCAACCACGCTCGACGCCTGCGTTCGAATCCCAATGCCGACAACGCCGGGTGTCGATGATTGTGGGGTTGCGTGGTCAAATCACAACCAACCCAACTGGTCTATTCAATCCTAGCCTGCACCAGGAGATTTTCTGAGGCGAAAAATCTCTGAGATCACGCCTTCCATCACATGAGGAAGTAAAACCGTTGGCGCCGCACAGAGGAGTAACTCGAGTGAAAAACCTGGCCAAAATTATTTTCGCTGCTATTCAGCAACATTTTTGGAAATATTTAAGTGAGAAGTGGAAGTGGCTGGTTCGAGTATTATATCGAAAAGTAACTCTCAATATCTCACATACAACTTAATGTTTACATTTACATAGCATATGTGTCTACATCAATGTTAGTGAGCAGATGAAGTAATACACTCGAATGATTTGTTTTCGCAAAACGGGCAGCGAAACAAATTGAAGAATTTACCAGAAAAATGATGTAGCAAAATATCTTCATTTAGACCTATCAATTTGATGCTCACAAATTATATGATGCCTAGTGGAACCTACGTAGGTTGGAAAAAGCCTTTTGTACGGAGTGTTATTTACCTGGATTATTGTTTCTGTGCATCAAGTTATTTTTAAGTTAACTTAAATTAGTTGAAATTCATTCACTAAACTAATCTCATTTCATTTTTGTTGAGCTGAAACACTGTATTAGCGTTAGGCAGGCACCCATCAGGGTACCCATCAGGTTTTTTTTAATTTCCCGTGTACGCGTGAACACTTAACGCCAAAATTCGTCATAAACAACATTCGATTCAATTCCCAAAAAAAAAAAAAATGCTTGAAAATTTGTCAATGTTTACAGCGCTCCCAGCATATGATAATACTGTTTAACGTTTATCGAGTGATGGCATTTTGTGGAGTATTTATTTAAGAGCCAGTTCGCGAGAACCGCAACCACCTTTACAAGAGAGGTTGTAACGAGGTTCTACGATCGGGCTGAAACTTTCAGGGTTTGTTTATTTATATAATAGAACAATGTTTTGCATTATCTCCGATTTTTTGAAAAGGGTTAAGACCACCAAAAACTTATGTCGGAAAACTGCTAAAAACGTAAAATTGCTATAACTTTGAGTAAACTGAACCGATTTTCATGAAAATTGGCATGTGTATTCTTCTCTACAAAGAAAACGAAATGAGGGTTATTGGAAGTGGCTGTCGAGAATACATGATGAGAAATTCGCATTTTTATAAAAAAATTGGTGATTTTCACAGATATTTTTCTCTTACAAACAGATCTAGGATTAAAATCCAAACAATACGTTTTGTAGTGCAACTTAAGAGCTTTCATTTGATATATTCAGAAAATGCGCCGTTATAAAGATACGCGAGATAATCCAATTTTTCTATAACATGTTTTTGACCATGATTTCGAACCAATTGTGCGAGCAGCGAAACTACGTTTTGTGTCGATGTTCTTCTATTGGGCTGTAATTTTCAGGTTCTGTTTGTTCATGCATTAATGCAATAGTTCGCAGAATTTGAGGTTTTTGGAAAAGGGGTTAGTGGGGTAAACAGGCTCTCCAAAATCTGGTATTCAAAAACTGCTCAAATCGTAAAATAATTACTCTCGGCTTACTCTCGAAGTTACACGATAGAATGGAAGGTCATTTTTGGAGACAACAATAGAATGAATGAATGTCCACAAAGTCACGCAGTAGAATCGTAGCGCTAGTTTCGAATCGGAATGTAGCACCAAGGCTTTGCTTTTTGAAGAACTCAATCACCAAAGAGTCGAATGAAGTATAAAACCAAATTAACTCTTTATTTCATCATCATTAATTTTCTGAGTTATGCTGGAAAAAACAGGCAAAAAAATTCCACCGTAAGATGCTCATGAAAAAATTAGATCAAAAGCAGACCCTTCTAAGCAGTTCAAACCGAAAATGTATTTATTGGTAGAACAAATTAAATTGTTACTCGCCCGATTTTATACGTTGTATAGGCAAAGGCTCAAGAGCTAATACAAGTTAGTGGAGAAAAAGCATTGATAAACGTACAAGAACCAATTCTCAAACGTTGATTTTTATAAAGTTTTTTTGCTAATACCAGAACAACAGGGTAAAAATTCATTCTTTAGAAATGCATTGAAAGCAATTACTAATAAGCTCGATGAGTGGTTGAATGATGATAACTCAGAATTTAAACAGAGATGATGAAATATAAAGTTTATTTGGTTTCAAACTACAATCGGCTTCTTGGTAATTAAATTATTCAGAGAACATCAAAACAAGCTCAACAAAAAGTAGTGCCTGGATTTGCTGATATTCATTCCACTCCTGTTAACTCAAAAAACTAATCTCTCATTTTACGTGTAACTTCGAGAATAAGCCTAGAGTAATTATTTTCTGATTTCGAACACAAGATAATGGAGGGAGTGTTTACCCCACTAACCCCTTTTCCAAAATCCTCAAATTCTGCAAACAGTTCGATCATTATCGCATAAATAAACATAAGCTGAAAATTACAGCCCAATAGGAGAACATCGACCCAAAACGGAGTTATGGTTCTCGCACAATCGATTCGAAATTGTGGTCAAAAACTTGTTATAGAAAAAATGGATTTTCTCGCGCACCTTTTAACGGCGCATTTTCTGAATATATCAAATGAAAGCTTCTAAGTTGCACTACAAAACGTATTGTTTGGATTTTAATCCTAGATCTGTTGGTAAGATAGAAACAGATGTGAAAATCATCAATTTCTTTAAAAAAAATGCGAATTTCTCATCATATATTCTCGACAGCCACTTCCAATAACCCTCATTTTGTTCCCTTTATAGAGTAGAACAAACATGCCAATTTTCAAGAAAATCGGTTCAGTTTACTTAAAGTTATAGCAATTTTACGTTTTTGGCAGTTTTTAGACATCAATTTTTGGCTG
Source organism: Wyeomyia smithii (assembly GCF_029784165.1). Taxonomy (NCBI): domain Eukaryota; kingdom Metazoa; phylum Arthropoda; class Insecta; order Diptera; family Culicidae; genus Wyeomyia; species Wyeomyia smithii. The sequence continues at coordinate 54,014,264 of NC_073694.1, forward strand.
ACTTTTTTACCCCTCTTACCCCTTTTCAAAAAATCTGAAATAATGCAAAACATCGTTCTATCATATAGATGAACAAACCCTGGAAGTTTCAGTCCGACCGGGGAACCTCGAAACAAGACCTAGTTGCGGTCTTCGCGAACTGGCTCTTAAGCTACAGGAAAAAATATAGCGGCACCAAAAAGCGACAAAAAACATTTTTCTTATTTTGGCCAGCTTTTTGTTCTAGGTACTCCTCTGTGCGACGGGAAGAATATAGGAGCTAAGATGAATATTGGCGTGGTTCCCACACTTGTTCTTCATCGAAAAATTTTAAAATTGCATTCTTTTATTTGGTTCTTACTCCTTTTTGAATTACACACAGTACACATCCAACGCCTACCCCGAAGTCGACGGTCTCTATCGGGATTCCTGCTAAATTTAGTTTTTGCTGATCGTTTCTCCGGCATTCTAGCCTCAAGCCCAGCCCACTGTAGCCTGCCGTGTTTTATCCGCTTGACTTTATTCACCGATTTGTAGGCCTGGTATGCTTCATGGTTCATGCGTCTGCACCAAACAGCATTTTCCAGTTTGCGCCAAGGATTGACCACATAAATCTACAGATGTAGCAGGACTAGCAATTGTGATGGTGTTTGCGAGATATCCTTTATCTGAAAGTTTCCAAGAAGATTTGTTCCTTTTCGAACCACTGCCAATTTCTACAATACTAATGTTGATGTATGTACGGACGGTGCGAAAGCTACGGTTGAAAATATATTTAAAGTCGTGGCAAGAATTTAAAAAATGCAGAAAATTGTGATAACATTCACTGCATTCTTCATCGTCATGCACCATTCGCTATTAAACAACTGTCATCAACGTTGAAGGAAGTCTTGCAGGAAGGTGTGGAAATATGAAATTTCATCAAAGCTCGACTTGAAGATTCAGGAAGTCAGCATTCTACGTTACTGCTCCATACTGAAGAACGCAGGTTGTCTTGTGGAGAGACGCTGTCCCGCTTGTTTGAATTAAGATCGGAAGTGAGAACGCTTCAAATCGACAATAATTTAGCGTTGCGGAGTAATTTTATTCATGATCATTGGCTCATCAAGTTAACCTATTTGGCTGATATTTCTATAAAATGAAAGATCTGAGCCTTCAATGTAAGGCAAGATGATAATCTTCAATACAAACTGCAAAATTATGGCCTTCAAGAGAAAATTTTGGGCAGAACATTAAAAAAACGAAACCTGGACAGAATTTGGAAAACATCCGAGTAGAAATTACGTTGAAGATATCATCGAAGAATTTCCATGAAATCAACGAGGCAAATATTATAACAAACAAAACATTTTTCGTTGAATAATTTCGGAATGCGCTGGATTTAGTTGAAGAGTTTTGAACAATACTTCCCCAAAAAGTTCCACAGAAAAATCAAATTAATGACATGAATGTAGCAGCCTTCCTAGATATCAGCGAAGCCAGAGTCATTGACGTCAGATGAATCAAAATACCTGATTGATTTGACATCAGATACGAACATGAAGGAGAGATTTGAATACAAAATACTACAAGGTATACAGCCCTAGGGGTTGTAGGAAATGGTGACGTAGGACTAAATGTATATATTATATGCTGCGATAAACTGTTCATAGGCAACACTACCGTTTATATTTGATGGTCGTTATTGTAAAACTAATGATGCATGAATACATGAAAATTTTACGTAGTAGTGGCGAGAATTCTCATAACTCTTATCTTCAAGCATCTATAGTTCTGAAAAGAACCGATTCCATAATCTGCAGTATGAAATTCGTGCTACAGAACGCTGATGATCGCACCATCGGTAGCATTGAATATTTTGCTTGACCGCGCATAATAAAGTCTACTCTCCGCTGTACCCTCCAGTAACTGTGACAGCTCAATATCCTGCAGCGTTCGAAGGTAACTGTTGCTGCCGCATGGAAAATAAAGGTAACATGATCCGCAGTGCCTGGAAGTTGACTCGTATGCAGCTCTCGTTTCTCAATGTCACGCACCTGTAACAGCTATACTCCACTCGCTATTGTGTGACAAACTAGACTGAAGCTGAATTTTCTACACACAGTCTTTTGTATCGAGTTCAGCGTAGATTTTTGCCATAAGGGGGTGGCCACGCAGCTTAGAGAAAGACAAACGGAACAAAACACTTTTTGAGTCAAAATATGTAGGCAGTGGAATTTATTTCGTTCATGTTATTGTTATCCGTGTTCGGGAAGCAAGCCAATAGCGAGGGAAAATTATGGGAAAGCTTGACCTTGGAGCTTTTCACCTGTTTCCACCATTAAGCAGTGAATCAACAATGTTAAACATGATATCAAACAATTGTTACACATTTTATCTATCCACCGACATATAAATGACTAAGATGCATTATATCGTTCGCTTGTTATAATCGTTTGAAATCTGACGCAACATTTGCCAGTTTCATTTTCAATTTCACAAAATGTGTTCTAGTATAGAAAACAAAGACGTAGTCCTACGTCTCAATCGTTGGAAGTAGTTTGGTTTCAGATGAAAAATGAACTTACAATTTTGTCCGATAAAGTAAAGCTTATTCTCTAATTACACTCTTTGGCTTGAAAAAGTGCTCCGCCTAGCAAAAGGTCTGGATGCCCCTGCTTTAGAATATCCTTCAATTTCAAGCGCGCTGACCTGTTCAATGTTGGAAGCGTTTAGAAAATCAGGAAAATTTGCGAAACATTGGAAATAGTCACGATCTACTTCTGCGAAAACTGTATTGTTTTCTTGAAAAAACAGTTTGCAAACACCTACATCAGAGATATCTTTTCTCTTCATTTTTTTCATGCAGCTGTTTTTCTTAGGGAAAGTTTTCTGAATTTTACTTTGATTTTTTGCCTGGAAAAATTATTTGGACTAAAATTATATCCAAGCACGGTTTTCAGTCTGAAACTCTGAACGCTTCACACGCCTCACTTATGACATCGTTCAATTCGGCACAGATGTTAAGGTAAGTTAGATAAAGTATTTTTTGATATTTTGTTATGATGATTTAAATCATCTTTGTTCTTTCAAATAGTCTCCAATCGTCACATCCCAATATCAATCACACTGCATACCACCCTGTGATGCACGTATCATTCGCGAGAGTTTCGCATACTTTATGTTATGATCATTTCCCACCTCTTGCTCTCTTCTTCTCTCAGGAGCATTCCATAACTGAGCGGAGCATAACATTTGCCCTATGTGTACACTGTGTATGTGTGCGTGTATGTGCTACCCTGTCTGTTCGCTAGCGAATTCCAGCTAGTCGCCCATCCGTTCGTGCTAGCGAGCCCCAGTCTGTGTTGGTCGGTCGGTGTAGAATCGTCGTTCGTGTCGGTTGGTGCCGTCATAACAGGGGGCACTTTAGAGGTGAGACCGCCAAGCTTGTAAACCAGTGCTTGCAACCTCGCGCAAATTGCGTGCACATACCTACGCACGCACTCCAGTAAGATCGTAGAGGATCGAGTGTGATCATCAGCTGTGTAATATCGACGACGACGGTACCGTTAATTACGACTTGATCCAACTTGGTACATTGTACCTCCTCCGGTTCCGCACGCGGCAATTGAGGGGGTGGTGGGCGCGTGACTTCGCCTAAGCACAGTTGTGTTTTGTTTGTGTGTAACGGAAGATTCAAGTTCGATGCGAATTGTGTTGTCGGTTTAAAATTTGCATCATTAGATCGGTTATTTTTTGGCTGAGCCTACTACGGCTCTGGGTGGAGGATCAGATAGTTGGATTGTGTGTATGCAGCAGCGTTGATGAATCACACTCTTGGCTTTGGAAGATCAGTTGAGCAATTCGGGAATGTGTTAGTGAACTTTGGCGACCGCGCAATGTGTTTGCACTTCGCGTTCTTTGCGTTGATCTCCGAAGAAGTGTGTTGTACGCTGTGAAGTTCGAGTTTACACAGTGTGTTGTTTTTCTTTCAGCGTTTTTGTTGTTATTGTGCTGCAATCTTTACCCAGTTTGTTTCTTCTGCTGATCACGAAAGACGCGTGATCAATATGGCGATGAAGACATATCAAACAAATGAGAATAAAGTGCAGAGTGGAATTTAAACCTTCTCCTGTCAGTACAGTTTAAAGCTGTTACCAGTTTGTGCTGCTTTGCCAAGTTGGGAAAAAAATTAACCGTTTGCGTCTTACAGTGATAATCGAGTACAGGAATCATAGGCCAGTGCAGTTTTTGTATGCCGGAATGACGGTATAAAGTGTATCAATTTATACTCGAATCATTCCACTTATGTTTGCAACAGAAATGCAATCACAAAAGCGGCTGTAGTGCAGTGTAGCAGCGTATTGGCGTCGTTCATGCAAATCTAGAGTGCACTTCCCATTGACAGCTGATTGATCCTGACAGGAAGCCGTGAATGTGCTTTTGTTTATATATTGTTTCAGTTCTCTTCATCGCTGGTAGCTGATGTGTAGGTTAGTAACTGGTTTCTTTTTCCTAAATCTTATCACTGAAACATTACTATGCGAAGTAAGAAATCGATGAACAAAAGTAGGACAACACGCAGTTTTAACCTCATCGAAGATAACCTACTTGAAGCAAATTGATCGTAAATAACTTCTAGACAAACCCAATGTTGTTAGCGTATATTTCTTACTATTGAAGTTGGTTCTAACCTCCAAATAAAGGAGGTTCAGGGTATCTTTACACACACATTTGCCTGCTCGCTGGAAGCGCGATGAGGGTCACCACTAACCATCATCGTCGTCATCATCCAGCGAGCAAAAAAAAATACAAACCGGCTCCGCAAAGTGTACACTGCCAACATATGTTCGGCACCGTTCGGGCGAGATTCAGGTTCTGGTTGGCCGCAAGTTCGGCAAAGAGTTTTCTGTATTCATGTTGCTGCTGCTGCTGGTACGCAGATGTTTTCTCAAGCAGCACGAACGGGTTCCGCAGCGACGCAGTCCGCGCCCGGTAGCAGCAGCATAAAGTTATGGAATTCAAAGCAGGAAACAACAACAGGGGGAGGGTTAATTTTCCACCTCTGTGCTTCCACGTGGCATAGCCATTGGCACGTTGGCCTGTATGCGTGTGTGTGGGGATTATTCTTTGCACAACGGAGATTTCGAAGTTGCGAATCTTTGTTCAGATCGTGTGTTGGAATGGTGGGAGTGTCAAACACGCGTGTAAGTTTTTGCGAGAAAAAAAATGCAGGAAGATGAATCATTTGGAGTGGGGTGAGAAAAGTTGTGAGTAATTTGCTTCTTTCACACTTAACGGCCTTAATTTATATCAATAACTTATGAATGAGTATATAAAAAGTCACGAAAAAAGAACAAGTAAATAATAAAAGGAAGAACAAACTTTTGCCACGGTCGCCATATTAAGATTTACACCTCAATTCACATAGTCTTCCAAAAATTTTTAGACGGAAATGAAAAAAAAACACATGTGAGTTATGAAATCCATTTTGTTCTTTAGCGAAACATTTCAATCGAGTTTCCGAAATTCTCTTTTGATAAAAATCTCACGCTACGATTTTTATTGACTTTTTTATGTTTCAACTTCTAGTTTGTTCAGTACGAGTATATTGAAATAATTGAATTGTGAATGGAATGGAATCTTCTTTTTTTGTCCTCGCCACATTCCACGGCCAGAGTGACTAGACACTTGCAGAATGCAATTGAAAACACGATTCTCCCCTGTTTGCGGCAGAATGAAATTCGGCCAGGATCGATGCTTTTTATAAAACAATCAGCTCACTACGTCTCCTCTTGGTTGGTTCCCTTGACGGTAGGGGTCGCGTTCGTTGAATGCCAACACCCACGACGAATAACAGAATACTATTCGAGTCGTGAATAATTCCGCAAATACGACAGCAAAAAAAAAATTGGCACAGAACAAAAAAACTGCATTCATGAATAAACCTAATGGAAAATTCAGCACATAACATGAAAGAGCCAACTCGAAGTTACTCCCACACTCAGGAGGCAGAATTGGATTGGATCATTGGTGAGGCTCCTCGTACAACTCGGGCGAATATACAGTGCGAGTCGTGTATTTGTTTGCACAAATCCTAGTGGGTAATCCCAGGTGAGTGCAGGATGCCACCGACACCCACAAGCGCAGGGAGTTTATATCTCTGAAGTTGGGCTTTAATTTTCTCTTCCATTGTGTTTCTGGTAACAAATGACAACGGTTTCAATTTCTATCACTCAATTTTTGCACCCCACTGTAGATTTATATACCGACGGTTAGAACAAAGCTGGAGCCAATGGATTTGATTTGTTAATGAATTTTTAAATAGGCTATATACTTTATACCACCTCCACTCTCTTCAGCTGAACACCGCCCACGGATCCTTTTTCACCTGATGCTTCAGTTTTATCTATATTTATGAAAGTGAGTTCTTTGCCATAATTTAAATATTTGCTTTAATGTGGCTTGAATTTTTTGTGCAATTTTGGCGATAAAACAGGATATTCACCACTAAAGCATACACCGAACGTTGGGAGAAAAATCGAAATCCTCGTTCCTCTCGCCCTGACGCGACGCTGCCGCCAGTCCCTGTGGCAAACTTTTGCGAAAATGCCTATCCTGGGTTTTTTCCATTCGTTCAATGATAAAACGGATCAACCACAGCCGATTTGACGCCACGACGGTGTAAACCTAGGATGCAAGAGATGTGGCCTTTTCCCCAACGATAGCGATAAACAAAGTTTCGACGCCTCGCCTAGACAACGAGGGTTGAATGAAAGCAAACAGGCGAGCAAAAAAAAAAAAACAGAATTTAATTTTGATTGCCATTTTATGAGCCCCAGTATGTGGCGAGTATATACGTTTATCCCTTTACCGGTCAGTTGAACGTAAAATTGTCCAATACTGCATGAACTTTATTAAATACCAGAAAATTTTGATATATGGAATTGTTGCTCATCCCAGCGAAATGAATCCCATTCTAGAGAAATTTTCAGGGAGGGCTTTCTAACTCGACGAACAAAGCCATTGTGGTGAGCCGTGTTGGCCAGCAAAAAAAGACACGACTGGGGGCCCGCAGGTACCCATATCAAATGTATCAAAGGCAGGAGAACGGTTAGAGCATGTACAGATAAGCTAGAAGCCGCAGGCTTTTGCTTTAAATATGTTCTGTCATTTTATTTTCCCGATAATTTCATTTCTGCACAAAACAAATTAACATTTGTAAGATAAATCGTCATGGCTGAGAGAGCAATAATAATAGCAAATTCTGGGATTCTGTAAACGACGCCAGCATTCCGAGAAGGTCAAACAGGAAATGGCATCCGATATTGACTGACTCAAATTTATAAGAAGGTGTGCAGCATCACGAATGAAACCGTCTCGATCATTCACTGCTTCTCATCAGTGCCTGTAGGGGTCATAATCTATTAACTAATTGAGCGAGACAACTTGGTAGTATAGTGTAATAATAGCCTGACGTCGACGGTGACAAGACGCGACAAAGCGTGAGATCTGTCCATCCGTAGCGCGCGGAAGCGTAGATAATAGTGTATTAATGTATTCAGAGCTGTAATGCTATTCATATTTCGCTATTTCCGTCTACATTGCGTCTACATGAATGACCATCACGGCGAGACCAATCAACAGTTGTCAACGGCAGAAAGATACTCTCTGTTTGAAGTAATCGACTGCTGCCTGTCCTTCGAGATCGATCTGAGAAAAGAGCGGATAAAATTCCGCCTGACAATGCCGGAAATTTGTTGTTACAAGACACGGTGACAGAAATAAAAATGTTTTCTTTTATCAAAGCTCTAGTGCGTCACGAAGGTCGGAAAGACTTCAAACATTTATCACTTTTCTCCAATTGAATGGAGTTCAATCATAAGTGTGTTATTTGATAGAAAAACTGTCTAGGAGCTTGGTTTGAGTTGAAAATCCTTGTTCCAGGAAGCACACAGGAGTGCCTCTCGAACCTGTTACAAGAGGATCTTTGAAACAGATAAAATAAAATGATGGAATATGGGCAAACAGCTTAACGAATCAAAACGACGCAAATATCATATTATCAATATTACGGTTCCGATATAACGGAAAGAGTTTGTACGAGAATCGCGAAAACTATATTGATATTTTACAAAATTCATGGCATATCTATGTATCATATTTTAGGTTCAAGCATTTTTCAATACTCCCAACTGTATTTAGTTTCTTCAAATAAATATGTTTTGAGCGATATTTCATGTTAATTTTCCGAATTACGAGCTGTTGCAATTATTAAACATAGAAATGGATCCTTTGAGATATTTTTGTTTCCTTCTTCGTCAAAAACCGTAAACAATTTTTAAAAACTAAAACACGTGCAATTGGTTCTCAATCCCAAACCCAATCAATCAATTCTTTCTTATTTTTTAAAATTCTTTGCTTTTTCATTTTGTTGTCGCTTGTTTGTTGTCATAAGTTTAATTAATTTAATTTGAATTTTTGCTGATATAAGTTATTCTTATATTCTATTGTAGATTAGAAAAGAGAAAAAAATTACGCTTGTATTTCAAATGAGTTTTAAAATTTTATCTCTGGTATTAAGAAGACAGTTTGTCTATGCAAATTGGTTAAAAATGTTGCATATAACTTCATTTGATCTTTGAAATCATTTTTTTTTATTGTTGCACATTTAGCACTTTTTAAAGGTACATTTTTCATTAAACATTTTGTTATCTACGACTTAGCCTGAAGTAAACCAACCGTTTTGGCGCTAAAAATATTTTAAGAATATGAAAATATGTGGTCGTCCCTGAAAAGACGGTTAGTTTCAATATTCACAAAACCGGAGACATGCCTGTAAGTCGACGGTGCTCTCCACACAGACGGGGGTTCTAAAATCACGCGCTGTGAAATGTGTTGTTTACTCTATTGATCCGTCTGCTGTAAAAGGCAGCGAGATATATGACTGCTGCTACCCGCTGCTTCTTAGGACCGTCCTTGCGGCCATCCGCTAGCAAACTGATTGGTTCAAACAAAAGTAGGCTCTTATCCAGTCCAAAGAGTGCATTCTAAGTTAACTAGGTATAATATTCTGTCGACCGTATTTGGGAAGACGAGCATTAAACGACCCATTAGATCAATAGAAATCTGCGTTCGAACAAAGTTTGACCATTCAATAGTATACTGTTTGCATAATTGAGGTTTGGCAATTTAGAATTATTGATTAGACGTTTTAGTGTCGTATAGAGGTAGATAACGAAGATGCCGCACTCAGTTACGCAACATTTTATTACGCTGCCATTGGCTGTGGTATATTTCAAAAGGCAAAGAAAAGTACTTTCGTACTAAAACATGTATATGAAGCCGAATTTACAACCGTCTTTGTCGATGCGTTCTAACATTTTGAATGAAGTGTAATGATAAACGAGAAAATATTAACTATTTATCCGTAAGCCCCCCCAACTGGTCTCGAGGTACGATGCTGGCCTAACAAGCCAGTCGTCGTAGGCTCGAGTCTTGATTCTGGAGGGACTGTTTGTGTTAGTAGGATCGTAACGCTAGCCCCGCAATTGTCCTGTACACTTAACGGTTGGCTGCGAAGTCTGTGTATAGTAAACAGAAGGTCAAGTTCCGAATCGAAAAGTAGCACCAAGGGAAAAAATGTCCCCAAAAGGACAATTTCTTATTTATTTTAATATGGGATTCGATGCTAATCGCATCTCTGTGCTATACCCGACAATGAGAACAAGGCACTTTTCTGATAATGCAGTGGAAAGATGTTCTCACACTGAAAATTGAGATTTTGATTGCCAACATCCCCGTTTGTGTGTTCCTAAGCACGGCCGCATTTCACTGGAAGAAATGTTGACCAATGTAGGCACCGCAGATGCTGCCGTAACCGCACAAAGGGAGCCGTTTACAAGAGAAAGCAGTACCCATGCACTGCCGCTGCCACTGCCACACAAAGGCAGCCTTTTACTAGAAGAAGTAGTTCCGTTGCACCTACCTCTGACGCTGCTGCCACTACCGCTGCTAGTACCCGCTGTAGTTACCGCTGCTATTTGCTTTCGCTACTGCTGCTACCCGCTGCTACTTGGTTAGGACTGTGCTCGTGGTCATCCACTAGTGAACTGATTGATATGAGCAAAAGCAGGTTAACCCGAATAATGCATTCTCGGTTAACTAGGTATAATATTCTGTCGACCGTGTTAAGCATTAGCATTAGCATAAGCATTAAGCGGCCAATCAGAGGTCGAAATAGTCAACAAGGCTTGACAATTTTAAACGGTACAATAGTTTTCAATAGAGCCAGAATTCCCTCCGAGGGAGGTATTTTGATGAAAAAAAATCAAATTTTGAGAGTTTTGAAGAGATAGTCAGGTTGAGACCCAGTCTTCAAGATGGTCTCGAGGTACGATGCTGGCCTAACAAGCCAGTCGTCGTAGGTTTGAGTCTCGGCTCGGGAAAAATTGTTAGTGTCAGTAGGATCGTAGCGATAGCACCGCAATTGTCCTGTACACTAAACGGTTGGCTGCAAAGTCTGTATATAAATAAACAGAAGGTCGAGTTTCGAATCGGAATCCAGCACCAAGACTGCTTTTTTGTCAGGTTGAGAGCCTAACCTAACCTAAATCATTACAAAACGGCATTAGAAAAACAGTGGTTTGGCGCGATCACATCACTCATTTTCCAAACGGGTTGCGTTGCATAGAAAAATGAGTGCGAGATAATGTTGAAGAAAGAGAAATGGAGACAACAACTTAGAATATGGTGTGTTTTTCTGCTATCATTAGCGATGTTGCTTACCGTGCAACGCACGTGCTGCTCAAATGACCCGTTGCGTAGGTCAGTCAAGGATCAATTAGAAAACAACATTCAAAACAACTTTTGGAATTTCGTTAACCAGTTGGTCAGAAAAGTTTTGACTTCTCGAAAAAAATCCCTATGTCAAACTTCAACTCAATCGTGCGGCAGCCTCCTTCCCAGAAGTACAATCACAAAATTCCACTCCCACATACTGACATTTGATGCAACCTTCTGTTGCATAGTCTAAAATAGTATATTTTCCTTACATTCCTTCAGCAGATTAAAGTGTTGATACTAGACACCTTGTTTTCCACGGGAGAAACAACGACAACCGCATAGTAGCGCTATGAGAAGGCAAAAAAAAAATACGATTAAGTTTTTTTCAAGGCCAAGAAATAAAACTGTAAATTTGAATAGAAAAGAAATCAATGAATATTCAGTAACTGGGTTAAGTGAAGTCCAAGCCGTTGCGTTAATCATAACACCATACGTTTTTCTTATTCCCGGCTCCCGGGTATTCCTGCGAAATGAAATATTCCATTCCCATTTCTCGGAAAAAAAAAAATATTTTTCGGGAATATTTTATGATACTTGTCAAAACCAATTTCAGTAGGATTTGATAATTTAAGATGAATTTTTGGCGTTTTCAGCAACTTCTCAGAAACTATATCAATATTTTGTGACAATTTCTTCGATTTTTTGACATCTTTTACGATTTTTGATGGATGTTTGACACCTTCTGACAAAATGTTTGTACACTTTTTGTCAACTGCTAAATTTTCCTTTTGGAATTTGCTAAATTGCTTTCAACTTTTTTCAGACAATTCGAACAATTCTTAACGATTTTTCAATTGTTTTTTATTTAGCCAACTTCATAACAGCTAAAATTTTTTTTGACAATTTTATTTTGGTGTTAATAACTATCTTAAGTCTCTGAAAACTGAACTTAATTTTTGTTTTAATAATTCTTGAGGAAGGTTTACTTCACGACAATTTGTCGAAATTGCTTGCCAACTTTTTATTGAAGATTGTTTACCTAAACTTTCACAGCCTTCAATCGACAGTTTGGATCATTATGATTTTTTACAATTTTCTAAAATGAGAACTTTTTGACAGTTTCAGTTTTTGACAGTTTCTTGACGACCTGTTTGAAAATATTATGCTGAATTTTTTCTTAATCTTTGGTTACTTTCGGACCACTTCTCATCAACTTCTTGATGAACTTTTGTATTCTGTATATCTTTTCATAACTTTGTGACGATTATCGAATAACCCTCTACAATTTTTGATAACATTAAAAATTTCCAGTCCCAACAATTCTGGTTATTTTTTGCAAAAACAATGTTCATAACATTTATAATCTAAAACCGCTTCCTTCAAAGCTGTATAGACATTTAACAAGGGTTTCTGCATAACTCTTTTTAACATGAATAATGAGTGGACAGAGGCGAGAAAAATTAAATTAAACACTTGTTTTGCTAAAAATTAAAAAAAAAAACGTTGGTAAAGCATGAACATCGTTTTTGAAACTCTTGAATATTACAGTTGTCCGCAGAGCATTTTTGCAAATTGTGAAACTTTTCTAACATCATAAGTATTGACCGAAGAATCGCCAAAAATTGAAAGAGAATAACAATGTTCATAAGCACATCAAACTTTCAACAGCGATCGTTCAGCCAGCTTGAACAACGAACTTTGGCCAGCTGTTTACTGTGAAAACTATGCATAATAACGCCTTAATACGTTTCTACAAGCTCCGCGATTCGACTGTCCGAATGTTTGTGTGTGCACGGACTAACGACGACGACCTTCGCGACTGCCTCCTAACGTATCTATCAAAGCTGCGTCGAATTTTCATACCCAACTAATTTGGAGGCCAAACTCAGCTAGGACTTCGATTCAGCTTCTAGTCGTAAATTTCGATTTGGACAATTTTGTTCAAGGCTTCTTACAAGCAAACCCCGAAAATCAATCGATTATAATGATTTAGTGTGTGTTTTGTTTGCTACGATTAATTTGAGCCATTCTAGAATTACTTTCGATGTGGTTACTCCGTCACCGATTAATAGTAATGAATTAGATAGTAGTTCGAGTTTAATGAATTTCGAATGGCATTGAAAAATAACCAATTTTGAACATTCATTATGAACACAAAAAAATCTTCCAGTTGAAGGGATGGATTTTCAAATCCAACTCACGTCGTCGTCGTCAACCCCGTGAGGAGTGACGAATGGACCATAAACGCTCTAAACCGCACTCAATTAAGCGTAATGAGTGCCTCAATTGTTTTCAATTTAGTAACGCGCTGCGGTTGACTGTGCGCTGCTGCTGTGCGGTCTACCACCCGACGCGGCTTATATTCCCTCTTCAGGCGCGCATTGCTGTTGCTGCTGCCGGGTGCGATGTCATGTGATCCGGACGCACCGCGACTAGCTGCTGCGATGGAAGGTTAGATATTCGGATTGCATTGCCTGTTGCTATTAGATAGGAGAGTGATATGCTGATGCCGCGCCGCCTGATGATGCGCGTAAATGTTCGCATTTGGCCATCAGTTTGACCGACGCTCAGTTCATGCCGACAATCCGTGGCTACCGTGGATGAAGTGATTGATGACTCTTCACGTTTTTTTTTTCTGTAACGCCCTTGGAAGACGAAGTTTGTTTACCATCTAAAAGGAAAACCTGCTACAGTTTGAAGTTGCAACAAATTCGTGGCTCCAAAATCGGCTAAATTAAACCTACACTCACACACGCTGAGAGAGAACATCTCAATACCAGCATGTACTGACGGTAGAGTAAACCTTTGCGGTCTTTTCATTATCATCGTAAAGGCGCGGTGTTGGTTGACTTCGTTAAACCGTGCACAAACGAATGGGGGAGAGACCTTGTAGCTCATTTTCCACAGTACTCCGGCCAACCGATCGGTAGCAAACTAGGCATCATATTGACAGAGATTAATGTATACGCGGATAACGTGTCCGACACTCGAAACGGCCAACAGATTACCCTCTGCGAAGCCGCCATGGCGGCGGGAGGCTGTGAAGATCGTTCACGAAAAATGCTCCCAGCGCTCACGAACGCTTCGGGGTCATTGTTTTCGAATGTAAAAAGAACGGGCACTAACTAAGGGCGCGGCACTATTTATGGACGACCCTACGCTCCGTCACCGACCGAAGTGGTGATATGATGGTCACCGATACGTGACCAGCCGGCGATTGTAGTACCAGGAGAAATAATGTTTTTGACGATAATTTCCTTAATCACACTCTCGCGGTCGGGGTCACACCGATGGCGGCAGTAAATACTACGGCTAGCGACGAGAGCCTATTTTAGTTCGGCTCGGTTTCATCATACTAAATTTAAATGATTTACTATCATTGGAATGGTGTATTTATGTTGCAGTCAAAAAATTAATTTAAATTTAATGATTTATTCCCTTCCAGTTACCGAGTTTCGAGCATTCATGTTGGGCTTCACTTTTACATCTGGATGGTGAAGGAAAAGTTTTGCCAATTTTCATTTCAGCCACCGAAGATCTAATACAAATGCAAGCTAAGTGCATTAGCTTTGCAATGAAGTGATCAATCTTCATTTTGCACGTTATCCGCAGTCTGGATTTTTGTTTTACTGCGGATAATTAAATTTCACAGATAAATGAGCCAAAAATGTTGCATTTATTTTTGATATTGAGTTAATAAAAAAGCACAGCAATCTTTCCGTTGAAAAAAAAAGTTCTATGGGGATTTTCTCAATGTTTTCCAAAACCCCTGAGGGTCGTGAACGTAAAATGAAGCAGAATACTGATAACTTACTGAGTGCTTTTAAAGAGTGAAAAACTTTGTCCCTCCATATAAAAGATCCTCCTTACAAATGATCTTTAGATAAGTTTTTGAATATTTTTAATGTAGTTGATTCAAGATTAAGTAAGATATTTTGATAAGAGATCAAAAGAATTAATATTTAAAGTAGGCCAAAAATTAACAACATATAATAAACATCTAAAAAAAAACTGAAAGTGATTAATTTAAGCAAAGCCTTGGTGCTACATTCCGATTCGGAATTTGACCTTCTGTTTTTGATGCACAGACTTCGCAGCTGACTGTTTAGTGTACAGGACAATTGCGGGGCTAGCGCTACGATCCTACTGACACTAACAGTCTTTCCCAAACCGAGACTCGAACCTACATCGTACCTCGAGACCATCTGGGAGACCAAACTATCAAACAATTAGCAACAAAGAAAAATAATACAAAATTTGCATAACTACAGAGTCTAATGAGGCAAAGACATTGAAAATCTGATCAAAATGGTGTCAAAGACAAGGCTGCATATGATTCCGAAAAACGAATCAGTCATTGAGCAGTACTTTTGACTTCTGACGAATAGACGCGAAGCGACCCTATTTTCACCAAAAGTTTATTTACAGGATATTCTTTCCAGATTTTTCTGAACATCGTTCGAAAACCATTAGATAAAAACTGATCGGACCGGTTGCTGTAATTTTTAAAATCGCAATACCAAAAAGTAAATTTTAAGAGAGATATGAATCTTAACATCAGAACATATGAAAAGCTCCCAGAACAATTTTAAACCATTTGTGTTGCATTTGTAAGACTTTTTTTTGGATTAAATTATTTATTGTAATCAGTTTATGAACCACGGTGCTTCCACAGAAAGTTATTATAAAAAATGCACCAAAGAATCTGAGTATACACCATTCGATTCGTTATGACGTTCTGAATCTCGGGTCAAAATTTCAAAATCATTGCTCTATTTCCGAGTTTGTTTGTTTTTCTTTGCACGAAGGCGTCCCGTTCCTAGCACACCTCGATTAACCACACACATTACTTTCTGGGAGTTATTTATTTAACCCAGCCGAGTACAGCAGCTTACTACGATCACTAGTCGCATAATTCTTCTGCATAGTACACAAACCGAGTTTACAACATTAGACTCCACACAATGAAACTCAGAATAACAAATTTTCAAAAAATTTCAAATAGTGAATATCAATCGATTACGCTTTCACTGCGCCTGACGGATGACTTGGTTTCCATTTTTTAAGAATATCGAGAAAGCGGAGAAAGAGAGAATGAACATTGCATGAAAGCGAAATATTTTTTTGTGGTAGAAAAACAAACATGCAAACGCGCTAAAATTTCTCAGCCCTGGATGCGAGAAATAAACGACAAAAATTATGTTATATAGAATTAAAAAAAATCTAAATTGAAGCGTGCTTAGAATGGGGTGGATTGCCTTTCCAGTAGTTTAATTTTAGCGATAACACCAAGCCAGATCATTGCGGGTAGGAGTCCCGTAAGGATGGGAAAAAAATTTCCTAATCTAAGTCACATCTTCTGTTCTCGTTCATTTTGCGCATCCTCGTTAAACTACATACGTAAACAATCAACCATCATCTAAAAATGAACAAAACAGTGTTCTAGAAGTTGTGCAAAGGATGAAAGATCGTCAAAATGTCGTGAGACAGTTTCCAGAAAATCGTTAAAAAGCAGCAATTAAATCAAATTTTATGGTTGTAAACCCTCCCAATTGGTTTCGAGTTACGATGCTACCCTCACAAGCCAGTCGCTGCAGGTTCGAGTCTCGGATCTGAAGAGACTGTTCGTGTCAGAAGGATTGTAGCAATTGTCCTGTGCACTTAAACAGTTGGCTGCGAGCGAAGCCTGTGTATAACAAACAAAAGCCCAGTTCCCAATCGGAATATAGCACCAAGGCACAGTGGTTTGAAAGTCGATTTTGACGCGCTAAATTGATAACTCCAAGTACGTTGGATATACAATTATGAAATTATGACGTCTTCAGCAAAAATGGTGAGTAAGACCTCCTGCATCTTTTGGTGCTATGAGATTTGTGATTGATCTCCCCAACAGTGAGATGAAAAGTTTATTTTTTTGCTCTATCGAGATACAGAGTTGGTGTCTTCGATAAAGTTATAGGTATAACCAATACGACCAACTTTGCCGAAGACTAAAAATTCGTGTCTGCTACTCAAATTGACTTAGAGAGTTTTTATTGAAAATAGACATATCAAAACACATTTTTCAATGAAACATATTTTTTTTTATTTTCTAGGCCTTCACTATGTTTTACAAAGTTGTTAGTAGCATCAATATACACAACTGTCTGGAAGGTACTATATTCGTATTGTTTGAAAAACTATGAGTTATGGGCTTTTTTTTATTTTTTTTCGCCATATTTCAAATCACTATATCTTTCTTAGGGGCAGATAGATGCAGATCGGTAGTACGCATATGAAAGTATAACAATAGAACTTTCGAACGCTGGTGGTTTCACTAGTCCACGACTTTCTGCTAATGAGTTGTGTTCATAACAAAAAACCCTAGAACCTAAATTTTTCATCTCACTTTTGGGGAGATTAATCACAAATCGCACCAAAGGATGCAGGAGGTCTTACTCACCATTTTTGCTGAAGACGTCATAATTGTATATCCAACGTAAGTGGAGTTATCAATTTAGCGCGTCAAAATTGACTTTTAAACCACTGTGCAAGGTTGCTCTGTTTATGTTTTTGTAAATGAACAACAAAAAATGTAAAAAAGTTCTTGGAAATCTCTACATTCATTAATTGATTGAGGAAAGGTGTCAAAAAATTATCAAAAAGTAGTCATGTATTGTCAAAAAAATTGTTAAAAATAATGTAACAAAGTGAGTCGTAAACAGGCGTAAAGGGCTTAAAATTGAATGAAAAATTGTAGTCAGCGATGAATGCGATGATGAAACGAATATAATTCAACCGTCGTTCTAGCTTGAACGGTACAAATCACGATCTGTACAAGTTACGACTGAACTTGAATCCTCTCAATCCGTAAGAAAATGCTGGTTTGGTGCATTGGTTATTCGGAGAAAACAGGTACTTGATAAGACTACTTTAATTTTTAGAAGCGAGTTATCCGCGTCGCTCACTGTGTTTTTCTCTCCAAATGTGGCGAGTCGTCAGGGAAGAAACGATATCAACTTCGAATAGTTGAGAGGAAAATTGCGGCGAACTATACTGCCCATGTTTACATAGTTGACGTAACAACCAACACCATCATTGCGAGAAAAACGCGTTTTTGTTATTTTAACCCAAATAATTATATTCAGATACAATTTCAACAAAATAATCTGTCAATTTTATGAAGATTGGTGTTTGAATAGAGGCCCCACTGATTATACGAGTCTGCCCATGGTAATTAATCCAGAAAAACCGCTACGCCAGTTTATGCGAATAAACATGCATTTTTCTCACAGATTGTTCGCATAGCTTGGCGTAAAAACTCGACTACTTCCTACTCTGCCTCGCAGTTCAATTAGTTTTATGAATCGTGTTCCGGTCAAACGTCAGTTATTGTCGATCGGCAGTTTCAATTAGACAAATACGCACAAACACACATACAAACCCACACACACACACAAAGCACATGCACAAAAACTTACATTTGCGCTAAGGTGGGTAATCGTTACCTGGAAAATGCAAACTTGACAACACAGAGCACAGAGCAAAACGAACTTTTTTTTGTTCAATTTAGGCCCCCAGACAATGCTAAACCTGCCGAATATGGATTACTCGTGTTTCTGATTGGTGCATTACATATGCATGTACATGAATTTGTATGAAAATTAGTATAGGGAAGGTTTTTTGGATTGTTTCTTCCTAGAGAGCTATCGATCAATACACTTTCGGTAGTACTGTTTGGGGCCCCAAATAGAACCATAAAAACGTTCTGGCAAATCGATTAAATTTACCCACCGTAATATACACATATGTACGTTTTAATTATTTCATCTGATGCAAACATCCACTAGTAGGGGGAAAGGACACGGTGACTTTAGACCTTCCTGAGGCTGAGTGTTTGTGAAAACATTAATATACAATACAAGAATTCAATCCTCCTTCCCCCTTTTCCCCTTTCCATTGAATGTTTGTCGAATTAAACGACCTAACTTAGACAAACAGTCAGTAGTTAGACAGTCGAGTAAAACGACTTAACATAGTGACGCCAGTTTTTGCAACCAATTGGCAGTTACGCCGAAACGTTTTTCCAATATTTCTCAAAAGTTTTAGAACAAAATAGTTTTCTTTTCATTTGTAGTGTATGTATCTTAGGGAAAGAAAGCTGAATCAACGAAAAAGTGCATTCAACTATGTAAACAGGGGCAGTATAGGGTGTAGACAAAATGACTTTAGCGCTTTACGAAAATAAGTCAATTTTGATGTAACAGGTTTAATTTTACTATCCTAGGTTCCTGGTGTTTTTTGAAAACTTGACACCATTTAAAAATTGATTTTCCTGTCCCAATCGTTTTGTCTACCCCCTGTACTTCAGTAGCCGTTGAGTTTATTGGGACTAAGAGAATACACACTGTTATTCACTCTCTTTTTTTGACAAAAATCCTGAAAGGTTTCATCGTTTTTGTTCGCCAAATGTACGTTATCCGATAAACTTCATATACCTACCCAGTTGTGCACGTTGAGATTTACACCTTGTGGTGTGCACTCACAGCAAGAAATATATCGTCAGAAGGAAGATAAAAAGAATCGCCTTTATGTGGTGCTATTCGGAGTTCTTCGTGATTCATCTCTTATACATCTGTTTGCAAATGTGCGAAAAGCAGGAATAATTCACTCACTGGTTATAGAATCAGCGAGAAGTTGTGAGAAATGCGCCGAAATGTATTTGACATGTTGTAAAATGTGATCAAAAATGCTATCAAAGCAATGGTTGAAAAGTTGCCACAAAGGGCTCTAAAAACTAAAAAAAAACATATTAGAGGGTGAACAATATTATTCAAATTATACATTTTTTTTCAAAGGTTGTGAATTATATCGCCATCAAACTGTAAAAAGTTGTTACGCAGTCAATAAAATAATTGTTAAAAAGTTCAATAGTCATGAAAACCATTGAAAAAATGTTCAAACTTATCAAAAAGGCATTAAATGCTTGTAAAAGCTTTCAAAAAGTCATAAATATGCCATTAAAAATCATTTAAGTCTTCAAATATCATTGTTTTTGTGCAAATTGTTATGAAAAAGTAATTGAGAAGGAATCATTCAGGTAGTTAATTATTTTTTTCATATCTGAAACTAAAAACATATGATAAAATACGAAGGAAAAAATATTAAATGGCCCGAAATATCCTAGTTGAAAGTAATTCTTGTAGATACCGAATTTACGACAAAATATTTTCTAGCATGTCGCAATGACCGTCACACACAATCACTCCACGCTCTAATGTCAACGAAAAGCAGCACTTGCTCGCTTCCCGTTGTTTACATTTGATGTGGAAAAACAAAGCCTAGCGAGAATCTTCAGGTGCTTGCCGTTGAAAAACAAACATAAAAATTGAAAATCATACGCGAACCAACGTTGATTTTTTTGTTGCTCCAAGGATGGTAATAGTCGGGTATCGGTTTGTTCGCAATATTGTACAGTCAATAAATGACGTGTGGCACACAGCTTACATTAGTGCCGGTGTGCAATTAAGCAATCAAGCAATCAGTTTTAAATATTGATTTGGTGGAACGTAAAGATACAGAGCTCAAAAACACTGTTTGTTGGATTCTATTGCCGCGAGCTATAAATATTTCTGGTAGAAATGAAAATATAATCACACTATTCGCTAGACACACGATAAGAGCTTCAGCTGTCGGTGTAGTGAATATGCGCACAGCATACGAATTGGGTAAATTATCACACTCATTGTTAGTTTCTCGTACTTACTATGTGAGGGGGTAGAAATAACGAATCACTCTATTCGAATATATTATAATTTATGTGTAATGCAAGGCACAACGAATGTTCGAGTATATTTTGTGTCGAATCGGTTGCGACGCACGTTGTAGAAAAATTATGCATATCGAATTAATTTATTCGGGCATACATTATAGTAACTTCTGTTCTTCAGTCATAGTAAATGTAGTCTCTCAAATGCAGCGCAGCGTGGTGCTGTATATGCAAACAAGGGAGAATGTTTACTAACTTTCCTCCACTGATAAGAGATGTCGACGCGAGGCTGATTTATCAGCCCGGCGGAACTTGTGGCCGGATAGTGCACTAGTGTAGTAATCGTTTGAAACCTAGTAGAATTGTAGCGCACGATAGTACATTACGAATAAAAGATTAACTTCGAAAGTGGAGAACATTTAAATAGGAGTATGCGATTCTTGCAGCTTGTGAATGATTTCATGACTTTCAATTCTGATTGGTAATTTCTGATCTTAATTTTTTTTTCATGTCAGTTTATCATACGCCACGTTTCAAAAACGCTTTTCGGTTTGGATACGTAAAAACGGAAAACATGCTGAACTGCTGAATAAGAATTCCAAAACGGATTGGTTAATAGTTGTATGAAGCTGTACATACGCTGTAATCAGTTTTTGTTCAGCTAAAGCGAAATAAGTCACTCTTTCTTTTTTTTTTTAATTGTTTTTCCTATAAGAACAAATCAAGTCAGAGTCGTAAAATCTCGGTGACCAAAATAATAAAAAGTTACCCTTGCATTGTTACATTTCTGATTGGCAAATTCCGTTTGAGCTCCTGATTTTATTCTCGGCTAGCAAACAGCCGAGAGCAGTTTCCTACAATTAATCTGTAGCAGTGTTATTGTGAAAATGCTTTGTTGATTTTATCCACCGAAGCAATACCTTCGGCTAAAGCTGGAAAGAAATTCAACGACAAACTCATCGCTGCGGAATGAGAGAAACAAGTCGAAAAATATCTCCTACCGCGCGAGGCGTTATTGCACGGTTCTATGCGAAACGAAGCATACTATAAAGGGCTATTCCCACTGCTTCCGTTTCGGGACCGGGCTCGTCCGGGACTTTTGATGCATTAATACTGCGCCGTGCTCAGCGTTGCCAGGTCATTTTTCCAAAAATCTGGAAAAGGCAAAATAAAAATCTGGAAAAAATCTGGCAATCATTTCGTGGGGTGAAAGGTTAATTTTTCGAATAAAAGTCTTGGGGTACGCAAAATTTGAGGTGACAAAATTGCAAAATTTCGCGCCAAAATTGAAGTGATGACCTTTTCGCGGAACAGAGAAAATAAAATCTGGATAAAATCTGGATCATCCATGAAAAATCTGGATAATTGGACATCAAAGTTGTCTACCTGGATACATGTTCAAAAATCTGGATAATCCAGCTAAATCTGGATACCTGGCAACGCTGGCCGTGCTTGAACCGTGTCTGCGCTGCGCTCTGGCTGAGAAATGTTGATGTGTGTATGTGAATGAACGTCTTTCTCTTTTTTTCATACCGCAGCTCACTCCGTGCGATATATGTCACTACAACATACACGCATCCACCCGAGTGCCTTCCGTGCACTCTCCGGCCAACACAAAGTATCGTCGGCAACGATAGTTTTTCTCTCGCACTGCGGCAGCACGACGACAACTCAACGCTGCCCCGGTCTGGGCACGGCGCGTCGGTGTGAATGCGTTCATAAGAATGCATGCAATCAATCTCAAACGAGCCCGGACGACACGCGGAACAGCCACGGCCCGGTCCCGGAACGGAAGCAGTGGGAATAGCCCTTAAAAGTACAATCCGGGCTCGGTAAAAACACCAACCGTAAGGTTGGTATTACCAGTATAAGACTAGGTCTGAACGAATGACGCCATAACCCTGCTGCCGGTCGCTTGCGGCATGCCCTGGTTTGCTGTTGGAGCTACTAAATAAATTAAATAACAATAATCCATGCAGAGTGGTATGTGGCGGCTTGTGCGAAATGGCGGACGGAAAGGATTGTGAGTGAAAAAAAGCCCAGTTGGAAAAAAATTGGGTACAGGTCTCCTAAGGTACACAATCGACCGATTCACATTCGAGCCAGCTTTAAATAGATAACCCCAGCTGTCAATCCCAGCTGAGTTTGTCATCTCAGACTGTTACTAAATGGCAAATACAAATGAGACAAACACAGAGCCGTCTGTCGAAATCAGCTTTTTTTCTCGCATAACGGTGCTGCTTTGACTTTCAGATCGTAACACTGATCGAGACACTTTAATCAATATTTATAATTACTTTTCCAACTGGATCATGCTGTGTTCAGTGTGACACAATTTGTTCGTGTCCTGCAATAAACCAATTAAAAAGTTCATGTGTCAAGTATCACGAGCAACAGAAAAAAGCCTCACGCGTGTTGCAACTCTATTCTCGAAGTAGAACAACCTCTCCAACACGGCAAACCTCATATCCTACACATGCTATGACAAGTGAAGCCTACCTCACTGGGTAGTACTTTTTAACGTCACCATCATCATCAGCATATGATTGTTTTTTATTGTTATTTTTCTCTACAGCAACGTTAGGTTTGACGCCCTCTCAGTGCCACCTTGCGTGCTAATTTATCGCCCCAAACCGGACAGCAGTCTTGAGAATGTCACATGGTATTGCCAGTACTTACTGAAAGTAAATAGTACCTGAGCATGCACTAGCACAACCAAAACCAAAACGGGTAATATATTGCTTGTCCGGGTTTTTTAAGCCTTGGCTTTAAACCAATATCACGGTGGCCTGGTGCCTAGATACAGTAATGAAATTGTAAATTTTGTGTTTGCTGACATTATTTATTTGATTTTACCCCAGATTACCCCAGCACGAGGTGCACTCTGCAACCGCAGCTCGTGCCACAAGCTGCGAAATGTTTGGTCAGTTGGTTGTCAACTTGGCACCTTGATTTGCGAAGAACTCACGTCACAAAAACGACATCTAATGTCGAATTCGTTTTACGGCAGGACTATCCTGTCCCGGACTACGCTTATCAGCTGGAAAAAAAACACTCCGAGCAGTTGCAATGGTGTGCGTAATACCAGAGGTAACTGTCACTTTTGTTTTGGTCATTATCGCCATTGTCTTTTATCGCATTTGTGCTACTGTACGAAAAATTGCCAATTTACTGAAAAATGACAAAATAACAAAATAAAAAAAATAAAATTCAACCTGATGTTTGACACGCGAAGAACGATAATCAAAGCAAACCGATTTTGACACATACGTGTGAATGTGTTGGTGTCTTCAAAACTGCACTCTGTTTCTTGTGCGGATTGTCCGGGACAGAAAAAGGGTAGTCCGGGATAGTCCGGAAAATGTAAAAAAACAGTGATAGGACAAAGTGTAGTCCGCGGGGTATCTACACCGCAAAAACGAAAACGACATAAGGAACTTGTTTAGATACATGCAATGTTCATTTTGCAAAAGTGATCATATAAAGACAAGAACCGATCGGAAATATAGATGACATCGATGTTTCCTACAGTCAAAAAAATTAATTGGTGAGTCGTATTACAAAAGTGTAATTTTAAAATGCACGTCGGCCAAGAAACATACAGGGCGAACAAGACAGATTTACCAATCGATTTTCCATTTTCAACCGGCGACGGTCACCATCATAAATATACACGTACTTGAACAACGGACTTAGTCGCCAAGTAGTATCACAGTCGTGCCGCAATGGCGGCTCGTGTCGTGGATGTGCGAACTGAGAAGGGCTTAATAAATAGAATTTGTCTAGCCCTCTCTACTGTACTCACCCGGTGTCGTGTCGCTCGGATGCCAATCACCGGCAAAACCCGGCAAAACACACCGAATTGCTGCTAATTGATTGAAGCTCCACGCGAGAGCTGTTCACGATTCGATTGATTTACGTTCGCGGTGTGCAGAATCTGCAAACTGAGAGTCGATTTCATTAGTTTAGTTTAGTGTGCTTACGGGGGTTTGTCAGGGTGACAAGGCAAAAATAGCATGTTTTTACCTTTTTAAGACGTTAGGTATTACAATCAATCAAAATAATAATGTTAACTCTAGACAGATAGCAAACCCATAGTGACGTCAAACTTTACAAAGTAGTTCTATTTAGGATCAGAAACCCGGGAGATTCATCTCAATCATTATCTCTATATGCTTATATACAAACTTTCACCGAGTTGTCGGAAATGGCTTAACTGATTTTTATGCTGTTAATGTGATTTCAAGCTGCGAAAGCCCGGCTAATTACTTCCGAATGGTTTTTCAATGGAATGATTTATCTGCGTTTTGAGGTAGATATGTGCTTAGGGGTCATCCACAAATTACGTAAGGGGGGGAGGGGGGCTATCCAAATTTCTTACGAATGCTTACGAAGAGGGAGAGGGGGATTCAGGAAATCTTACGTAAGATTAAAAAATTTAAAAAAAACTGATAAAAAAAATAAAATTAGTTCAATTATCTATCCCTGCGATCGTTACAGTTGAACCTTGAGAAAGCAGTGAATTCGCCGTCGCTGGGTGATTGCGTGCTTTACTTCATTTCTACTTAGTTTTGAATTTTGTTTACTTTAACATAGTATTACCTGTATTAACTTGTTTTGTTTTATCCTCTACGAATATGCTATGTGTAAAAAAAAATGTTTACCTTCGAGAATATTTCTTTTCCCTAAAAAGACAATCTTACGTAAGATTGGTGGGGGGAGAGGGGTAATGCAAAATCTTACTAAGCCTTATTATGGGGGGAGGGGGGGGGGGTCGAAAAAGGAAGGAGCGTCAAATTTAGCCCCGGTCCTCACAAGTTCCTATCTCACGCCTCCACGAGTCATATGATACAATAGACTACCAGTTAAAACATGGACACAACTGGTTGGCGTTGCCTGGGTAATGTTGTCATCCGACAATAGCTAAGTGAGAAGGTGCGACGCGATCGTTGGTGCGGTAACCATATCTCGGCGGTAGAGGAAATGCTTCGCCAGCCCAAGCGTCTGTCCACCAAGATGGTGCGGCTCAAAACAGCGTCTGATCTCCATGTTAGGAGCGGCTGATCAACGTCCTGGTGTCAGCGTGGGACTCTAATCAGAGCTGACACGATGGCTCTCCGGCGAGACGGGCGGGGAAGGCCCAACAAGCCGCCCCGAAAAACACCAAATGTTGCAAATATCGAAAAAGTTAATACGGCTCGGAACAATCGGCACAGACCTAGGCGACGAAATAAGGATTACGATTGGAAACTCGGTACATGGAACTGCAGATCGTTAGGCTTTCACGGCTGCGACAGGATCATATATGATGAACTGAATCCACGCAACTTCGAAATCGTAGCACTGCAGGAAGTTTGCTGGTCGGGACAGAAGGTATGGAAAAGCGGACATCGAGAGGCTACCTTTTATCAGAGCTGTGGCACTACCAACGAGCTTGGGACGGGCTTTAGGATGCGCCAACGCGTGATCGGGTGGCAGCCGTTTAGTGCGAGGATGTGTAAGTTGAGAATTAAGGGCCGGTTCGTCAACTACAGCATCATCAACGTGCACTGCCCACACGAAGGGAGAGCCGACGATGAGAAAGGAGCGTTTTATGCGCAGCTGGAGCAGGTGTATGATAGCTGTCCGCAACGGGACGTTAAGATCGTCATCGGTGATATGAACGCTCAGATAGGACGGGAGGCAATGTACAGACCGGTGATAGGGCCGAATAGCCTGCACGCCGCATCAAATGATAACGGCCAACGATGTGTGAACTTTGCAGCCTCCCGCGGTATGGTAGTCAGAAGTACCTTATTCCCCCGCAAAGACATCCAAAGCCACCTGGAGATCACCTGACTTACAAGTGGAGAACCAAATCGACCTCGTTCTAATCGATGGTAAATTCTTCTCTGACGTCATCAACGTTCGCACCTACCGCAGTGCGAATATTGATTCGGACCATTACCTTGTTGCAGTATGCATGCGCTCAAAACTTTCGACGGTGCGAAACACGTGTCAAAGTCGCCCACCGTGACCAAACATCGGGCAACTACGGGACGCCGAGGTTGCACGGGAGTACGCGCAGCAGCTGGAAGCAGCATTACCAACGGAAGAGCAGCTTGGCGCAGCTACTCTTGAAGATAGCTGGAGGGACATTCGATCAGCCATAGGTAGTACTGCTGTAGCGGCGCTTGGTACTATGGCTCCGAACAGGAGAAACGACTGGTTTTGACGAGTGCAAACAGTTAGTGCAAGAGAAGAATGCAGCACGAGTGAGAATGCTGCAACACCGAACGAGGGCGAACGTGGAGCGCTACCGACGCGCACGGAACAGGCAAAACTCGGTCTTACGGAAGAAGAAGCGCCAGGAGGAAGATCGAGATCACGAGGCGATGGAGGCACTGTACCGTGCGAATGACACACGAAAGTTCTACGAAAAGCTGAACTGTTCCCGCAAAGGCTATGTGCCACAAGCCGACATGTGCAGGGACCTGGGCGGCAACCTTCTCACGAACAAGTGTGAGGTGATTGACAGGTGGAAGCAGTACTACGATGAGCACCTCAATGGCATTGTAGCAGAGGACGACGACGGAGTGGTAGTAGATCTCGGTGTACGCGCAGATGACGACAGAATCCCAGCCCCTGACCTCCAGGAGGTTAGAGAGGAGATCGGCCGGCTGAAAAACAATAAAGCCGCTGGAGCTGACCAACTCCCCAGCGAGCTGTTAAAACACGGTGATGAATCACTGGCTAAGGCGCTACACTGGGCTATTGCCAAAATTTGGGAGGAGGAGGTAGTACCGGAGGAGTGGATGGAGGGTACAGTGTGCCCCATCTACAAAAAAGGCGACAAGTTGGATTGCTGCAACTACCGCGCAATCACGTTGCTGAACGCCGCCTACAAGGTACTCTTTCAAATTCTGTGCCGTCGACTATCACCGTTTGCAAGAGAATTCGTGGGGCAATACCAAGCGGGATTTATGGGTGCCCGCGCCACCACGGACCAAATATTCGCGGTACGGCAGGTCCTACAGAAGTGCCGTGAGTATAACGTGCCCACACATCACTTGTTCATCGATTTTAAATCGGCATACGACACAATCGTTCGAGACCAGCTATGGCAGATTATGCACAATTACGGCTTTCCGGATAAACTGACACGGTTGATCAAGTCGACGATGGATCGGGTGATGTGCGTAGTTCGAGTTTCGGGGACACTCTCGAGTCCCTTCGAATCTCGAAGAGGGTTACGGCAAGGTGATGGGTAATCGTGCTTACTATTCAACATCGCTTTGGAAGGTGTGATACGTAGGGCTGGTATCGACACGAGTGGCACGATTTTTAGAAGGTCTGTTCAGCTCTTTGGCTTCGCCGATGACATTGATATTGTAGCACGAACCCTTGAAAAGATGACGGAGACGTACATCAGACTGAAGGCTGAAGCCGGACGAATTGGACTGGCCATAAACGCATCGAAGACCAAGTACATGAGAGGAAGAGGTTCTAGAGAAGACAGTGTCAACCTCCCGCCACGAATTCATATTAGCGGTGATGAAATCGAAGTGGTAGACGAGTTCGTGTACCTGGGCTCACTGGTGACTGCTGACAACGACACCAGCAGAGAAATTCGTCGACGCCTTATGGCAGGAAATCGTGAATACTTTGGACTCCGGAGGACACTCCGCTCGAATAAAATCCGCCGCCGCACGAAGTTAACCATCTACAAAACACTGATCAGACCGGTAGTCCTCTACGGCCACGAAACCTGGTCTGAGCTCGTGGAGGACCAACGCGCCCTTGGGGTTTTCGAACGAAAGGTGTTGCGTACTATCTCTGGTGGAGTGCAGATGAAAGATGGTTCATGGCGGAGGCGGATGAACCACGAGTTGCATCAGCTGCTGGGAGAACCACTCATCGTTCAAAAGGCGAAAATCGGGAGACTACGGTGGGCTGGGCATGTCGTTAGGATGTCGGACGACAACCCGGTGAAAATGGTTCTTGATAACAATCCGACTGGAACAAGGCGACGGGACGCGCAGCGAGCAAGGTGGCTCGATCAAGTGGAAGACGACCTGCGGGGCCTCCGCAGACGACATGGCTGGCGAGCTGCAGCCATGGACCGAGTTGAATGGAGACGACTTCTTCAAACAGCAAGGGACACTTTGGCCTGGAGCTGACTGCTAGCTAGCTAGGGGGGTCGAAAATTTCGAAAAAGTCCTTACATAATTAATGGATGACGCCTTAATAAACTAAGGAAAATTTAAACAAATGCATAAAAAATACAAATCAATGATAGAAATCAATACAAACTGAGCACAAAATAAAACGTAGGAAAGACACAGCTCTGCGAAAGTTGTTAATAAAAACAAATAAAACGCTAAAATAAGCAGAAATTACGCAAAATCAAACTTGAAAAATCAGTTTAAAAAATAAAAAAGGGACGAATAATAGACATAAAGGTAGAGAAAAATCCGAAGAAAATATCAGGAAAAAAACCACTTGGGTTGGATATTTCTAGAGAAACATTTCAAAAGGTCCTATCTGCTATGAACGATTTTCGGATCAATCACTTTCATTTAATCACCACAACTAATTAAACACCTTTTATGACACGTTATTTGCACAAGTTGATAGCGAAGAGATCACTCTAGCCTTCTAAACGAAAACCACGCTTGGGAGAGTTACTAAAGCTAAACCATTACCAAAATAAAAATACGCTCCAGGAAAACGATGAAAGCAGATAGGACCTTTTGAAATGTTTAGCTAGATTTATTGGAATATGGGCAATAAATAATACCTCACCAAAATACATAACTCAAATAATCAATGAACTCCGATACGAATAAATAATAGACAAAACAAATTGAAGATAGAAACAAGCTAATAAGAATTTATGCAATGATAGCAAACAAACATCATATCAAATTTAATAAAACAAAAGGATACAAAACATATAAGGTGATCGTGCCCAAATGAAAATACTGAATGAAAAATAGGCGGATAGTTACCGAATTAATTCAAATTACGTCTACGATCAATTTCGGGCCTCTGGCATCATCCTGGTTCAGAAATACCTGAGCCTTTTAAAGCTGTTTTTCAGAAACCAGATGTCACCATCTTGGGTTTCAAAATGGCGTCTGGAGTCAATTTCCGGCCTTTGGGTATCATTTTGGTTTCAGCTTGACATTTTAAATAATACACTGGTTTACGCCTTGAAATTATAATTTTCGATTACCAATCGATTGCAGCAAAAACGAAGGAAATTGACGTGAATTGACGTGAATTGAACTGCAAAAAATTACTTGAGAAAAATCCTAAAAATGATCTACATCACTCCCAATATTTACTGTTTACTCGAGCGGTAGCAAACCTATTCGCCTTTTTTTTTTCATTTAAATATATTTGCTATGCCATTGTGATTTTTTTTCAAATAAACTGCGTCTCAAATCCAGTTTTCATTGACAGAACAACATCAACAACCCTTTTGGAGTTTGTATCATTATTGATTAGAACGTGAGATTCCGAGGAAGCATTTTAGTTACCTAATTAACTACATTATTTCGTTATTTCGCCGTTCGGTGGTTTTCTGTGACCGAGACAATCCGAAAAAAACGATGGAATACTAAATAATCAGTTCAATAGGACTTTAAATAAGTTAGTCTTAGCTTAGTGCATTTGAATGCTTACTAATTAACATGCAAAGATAATTTTTACGTTGAAATACTATACTGACTTTGTTTTAGTAATTGATTTATTCCAGGTCGCATCAGTTTGACGTATTTAATTTTATTGCAATATTGCATAAGAAACTATAGTCAATCTTACAGAATTTTTCGCGGAACTCGGGAATCCCGGGATCCCGGGAATCAATATTTCTGTTCCCGGAGTCCGGGAATCCCGGAAAAAGCTATTTCCCGGGAAATCGTTCCCGGGATTGCAAACCCTAGTTTGTATGGGATATCAGGTAATATGGATGGTGATATGGCCTCGATAGCACGAATTGCCTGATATCAGATGATATGCGGTGTAGTATAAACGGGGTATTATTTTGTGACGTGCCTTTCTGAAAGGGAGGGGTCCCATACAAATGAAACACAAATTTTGCACAGCTCATGAACCAGTCAAGAAAATACAACCAAATTTGGTATGTGAATGTTTTTAAAGGTAACAAATATGTCCATAATGGTTCGACGCCCCTCCCTCTTCTGGAAGCACATGTTTCTGCACGAATTTCTGCACATCTTGCGAACTAATCAACTAAATGGAACCATATTTGGCAGGTGATTGTTTTTAGTGGTAACAGATATGTTCCATAATCGACCTCAGGCAACATTTTGGATTGTAAGATGGCAACTTCCGGTTTCTGGAAAACAGCCAAAAATGGCCGATTTCCACTCAATATAATAATATCCGGATCTAGAATGATACACAGGAGCTAAACTCGACCACAGATAGCATTTTGAATTCTAAGATGGCGACTTCCGGTTTCTGAAAACAGCTGAAAATGACCAAATACCACCCAATATAAGTTTTTCTTTAACCAGTGTGACGTTCAAAATCCAGAAATTGTCTCCAAATGCCATTATGAAATCCAAAATGGCGACTTCCGGAAAAATAGCCAAAAATTGCCGATTTCCGTCTAACATGAATATCTCCGGATCTAGAATAATACACAGCAGCTGTAATCGACCACAGACCCAATTTTGGAATTTCATTTAGCGACTTCCGGTTCCTGGGAAACAGCCGAAAATGATAGAATAACATCCAATATGGGTGTTTCTTCAACCAGAATGACGCTCAGAGGCTAGAAATTATCTTACGTACCATTTTGAAATCCAAGATGGCGACTTCCGGTTTGTGAAAAACAGCCAAAAATAGCCAAATACCATTCAGTCTGTGTATCGCTGGAACCAGAATGATGCAATGAGCTAACAATTTACCTCAGGCACCATTTTGAATTGCTAAATAGTAACTTCTAGGAAACAGTCAAAAATGACCAAATAATACTCAACATGGATATTTCCGTAATCGAGATGATGCATAGAAACCAAACATTGACCCTGGACATCATTTTGAATTTAAAGACGACCACTTTTAGTTTCTGGAAAACAATCAAAATAACTAAATAACTCCCAATATGGGTATTTCCGAGATTGATGCCAGAAAATCTGCTGAAAATGGCCGAATACCACCCAATATAAATATATTCAGAATTAAGGCGATGTACAGAAGCCAAAAGTCGAGGATGTTGTCATTTCGATAAAACCAATCATTTTAAACGATTTGTTATTTGACTTTGATCATATCCTATGACCGATTTGTCGTGCATTTGCAGACTTTAAACACATCGCAAGGAATCAATGAATTTGGAACGTTCAAATAGTACGATACCACATTTAAATTATGTTAAGGCCACATATATCGATCAAAGCAAGTATAGATTTATATAGTCTTTGAATTTCTTTTCTTTCCATAACTTTTGAGCCACATATCAAATTGTTATGAAGTTTGTTATTTGTAAGTTTGAGAGATGACTCGTTCGTATGACACTAGTTATGTTCAAATAAGTCATGTAATCTTTGAGATAATAGGACTTTCGTTGTTTTATTAACAATTTAATACATAACGGTTGCTTAAGTTCGATTATAATCAAATGAAATGGGAACGTATAGGGCAGGCAAACTTTGAAACCACGTTATTAATCATAATTATTCAGTCAACCCTTAACTAGCCCACTCATCTGATAATAATATTGATCAAATTGGTTGTGTAGTTTCTGAGATAATGAAGTTTCGTGATTTTCACATTTCGGTACATTACAGACGAAGTTACAGTTCGATTACGAAGATTCAATAGGGTGTTATGAGGTAGCTAGAATTATTATTTGACACTAATTTTGTGGAAATCGGGTCAGCCATCTCTGAGAAAAGTGAGTGAGTTTAAGTAGTATTCGGAATATGTTACTTTTCATAGCTGGATTTTACATTTTTAAACATAACAGGCAAACTAAGAGTCCGATTGCAAAACAAATCGATAGGGTCTTATGGGGCAACTAGACCTTCCATTTGACACTGATTTTATGAAAATCGGTCCAGCCATCTCTAAGAAACATGAGTGAGATTAAACAGTCTTCAGAACACGATTCTTTTCATAACTTCTGAACCCGAAGTTCAATCTTTATAAAATTCAAAAGTTAAGGGTTTTTAAGGTAGCCAGTTCATTTGAAATCAATTTTGTTCAAATCGGTTGTGTAGTTTTCGAGATAATGATGTTGCATGATTTTTACATTTTGATACATAACCTCTAAACTAAAAATCCGATTACAATAAAATTCAATAGGGTCTTATAGGACAACAAGACCTTTCATTTGCAATTAATTTCATAAAAACCGGTCCAGCCATCTCTGAGAAAAGTGAGTGAGAATAAAAATCTGCACATACACACACACATACACACAGAAAATGCTCAGCTCATCGAGCTGAGTCGAGTGATATATGCCATTCGGCCCTTTAGAGCACTTTTATACTTTCGGTTTTGCAAGTGATTGCTATACCTTTCTAGGAGAAAGGCAAAAACATCGCAAAGTGAGATGATATGGTCAGATTTCTACTAGAACAAAAAACAGACAAGACAAAGGATAGTTGCGGCTAGCGTACTCGGTCTAATTAGGACACATTTATGCGATAACTGAATATACAAAACTAATCCGATTCCAATCGAAAGATTTGCGTGTTCTGCTGAATATGTTGATCAGAAAATTCATTACACTTTTTTCAAGATTTTGGAACTTCCTACTTAAGACGGTTAATGCGACTTCACAGCAGCATTCCGAACTCCATTCTCATGTCTGCCGCCAGTCAACTTCAGCATGAACAGAATTTCTTTGTCCCCCAGCCGCACAGCTGCAATATGCAACACGCAACACATGCTGCCGTCTTGCTATCTACTTCCCTCCAACACGAATAGAATTTGATTGTCTTCCTTACAAGCCGCAACACGATACATCGTATCATTTTGTTGTGTGGCTGAAAGTTTCATCGGTACGGTTCCACTGCACAATGGTCCAGATATCGAATTTATGAGGAAATTTGAATCTTAAGTTCGACAGCAATATTCTAGAGAAAAACTTTCTTCTACAAAGTTGTTATATATGATGAAGCGAGTATTTGAAAATTGTCGAAAATTGGGGTGACCCATATTTCCAATAAAAACAAATATTTTACTTTTTGTCTTTGTGGATAGAATAAAAAGTTGTTCTACAAAGTATTTAATTATAATTATAAACAACTTCATTGGAATTTTTTTTCTTTTTTATAAAATAACCGATTTAGACTGAAAAAATTGTCTTCGAACATCTTTTAGGGCTTTTTAAAACAAATAATTTGCAATGCTGATTTCATCAATATCTCAATTTTACTACAATTTTACAAAGTTATTGATATTTTTCATAAAAAATATGCCCTTTTCATTTGTTTGTCGTTCCTTGTGGGGCAAACATAAAAAAATATCTCTTGGTTCTAATTTAAAAGGCACATTTGACTCTATGTACGGAGAAATTTTTAAAAATATTTTATTTTTTATTTATCTTATTCAAAATCGATTTGAAAACATACCAAAGAATTAAAATAATTTCATATTTTTTGCACACAGATTTCATTTTTCGGTATTTTTCCCTAAAGCTATCATTACCGACTCAACAAACAAATATGGGTTTGATTATTTTCGACGAAGATTTTTTAGCACAATTGAAGCACTTTAACCCTTAAATGCGCAATGTTTAAATCAACACTACTAAAAACGTTTTTAAACATACGTATTTTAGTATTTTTTAGAAATATAATTCATTAGAACAGCTCTCTTGACTCTAACGAAGAAAACTGAACAGCTGGAAGTACTGTATTTAAATGTTTTGTTCTTATTTTTGCTGTCAAAATCTCGGAAACGAAAAAAAAAACATGGCGAGATTCCCGACTGGTGCTGACTGTCTTTGTAAATAAATTTCAAAATAAGGTTAGTGGTTAGTGGAAATGACTGAATTATCAGTAATTATACTAACAAAAGGTCATTTTTAAAGTTACTGTTAACAAAAGTAATTGTTTTGGCTTTATTCTGCGATAAAGTCACAGTGTTGTTTAAAAACAGCATGGTAATATTTGCACATTAAAAAATAAATCTTTCAATTTTTTTATGCATATTGGTTAGTTTTAAAGCAGTTAACCTATTAAACAAAGATTTTATGTTTTTAGATGATTTTTTAACGTCATGTGCTTTTAATGGTTAAGTGACCAGTTCCGAAAAAGGGTAATCATGAAAACTGCTTCATTCGATATATTTTATTTTCAAACACTCATTTCTTTGCAAGCAGTTAATCAATTCTAGATCTTTTTGGATCAAATGAACGGTAAATATATCTAATTTTAAGAAAATAAATACAAAGAAATCGAATCTGTGTGTGCAAAAATATAAAATTATTTCAACTGTTGCCATTTTTTTGAATTGAATTTACTCATATATAAAAAACAACATAACTTTTAAAAATTTGTCCATCCATAGAGTCAAATATGCCTTTCTGACTAAAACTAAGAAATATATTTTATGCTTTCCCCAATAAGAACGATTGAGAAATTAAAAAGGCAAAAAAAAAAAGGCAAAATTAAAAATGCGAAACTGGAGAAATGACGTAATTTGAAAAAAGGGCGGAGCTGAAATAATTCTAAAATATTTTGGTTATTAGTTTATTTTCTCTCTGGTATGCAATTGAAGGGGTATGCTCATTATTATATCAAAATTATACCACAATGTTAGGGCAATTTTTCCTTTTGGATCAAGACATTAGCGTTTAAAATCTGTTCAGTGGTAGTAACATGATGTATTTTAAAAGGACACATTTTCGTTTCCTTTTTCACAGTATGCCACCCTACAAAGGAAAGTCGTAGTCCTATGTCAAAAAATTACCTTAAATTTGCCAAGAGAAAACTGACATTATTCAATAATAAAAAACTGTCGCTAATAATGCAGACAGGAAAGAAAGTGATCATCACATAAATAAATCAAATATTATAAAAATATGTGTTTTCTGATGATAGAAATACATACCGTAAACTGGGGTGACTTTGATCACTGTACCTCTTTTTTGAAAATGTGGTAAAAAAGCGCTCATAGTGCTTGGGATTTGTCGTAATCCTCACTGATTGCGTGGATATATGTTCGCATTGCTACTATTCATGCATTTCTTGCTATTTAAAGAGTGTTTTTCATGCTAAAATATTAATTGAAAATAAAGTGTATTTTTGGCGATTTTTGTTGCATACAAACAATCGGTTCAAGCAGATTCAAAACAACAAGTTGCAATAAGTAAAGTTTTTTTATTTTGTTCCCAGATTAGTTCTTAAGATGAACAAATATTATAACAATACATTTTATTGTTATTTTTGCAAGTTTTTCCTCAAAGGCAATGTTGAGTCCCAATATTCTCCACAGCGTATCACATATTTCTTCTTAACAAAAACCCAAGACGTGAAGTAACATGCAAATTTGGCCAATTTCATAAGTCATATTCCTCGTGGACTAGTTTTTGATGATTTTAGACCACCTTCTCTCTCAGTGGATAATCATTCATATATATTCTAAAAATTTTGTATGAATCTTGTACATTCGCCATTATAAACTGTTCACGTAGAATGTGAATGGCCCCAAAATTGCTTTCCATATTTTTAAACTCGTTTGAGTCGTTTAAGGCTGTTCAATTTAGTGAAAGTAGCAAAGTGTTACACCAAATTCATCAAAACAATGAGGTGATCAAAGTCGCCCCGGAATGATGATTGGTGTAAAATTTTTAGAGTATATTTAAAAACAGCAAAATTGTTGCTAAACTTTCGAAGTAGTGACTGAATCTTTTTCAATGCATGCCAGTACTTATTTTAAAAATATCGTATAATATTGTTTTCAGAATATTCTGAAAATATTTGAGATACAATCAAAAAAGTGATCAAAGTCACCCCAGTTTACGGTACTAAAAACAAACAGCAAAAAATACTCTGAAGAATAGAGTCTAAAATTCCAGGTGATCAAACCCAGATAATCGAGTTCCAGAATGATCGGGTTTCCGGAGACTCGAGTCTAACCTGTATTGCTGAACTAGATACAAATGAAGAAACCAAATTATAAGATAAAAAAGCAAACATGCGGAGCCTTTAAAATAATACAGAAAAAGAATTGCAAAATAATAAAATAACCTGCAAGCTCAGGAAAACCCTAAAAAAATATCACAATGACTAGCTGCCCAGAGCTTTCACGCGCGTCGGTATTGTAAGAATGTACAGTGGAATTGATCAGCGGGGTGAAGTTGATCATTCGAAAATTCGTTATAAAAAATCCTTCTTTATATATTTCAGAATAAATCCTCTAACTCGGTCAAAATTCAATTAAATTTGATCAAACAAGTTGCAAAATACAAGCGGGGGCCTAGTGTTAATAAACGTAAGTTAGGGTCCTGGGTGGAGTCCGCCTCCCTGGGCGTCGGTGATTGGCACA
This sequence comes from Wyeomyia smithii, assembly GCF_029784165.1. NCBI lineage: Eukaryota > Metazoa > Arthropoda > Insecta > Diptera > Culicidae > Wyeomyia > Wyeomyia smithii. The sequence continues at coordinate 54,051,270 of NC_073694.1, forward strand.
ACAACAGTGGCGGAACTAGACCGACGGAAAATTAGCGAGAATAAAAAAAAAAGTTTCAAAATAACAAACAAATACAGTTGAATCCCTCTAAAACGACATTTTTTATAACGACAATTATACTAAAATACTTCGTTTTATTGCGATATTTCGCAATACTCAAACTTGTCTTTCTACCTTCTGTTCTTCATATTCAAAAAATTCATCGTATTATTGCGACATTTCGCTATAACGACAGTCCCTTGCGATGTCGGTATAAAGGGGTTCGACTGTATTGAATTTACATAAAGTGAACTGAATTGATGATGGATTACGTTAAATTTGAAGAACTGAGTAAAGTTTGGTAAGAGCTCAAAAAATATAATTTTCAACAATGATTATTCGGCTAGTTCCGACCTTTTGCAACAAACCGAATTGAAATCGGTTTAACGATGATCAAATGACAGCAAAACTAGTAAATTTTATCTCGTGAGACAAAATGAAGAGATTTTAATTGAAATTTCTCAAGTCATTGAAATTTTTCAGTTCAGAAATCTTCATTTAGGCAGTTACAAATTCTATTTCCATTTTATGTCATACCATCCATCCAATCAATCCAATTGCGAAATTCAGTAGCATGTAACCAATGACAGAAATAAATGAGAGATGTGATAGATAATCCCGTGGTAATCACATGAGGCTTTCAGCATGGCACAGGGCATCTGCTAAATATGCAAACCAATTTGATTTTGCAGCTTGCGTAATCTGTATTGTGTCACTGTGAAACTGTTATGTGTCGAATCTGTATGTTTTTCGTGTTACGTAAATATGTAATATAGCCTGTCAAAATTGATGTCAAATTTATTTTATATTTCTGTCTGCTTCGTAGCTTATTCATATTTACTGGCTTTTATTAAAGCTGATAAAGTACAATGGGGTACGTAAGGGATCTTTGGTGTCGCAAGGCAGTCATCTAGGACCATTTGTATTTTTTGAAAAATCTGATTGATTAGAAGAAAAACTTTATGAGCTCTTTTTAGAAGTGATCCCTGCTAAATCTGAGTAAAAACCCCTTTCATCATACATGATTTATACTTTTCTCTGCCCTTCGTTAAACAGATCGCTTCTCGATTGACATTACAAATTTTACAAATCTAAAAAGCAGCAGGCAACAGCAACAGAAGAGCAACAGAATCAATCCCTTCAATCGTCTCGTCTCCGTTAAAAACTCAATTCCTTCGAAAACATGTAAACAAACGATCGAACTGCCACTCAGCTCGTCAATTTTCCGGCCGATTCGAGTTCGCATTTTTTTGTTCGAATCGAAGAATGGTGCCGATGATACATTTACGACCACCTGCACTGCGTTGGTCGTTTTGTATTCTATGCGATCGCTATTCGATCTGTGCGCGTTGCGTTTCACATCCAAGCGCGTGTTTCCCGTCTCAGCTTGAGTGACTCGTACGACGAGATAACCTTCAACTTTGATTCGCTCATCAACCCATCATTCCTAGCCGTAGCTGATGCTTTACGAAATAACGATCTCCCGATGGCGGCGGTGTCGTTCTCGAATGGATGGCAGCCCTATGGTGTATGAGTAAAGTTACATTCTGTTACATGGCGTTTCGCGAGCTGTGTGCGAAACTAATCGGCGATTGCAATCGAATCGCGGGGCAACAAATTGAGTTTAAAGCGATCCGAGTGCCCGGAGAGTAGGTGTTTATGTCGGGAAGTTTGACACGAAACACTGACCGAAGCTGACTTTAATCGCCGCGTTGCCTTAAAACCGCCAACCGGCCAGTCGCTGTACTTTGGTCGGATGAAACGATGTTTAGTTAGTGCGGCTGGATTTTGCAAACACAGAGTGCAATAACAATAAAAATTGTATTTATAACTTGATACTGCAGACAGAGTGTACGAACCAGAACGCGGAAGATACGATCGGCTGTCAACATTGATCTGATCCTATGTAATTAAAGATGGAAGGGCGTTTCTTGGTAATACTCAGTGGCGGTCTTGTAAAATAAATGCTTACGGAAAGGATCGGGATTGCTTTTTAATTTTTTAAAGTGTTCACTTTGAGGACACGATACTTGAAGTAACGCCATAGAGGAAGAAGTTTTCCTTTATCAAGTCCTAGAATCAACATTGACTCCTTGAGGAATCGGCATTTTAAAACGATTTTTCGCAATGCTTTTTGGCATTATATGACAAGATAGAAACAGCATTATAGAAGGAGGGTTTATGAATGAATTAATAAATTGTGTTTCTAATGAATCATCATCTAGATAAGTTGGGAATCAATGCGTCGAATGAACGTGTTGAAACATAACGGATAAAATGTTTTTGAATTTCAATTTGCTACTCACCTCGCTCGTTGAGCACATAAATAATTCGTTTCCACAATTCAAAATTGTTACAAACTACGAACAGCAAATTACATCACAAAAAATACGAAAACAAAAAATCACCCATGTTTACGATACACATCCGACAGCCGGCGCAACAAGTGGGTGAAAATGGAGAGGCACAGATTTTCCACCATCAACCTGTTGTGTAACGTGTAACGTGTAACGTTGTAACACCACGACGGCATACGAAAGTAGTGTGTGCGATAGCGACCGAAACATTACTCATCGCAATTTTTTTATGGTTTTTTGTTTTCCTGCACTTCAGGCCAAGCAAAGAAAACAATAACGCTAAAAATTTCGCTTTCAGTTCACTTATTTTATCCGGCTAATTAGACCTCCTTCAACTCGCGATTCGAGAAGAAGGCGTAACCGCGCTCTTTCACCTTCCGCTTGCCGCCATTTCATTTCCAGCTCTAATGCTCTAATTGTTGCCATTCGAGCTCCATAGAGATCGATTCAGCAATTTGGCAGAGGCGTGTTGTGTTATGATATGGGGAGAAAGGGATTTGTAATTGTGCGGATTTTTCCGATTAGACTTTAGCGTAATTGTCGTTGTGTTATGACGGTAGGGAAATTATCTTAAAATCTGGGCTAATGTGCAGCACACAAATGAGCCATAATATACGACGAAGTGTATTAGTGAAACACAGCTTCCTCGCCGAGTTGGTTTAGGGGGTCAACATTCTATTTTGTCGGACAGGTCGGACATTTTCCCTAATGAGCACATCGCTTGAATTTGAGCCGAAGCCAGAAGTGTTGTTCCAATTTCCTGGGAATCAATCGTGCCTAGAGGATGTTCTAATGAATTCATCCAATCATTCTAGAGTCGCGCTCAACTGACAAGCACTGGAGCGTGTAAGTTTTTGATTCTCGCCAAGAATATTTTCATTAAGTTCATCAATTTACCTCATGAATACGAGGAGGTTTTGATTTGTTGTTATTCAGATCGCCGGTCAATACTTCAAGTGATTTCAAACTCTTGCAAGCAGCACTGCTTGGCACGTTTACATTGATTACCATTCACATCTGCCGCTTCGGCGCGCAGGTAAAGGAACAGAAAAGCATCACCTGGCATCCTCTCACATATGACGATCATCAAAATACGTGACTCGGCGGTTTGGGAGCTGGTTCCGTTGACGGCTGGTTGATGGAAACCAACTGCCGCCGCTTCTAGGGCGCGCTGTTTCTCGGCAAGGAAAACAAAACAACCGAAAGGTCAAGCAAAGTTCGTGGAAATATTAGAAGCCTTTAGAAAAGAGAACAACACTTGCCACTTGAGGAGAGTGAACTCAGTAAGGTATGTCAGGGTCGATTAATGGTTGGATTATGGCCAGTGGAAATTTCTTCGCGATTGATTACGATCGTCGTGATAAAACAGCGTTTTCGTTCGGATTTCAAGCATACTCGAAGTAGAAAGGTATAATCTGCTATGTATCTTATCCCACTGCTGTCTGATTTTTATGATCAAATTAGGCTAACAATGTCATCTCAATTGGCAGGATATTTTTACTTTTGAACAACTTCCGTTAGGCGTTTCCTTTTTTTCGCTTTCGTTCTACAACGATTTCCTGACCGGGTACGTACTTTGCAAGAAACGATGAAAAGGAACAAAACCTTTTTCAATTTGCGTTCAAATGGCGCAGCTGCATACAAGGCTGAAACGTCACAATTTCACGCATAATATTATATGATCTGATTATTTCGCAGGAAAACAGTGATGCTTGACGACATCGTCATTAGTTTTTTTTTACCTTTCAGGTAGTAATACATAAAAAGACTTGTTGATGCAGAAGTAAATTAAATTTCCTCAAGATGGAAATTTAGCGGTTTGTTGATTTGTATGAGAATTTCTAAGTAAAATAAATATCGTTGGAAATTCTGTTTCACCCATGATACACTCATGACCCATGATGTTACTACACACTTCAAAATGATGCTAGAACTCGGTAATGCATATAACTGAGCTATCCCGGCTTAAGGACGAGCCAACGCAAATGGTCTATATATGTGTGAGTTAAGCGATGAGAATTGAAGAAAATCTTTAACAAAAAAAATTACCTTACGGAACAGCAGTGAAATGTATCACTGATAGCATTAATTGTGCCCGCAAAAATTGGATCACAAGTCAGAACTAGAAACTTACTAAATATATATTTAAAATTTATTTTATTTTTTGTTTCTTTCTAATTTTTCAAGTTGTTAACTCGTCTTTTTCGAAAAAATGCGACAGCTGTCATTTTTGTTTTAACCCGAGTGTCGCGGTACGGTAGGTAATTATGATTTTACTTGCAATATGAGTGCGGGAAAATATAAAAGAGAGAGGATAGCAGAGAACAACGTAAGGTTTAAGTGTGCTCCTGCTATCATTAGTGATACCGTTTATCGTACAGCGCACGTGCTGTTCAAATAAGTCGTTGTGTAGTTCAGTCAATGGTCAATTCGGGAACAACATTCAAATTGTTGTTTATCGCATGACATAAACAGTAGAGTGCCAATCGAAATCGACTTTTCGAACTCCGTTTCGTCTTCGAGAAGTAGTGCCTCAAAGCGGTGACGACAAAAGAAAGTGAAGCCAAATTTCTTAGGAATGCATGAAACTTCGCGATCTGGTTGTCTCAAAAGAAATATTTTTTTTGAGGAAAATCGACTTTCTGCAACTTAAGAATGTTTGAGCTGAGGCCAATGGATTGCTTGAAAAAAATTAACCTTTGAAATAGATAGTGCACCCTATTTTAAAAACCAAAATTAATCCACCTAGCGGTCAGACCCAGCCTTTCTCGTTCAAACTTATATCAAATTGTTATGAAGTTTGTTATTTGTAAGCTTGAGAGATGACTCGTTCGCATGACACTATTTTTGTTCAAATAAGTCGTGTAATCTTTGAGATAATAGAATTTTGTTGTTTTATTAACAATTTAATACATACGGTTGCTTAAGTTTGATTACAAGGGAACGTATAGGGCAGCCAAACTTTGAAACTACGTGTTCAATCATAATTCATCAGTTAACCCTTAACTAGCCCATTCATCTGATATCAATATTGCTCAAATCGGTTATGTACTTTCTGAGATAATGAAGTTTCGTAATTTTCACAATTCGGTACATTACAGACGAAGTTACAATTCGATTACAGTAAAATTCAATAGGGTGTCATGAGTCAGCTAGACCTTTCATTTGACACTAATTTCGTGAAAATCGGTTCAGCCATCTCTGAGGAAAGTGAGTGAGTTTATGTATTCTTCGGAATATGTTTCTTTTCATAGCTAGATTAACATAACATAACAGGCAAAGTAATAGTCCGATTGCAAAAAAATCAATAGGGTCTTATGGGGTAACTAGACCTAACATATAACACTGGTTTTGTGGAAATTGGTCCAGCCATCTCTGAGAAACATGAGTGAAATTAAACAGTCTTCAGAAGACGTTTCTTTCCATAACTTTTGAACCACATATTCAATCTATATAAAATTCAAAAGTTAAGGGTTTTTAAGATAGCCCGTTCATTTGATACCAATTTTATTGAAATCGGTTGTGTGGTTTCTGAGATATTGTTGTTTCGTGACTTTTACATTTTTAAACATAACCTCTAAAATAAAAATCCAATTACAATGAAATTTAATAGGGTCTTATGGGGCAACTAGAACTTTCATTTGCATATAATTTCATTGAAATCGATCCAGCCATCTCTGGGAAAAGTGAGTGAAAATAAAAATCTGCACACACACACACACACACACACACAAACACACACACAAACACACACACACACACACACACAAACACACACACACACATACAGAAAATGCTCAGCTCGTCGAACTGAGTCGAGTGATATATGCCATTCGGCCTTTTGGAGCACTTTCATATCTTCGGTTTTGCAAGTGATTGCTATACCTTTCTAGGAGAAAGGCAAAAAGTTAAAAAAAATATTAATTAGGAGTAAAATATTCGTGCTGAAGAAATAGCGAAATAAAAAAAAATGACTTTGAATTTCGTACACTTCAATCACGAGCAATACCGGGAACGTACGAATAGCACAATGTCAAATTGCTATGGAATTTCTTACTTGTGAGTTTGAGAGACGACCCGTTCAAATGACACTAGATATGTTCAAATAAGTCGTGGGATCTTTGAGATAATAGACTTTCGTTGTTTTTATAATTCAATACATAACGGTTGGAATAAAAATGCGATTGTAGTCAAATAAAATGGGAACCTATAGGAAAGCCATACTTTTCATTTGACACTAAGATTGTTGAATTTAGTCCAGCCATTTTTGGGAAAACGAGTGAATTTGAAAAGTCACCGGAACATGTTTCTTTTCACAATTTTTGAACCACGTGTTTAATCACTAAAGTATTCATCAATTAACCTTTAACTAGCCCGTTCATTTGATACCAATATTGTTCAAATCGGTTGTGTACTTTCTGAGATAATGAAGTTTCGTGATTTTCATATTTTGATACATTACAGACAAAGTAACAGACTGATTACATTGAAATTCAATAGGGTGTTATGAGGCAGCTAGACCTTTCATTTGACCCTGATTTCGAGGAAATCGGTTCAGCCATCTCTGAGAAAAGTGAGTGAGTTTAAGTAGTCTTCGGAATATGTTTCTTTTCAAAGCTGGATTTCACATTTTTAAACATAACAGGAAAAGTAATAGTCCAATTGCAAAAAAAATCAATAGGGTCCTATGGGGTAATTAGACCTTTCAAATGACACTGATTTTGTGGAAATCGGTTCAGCCATCTCTGAGAAACATTAGTGAGATTAAACACTCTCCAGAACACGTTTCTTTGAATAACTTCTGAACCACACGTTCAATCTTCATGAAACTCAAAAGTTAAGAGTTTTTTAAGTAGCTTGTTCATTTAAAACCAATTTTTTTAAAATCGGTTTAGTAGTTTCTGAGATAATGATGTTTCGTGATTTTCACATTTTTAAACATAACCCCTAAACTGAAAATCCGATTGCACTGAAATTCAATAGGGTCTTATGGGGCAACTAGACTTCTCATTAGCAATTAATTTCATGAAAATCGGTCCAGCCATCTCTGAGAAAATCGAGTGAAATTGGGAGAGCGTTACACACACACACACACACATACACACACATACGCACACACACACATACAGAAAATGCTCAGCTCGTCAAACTAAGTCGATTGATATACAAGATTCGACCCTTTGGAGCACTTTTATACCTTTGGTTTTTTCAGTGATTGCTATACCTTTCTAGAAGAAAGGCAAAAACTCCCTATTAGCTCCGCTATCAAAGTTCTCTTAGTTGATGCTATTAACAAGAACATACTTCTTCAAACGTAAAATATATTAAGTCTCTGTTAAATATATGTTTTGTTACTCATGTCTTTTTATTTCGTTTTAGAAAAATCCATTCAATTCTACCCATTCGACATGATTGGTCAACTTGTTATTAGTTCATCTAACGTTTTATAGTGTTTCAATTCTATTTAAGCTTATGTTTTGTACAACGCGTTCCCCGGATGTGAGAAAAAAAAATACCAGCTTTTTCTTTATGTGTGTATTTATCCAAGTGTTGTTCTTCGTTCGTTCTTTCCAAATTTTGTTCCTGATTTGTTTAGTTCTGTTGCTGATTTTCTAGTTTATGGTCTATGGTTTGTTTGTTTCCCTCCACTGCTGACAGTTGAAATTATCTTTTTCACCTTTCCTTGTCTTTTACGTGTTGTTTTATATATAAACAATTTTACTTACATTAATTCTTATTCTATTAGTTTTTTACATTTCATTATTTTTCATGTTTGCAAAAAACATTTTAAGAAAGATATAAGAACATTTCAATTCAATTCATTCCGAATTCAATAAAATTTTGTGGTATGTAGACCTTACTACCATAAGCAACTTTGCATTTTTTTTGTGAAAAATTATCTTTATTAACATTTAAAAAGGGCTGAAGTTTTTTTTATAAATCGATATATCTGAATATTGATAAGAGTTAGAGAGAAGTTGTGTGAAATAGCTCACCTCCCCCTTTCCTCTTCTAGAGTAGAAAGGGGTATCAAACCGTCATAAAAACATTTCTTGTACAGGTCGGACTCGATTATCCGGAACATAGAAAAAATTTTCGTTCCGGATAATCGAGTTTTCCGGATAATCGAATCACACAAAAAATACTGAAAGTTTGCGATTAACGAACATAACATAAATATTTCTTTTCTTTATTTCCTTGTATGATGCAGTGGTGTAACAAGAAGTTATTTCAGAGGCAAAAAGGGGTAAAATCTTGAGAATCAAAAAAAATAAATTGGACATTGATTATTTTCACTTAATTCGAACATGTCCTTAACATGCCGGAAGTGACTTAAACTGAAACAAATATGCCAGAAGGGTTGGTAAAGACAAAATTTTGGAATAAAAATTGAAAACGGACATCAAAAAAATAAAATTCCGGATAATCGAGTCTAAAATTCCGGATAATCGAATTCCGGATAATCGAGTTTCCAGATAATCGAGTCTCCGGATAATCGAGTCCGACCTGTACTCTAAAATCCTCACTTTTCAAATTTGGTTCCATCTCATTAGTTCTCGAGTAATGTAAAAATTTGTGTTATTTGTATAAGAGTCCTCTCTTTCAAAAGAGCGAAGAGTACCAAACCAGCATATGAACATATTTCCCCCAACAACCTCCTCATACCAATTTTGGTTTCATTCGCATGATTAGTTCTCGAATTATGCAGAAATGTGTGCTGCATTTGAGTAAGAGACCATCATTGAAATATTTCTTGCTCCCAAGAACCTCCATCTGCCAAATTTGGTTCCATTTGCTTTGAAAGTTCTCGAGTTATGCAGAAATTTGTGTTTCATTGGTATCCGTTTCGGAGTAGGGAGAGGTTCTAAACCATCATAAAAAACCTTCCTCGACCCTAGAAACCGCCACATAAAAATTTTCACACCGATCCGCTGATCCGTTCATTTAAATCGTGACATAACGACAGTGACTTATTTTTATTTATATAAAATAAAGAGAAGATAGAAGAAGAAGATTTGTAAGTCAATTTTGAATTAGATTGACTCGTTTTTATTTTATGTTTTGCATAAAGCAAGGGGGAAAAATTTCCGTCTTTTTTTCCTTTGGCTGTGTTACATCCAGAACTGTGTTTGTTGTTAGTCCTTCAAGGTTTGGTTTCAAAATTTTTTTTATATATTTATGTATTTTCTCTCATATTGTTGTTTTTTTCTCTTTTTGCTGACTTCTTTTATTTTTCATCAATCTTTCACATGCTTTTGTTTAGGAAAGTCATATTTATTTGTTTTTGTTATAAGATTTTTATCGTATTGTAAAACGATTCTAAAATTTTCTCCGTTGCTTCCAACATTTTTGTACATATTTGATAAGTATGTGTAATGTGTTTTTTTTTATATTTTAGTGAATTTTTTTGTACTTTCGTGTTATGTTTCTACACTTTTTGAATGTGCTTTATTTTTTTCTCTCTTTGGTTTTTGTTACGTATTCTGATTAATTGTTATTGTATTTTAATTTTAATTATACAGTGATCACCCGATTATATCTCACCCTGATGATTTTTGGCGTGATAAAATAGGGAAAGTGATAATATCGGGAAATTTTTGAAATTTTATTTTTTTTATTGAAGATGTTAAATCAATAACTAAATACGTAAAATCAGCGATTTTAATTTTTTTTGGAAAATTTATCTGTACAAACAGATGAAAAAAGCTGCAGTTGTTTTTTTCATAAATCGATATATCTAAATAATGACAAAAGATAGAGAAAAGTTGTCAAGATCCTGTACTGAAAAAAAAAAATTTCAAAAACAAAAAGTGACTATAAAAAATCGATTATGCCAGAACGTAACATAGCATGAATATTCCATTTTTTTTTCATTTTTCATTACCTTATTTTCTTTTATTTTTGTTTCTCTTTTAATATTATTTATTTTGTTGAACATTTTGTTAGTTCGTTCATTCGTTGATAATTCTCATATTTTTTTACTTTTTGGTGTTGTTAGTTTTCCTGTTCGAAATTTAGTCATTCGGATTTTTAATTAATATTACTATTAATCACTATCAACATGCTAAATTAAATTATATAATTTTACATCGCTGTTCAAAAGTTTTATATCGAGTGATATTGAACGTTGTTCAGGTTGATTTATTCTTCAAACATTTTTGAGCACCTATTGAGATTTTTTGACCACTTTAGAACTTCTTCTAAAACATTTTTGAAAGATGTTCGTTTAGTATATTTTTCAAATAATTTTTAAACATGTTTGGGTTATTTTTGATACCCTTTTGAGCTACGTTTGCAACAGAATTGAGCCATTTTAACTAATGTCTTTTAAACCATGTTAGATTACCCTCCGAGATATCTGCAGAACATTTTTGTAAGATGTTGGGACATTTTTGAAACCACTTTTCAACAAGTGAGACATTTTAACACTTTTTTTCAAAGCATTTACTTTTGAAACAGTTTTGAGACGTTTCTGTTACACTTAAAACACATTTTTAAGGGGCTTCTTTACCTCAGTTATACACATTTTCATTTGAAGCATTCTTCGGGAGCATTTTTAAACTATAACTTTTGAAATAAACTAACATACACGGTGACAAAAAAGTCCGGTCACACTTTTTTGGGGTCGCCTCTAGCCTACACGTTGCATCCTTCTGGTGCCATCTATATGTCAAATGAAAGGGTTCACTTTGCTGCCCAAAGTGGCAGAGTTTCGTTTCTGTGCAGTTTGTTTACATTGAGTTGTGAGCCATGGCAGAGCTAAGAGCAGCTGTTATCGCTGAATATGTGATAGGGTACAAACCCGGACACATATTCAAACACCTAAAACCGCTCGGAATCAACCGGAAATTCGTGTACCGGACCATAAATCGGTGCCTAGAGACCGGAGGCACCGAGGACAAGGCACGATCTGGACGACCAAGGTCTGTGAGAACTCCAAGGCTGAAAGAGATTATACGAGACCGGAATCCCGCCCAATTTGCACGGAAGCTGGCCAGGGACCTTAAAATGAACCGAGAATCAATCCGCCTGCTTCTGCGCAAGGATTTAAAACTTACACTGTACAAAAAAAAAACAGGTGGTTCATGGGGTTACCAAAACTACAAAGGACAAGAGGTACCAACGGTCGCGGGAGTTGCTCGGTTAGCGCGTAGATGACGAGATTATTTTTTCGGACGAGAAGCTGTTCGTTTTGGAGCAAACAGTCAATCGCCAAAATGATCGAGTTTGGAGTGTGAGCCTCCAGCAAGCTCCTGCGGACAAGCTGAACGTTTCCCGGTTCCAAAATAAGACGTCAGTGATGGTTTGGGGAGCCATTTACAAGAGAGGTAAACTGCCTCTTATTTTTATCGATAAAGGGGTCAAAATCAAGGCAGCGTACTACCTGGACACGGTTTTGAATAAAAATGTTCTGCCTCAAGCTGAACTATTGTTTGAAGACGATTACTACTGCTTCCAGCAAGATGGCGCCCCATCCCACACCGCAAAGGTTGTTCAGGCGTGGTGTGAGGAAAACTTGACCGATTTCATTTCGAAGAATGAATGGCCTCCGTCGTCTCCGGATCTGAGTCCACTGGATTATTTCGTGTGGGGATACATGATGTCGAAGCTGAACGACTATAAAATAACAAATTTGGAGCAATTCAAGCGAGTTATCACGAAAATCTGGGACGACATGCCGATGGAGCACGTGCGCGCCGCTTGCGACGACTTTCCGAGACGTCTGAAGCTGGTTCGATCAGAGAAAGGTGGTGTAATTCCGAGATATCGTCTGTGAAGTATCTTCATGAGTTACTGAATAAAGCTATGAAAGCCACATTCAGATTTTCTTCTTATTCTTTGAAATATTGAGATTTTCCTGTGTGACCGGACTTTTTTGTCACTCTGTAGAGATTTTGTCCAGACATTCTTGAAACATTTTTAGAAACATTATTGTGTTATTTTGAAAACGGAACATCTTCAAAGTCAGACATTTTTGAAACATTCAACAAAATTTTTGTATCATTTTTAGGGCATTTCGACAATGATTTTGAACAATTTCTAAGATATATTGAATTTATTTCTGACACACTTGAAACATTTTTGAGTCGTTTTTATTCGTTTTCGAGACTTCTTCGAAGCATTTATAGAACAACCACTTTTGACGCAAGCTGGAAAGTGTTTTGCTAAAGTATTGACAATTATTTCAGACAGGTGTAAAACAATGTGGATCATGAAGCCTTTTTTAAAATAGTCATTTTCAAACCATTGAAAAAGGCTTTGGCGATATTTTATAAATATATATTTTATACTTCAGAGACATTTGAAAACATTCAAGACATCTTCAACAGATTTTTTAAAGCTAATCTCCAATATTTATGATGCATTTTTGAGACATATTCGAAACACTTTTGAAACATTTTTTATATATTTTCACGTAAAATGAGCATTTTTTAAACATGGGTATTTTATTTTCATTTTAAATGGTGCTCTGAATTTATATTTTCATACATTTTTATTTTATTGGAATGCTTTTGTGATAAAAAGTTATTCAACAAAAAAGCAGTTGAGTTTCTGTTTTTTTCTTCCTGAAATTTCACGAAATTTCAAATTTACCCTCTGTTATTTGTTTGATGTCAACATTGTTACACAAGTTTTGTTTTTTTGTTGTATATTCATGTGAATTGTATTTCATAAGGTTTTTGCGTAAATTAGAAATGCTTTACTACTTCTTTCAACTTTGTCTGTTTTATTCCAAAATGTTTTTGAACAGTCTATTTTGTATATTCAGTAAGTAAAACCGAATCACTCATGAAAATTTCTTATTGTTTCTTTTCTTGCAACTGCAAATTTGTATGAAGAAAAAAAAAACTGAACATTGGTAATGTTTAGGCTTGAAACAACTTCCACAGAATTAGTTTAAATACTTTTTTATAAAATTAAAACCTAGTATTCGGTTAAATTTAAAGCGGCACCTTCAAGTTAAATCAATCCGCACTTGCAACCACCCGCTAACCTTCACATACCAAAAAAATAATAAATGACAGAGCACCGCAATCAATTGACCAACGGGTCTCCAGCTCCAACTGGGCACTCAAGTGAACTCGCGGCGGTATTTTAACTTTACCAATCAACGCTGCTTTTGAAAATGATCCGAAAATTAGCGGGGCGGTTGTTTTCTGCAGTCAAATTACAACTCACCAGCTGGGTAGGTTTTTTTTTGTGCTCCTTGGTCGGTAATGCTCTCAAGAAATGTTGAATGTTTGCTATCGATTCCACGAAGTTAAATGTGGCGACATGTTAAATTAGAGTTCCTAATCCAGAGGAACCACATGGTTGAATTGAAATCTAGCGTGACTTTTCCTATGCTCGGCACTACTCACCTGGCGGCACAATTTTTGTCAGTGGGCGTCCAACAGGTTTTCTATTTCGCAGCAAGCAGGCAAGCTAAATTTGTATATCCAACTTCAGCAGTCGTACGTTACAGCTAGTAGAAGCTAGTTCACCTTGAAGTATGTGCTAATTTTTACACCCTTTTTTTCTCGTGTGTTCTATTCCAGATGAAACGAAGCCCTACCAAACAGCGGACACCTCGTGGGATAGCACTCTGTCGTTCGATCTCCCGGCCGACGGTGGTCTCGGCAAGCGAGCTCCGGAAGTCATTCTCAACGGCACCGACGGGAAACTTAATCAGCTAATCCCGTATCAAACGGAACGAACCAGTGCAAGCATCAAACTCGAATACAAGCCATCAACCCGTACCGTCAGCTCCGAGGACAGTTGCTATTCAGAAGAACGGTACATTTCCTCGGACGACGAAGACGACGACGACGACGAGGACGAGATCGATTTGGACGAGAACGATATCCGAGAGGAGTATCTACGTGAGCATCATCGGCGTAATCGTCGTGACCAACCAAAGAACTCAACGCCAAAGGAAGTAACAACACCAACGGCTCCTCCTCCGTCCGAACAGCAGCTGCAGCTGCAGCAGACTTCCGGCGAACGAAGGCGTAGTAGTATCACCCAGTTCCAGAACACCCTCAACAAGGCAAAGAATCACTTTTCGCTCGATAAATGGAAAGGTCACCACGGCGGTGGCAGCAACAGTGCAGCAGCAGCAGCGGCAGCAACAGCCGTCCTCAACGGGAATCACATCAACAACAGCAGTCGAACGTCCTGCGTATCCCTGCCGGTGGCTGTTGCTGGTGGAGGCGCTGGCGGTAATGTTCAACTGATCGCCGATCTCGCTAACAACAACCGGAACTCGATGCACGGTGAGTTTACTTGATCACCACACAATTTTCATACCCGTTATAGATTGTTATGCTACCGTTGACGCATTTACGCCAACTCGACTGAGGGGCTGGTAGCTTGCCTAAAACTCTTTTGACCAAGTGGGCACTCTCAAAGAAAAAAAGTTTTTTTTTAACAAAAACTTCCATGTGCAGCATTTTTTTACTTTTTTTTTTTTCTTCTGAACGCTCATGCGAACTCAACCATATTCATTTTTTTTCTGTCTAGAAAAATTGAAAAGAAAAAGTTGCTTAGTTTGGTAAGGCTTATACACCCACAAAGAATCATTGAATTCTGAGAGTTGGCGCGAAATGCATTCAATGCTAGTTTTGGAACCGCGATTCACTGATTTGGCTGAGAATTTGTCTTAAAAATCACGTGCAGAATATCAAAATCAAGCTCGAACTTCAGGAGGGGATGCAAATGTAACCCCCCCCCCCCCCTAGGCTAGACATGCAACCACCACTCGAAAGCATAACAGACGGGAAGACAAAATGAAGACATTTTTTTACTCGTCACTTTCCAGCGGAGCGTGCAGTAATTTCAAAATTTATAATTGTCTTACATCTAGATGTTTCAAGAAAGAGAGCCTCACGAAAATATCCGCCCCGAGTCCTCAATCCGGACTTGGTCAAAATCAAACATGCTCTCCTTCAGACAGACAACCAGCGCTGCCTCTGTGAAATATTTCACACACAGCAGAAATGTTTCAAATGCTAATGGTTAAAAATTGTTTACAGAGCAAGTCCATAAAAAATGTCTCAGTTTTGTCATTTTTGATTTGGCGGAAACTCTGCATAAGTGTTCGTATGCACAGTAGTACGAGAGCTCGACATCGCTTGTATGAAAAAGTTACTACAACTAGTCTCTTCTTATCATTTTCCAGCCTCCACAATGCCAAGCACAACATCCGCCGCGTCTTCCCCGGCGCTATCCGTGGCCCTAAGCCCGGGATCAATCTCTCTTGCGGCAGCAAACGCGCCCCCCTGCTCGGCTAGCCCGTCGCCCTCGATCTCGTCGGAACCGTTCTCTCGACTATCGCGCTGGTTCTCGATACGTCGCGGTTCGATGAACCAGTACGACGTGAAGGGTCACAGTCACAACAGCGGCGGGGGTTCGAGCGTCGGTTCGGTTTCCGCTGGCGGAAAAGAGAATCGCCGCAACAGCATCGACCACGTTGATTCGACTGGATCACTATTCGGGGGCCCCGGAAGCCGATACGACGGTAGCAAGCTGGCAATGGGGAAAGTTATGGAAGCCGACGAAGATCCACTGCAGCTGGTCCTGGACAGTTTCGCTATGACACGCGGTGCAGGCGGAGAGTCAAAAACGACCGAAAGGCGGCACATCCCGGTCGCACTGCCGCCGGCTCCGGCTGGACTGACCCAGCAACAGCTCAAACGAAGACTGATCGTAGCTGCCATTGTTCACAGTGAGAATTCGTATGTAGCCTCTCTTCAACGTTTGGTTAATGTGAGTACCCCTAGCGATGTTTGTTAACGACCCATATATAATCAAGATTTCCCTATACAACAGGAATACAAACGACCCCTGGAGGAAAGTAATCCGCCCATTCTGAACCCATCAAAAACTGCCATTTTATTTCACCGCTTGCCCGAGATTCTTCAGCTGCACACCCTTTTCCGTATATCACTAGCCGACTATATACAAAGCTGGGATAACGAGGAAAAGATTGGCGATGTTTTCGTGGCCACTTTCAGCAAATCGCTAGTCCTGGACGTTTACAGTGGTTTCATCAACAACTTCTCGATTGCCATGGACCTGGCGCGAATGGAAGCGAAGCGAAAGTCAGCGCTGTCGGATTTTCTCAAAGTGAAACAGATTAGCTCCCACGATCGGCTGTCCTTTTTCGGGCTAATGGTGAAACCGGTCCAACGGTTTCCCCAGTTTATACTCTTCCTGCAAGATTTGCTCAAGTACACCCCCCAGGGACACCACGATCGGATGTCGCTTCAACTGGCACTAACTCAGCTGGAATCGCTGGCGGAAATGTTGAACGAGCGAAAGCGGGAAGCTGAACAGTTCCAAGCATTCAAGGAAATGCTGGAAAATATTAGCGGAACGTTCAACATTCGTTCGCTGGTATCGGGCGGAACGTCCGACACTGCGATCAACAGTAACAATACTCGTTATTTGCTCCGGGAGGATAACGTTACCCAGCTGGAGTTCAATCAGTCCGGGTACATTGTGAAGAGCAAGAAACGCCGGCTGCTGCTGTTGAACGACAAGGTACTGTGCGTTTCCGTTGCTCCCAAGCAATCGCACGAGTTCGGTTCCTCGGAGAAGCTCACCTTCAAGTGGATGCACCCGGTGCAGGACGTAGAAATTGTGGACAACAACCAGTCAATCACGCTTTCCCGGATACTGACGGCCGGTAAGCAGGCAGAAACCTATTATTTTTGTAAAAAGATTTATTTATTTTCATTTTTCTCCCTTGAAAGGAATGAAACGTGGTAATAGTCTCAAGTCCAACTCGAGCTTCGATTCACCCCACCTGAGTTCGGCTGGCCTATCGGCGGGCGGCACAATGAACAGCTCATTCGGCAGTGGCTCCGGTGGAACGTTGCCCGGTACCGGCAGCGAAGCGGATAATTTGTGCGGCGAGATGAACGATCTAATGCACGACTACGAGGTGATGTCGCGCATCAACGATCTGGTCGGAACGCTCAAAGGAAGCTACAAGGAGATTAACCTGGGTGTGACGAAGTCCATCCTGGCGGATATCCAAGCGTCGATACAGGTAGAAATGAGTAGTGTGATGTCTTAGGAGTTGAGTCTAATATTGCTTGTTCGAATTACAGAAAAAAGACGAGGAAATCTCCTGGGTAGACTCGTGCTGTCTGCAGTTGGTGCTCAAGAATGCCACCAAGGGTGGCAAGGAGGATCTAACGTACACATTCCAGATCGAAAGCCCCGTGGTGAAAAAGGACTGGATCACTGAGCTACGGTTGGCGCAGCTGGCGCTAGATGCGAATAATTCTCCAGCTTGGCAGATCGGAGCCGAGCAAGAGCAACGGCACTCGCTCGCTAAGATGCCCCTGTTCGTGAAGGCCTATCCGGCGTATAAGTCGCAGCATCAAACCGAGGTTAGTGGATATTTTTTAGTTGCTGCTTTTTTGTCTGCATAATCAATTTTGTTTGGTATTGCGTTTGTTGGATTTGGATTCTTCAAATTTGGGTGGCTTTTTTAAACGAAAATCGAAGTATCGGGCGCTACAACAGGAAACAACTGTGTTTGAATACTTTCAGGTCTGCTGCGGATGTTATTTTTCATCGAACTTGGCTGCATCGGGGGCATATCGGCTCAAGCCGTCAGCGCGTAAACGCCTGAAGCACTCGAATACGTTGTGGATCTGCTCGAGTGACAAGATCAACAGTCACGTAACCATTCTTTCGCACAACAGCGCTCAGCACCAGAGCAACGGTGGATTCGGAGAAGTGGCTAGGTTTAGTTTGGCGGAAACGATCGTCACCTGTATGGAGTACGTAAAGGAAGGCGGTCTGATAACCGGCGACGATATCAGTGCGGATTCGATTTGGATGGGCACAAATAACCATCGCGTGCTGATCTATTCGGCTAGCTTTCCGATCAACGATGAACAGTTGGTTAATCTGTCACTGCCAGGGGTTCCTAGTCAGATTTTGTACTTCAACGAGCGAGTTTATGTGGGTATGACCAACGGAAGCGTTCTGGTGTTCGCGAAAACAGAGGCGGGCATCTGGAGTCTGAATAGTCCGAAAATATTGACAGTTCAAGCGGAACCGATAAGCAGTTTGCTAGCAATCAACAGTAGTGTGTATTTCGCAGCAGGAAAGCACGTTTACGTGATCAATGCCAGAACGAACGAGGTTGAGAAAAACTTCCACATAAAGCACACAAACTCGGCCAACGTCAGCTCGAACATAAACCTACTGGCCCACTCTGGAATCGGCTTGTGGATCTCACTTAAGAACTCCAGTATCATTTGTCTATATCACACGGAAACTTTCAAGCACCTGCAGGATATCAACATTGCGTCAAATGTGTTGCGAGTAACGTCGTCGCACCAGAATCCATCGCGAGAGACAAGTTCTTCGATTCAGGTGACTGCTCTGATGGCTGCCAAAGGAATGCTATGGGTGGGAACAAACGTTGGTATCACGCTTACAATCCCGTTGCCACGACTTGAAGGTGTTCCCATCATCAGCGGTGGGGTCAACATCTCCTATCACGCTCACTTGGGCCCAGTAACTTATCTTCTCCCATTGGTTACAAAGTCTTACCATCCGCTGACACCAACTCAGCCATCCAAAACGGTAGCCATTCAGGACACTCCGGATAACAAATCTACGTCAAACGACACAAAAGAGGAATCACAGGAACAGTCAGCTAAGCAGGAGGATGCGAAAAAACAGAAAGAAACCGCCGCATTAAAGGAACAAATCTGTTCCAGTCCGGTTATTCTTCGTCGTAAAAAACCACCACCGATAGACTCGGGTCGAATGACGAAAACTCTGCCCCGCAACTTGCGCACCAGCAGTGGAGCTTTCTCGCCCTCAATCCACTCAACGCTTTCCTCTTCGTCCCAATATTCGGATCAAGGCTGCGATGTGTACGGTTTGTACAGTGATCTTATTTTCGTCAAGGAAGACATCGAAAATCAGGAAGATCGCAACATCCTGGATCCCAGCTACGATTATCTGCGTCGAAGTGATCCCGACATCGCTGCCATTCCGGCTAAGGTATCCACTCTGGACCGACGGCTGCGAATGAAGGTTAGCAGACCGCGTTCGCTCGATCTTTCCAACTGGTCGATGGAATCGCGTTCGTCCAGCGTTTACACCTCGTCGGGAAGCGACGAAAACGTGGGCAACCGCAGCGGAACCAACAGCAAAAACGTTTCCCGCAACAGCTCCAGCGCTAGTCACAAGATGAACAACTCCGATCTGGATAACATCAACGAAAACGAGGTTGCCCTGTTACAGAAGAAACCGGCAACCGACGCGAATTCCATCGCTCCCAAAGAGTCCATCGTTGCGGTAACGGAAGTCGAAAAGTATCCCGCCACCCATACTGTCAAACGAAAAAAGACCCAGTCGACAAGTGCAGGCGGAGATAATTCTGCCAATGGAAGTGCCCGCAGGACGATCCTTACACTGACTGGGGGTCGAGGTTATGTCAACTGGCGACACATTTGGGAACGAGCGGGTCCAGCGGAAGGCGGTGGAAGTAAATCGGCTACCAATTCCCCACAGAACCATCATCAGAGAACCAATTCGGTGACATCGCTGGCCGGGTTAGGTCAGACCAACTCAACCGATGCTCACATTATTATTTGGGAAAAGAAATTGTAGGTTATCTTCACAATGTGTAAATACGGCTTTGTCCTGGATCAGGCGATACCTTTAAGCTTAAGGTTTCAAAATGTACGCTTTGATGTACAATAGAAAACTGTATCCCAGTGAACTGGCGAAATGCTGCAAAACCGTAAAACCTTATAGGGCAAAAAAAGTTAGGAAGTTGTGATAGAAATCATATTTGTTGTACACATTTCGAATGCATTTCACATTTCATTGAAGCTCTGTGCTAGACTAACAATTCGCTGCATTCCTTCCAACTGAATCGGAAATTATCAAACAGATGTATATTTACCAAATTTCCAATTCCGCTAATGGCATTCAATCACACACACACATATTCATGCAAAAACGCATTCGCGTTTGAGCGATGGAGAGATTTGTTAGTTGTACAAAGCACAGATTCGATCGATTATAAGGAAAAAAGTATGAATTTATTCATTTCACACAGTCTTCTAACAACATTAGAGCGAAAGCAAAACCTCACACAACAAATCAAAGCGGTATTTATTGTTACTTTGTAAGAGCTGCTACCATTTGTTACTCGAAAGATTTCTGATCTGTAAACCAAAAAAGGCATATCTCATACCTTTCCTTCTTCTACTTCTTCCTCTGCTGTCCGGTAAAAAACAGTAATGGTAATGATTAATTTTACAACGAAACAGAACACAGATATAAATCCTTCCATCTTTACTGTATCAAAAACAAGAAAAAAACGTAGAAACATTTGTTAGGATTCTTTTCCAATAGAAAGAGCAAGTTCAAAGTGACTTTGAACGGGTTTTTGGGCTTAATATTGAATAGGCGTAATATTCTATACTAGATTACTACAGTTTGTTAGTTTTTAGTACAAAATAATCCATTTTACCCTTTGTACAGAACTAATACGGCTAAGCTTGCCCTTGAATGGTTTCGAGTTTAGAATCGAGCAACACACATAGTAGGATGCGCGGGAAGGATGAAAGTTTGTCCAAGTTTCGTTCAATGGTTAAGTTGATTATCATTGTTCTTTACTTATTGTTCATTCGCTAATGAATTCTAGAGAATTTCTTATGCAATTCCATCTTTCCGCTTCAGAATCTACTGTATCGTATAACAAGAAAAAATCATTTCTATATATCTCAACTCTTCGCATCATTTAACAATTGTTTGCAAAATATATCTGTAATAGAGAAAAAAAAATCAGAAAACGAAAAATCTCGGTGGCAACAAAAAATTTATCCAGTAATAAAAGGAACTAGATGTTCACTATTTGTAAAAAGCGAAAATCAAATACCCGCTGTGTTGCCTACTCAATTGACACTCATATATCACTACCAACACCATCCGGAAGGCAAATCGGAAGACGCATGATAATCTCCAGCATGGTTTCAATCTAGATCTTCTAAAGAGTGTGCATGTTAGTCTGTCATCTTACATATTGATAACTGAAATCTCGCCAAACATGTGAAAAGGGCCTATGTGCCATATGTAAACAAGCCACAATTTCACGTTTTTTGACGAATACAAGCTTAATCTGCCCATACAAATAAGATTTGTTGATTAAAAAAACTTCTTTTATCAACAAATCTCATTTGTAGGGATAGATTACGCTTGTATTAATCACAAAATGAGAAAATTCGGCTTGTTTACAAATGGCACATGGGCCCTTTTCACATGTTTGGCGAGAAATGGTTGCAATTCATCTTCACGTCTATACATTTGTGCATCAGAAGAATTGATGGGAAATAAAAAATCGGTTCAACTTCAAGTGTGTACAAGTACAAGTCTGTACGGAAGCAGAATATATGCAGCGATTTTCAAGGTAGGTATTGTAAAAGAAAAATAAAATGTTTAAAAAATAATTATTATTTTATCTCTAATATGTTACAGATTTCTCTCACTGAAGTCTACTTATGTCCATTTTCTTTCAAATATAATAAAGAAATAAATTAATCTGTTTTGTCGTTATCATCTCAAAAACAAATGTTGCACTCGTTTATTTGGTTCTAAACAGCGATCAAAAGAAATAAAAGTGCAATGTCGGGACCTTATTTCTATATTGCGGTTCTTTTCTAAAAGCCGCAGACCATCAAATAAGTTGCGCGCAACAGAGTTGTGCGCCTGTCAAAAATACATTTCGCTTCTTGTGAGTAAGGTTACAAGCGTATTATTGCCCATGTGTGTTTTTTTTTCTTTTATGACAAATATGTTTCCACATGTAAAACGTATTTTTTTATGTTGAAAGCAATCGTCTGGTGCAGTAAACAATAGAATTTAACAGACCTACTTGTCTAACAGTATATTAAATGGGCTTAAAATATTTGAATGTATGTTCAATTATACATATTATACCCTGGCGCACAATTCAATGACAGAAAAATAAATCAACAATATGCTGAAATTTCTCGAGAATCACAATACCAGCTAAAAACTTCATGGCTAACCTCATTGACGCACGTCTCTAATGTAATGTATGTCTCTTCAGCAACTTCAGCACAGTTCTTCTCACCCGTCGCTCGCTGGCACTAAGCGGACACTCTTTGGACGTGGTTGTCGCAGTTGTACCCAGGCATGCGTTCGAATATTCCGGCGTGCAAAATAGGTACCACAGATAGCCATGCCGCTCACTGCAGCAAAGTCTCAGGCCTCTTTCTCTACCAATTACAGGGTGGAAGCACACTTTCTGCCCGACCTGAGCATTTGCAACTCCGATGTCGACAGTACTCCTTCTCTTTATCGGATTTTTCATTGGTCGATGCGTAAACATTGAGGAGTTTGCCCATAATTCTCAAGACTCACTGTACCTCATCTTGGACCTAATCAGTCTTGTTAGTTTCGCAGGAAAGCCATTTTCGTCCATTACTTTCCATAACTCTACACAGTCGATATCGTGAGTGGCCTGAAAATCGATAAATAGGTAATGCGTGGGAACTTTTTTTTTCCTGTATGAACTTTCTCACTGCGACCAGAATCATAGATCTATTGTGAGATATGCCCGGGTGGCTGCTGTATCCCGCACTTCTGTTAATAGCAATACCTCTATTGAGAAGTGGCATGCTTATTTTTATTGTTCATCAGTGCTGGTGTGTAATGTGCTACTCTTCCTTTACACGCTTACTGTTCTACTATACCGATACTCGTTCCTCTTGCCAAATATCACCAATTATAATTCCCTGGAGAAGTTTCGTCGTGCGTCCTTCTGGCCAGTTTTATTGATAAGAGGGACTTATTTTTTGTTAAGAGGAAGTCACGCAAAGGTATTTGTAGATTTCAGCGGAAAGGAAGGGTAACTGGGTGGGGAGCCTGAGAATAAACCCCTGCTTAAGTCCTTTTTGACATCGGATGGCCTGGTTCTACTAAGATTCGAACCCACGACCATCCGCTTGACAAAGCGGACTCTGTAACCTTGAGGCTACGCAGCTCCCGTGGGAACTTGGTATTCGGCTTAGTTCCAGAGGATCTGCCGCAGCGATTTGGTCCGTTTGTCAAACAGCCATCCACAAAACCGGATTGATAACTTTCCACAAATCTTCGTGCTAGCGGCGAGAAACGGTGATCTGGGAGAACACTTTGTAGGCTGTGTTAAGAATCGTGGTCGCTCGTTATATCCCTCTCAAGCGCTATGCTGACGAAGGCGGCTCTACTCAAAACTCACTATTTCAGATGAACACTCGGGATGCTGGTTCCGTCGGGTGATGTATCGGTGAAATTCACTCGTGCACTCTCGCCACTGTGCCACATCGTTGCTTAGTGGTATTCTCGGGGGCAGTGATGGAAATGAGACAAATATGATGCCATCCTCGTTTAGTCTCGATCTGTACAAATCCTGTCGTATAGTAGACCGCGATTAAACTTGAATCCTCTCAATCCATAATAAAATGATGATATGGTGCATAGGTTTTTGGGAGAAAACAGACACATGATTAGACTACATCAGCTCTGAGAAGCGATTCGATCGTTGTGTTTGTCTCTTCATACGCCGGTCGTTAGGGGAAGACAGGATGCAACAAGAGAATATCATGTCGCCTGAGTAGCAGCAGAGGTGTGGTGCGGTGAGAGGGAAAGTGTGCTGGAATGGACTACTTCGGAAGCGGTTAGGTTGAGCGTAGGAGAAAAAAATCTTATTCATTAGTCATATACAGGGTTGCCAATGTTCCAGTTTAAACTGGATTCCTCCAGTTTTTTTCAAGTGATCCAGTCAAACAGTTTATTCCCAAAATCTTCCAGTTTTTTCAGATATTTGCCAGTTTTATCCAGATTTTTATTCACTCAAGCTCCGATTGGTTTTCGGAAATATTTTTAAAACGGAAATTTTGTAGATTGATACATTATTATGACAATTCTTAACACAGGGTGGCGAAAAAATTTTCAAAATAAAATTCCCTGATTTTTCCTGAAATTCATCAATTTCCCTGATGTTTTTCAGCATTCGGCACAAAAAAGTACAACGCAAATCCGAAATCACAGTGAACAAAGTATTCAATCGGATATGAAACCCAACAGTAGATGTCCCGAATTAACCTTTTGCGCTGAAAAAATCAGTTTTTGTACTAAAAAGCCGCTTAAAAAATCGCTTTTTGTTTTGAAAAATTTTCCCTGAATGTTCAGTGATCAAAAAATGAATTCCCTGACATTCCTCGATTTTTCAGGTTTTTGCAGGTTTTTGACACCCTGTAACAGCATTTTCAGTATACCATCTTCTCGCACGAAACACGGTCAAATAAAAGACGGCATGACATGGTTGAGATAAAACCAAACAAATAGATTTTACCAGACCATAAAAAAAATCTTCTATTTATTTTCTGTTGCGTAGCAGTTAAAAAAATGTTAGAGGACTTAAATACCAAAAGATAGCGAAGTCAGGAATAATTGAAATTTAAACTTCACTGATGTAACGGAAGGAAATGTTGCGTTAATACTTTTGTTAAATATAAAAGCAAATGGAAAAGCTGTATATCTTAATTTTGAGATAGATTGATTGCGTAATTTTAAATTTTGCTGCTGTTAGAGGAAATTTTTCAGTGCATAATTTTAACAAAATGTAAGCCCAGAACAAAACATTTCTGATTAGAATGAGTAATTTTTTGCGAAGAGTTTTCGCTTTAGTTGCTGTATTCAAAACTGACACTGGATTCAATCCCCGTAACAGAAAAGCTCTTCCACAATCTTTTTTTTTCTTTTTTCTAAATTTAGTTGGAATCCAGTTTTTTCTTCAACCTTTTTCCAGTTAAATCGAAAATTTTATTGGCAACTCTGGTCATATATAACGAATATAATACGAGCTATTCGCTTCGTGTAACTGGGATTGGGTTGTGCTCATTGAGAACCACGTGTTGTAGTTCTCACTAATGACAAGAAATGTATCATAAGAAATAAAGCAGAGAGGTTCACTGGCGGTTTTGAGACTCTTATTGTCTCGGGCCAATAAACACAAACTTCAACAACAACAACAAAGCAAAGAGCGTGCACCATCACCGATACTTTGTTATTCGCATACTGACGACCATGTCAACGCATTTTGGACTTACTTTAAATGTATTCAAAATCGCTAGAGGTGATTTTTTTCCATCGCTGCTCGGGGGACTGGCTGCCAGAGCCTGTTCAATTAACAATTATCAGGTTATAGTGACGCTTTGACCCGTCACTTTCAATTGAAAAGCTTTTGTATCATTCTCAAGCTCTTCGTGAGTCACATGAAAACAACTCGGAAGTTCTTGCTTTGATTTTGACAACTGAAGGGCTAGAAACTGATACAAATGCGTTTCAATTGAAAGGAAAGATTATCACCGGCACTCTCACATGACGATTCTTAATCGAAAATGACAATGAGCGCTAACAGAGACAGGGGGCTTCCATACAGTACTTCGCGCAAATATATGGACGAGGGAGAAAAGAAAACCGTGATGATATGAAACGGAGAACACCAAAACTAGTTTCACAATGCGAAGTGGTTACGCAGCGCCAGTGATAAACAGCGAAAAAAAATCCGAAATATTGATCGGAATTTGCGTGACGTTTTTATTGGATGCCATTATTGGCGTTTTAACTGCGGCTTGCGGTATTAGAGAACTATCATCAAATGACGCGATGCGGTGCTAGTTTCAATTGAGACGCTGAAGGAAATGAAAGAGTCTCTCTCTCCGTCACTCTCTCCGTCGGATTGAAGGTATTGATAACAATTTGAGACAGCTCACAGCCTAGACATCACCCGGAGATTATGTATGCGAGAAGGCTATCGTAACTTCCGTGCCTGTAAGCAACCAAACAGGGCAGGGAAGCAAAATCTGATTATCAGATCACAGAGAAATAATATTTAGAATTTATATGAAGGTAAGTTTGAACATAAGAAAAAATGTGATTGATGATTGATTGTGATTGTGATTGATTGGTTACAAAAGTAAAGAGCCAAGCGAAATTTTCATTCGTCATATAATCAGGTACAGTGTTGCAATTAAAATAAAACAAAAACTAATAGACCTTTTTTTGCAGATATGGAAACCATTTGCTGGCTAAAATCCTCTCGTATAAACCGCTGTTTGTTGTAATAATTGTTCAGTTTTGAAAACAAATTTCCCTTCACCTTTTGTTTCAGAATTTTTAACTTGATCAGTGAATATATTTATTTTTCGAATTTATATTTTCCACAAAAAAAAAAACTAGGGTGTCTTCATTTTCAACCTGGTGCAGTGGACTCCGATTAAGTACCTCGGTTATTCGTACCCGCTGTGGGCTCACGCGTTCGGATGGTTTACCGCTCTCTCCTCGATGTTGTGCATTCCCGGTTACATGATCTGGCTGTGGAGAAACACCCCCGGCGATCGGGCCAACGTAAGTCAACGCACAACAACCAACTAGTATTCGAATAATTCGAAAATTTTATTTTTCAGAAAATTCGACTGATCGTCAGAATCGAGGACAGTGTCGCCCAGCTGCGGGAAAGAATGAAGAACGATCAGGAGAAAGCTATGGAACTTTAAGAGGAGCGTTATATTACTAAATCAACGAGAAAAGCGATTCCGAGCAACCTTAAACTGAAACGAAAAAAAACTTTGCTTTCTTTACAAACGCCCTCTTTTTCGCTAGTATATTTCACCCAGTCAGTGATTCTTTAAGAAAAAAATGGAAATTTAAATCAGCCTCAAAACTCCTCACCTCTCCTCAGCACACAGTTGTTAACTCCCTCGCGAATCTTCTCATTCAGTTTCGGTCCATAGCGTAATGTGACGATTGTTAATTACACTAATTGTATGATGTATTGATGAGAGTTTTAATTTATTTTAGTAAATATTTTACTAACAGATATAGAAAAAAAACTTTGCCCCTAACTTTCTAAGCGTACGCGAGCACACATAGAACCATTATCACGGAAACACGAGCACACACACACGCTTCCATTTATTGTTAGCTTTATTATCGAATGTTATTTTTAGCGTGAAGCTGTCTGGTGTCTATATAGGACGCGAAGAGTTAGGCTCCGGATCAAACTATCTAGAGTTAGGTTAAAACGAGATAACAATTAACGTTAAGTTTGTTTCGCACGCTAAGACACAATCCCACCAATCGCTGGTTTCATTCTACCTGGAAGGAACAAAATTGCCTACATTTTAATACATTTCAAAACCAAAATTTTAATTGAATTTATTGTAGAGGAAATCTGACCCGAATTGAAAAATTGCTGCATTTTGAGATAGAGTGGAACCGGCCACAGTATCACTACCAGCAAATCGTTAGAGCGCACCAGATGCTTGGAATCGACTAGTAACCTTAAATTAGAGTTATTTATGGCAGGATAGCATATTGATTGCACACCGGTGTGGCGCAAGCCACGTGTGGATCCAGGAAGCGAAAACGACACTTGCAACACCTTCTTCACTACCAAATAAAATGTGTGATTTTTAAGGACACTGAGTAGATAATTGGTCCGAAATTTTCCTGCACAGTTCTATCGTTTTTATTTTGTCTTTTCTTTTTTATGTTAAATAGGTAAGCATCTAGCGTATCGCAGGAAAAGAAAGCATGGAGCAAACTGAACAGAAGACTGCGTTATGCTTTTGTCACGAATCACAATTGATTCTCTTCAACTGTTAGAATAATGACTACGTCATCAGCATAACCAAAGACTTCGTAGCTAAGCTGCGATAGCTTGTTAAGGAGAACGTCAACCGCCAGTGTCCCCAGTGATGTAAAGAGAGCTCATCCTTCAAAACACTCTTTGATTAGCTCTACTGTAACAGAAAGCATTGCTTGAATTCAGCCGATTGTAGTATTGTCGACTCTTTTATTTTGTAGAACCGTGTGGATGGGTTGTGTTATTGAAGGATTCCGTAGTTAGGACTAAGGTATTCAAGCAGGTACTCACATCGTGTGTTGACATCCGAACTGCCCACCATTTCTTGTTTGCCATTAGTCGTTGGAACTTCTACTTGTTTTTCCTTGTTGGGGACATTATACCACTGCGAGCAGTACTTTGATCTATTGTGGTGTGTCCTCTTTTGCTTTAAGCCTTTTCTATAGGCAACTTCTATGCTGCCGCTCCAAGCATAACTGTCTCAGCGTCCATAAGGTTGGCACAGAATATGGGACAGTCATGCTTGGAGCGGCAGTATATGTTTCAATAGTCACTATCTTTATTGAAGGCATTTTCCCAATGTGGTATTATGTAACGAATAAAATTTAAAACACTGTTCGGAGAACTAGCCCATATTACCCTGTTTGGTGAATATCGCTGGGCATTCACACAGCAAACGATGAGCACTTTCACTCTCTGAGCAACAGAAGCGACAATTGTCATTCTCAAGCCTTTCTATTAGCTTTAGATGATATTTACTCGGACAGTGACCAGTGATCAGTCCAGCATAAGTACTAACATCCTTCTTTGAAAGGTTCAACAATTTTTGTGCAATCGAAGCGTTGGGCTTGATGTATCGTGTTGCATGATGATCTATTATAGGTAGTGCTATCCCAGTTCAGCAGCACCTGACCTTCCTATTTTGATAGCTCCATCTTTAGTGCACTAAAGGAAACCACACAGAATGGTTCAGGACCGATAAGTGTCGTGGCTGATCCAGCTCTTGCTAGTTCATCCGCCTATTCATTTCCTTCGATGCCAGTGTCCAGGAACCCAGTGAAGGTTTACCTTGTTACGTGTTGCTAGTTGCTGAAGCATTTTAATACATTCCCAAACGAATTTGGAAGTGCAAGTAACTGATTTCAAAGCATTCAAGGCTGTTTGACTACCAGAAAATATACATATATGAGCATTTCGATATTTCCTTTTTAAGCAGATCGAGGCACATTCCAAAATGGCATAGATTTCAGCTTGGAAAACCATGTGCCCATCGCCACTGAAAAACTTACTCCAGTGCCTGATATGCCAGCACATACTTGATTTCCCATTTTCGAGCCGCCAGTGTAAAAATTATAGAGCCTGCTCGAGTGTTGGGCCCTCCATATTCCCATTCATTACGACTTGGGTCGAAAACATTAAATAAATGGTTGAAATTATACTTTTTTCCACCAAATCTTCATTTTTTAGTAATAGAGGATTTATATAACCATTTGGGTCTCCTTCAAAAAGATCTTTTGTGCGCATCTAGTTGAATAGTTTGGGATAAGAGCAATTCAGAGCTTTGGAAGGAGTGGTACTCATTGCCCCTGTAACAGCAGTAGTAGCAAGCCTTTCCAGTTTTTCGAACTTGAGTTGAGTCTTTTTTTCTTCGGTTTTGGCCACCATATCAATGCTGCATATGTTATTCTGGGTTTTACTATAGCCGAGTAATTCCAATTTATCATTCTAGGCTCAAGCCCCCATTTTTTCCCCATTGTCCTTTTGCAAGCCCAAAAAGCACAGGAAGCCTTGTTTAGGACTTGTGTTACGTGTGCATTCCAGAGAAGCTTCCAGGATTACTCCAGGATATTTAACTTCCATGGAGACTATCAACTATCATGCCGAGGATTGAGACAAGGTGATGGACTCTCTTGTTTGCTTTTTAACATCGCCCTCGACGGTGTTATACGAAAAACGGGCATCGACACGAGTGGTACGATTTTTACGTTCAGCTTGACGGCTTCGCTGATGGCTTCGACATCATAGCACGAAACTTTGCGACGGTGGAGGAAACCTACACCAGACTAAAAGCGGGAGCTAAGCGTATTGGACTGCTGATCAATGCGTCGAAAACTAAGTATATGAAGGGAAGAGGTTCCAAGGAGAACAATGTCAGCCTCCCACCCCGGATCACCATAGACGACGATGAGCTTGAGGAGGTAGACGAGTTCGTGTACTTAGGATCGCTGACAACAACACCAGCAAGGAGATCCGGAGACGCATTTCAGCGGGAAATCGTGCCTACTTTGCACTTCGTAAAACAATGAGATCCAATCGAGTGCGCCGCCGTACAAAGTTAAAGCTGTACAAAACACTAGTTAGACCGGTAGTCCTCTATGGGCTAGAGACGACAACACTGCTCTCAGAGGACCTCAACGCCCTTGGAGTTTTCGAACGGAAGGTGCTGCGAACCATCTACGGTAGAGTACAGACTGAAGACGGAGAATGGCGTAGACGCATGAACCATGAGCTGCACGCGCTGCTAGGAGAGACCCCCATTGCACATCTGATCAAAGTTAACAGATTGTGTTGGGCCGGACACGTCCCAAGGATGCCGGACGACAACCCGGTGAAAACGACCCTTTTCAGTAACCCCTCCGGCACCAGGAACAGAGGAGCACAGCGTACACGATGGCTTGATCAGATTGACAGTGACCTACGAGTGATAAGACGATTGGGAGCATGGCGCCATACAGCCCAGAACCGAGTGGAATGGAGACGACTACTTGGTACAGCACGAGCCACCCCGGCTCTAACCTGCTAGGTGTGTGTGTGGAGACTCTCAACGGAACTCTTTTTAAATAAACTATGTTGAGATTAGTTTTTTTTTTCTTTTTGTAAATAAGTGTAGCCTTGGAAGGATCTATGTTTAGTCCTTCTCTTCTACACCACGAGAGCGTACAGTTTAAAGCTAATTGCATTCGTTCTGAGATAATGCCATCGAATTTACACGGACTATGACAACCACGTCATCTGCAAAACCGATCACTTCGAACCCCAGTGACTCTAAGTTTTTCAAAAGATCGTTTACTACTAAGGACCATTGAAGTGGGGAAAGAAAGAATTTGCCTTAGCAATAAACTCCGCTCTGGTTTGCCGCCGAGCTGTAGGGATATACCCTCGTAAACGGCTTACTTTATATGTCCTTGTTAAAGCAGGTACTAATTTACCTTTGCATTTTTGCAGAAGTATTGGGTAAATTCCGTCAACTCCTGGAGATTAGAATGGTGCAAATGAGTCAATAGCCCATTCTACTCTAGAGACTGTGAAAAATTTGTTGCTTAGACTTTCAGCCCCGTTTTTGGATAATTTTGGTCCAAGTGCCACTTAGTCTAGTTTCTGCATTTTCGAACTTCTAGTGCTATTGAAACCAAATCCCGTTCGATTAATTCTTTGATGGAAACAAATTTATTGTTTTTGTCAACATAATTGCGGTCCTAGCTTTTGCCTTAAGGAGACGACGCGTCCTTCATCGGATATAATGAAGTTCCGATTGGCGGACGATTACCATGTTGGCGGATTGCGGCTCTGAGGGTTACTTCTCTTTCGATGGAATCTTCTTCGCTATCGCTAAATTGTATCGTGAAGGTGATAGTACACTCCCTGAGGGAATGTCCGAACGTACTGAGCCTGTGTTACAAGACTTTCTGCCAACCTGCTGCTAACAATTCAGTAGGAAGCTCTGATGGTTGGCAAATTGTTGGTCTAACTCCACGATCAGTTTGACCGTTTTACTAGTAATGTTGCGATGGCATAGTCGTCACACACGTGTGGAGAAACCGTCGTTCTGGTTTTGGAGTAGACGAAGAATTCTTATGTCTGTGGTGCCCACATTTCAAACAATCTATGAATTTTGGGGCCTTTGGTCCTCCGTGTGAAAGACACGAAGGTGTGCTAATTGTGTCTAATTATGTCTAACGTTATCGATCGTTTTTTAGTCGCCAGCTTCTAAATTAGGGCCTGAGGGCGGGTGATTTCTGGTCCGCGACGTAGTCAAGAATGGCTTCGCGAACAGTATTTAACCGTTCAAGGGTAACTAGAAAAGCTGGATGGTCGTACAGTACAGATAGTCGTCTAGAAAGATAGGCATCTTTCTGCACGGGTCGCATTACATTTTTAAGGGTTTGACCATGCTTAAGAGCTATTAGAACCATCCTCCTTTCCAGGGGCTTCGGACCTCGGCTCCAATTCTCAATAATTAAGGGCTATTCGTACAGGCTCAAGTTTTAACACTAAAGTGAACCGTCCCAAGCGGAGTTACGCTGAAGTCACCAGGCCTAATATTCTCTTACATGTTATCATGTACGATGTAGTACCTCACTCCGAATAAAAATTGTATAATTTAAGTAATACCTGTTGAGCAACTTATTTATTTAGCACGCTTTCGTTCTTACATCAACACCCATAATAATAATATTTCTCTCAGACCCGTACGTCAGGGCTGCATTGGTACATCGAATCACTCACAGCAACAGGGTCATACTTGGCTACCACATCTCCCCTTTTTTCCGAAATAGAACCTTATAACTGATAGTCGTCAAATCGGGCTGGTCTCTTCTTTGTACGTCCCGGGCGCGAAGATACACGATCTTCGGATGTCTCCTCTGGCTCGAAACCGTAAAAATCGTCTTTAAATGATTCATGGCCTTGTTTATAGCCTTGGCTACGTTCACGTCCACTCAAGGGCTCGGGATCAGGATCAAGGATGTTTCCCGTCGACAACTCATCAAATTCTGCTGTGACTTCAGAACTACCAATCTTCTTCAGGTGAGCGGTATTCTTGTCATACAGTTTACCACTTTCAGGATCTTTCACGGTGACCCGAGGTCCAGATTTACATACCACCTCGTATCTCTTGGGATTGAATGATGTTTGCAACTTGTTACCTGGTAGAAGATTTTGCATCAATACTGTATCACCCGCATCTATCGACGATTTCTTTGCTTTCCGCCGTACATCTTCGCAATTCTTTCCCTTAATTTTCAACTACATGTCTCTGTCCGCAAAGTCTGTTTGTGGAGGCGCTGTTTCAATATCCGCGAGTGCTGGAATCTTCGATCGGATTGTCCGACCATATAATAACTCTGTCGGTGTACGACCAGTAACGGAGAGGTAACAGTTGCCAAATCCGGTAAAAATCGACCGAAGTAGGTAACCAGACCCAAGAAACTTCGGACTTCTTCTGAGCGAGAAGGTGCACGGAATTTCTGAAGAGCTTCAATCTTATTTCTAGATGGCTGAATGCCTTCAGAGGAAACGGTATGTCCTAGAAAATCCAGCTTTTGCACTTTGAAAATGCATTTATCTTTGTTCAGTAGCACTCCATAGCTTTTGAGTGTGGACAGAACTGACTCGAGAGCTTCATCGTGCTTTTTTTCAGTTTCAGCAAAAACTAGTATGTCATCGATGAAATTCACGGTGTTTTTACTGCAACGGCTTAAAATCTGTTCAAGTATTCGCTGGAAGTTCTCTGGAGCTATTACATATGCCATAGGCCTATGTGTGTAATAAAAGTCGTTATGTAGCGACTATCCTCGTCAAGTTCCACCTGGTGGAATGCTTCCTTGATGTCGAGGCGACTGAAGAACTTAGCAGATGTGAACCGTGGGTGAAAATCATCTATGGTGGGCATAAGATGTCTTTCTCTTAGGATAGCGACATTTGCACGACGCATATCGACGCACAAACGCAGATCACCGTTGTCCTTCACCACCGTTACTAAAGGCGAAACCCACTGACAACCGCCTTCGACTGGTTCAATTATGTCATTGACCAAAGGACTGCAACTTATCCTCGATCTTTTTCATCAGCGCGATGGGTGGACGGCGCGGGTGCTGGCATACTGATGAAACATATTTATCAATCGGAATACTAACTTTAACGCCTTTAATTTTTGGGAATGGTCGCTTCTCTTCTACCATAACCGATCTAACTCCATGACAACTGGGTAAGCCAATGAAAAGAACGCCCAATGCGGTGGCAGTTGATCTACCTAAGAGACATTGCTGACCACCTTTAACTACATAAAACGTAGTAATCTTCTTAACTGTCTTACCGGCATCCTCAATCACTACATCGGTTTCGAAAGTACCCAGCACAGTCAACGGCGTTGCTTTCTCTCCGTATGGCAGAAAAGTTTCGTCACACCGATTCTGCTGGTTCCATATATTGACGCCATTTGTTTCAGGTAATTCGACGATTTATCGTCATTTATGTTTTATGTCGCACCCAAACGACTGATATACTGGTTTACTAGGTCTACTCAAACAGAGTTTTCTTCCCTTAGTTAAGTCCGAACGAGCGGTAGCGAGTAAGGACAGCATTCGCTCGAACAGCGAGTCGGCCGAAGGCCGCGAGTGTATTGCTTTCCAAATGACACTTTAAAGCGAAATACATGTTATTGAAAGAGGGCTTTGATGATGATGACGATAATATAGGCTGACCAGATTTTATCGGGATAAAAACCGGACAAATAGGTTCAAAAAACGGGACAAATGATAAGATTGATTTTTAAATTTTTTACTAACCAAAGCACGCAAACAATCATTCATAGCTTTGATGAACCTACCCGAACCTGTACGATACTTAGCGTTTGAAAAAAATTAGTGTAGAAGAGTGAGATTTTTTGTGTAATAACGTTCATATAGGTGATAGAGATTTTGACTAACAATTATCATGAACTCAACTTTCAATCGTGACTTTTTCGTCAGTTTACGGTAGAAGATGTCTTTTCTAGTGGTGCGGTGCTGGCAAAAATGTACTCAGTAATATTTAAAAAATCCTGGCTGTTTGGCAACTTATTTTCCATTTGGGAAAAATTCAATGCAAAGTTCTATTTAACAACTCTTCAACGAGTATCCGAAACGGTACAAAATGGCAAAAGATGCGACGGTTAAAAAAAGTCGATAAAACGGGGCCGTCCCGTTCAAAACGGTACCTCTGGTCAGCCTACGATAATAACATATTCCGCATCACTTCCCCTTGGCCTTGTGTCCTTTCGGCCTTGTATCCATTCGGCCTCGCGACCATTCGGCCTCGCATCCATTCGGCCTCGCATCCATTCGGCCTCGCATCCATTCGGCCTCGCATCCATTCGGCCTCGCATCCATTCGGCCTCGCGTCCATTCGGCCTAGCGTCCATTCGGCCTCGCGTCCATTTGGCCTCGCGTCCATTCGGCCTCGCGTCCGTATGCCTGCCGTCCATTATGCCTCGCGTCCGTATGCCTCGCGTCTGTATGCTTAACGGGGTGCAATCTGTTTTCCCTCGGTGGTTGTAACCTGAAGTATTTAAAGAAAAGATGGGGTAGCAACGCGCAACAAATTTCATGCATACGAGAGAAGATGTAATAAATTACTTAGGTAATATTAATGTATGGTATTATACTATCTTTCCTAAATTTTATAAGAACTGACTAAATTTAGAAATAAAAATATCCAAATAAAAGGTTGCAAAAATATGGTGTTTTCTAGTACATAAAATATTTAACGTTATGACTCAAACTCACTCTTCGCTGCTTTAGAGTAATTATAAAATAATCGAATTTTAGAATTGTCAGCCCTCGCTACTTTAGGCTTCAAAATGGTTTGATTATTTCATATGTCAATACACATTCCTCTAGATCGAAAAACATTTTTTTTGTTGAACATAGGCAGGGCCGGATTTACGATTGTGGGGGCCCGGGGCCCAGTTATAGTGCGGGGCCCCGAAAAAAACAAAACCATTTTTTCATCGTACGAGGTAAAAACATTTATTTGCTATTGAAAAATTACCAAAAATTTGTTAGAATTTTCTCTTAAGCCCTATTTAGAGTTCCAAGCGAGGTGAAAATCTCATGCAAAACGTTCATTTTTTCACGCTCGTGAAAAATGCAACCTGCAAAAATTTCACTTCGCTTGGAACTGTAAACAAATTCGATCCAGCGAAATCAAAGGTTATGGATCTCATCTTTTTCACTTGGGTTTATTTTTTTTCCCGGATGCAAACGCTAGTGAAAAAAGCAGCAGCAAGCGAAAACTTGCGTGCGTTTCTATTCTGTCAGTTGCAGCCAATTTTCACTTCGCTCGGAGTGTAAACTCGTGAGTTTCGCTTCACTTAAACTGTAAACTGCAGACTGGTGAAATACCTGCGTGTAGAGCGGGGGCCTAGTGTGGTTGGTAACGTCTCTGCCAACCACGCTCGACGCCTGGGTTCGAATCCCACCGCCGACATAGGTGTCGATGGTTGTGAGGTGGCGTGATCCACTCACAACCAACCCAACTGGTCTAGATTCAATCCTAGCCGACACCGGGAGATTTTCTGAGGCGAAAAATCTCTGGGATCACGCTTTCCATCGCATGAGGAAGTAAAGCCGTTGGCGCCGGTCCGTTAATAAACGGGTCGTGAGTTAGGGTCCTGGGTGTGGAGTCGCCTCCCTGGGCGTCGGTGATTGGCCACAACAGTGGCGGAACTAGACCGACGGAAAATAAGCGAGAATAAAAAAAAAAGAAATACCTGCGTGTTCCACAAACGGGTTTTCACGACAGATTTCGCAAGCGAAAATTTACGCTTTTTCACTTGTCAAATGTTTCACTCCGCTTGGAACTGTAAACTATGCTTTGCGAGTTTTTTTGCCGAAAATTTATCGTACTCGAAACTTAATAATGCTAAGTTTGACTGTCTTTCATTATTCACAGTGGTACGCACTGTGCGGTATTTTTAATAAGTTTCATCTTCAATTTTTTTTCTTGATACCTAAAAAAAACTACCGCAATTTGAAAAAATTGCGATCCACAGGCAAAAATTTGCACACAATTTGAGAAAGACTGCGCAAATATAAGACGACTCTGACAATAATAGAAACTAGGAAAAAACTACGCACATCTGCAGGTCAATAAAATCTGCACACGAACTCAGAAAATCTGCATTTTTCAAAGCACATTTGGTATCCCTGATTCGGACAAGTTAGCAAAAGCAATGCATTAAAAAACTCGTGGGTTATTTTCTTTCTCTGCTTTACTTCCCATGTGCGTTGGTTCGATTCAAATGGTGTGTTAATGTGTGTCATTACAAGAGAATCCAAGGTGAACTCTTATGGATGTAGTTGTGATATTGGCGCTCGCGAAAAAATAAAACGGAAGGAAAGTGTCAGATTGAAATGTTCTGTTAAAATTTTCTTACTGTAAATTAAACTTTTGATTGAATCTCATTTTTTAAAAAAGAAAAAATCTTTTTCTTGATTTGTGGGGGCCCCAAAAATGTGGAGGCCCGGGGCCCGGGCCCCCTGGGCCCCCCCATAAATCCGGCTCTGAACATAGGTTTAATGGATATGTTACAATGTTGTAGCCTAGCGCTGTTAACTTGCAAGATCCAAAAAGCAGTGTTCCGAAATTTAATCAGCCTTTTTAGGATTTCGTTCCTATCGGACTTTCTAGACTCGATCCCTATTGCAAACTGTGAAAAACTTTACCAGATTGTAACATCAAATATATCGTGGATCAATCCAAGCAGAAAATTTTTCCTTCTCTCTTCACTTCTCGTAACTCTAGAAAACAGCTATCGAAAGTATAGTTTTCCGCAGAATGCACACTGCAAATTGTATGCGCACGGAATCGGCTGTCTGCAAAGTGTTGTTGCAGCTCATCTCTTGCTGCGACCGTGAAAATCGTGTCGCATACTGCAAGAATATGGACCTGCCAATGCGCCTGCCAGGGAAAACTGACGACAATTGCAAAAATAAACGACGCTGTTAGTTGCGCCTCGATGACCCCGCAAGAAACTGCATCTCTTTTCGGATGTTGATCAGCAGACCATAATGCAGCCAGATTGCTTCCAGTCGCTTGGCGCCCGTTGTTGGCGAAATGCTGCCTCTGTCGGGAATAGTTTATTTCGTATTTGCTATCGTCGTAGTGCCACTTGAGTTCGCGGGTGCTGATTGGGTGGAGATACCGTTCCTGCAACCGTCCACCACAACCCAGAAGACGACGGTCATTCGAAAGAATAGCAACCAAACCGCGCTTATAGCAAACTCGAACATCATCAGTCACGTACTTCCAGCGGTGGGTGGTGTGCGGCCAATTCTAACTGAAGCTGAACTTGAATCCAGTGTGAAAGTACCTAATTCTGACAATCAACATAAATTGTATCTCCGACCATTTCAAAACCCAGTCACACCAGTTAGAATAAGTAATCTGGTGGACTTTGATGAGTTTACTCGCAGATCCAGTACCGAGATAACGAGAGGCGAGAAAGTGACGACCGCTGAACCAAACGTAAACTTTCAAAAGTGGTTCTCTGAACATAAACGAGCCAATATATCCGCCGTTCTACCGTGGTCTTCTCTGTCCCAGGACAGACATTCATTTGTAACGACGGCTAACCGAACCGAACATCCTCCAATAGCCGGTGAAGATCGTCTACCTCTGAGCAACAAGTACGAAGAGGAATCCATCGAGTATCTGAATCGGGATGATGTTGCGCCTCATAGAGGAGCACATGCAGTGCCAACCCAAAATCAGCCCGTCAATCAACGGCTGGATTTTTCAGCGGATGATTATGCCAGTGAAGAAACAGAACAAAACAATTCTGCAGAAAGTGCTGAGTCGCAAGATGATGCAGATCAGTTCGCCGATTTCGATGATTACGATCAGCAATTCCAAAATGCTAGTAATTTCAAAAGAAGGCGACGACCGTTTAATCGTGGACGTGTCACTATCGTACGAGTTATACCGCCTAGACGACGCTTTCGGCCGAAGGAAGCGAATGGGGATGGCTCTTTCGTGGGGTTTCTGCGATTTCTCAAACGAATGCAAGATGGTTTTATGCTGAAAACCGCAAAAAGCCTCGGTGACAAAATCAAGTTGCTGACAAACCTGAAGGATCAACTGCTTTTGAATATAGGTGAGGGTTAACGCAAAAATTTGTTCAGTTTAAAACGAATTCGCTGTTTTCTAGAAAGCCGCATGTCGGCCCTGTGGGGTCGAGCACCAAGTTTTACTGGAGTTGAGAGCTCAGGAAATCAACGACGAATTAAGCGAGGATGGATGGAAGCATATTCTAACGGGGGTCATGGTGGGATAGGCTTTGCCTCGACTGAAACCACGCTACTGACCCTATCCTTCCTAACGTTTGCAGTTTTTCTGATTAAATTGGTTCTGGTAAGCATGTTTTTCTGATTTCGGGTTAGTGAGTTTAACGATTCTTTTCGTAGCAAGTGATAAACACGATCAAATCTAAACACTACATGTACACTATGACTTCCCTGAATAGGCCAACAATAAAACTGAAGCGAAGCAAACGCAGTCGTGAAGAGGAGGATCTGTTGAACCGCAAGCTGAACATTATGAGTGCTATCAATAGCTACAAATTTAATTGAAAAATAAGGGCTGATGAAATAGCTTTGAACAAGCTAAGCAATAAAAGAAGCCTATTTTGCCGACGAAAGCATCCCTCAATTCGAAGAACGGGATTTGAAATGCACTTTAATAAATGATGCCTCAATTAACAGTTACCGCTTTTGATGATTTTTAACTTGTTACCTATTTCAGAGATCCTCGATTTGGTTCCTTAGACTTTCTTCCACAAATTGCCTAGACTGCCTGACGTACGCACTCTCATGTTCTTATTTAAGTTCCTTTTCCGTTTAACTTCGTCGTTCCAATCTTTGTAGCATTTTAGCCATCCGTAGAGAAAGAGAAAATGATCAGAAATTTTCAATTCTTATCACAGTTTGGTATGATCATTAAACTTTAACAATTTAACGATTAATCTAATCAATTAGATTAGCACTAATCAGATTATAGGATAGGTCTGGCTAACAGTCTGTTTCGAGACGATTTGTAGTGTGAAAGGAATATACAAAGTTTTGCAAGGAGAGGCAAAATACAAGCTGAAATTTCGGATTCACATAAAATCTCGACCATTACCGTTGAAGTACTTGTAAGTATATACGTAATTTTTTTTTTATTAAGTCAAACCTATTTCTGTGTTCCTAATGGAATTAATATATAGTTATGGTGAAAGCTTACCTCTAAAAGATCCTGCCTCCCAATCTTACATATTAACAATCAAAACTCATTCTGCATCATTAAGATCTCGCTACGGAGTGTTTACTGAATTTCTTACATCTTGTGAACCGATTATTTTGTGTTGAAAATTAACGAAAAAATATTTTTTATCAACAAGTTGGAGGTAATGGCAATATAGTACCTACCGTAATGAGCTGGCTTGCTGGCTTCGCAATCTTTCGACGTTTTTACTCCTGAACTCCACCCGCAATCATTCTCTCTGAAAGAACAGTTCAAGGACAGAAAACGGGGTGAAAGCAACGTGACTCGATAGGAACAGGACTGGTAGCAGCTAGATTTGGTGATCCCCGGAAGAAATGAGCGGTTCTTTTTACCTTTTAAGGTGGGTAATGGGTGTGGAACCAGAATTACTTTTAAAACGAGAATATTTCCCATCTCATTTCTTCACTCCACCGCATCCAGCTGCTGGCGCCCACGGTTTGGAACGATACAACACGGCGGACAAACTTCATGCATCACAACTAAACACAGCTCAGGTCTTTCGTTTTAGCTGCTGGAGAATCCAGAGCTTGGCTGTAAATGCGAATGGAGAAGCAATTTAATATTGTTGGTTGTTCGTCGCATGCCAGATGTTGGAAATGTTCACCCCACCTTGTTGGTATCCTGTGAAACTGCCATCGAGGCAGTTATCCATCGCTCTTTCCGGTACAACAAAGTGCCTGTAGCGAACCCTCGAAAGCTGAAATTGCAATATAGATTAACTAGTAATTTTCATCTCCAGTTTCCAGGAATCATTTTAGCTACGATTTTAGTTCTATGTCATTACTCCAACTTGTTTCTTTTTTATGAAAGATTGTTTTCTAATTTAAAAGGAAAGGTTATGATAAATTAGAAAAAGGAAACAACGTTTCCTTTCGATCTTTTTAATGACTAACCATGAAAAGCTAACTCCTACTGTCATTAACAAAAAAGTAGCATAAAAAGTAACTTAAAACTATAAAACATGATACCGACATTCTACTTGAACCTGATTTATCGTGTCTGAGAGTCCTCGAGCCATGCACGGTGTGAGCTTAACGCACAAGAAGCGCAGAACTCCACCGAAACACGACCACCGGGAATAATATGCACGCAGACACCAGCTTCTTCTGCTCCTGAGGAACCTGCACTCAACAAGTCGTAGTTACTGTGCTCAAAATAGTTATGTTCTGTGGTAATTACTTGCTCGCTGCTACGTTCCACTGCATTACTTGTCATCGTTGACAGAAGCTCGTCTACGTCTGGCAAGCAACTAAATTCCTCCTCGAACCTTATTT
This sequence comes from Wyeomyia smithii, assembly GCF_029784165.1. Classification (NCBI taxonomy): domain Eukaryota; kingdom Metazoa; phylum Arthropoda; class Insecta; order Diptera; family Culicidae; genus Wyeomyia; species Wyeomyia smithii. The sequence continues at coordinate 54,092,708 of NC_073694.1, forward strand.
GCTGGGATGCCAAACCTAAATCTGAAGATAAAAATTCGGACTCGATCAGAAAGCTGGACAAAAGTGGATCCTCCTGGTATTGAACAGTACCGTTTTCGTTGATGTCATAATCCACGCTAGATGGCACGGAATGTGGAGAAACAAAACCCTCGTCGCTGCTATTTCCGGTAGGTGAACGAACTTTTTGCGTACAGCTTAACTCAGAAGACGTCATGCGCAATCCTGACTTACGGATTGCTCCCAATACTTTCATAATGCCAGATTTGTTTGCGATAACTTTCTTCAAATAATTTCTCTCGCGCGTTAATTGGTCCACTTGTTTGCTTTTTCTTTTCATCTCCTTCCGAATGTCTTTATTTACTTGTCTCAATTCATCCAGTTCTTTTTCAAGATTCTCGACGTGTTCTTTCTTGCGACGCCGATTTTCACGTGCAAGGAGTGCATTTCTGTTGGAGATTTTGGGATTGGGTCGTCGAGTCGGATTACGCTGTATGCATACATTTCCCTTCAACGTCTTACATCCCGGCGCTATGCCACCAGACGCCATACTTCCTTTCTTAGTCGCCGGAACATATTCATCACTGTCGTAACCTTCTTCCTCTTGGATAGACTCGGTTTCACTTCCACTACTTGTGAGCTCATCTTCTTGATAAGTGTCGATTTGCTTAGTGAAAATACGATTCAACGAAAAAGCCATATTGTAAACGTACGCAAAACGTTTTCGAGCAGCGATGGGACGTAGCGAATATAATCGTAAAAACGGATAAAATCTGGGCAACTTTTACGTTTCTGGGTTAGTACTTACTTCCGTCAAATAATGTTCAGTAAATTAAACAAAAAAATATGAAATATTCACAGTTTTAATACGTTTTTCTGCGATAAATAGTGGCTAGTGATATTTGTAACCGCAAATACTTTGTGAATATGACTCACCCCTGTCATATTGTTCATGATGATATATGATAAGGTGCATACATGAATGTTCGAAAAAATATTTTTTGCTGTGGTAGGGTTGTCACACTATTCATGTCCCCTCATGACCTTTTGTCGTAAACATTCTCGAGGTATCGCTGTAAATGCGCAGAAATATAATCTTTTTACCGGCCGCTACTTTTTCAATTATGCCTTGATCAGACTACGCCGTATATCACCTGATATCGCCAGATGATATTGGATATCACTTCGGGTGTTCACACTACAGTAAATATGGTTTGACATTTGCTTTGGCAATTGAAAAGAGAAAAAAAAACAGGTCAAAGCAAAACAAGACAACAAAAACAATGCAATTAGGATTCTGATGTCAGCTAGTTGGCTTGTACCAGCGCGAACTCTCATATACAATTGTCAAAATGTGCGGAATGACGAAAGCAAAAATATTTCCTTTTTTCTTTTTCGCATGCAACGTGAATTGTGAAATTTGTAGGGTTGCGTCAAATGTCATTAGGCCGTGTTGCCAACTATTGCAAATCTGATTTTTTATTGGTTTTCGATGATGATATCCGGGATATCATGTAGCCGAGGTGATATTTACTGACAGCTCGAAAGAATAAGGATGGTGATATGGCCTCCATAGCATGAATTACCTGATATCAGGTGATATGCGATGTAGTGTAAACTATAGACATAGTGTGACATGTCTTGCCTTCTGACATAGCTGATCTGCGGCCGAAATCCGAGAACACGTTTCTTCGAAGAGAAGAAAGTTTCTTTATTGAAGGTATATAAAAAAAATGAAATCTACATTTTAACATTTTCGTAATTTGTTCTGACGCCTCACCTAATATAGAAATGTTCCCTAAGGTAGGTCTTATTTTAAACCTTAGCCCTATTGAGTTGTTGCTCTTGATAAACTTTTGACGAAAATCTCCATTTTGAAAAAACGCAGCCCGTTTTCGCGCTTCATTTTCGAAAACATATTGTTAGCAGTCTGACAGTCTCACGTTTCAAATTTTCGCCGATGTGCTGAAGTAAATAGAAAAACCAACGGAGTAAAAGTATCCGCGTAATTTATCAACCCCATAAAATTGCTGTACGTTACTGGAGAGATACGCAACGGTACCAATGGAACGAAAACCGGAAACGCAAATACAAAACGCTCCCAGCGACATAATATCCTCAGTGAAATTTTCCCCGCAAACAAACCAATTCTTGTTAGTTTCAAGCTGGGATTCCAGCGTCAGGTTGTACGATGTGGTTAACAACACACTACGGCAGAAATATTATCATGATGCTCCAATACTGGACTGTGCATTTCATGTAAGTTTATCGTATTCATAATAAAAAATATCCATAAAGATCAATCAAACGGTCTTTTCCAGGATTCGGTTCGAACGGTCAGCGGCGGATTGGATAATCTGGTTAAGCTGTATGACCTGAACACGCACGCCGAAAGTATTATAGGTACTCATGACGCCCCGGTTAAGTGTGTCGAACATTCGTCTAAGGTAAACGGAATTTTGACGGGGAGCTGGGACAAAACCATTAAAATGTGGGATGTTCGAGAAAAAGAGTGTGTTGGAAGATACGAACAAAGCAACGGAAAGGTGTATTCGATGAGTTGTATTGACGAGAAGTTGGTAGTGGCCACCTCTGAGCGGAAGGTGCTAGTATGGGATCTTCGTAATATGGGACAGTATTTGACACGAAGGGAGTCTTCACTAAAATTCCAAACTAGAGCGATCCGCTGCTTTCCGAACAAGGAGGGCTATGTAATGAGCTCAATCGAAGGAAGAGTTGCCGTTGAGTACTTTGATATGGATCCCGAAGTTCAGAAAAAGAAATTCGCTTTCAAATGCCATCGTTCGAAAGAAAATAACATCGAGCTCATCTATCCTGTAAATGCACTCAGTTTTCATAATGTGTTTAATACGTTCGCTACTGGCGGTTCTGACGGCTACGTTAACATTTGGGACGGTTTCAATAAGAAGCGCCTGTGCCAGTTTCATCTTTATGACAGTTCTATATCATCTTTGGCATTCAGCTATGACGGGAGCACTTTGGCGATTGCTTGTTCGTATCTGGAAGAATCAGAAATTCCCCCAGATCCGAAGCCAGAGCCGACTTTGTATGTTCGATATGTTAGTGAAGCGGAAACTAAGCCTAAGTAGAGTAAAATCGATAATCAGAGTTAGGTTCCCCAATTTATATAATCAGTTCGAAATAAATTTAATTTTACAAACCCCAAATTTGTCTTTGTCTCACATCAAACTCATTGATCTAATACTCAATATGTAATATCTAAATCAACTGGTAGAGATTGGTCATCAGGTAAATCAATCTGTGCTATCGGATTTAGCTCCAACACTTCTGAAGACTGAGTTTGATACTGTTTTAAACGGCGTAGTTCATCAATACTGCTTACGTCAAGTGGAAAAGTTCCATTTTTCTTGTGAGTTCTGTAGTGGGCGCCGAGATTGTGTTTCACGGTGAACCGTTTGCCACAAATTTCACATGGAAACTGTGCAACACCAGTATGCACTACGGAGTGAAGTTTCAGGTTGCTTCTGAAAAAAATATTCAATGTCCAGTTGAGATACTACAGTTTTAGCTTGAGGCTAACTTCAATTGAAAAAAAAAAAGCTTCGAATTCTTACCCCCGTCGGAATTTTTTGCCGCAGACTTCGCAGGTGAATTTTGGCTCTTCGGTATGCATTTTCTTATGCCGCAGCCAGGAGCTGGTTCCTTTGATTCGCTTGCCACAGTGCTGACAATCGTAAAACCGGTTGATTGACTTGTGCAGATGACGGTGCTGTTGTAGGCTATATTTCGAGTGCAGCCGGCGCCCACAGCCTTCGATCTCACAGACGAATGGTTTTATTCCAAGGTGCCGATTGAGGTGCCCTTCAAGGCACACTTGGGAAATAATTTGACCACAGGTATCGCACATGACTTTTTCATTTTGTTTGGTAGTTTTGCGCGAACTTCCGGCAGATTTTTTTTTCTTTAAATTGGTTTCTTCTGATTCATCTCCCGAGTCAGTAGGTTCAGTGATCTCTGATGCCAGATTAGAGTCTTCTTGTATGGACTCTTCTTCGTATATTTCATTCATTTCAGTTTCTTGTTTCTCTAAGTAAATAATCTCTTGCTTTATTTGGAGCTGCACATTTTCGAGGTTTTTGGTATCAGAGAGAGGGTTCTCTAAAGAACCGGTCTTATTAAGAACATCATTACGATATTTATAAATAGATTCACTAATGTAGGTAATAGCATCTGTTGCGTCTTTCCAACAACTGCTTTCAAGAATAGGTTTCCTAGTCAGAAGTTTATTCGTTTCTTGGCATAACTGTCGGAAACTGACAATCACGCTAACCATATTTTTACAATTAAAGCATAATTGCGTCGAAAGATCTGACCTATAAGTCTGTAAGACATAAAAAAAATTGCATTTACCATCATAACGGTGCAACGTAACGAATTAATAAAACCTTAACACCAACAGCAGCCAGTATTTGTCGCTTAAAATCCAATTCTCGACCGAAAATGTTCACCAGTTTTTTATTCGGATATTGCTGCAAACAGAGGCGGCACCATCCCGGCAGCATACTATATACTGGCACCGACGACATCGCTAAGCAATCGTTTTTATAAAACAAGATCTCGTTCAGTATGTATTCACTTTATTGATTTATTTCATTTTGCTATATATAACTTTTGTTTATGCCTTTATCTGATTAATGAATCATGATCAACCAAAGATAATTTAATTAAGGTATGCTGTCTTGCCGGTTAATTAATGGTAGGCAAGGATGCCAAATATATTGATAGATCTGTAACAACTTTAGGCAATTTATTTGTTTCGATTGCGGATGAAAAAACTTATTGGACACAGCGCATGGAGATGGGTAATGCAAAATTGTCATTTTCATACTAGTATACTTTTATAAGTATACTTAATAATTAAAAAATATTAAGACTTAATGGATTTCTAACGATAGTAAACTTTTTGTACGTAGTTCTATTTAAAAAATAGTAGGTCATTTTTCCATGCATTCATTTTGTCCAACATTGACTGTGATATAAAAAATAATAATTATATTGTTTCGAAACGTTCTATAAAAATACGTGCCGTACATAACAAGTACACGCGTTACGTTACCTCAATTAGGCATCTTTGACCTATAGCATTTTTCGACACACATTCATCTTTGTGTCAAAATCATCTGTTTTGTGCATTTTACTGCTTTTACTGCGCAGTGAATGAAAAAATAAAGGGATTGTGAAATAGTTTGCCCTGAAAGTTCTTTAGGTATAGAGTCGCAGAACATCAAAACAATGGCCGCGCTGCAGAAAAGTTTCAATTCTTTGATCAAATTACGTCGTGCTCAGAGCGTTCCGGTTGCTCTGTACCACGCAAATGTGCTCGATCATTACGAGAATCCACGAAACGTTGGATCGATGGACAAGAAGGAGAAAAATGTCGGAACCGGACTCGTCGGTGCTCCGGCTTGCGGTGACGTCATGAAGCTGCAGATTCGAGTCGATGAGAACGGAAAAATAGTCGATGCTAAGTTCAAAACTTTCGGCTGTGGATCGGCAATCGCCTCGAGCTCGCTGGCCACCGAGTGGGTAAAGGGAAAAACTCTGGATGAAGCAAAGAAACTAAAAAATACTGATATCGCGAAGGAATTATCTCTTCCCCCGGTCAAATTGCACTGCTCTATGCTGGCAGAAGATGCCATCAAGGCAGCACTGGAAGATTACAAAAAGAAGCAAGATAAGAAATAGATCGATGGCTTGCTGGATTAGCTTTAGAGAAGAGTAATTTTAATCTGGTTATGTAAAATAGAGTGATAACAAAACGTTAAATATACTGAATCTTTGTGACATGAATGGAAATAAACATGATTGCTAAAAATGTTGGATTAATTATATTTAGTTCAAAACGGGCACATCAGCTATCAAATTGATGACAATGGCCCCTGCAATCCCTGTCTCTGTAGGAAAATAGAACCAATTCTCTTAGATTCGTGTTGTAAGCTCAAAAGAATTGTGAAACGGTTTTTTTTTTGTAAAATTTGTTTTGCCAGGGTACCAAATTTCTAAACGACTGAGGATAACAAAAATAGACGAATTTGCGAACAACTCATTACAACTTTATTCACCACATAGCTCTCTGAACACCAGACAATTTATTGTAGTCGGCAAAATGTCTCCAAACGATACGACTGACACGCCAACGATGCACAATACCTCGAGAACGCGAAGTAACAGCACACCGTTCCCGGACTCGCACAAGTGACGTATCTCTCGGGAAGGCATGGATTTCAGCGCTCGCTATCTCGCGTAACTCAACAGGTAGAATGGTGTTCTTTCGTAGGGAATTAACACGTAGTCGATCCTTGGCATTATCTACCACAATCCTTCGTCGTTTAGCATCCTTGAGCATCCGCCAGTCAGTCCACTTGTTACGAACTTGTTGGAACTACGATAAAAACAATCGATCACGATAAACATTAAGTATATTAAGTGTAATTTTACCCCAATGCCGGATACATTGTGACCAATCGCTGTGAATCGATTAAAAACTGTGCCAAATAACATCGCGTGAAGATTTTGCCAGCAAAATGGATTTTACACATTAACCGGAATGTTAATTCGAGTTATAGTTTTTGAGGTTTTGTGAGTTATGTGTTGTGATTTGGTTATGCAAGAGATGTCAAAACAAATGTGGGTTCGTAGCAAAAGACCGAATCTAGAAAAGGCCGACAACTTACGAAATGTATATATAAATATCTAATTTAATGCTCTTGATATAAAAGTATTTCCTGCTCATTTTAATACTAAATTTTGGTGTTTGTTTCAAATTGAGCAAATTTTCGAATAAAAATAAACAAATTCGCTATTCATAACACATTTTAAAATACGCCACTGCACCACTACAGGGTTTTCCTACATCACAGTTTGGACACATCGCTAATCATCTTGCTAGACTTCTTCAGTTTTTACTTGTCCAATGTTTCTCGATTAGGCGGAATCGCTAAGTTTTCTTCGAACCTTATAAGATTTTAAACATGGAAGCTGATAAAAATTCATCTTGCAAAGTTCATTAGCTTCCTACTTGTATTTCATCAGCACCTAGCTATACAGATTGTGCGTCCGATCCGGTTACGATTACGAGCATCCTCGCGACGCGTCCTCTACTCCATTTAAATAAAATTAACACCATACTAGACTCACAACGTAGATGTCCATCATCAGTTTTCTTCTTTCGGCTACAATCCTCCTTTTTAAACAAACCGGTTCGAACAAAACATTCACCGCTGAAAAACTTTTCGGACACAAGTGAACAGTAAAGAACAATGTTGTAAATTGAGTAGTGGTTAGGGATACTAGGTAATTACAACCTTAAGCTTAGTTAAATAGATTTATTTAGAAATGGTTCAGAGTAGAGGTGTATTTCCTTAATTGTTTTACAAATATTCTAGCTCACAAATTCACTGGTTGATTCATACTTTTACTATGAAATATAGTGTTTTATTGACAACATTTGTTTACAACAAATCTGAAGCAGTATTGTGATTTAACCCGTAAATTCTTAAGCGTTCTCAACGCTTCGACAACATCCGATCGAACGCGCTAACTAGGTAGCAATTTAGTTCGTTTTTTTCTTAGGCTCTTTCACCTCCTCGATTGTTGCTGTCGACTCTGGGTTAAGTTTGTAAATCTTGTAGTTGAGCAGTGTAGCGAAGGAACACCAGGCAAAATATGGGATAAATACATAACCAGCGAGCTTGTTTATGTTGAAAAATGCAAATCCCGTTGCTGCTACCGTGGCAGTCAGAGCAGCTAACTCTACGAAGCTCTGAAATAAACAAAAGAACATGAGAGTTGCCCTTGCATAAAACGTCAATAACAAATTTGTTTTACCCATTTCAATTCGTGTCGCTTAAAGAATATTGGAGTCCACGCCCAATTAAGCGCCAGCTGAGTTCCGTACAAAAACAGCGGTCCTTGTGCAATGCCACTGAAGCCACCACCATCTCTCCATACTAGATAGGAAGCGTATCCCATTCCGGCGTACAGTGACGTCCATACCGGTGCGAAAATCCAGTTCGGAGGACGGAACGAGGGAAAGTTCAGATTCTGATACCAACCTTTTATTTCCTGCCGGGTAAGATAACCGTTAACCCATCCTCCCATCTGAGGCAGAGCAATTGCTCCTATTATCTTGACAATATCCCACTGTTGAACCATCTTGAGACCGGCTACGATTGACAATGACTCAACAACACCGGTGGTAGCACTGTATATGACTGAACACTGAAATGTTTTCACTTGCTAGATGGTAGTGTCGCACAATTTGCTTTATCTTTTCCTCAGCGATATGAGTAAGCTCAATAAAACATTGCAAACACTGAATGAACATAGCACAGGTGTATGTGTGATGATAGACGCTAGAGACGGCGAAGAGATGTTTGCTTAGCAAGTTAAGCATTTTTTTGCGATGCATATTCAATCGAAGTTTAGTGAGCAAGTCGATCACGCAACGTATATTGTTGGCTAATAAATTCAATTTCGAAATATTTTGACCGCGTCTTCAACTAAACCGATTTGAGTTGTTCTGTCATAGAACTGATTTAGCATTGTGAAGATAAAAATAATGCGATGCCTTTTTTACTATAGAAATAAATAAAGTTTGCAATGTATCCAAAGTAAATCACATTGAATTGTGCAAACATTTTCTACATGGACTTGAGACAAGTGGTGCCAATGAAAAGAGGATTGAATCTTAATCTGAAAAACTCGAATATTATTGGTTATATTTTTGTTCAAAAATATCGGAGCATGTACTGATAAATTTGGAGCCACTGCTATTATAACGAATGAAAATGCACTTTGAAAATTACATAAAGCTGAATCACGGAATTCAAAAGACTGAAAACATAGTGTTCATTCAGGTTGTGAAACATTTCGAAAATCTAGAAACCCAGTTTTTCAATCGATGTATCCCCGAATGCACTCCATTACCGAAAATAAGTCTGCCGAATGTAGTTTTTTTAAAATAAATTTAAGACATTCTCGGTCTTCTGTTGGATGTAAGGAGCAATTCACGTTAAAAATCGTTCACAAATTTTAAGAAATGTAACAATAATAAATATTTAGTTGTTGTATTCGCGGTGATGGATAACGAAAAGATTTTTTGGGGAAATATTTTTGGGAAGACGGTCCTTGGGCAATTGATACATTCTGGAAAGTTTTTTTTTGAGAATTGTTATACAATCTGATTTTGGATTACAATTCTCGGAACAGATAATTAACCCGAGGAAACAGCAGACAAATACGAATACGTTGTTACCCATTTTCTAGTGATCGAAATTGGTTGTAGTAAACAAGTGTATAATTATGCCTATTATTCTAATCAGAGCTTCGCTTTGGACTTTAGGTTACATCAACAATAATTTTTCTGCTTGATTTCGCGAACAATTCGAACGCACTGTTATTGCTATGTACATCCAAGGTGGACATCAGTCCTTTAGCTTACTTGATGGGTATCCTGCTGAACGGAATCAAACTCAACAAACTGATGCTTTTGCAATTGATCCAGCGGTTTTACGGATATCTTTTCGCCCGTCGATGTCCAGGTTACCGGTTCGGCAGAGTGTAACTTATAGTGTCTCTTGAGCGATTCTTTTTTAGCAAACGACTTCTCGCACAAATCGCAACTGAAAACCTGTACAAAAATGCATTTAATAAATTGCAATTAACAACATCATTACCACATTAATTAACAACATCGCACAACAAACCTTTACTCCTGTGTGAACATGCGAGTGCTGAACTAGAAGCAGTTTGGTTCTAAACGATTTGCCGCAAACTTCGCACGAAAAGGGTCGAATGTTCATATGGCTTTGATTATGTGATCGTAGTGCTTTGTGCGAGGTAAAAGATTTTCCGCACAAATCGCAGAGCAAATTCAACTTTTTGCTATGCGTCGCCACATGGTCGTTCAGTTCCCGCCGCGTTTGAAATGTCTGCTCGCAGCACTTATATACGTATCCTAGTTCTTCAAACTCTCCACCGTGTACTTGACTTTTGTGGTTCTCCAAATTGAATGAGTTTGTATAGACCTTACCACACTGATCACAAACTAACTGTGGCTTTGGATTATGCGACAGCTTATGCTGATAGAGTGCTCTTCGAGTTTCACAAACCTTTCCACAGTGTTCACACGTGCAGCTAACTCGTTTGCATGCTGTACTCTGATCGATGTGTGCCTGAAGATCTTCGAAACTAGCGAATTTATCCTTGCAGGTCACACAAACATAGTGACAAGGATCGGTAAGATTGATTACGATACTTTTAACGGTCGACGACTTACGCGGTTTAGAGGTTTGCTTCAATTCTTGCTGTTCTTCGCCGACAAATTGCCTATGTTGGTACTAAAAATTAATAAAATTACAAACAAGTTACATAGGTACAGGTATATAAAGAAAATGCTTACAAAAACTGTTCTATTCTTTGAGTTGGGTTCATAATCTTCATCGTTATTATCTTCTGGAGCAGAAACCGATTCGTCTGTAGAATTATCGCCTTTCGTATCACTCGTTACTTGAAAGGTATGTTTATAAACTGTGTGAGGATCATCGTCATCAGTGTCGTTGTAATGAATGAAATCTTCTGCTGGTAAATTGACAACTTCTTCGTCTAGCACTTCCATCTTCATTTTCATAAGTGACGTTTCGTCCTCTGACTGACCAACTCCACCCAACGGATCCAGCTGAGGTGTAATTTTCTTCACCACAACTGACGACGTGGTGGTTAACTTTCGTAGAACATCATGAACACTCTGCGTCTGGGGCTTTGTTTTGTGTGCCGCTACCGAGTTGGCTAGGGATCGAATTTCTGCTGCTGACAGAACATTGCTTTTGGGGCGACTGGCATGCTCGAGTAATTTCTTCTCTACCTCGCGAGCTTTTAGCACAAAATTTTCCATTTGCCGTATAGTACTGGCACATTCATTACATGACGACTTTGGAAGTGAATCGGCTGGGTCGAACTAGAAAAAATTTAATGAAAGGCGTTTTACAACGCTTCGAAATCAATATCGCCGAAACCATACTTACCTTTATAGGGAAATATGCTACTAGCTTTTCCCACAATAGTGTATCTACCAAATTAACAATCACATCATTACGACTTCCACAGAAGCGGCACATTCGCGATGAAGTCCAGAAGGCCATCAAAAAGGAAACAAACTGTTTATATTAAAATTATAATATTGTTTTAACTTTCATCAACCGCCGTGGAATCACCCACTTTATATCATATACAATTGTTAACAGGCAGGAATGCACCTTGAATTTTTCTTTTAAGAAGATACTGGTTGTTTTCTGTTGTTTTTAAACCAGTGATAGAATGAATCGTTCAAGGCGTTCGAGGGGATCGTCAATGGTTTTATTTCACGAGGAAAACATAAATATGTACCAGAATCGCACTATACACGCTTGTTGGAGATAGCACAAAAATACTTCTAATGGTCATCGAATAGCGATATTCCACGATATTCTCTATCTACTCTATCCTCTATTCCATGAGCGGTAATAGCGGACAGTGCACGCAGCCCATATTGACGTTTTCTGTGGGTCAGGGAATTTTCCCCCGCAGTAACCGAGCCACTGGCATCCCTATACCGAGTAACAGTGAATGACAGTGAACTCACGTCCTGGGCTCAAATCAATTTGTGTCCGCTGTCAGCAGTAAGATAAATATGTATGAAAAGAGACGGTGATATGGTATCTCGTTTAAACATATGTTGAGATGTTAGCCCTTGAAACATGGCCCGATGCCATAGGGGAGGCAGTAACGGAGAAGATAATATAAAGGCCTAAACACAATGGGTACGTTGCGGCTGCGTTCGCAGCAATTTGACAGTTAGTCCATACATTTTCTGTCAAACGCAACATACATTTGACGTTAACGCAACGCAAACGTATCCATTGTGTTTGGGCCTTAACAACGTCGTATAACGTGGCATAGCAACTTCACCAAACTAGGGGCGTTTTGTTATTTAAATCTCGTGCGCATGCGCGGATCAAAATAAACTAATCTGTTTATTGAAATTGCTATGCAACGTTGCAAAATTTTTATGTTTTTCATTCCGTTACTGCGATTGAAAATTACCCTACCTACAGAAAACGTGAAAATGGGCTGCGTGCACTGTTCGCTATTACCTGGATTATTAGTTGGATAGAGCTTACCAAGCAAGACCTCACGAACGTTAGCACCATTGCAATCTTAGGTAGTGTGCGTAGAGATCGTCTCTGTTTATTCATTTTTTGTTCGAGATTCCTACAGCTAACAACAAATTCTTACAGCTAACAAGGAAAACTATTTTACTAACACTAATGCATCACACCAATGCAGAATCAAATGGAGAACTGCATACGAAAGAATGTGTTAGTGCCACACGCTGAGGAAAATATACAATTCGCTGGTTTGTTTTGAGCAGCTGGACAGATATTCAGTTAAACGCAAATTGTATGTTTTAAATTCGGTTCAGAACTAGGGACAAGACACTATTGATATATTGCAAAATATTTCCATTTATCAAAATTACGAAGTATTTACCGTTGCATTTTTGGGCACCCCCCTATTTGCATCATAACTCTTTGACGTTATATTATCGTTGGAGGGTTGTCAATTGACAGATAAACGATAAATATTAAAATATATCTACACGGAAAACGGAAAGTACCCATTTTCATATCGATTTCACCCAACGGCGTCGTTCCGTGCAGGAAGCCAATTTTGAGTAGTTGTAGATTAATTCAATAGAAGCTATATAGTACTAAGAGTAATAATACGTCACAAATACCCAACGTTTAGTTCAATCTTTTAAACTATGCCTTGGGTAGAGTTCAGCTAATTTCATTCGATTGAATCGATATTAGTTAAAAAGCGGATCATTGAAAAAAATCTATAAAATTTATTTCAAAACCTACTCATGTACCTTCTAATTTGATGTAACTGGCTTCATTTATTTCCCCTTTAAGTGCCTCTGTTCCTAGCTCCATTCTCACAATGCAATTTTAATCTTCTTCTTAATTGGCGGCTATTATTTAAAAACAGAAGCACGAAATCACGTTCTTCACTTAACATCACCAATTTAATACCAAAACTACCAATATCAAAGAAAACTCTGCCACTTTCGCGGAATCAATTTCATCACGCGGGTTATGAATTTTCAACCAGTTTGATTTTTCATCCAATATTGGGTTCAAACTACTCAATGTTGACTTTTTGTCAAAACACCATCATTAAGTAAAAGCATGTTTAAAATAAATTAAGTTGAAATGACTCAGAGATAGCATTGCAAAACTACCCAACACGTAAGTTGTATAAGGTTTACATCATTTCAGGTAGTTTGTACCCTCCGGTTGGGTAAATTTTGTTTTCCGTGTACCGATATCGAGTAATACAGATCATTGCACACGAAAAATAACCTCACTTTTTTGACACTTCCCACGGGTTTGTTTACAAGGTGTTCTAATTACATTTTATGTGATCGGAGTGAAAATGAATGATACGAGTACGAAAAAGATGGGAAAACTCTCCGCCTATGCGAATTCGTTACTGTGATCTTTTGGTCTTTCTTGGAAACGCAATTTTTAACAAGAAACTTCCGCTTTTTTATTCGACCCGAAAATTTTTCTATGTAAACAAACCCGCGATAACTGTCAAATCTCTTTCTTCTTCTCGTTTTGTGACGTCATCGTGCAATGATCTATTATCGAAATATTTTTCATGACAATAGATCATCGCACGATGACGTCACAAAACAAGAAGAAAGTGATTTGACAGATGTCGCGGGTTTGTTTACAGCAAAATTTTCGGCTCGAATAAAAATGCGGAGGTGTCTTGTTAAAATTGCGTTTCCAAGAAACCAAAAGATCACAGTAACGAATTCGCATAGGCGGAGAGTTTTCCCATCTTTTTCGTACTCGTATCATTCATTTTCACTCCTTTCACATAAAAAGTGAATGGAACACATTGTAAACAAACCCGTGGGAAGTGTCAGAAAAGTGAGGTTATTTCTGGTGTGCAATGATCTATAAAGGTGTCTAGCTCCTACACACAAAGAAAATATTACCAAGTGAATACGTAAAAACAACGTTAATTTACGTAAACCTAAATGTTTTTATTGGTTTAGGTAAATAATAGGCATAAAAATTGGTGAAAACAACGCAACAGCGTGATAAAATGCGAATGCTCAATTTTGGGTAAAAAAATGTATGGAGTTTTTGATATTGATTCAAGGTTTCCGATTTTACCTAAATGAAGACTTCCGTGCAGGTACTCAAAAGTTGGTAAATCACTTTTACCTAAAAGTACCTTCCCGCACAGAAGGGCTGATTTGCGTCAAAAATACGAATATTTGGGTATTTTTATTTTTCTGTGTAGGTGTAGCCGGTTCGATGAAAATGTTATAGAGATAAGTGACTTTGCATCTACGCACACTAGGAAACGTGTAAACCCGTGTAGAGTTGCTTTTGTTTCCTCCAAACTGTGAATCATCGCATCTCGTTGCTTCGACTTTTTATCACTTTTTGCCATTTTTGGTCGGTTATGTTTAACAGCTTCTTCCGATTCATAATCACGAATGAAAAATTTATTCAGAAACTACTGTTCAACTAATTATTTGTCCAGCTGCTAAAAACATAGTGCAGTCGCCGTTCGATAACTGCAACGCTTTTTAACTGCAAGACCGATAACTGCAACAACTTTGCAGTTATCGGACCGCAATCCGTCGAATCTGAAGTCAAAGTCATATTTGACATTGAAGTGACGAATCTCGCGGGGGATTCTAAATGTATTCGAAAATGAAAATTGTTGAATCTCTAGAAACATTTCAAAAGGACTTTTTCATTTTTCTCGTTTTTTTATTTCGTTTACTTGATGTCTCTTCATTCTAGATGGGAGATCATACACACTTAGATTTTATTGCCGAGAACTCAACAGCTGATAAACTCAGCGAAATGTTCTACAAGTACTCGGCGGAAATTTAAGAACTTCGGCAAACGAAACGTCAATACTTGCTGGTTTACGGTAAATCGATATATTTGCTGAATGTTCGTCGAAATATACTGCTAACATTCGTTAAAAACTTCGCCGAGCTCAATCAGCTGTTGGGAAGTTTGCCGAGATAAATTAAGTGTATAGATCTCCACTATTTATCAATGAAGCAAAATCACCATGTGGTTCACTTTCCGTAATTATTATAACAAAAAAACAATATTCCTTCTGCATTGTTTGGCTAGCTTTCACTACTCAGTGAAGCAGTGCACAGTAGATCACAAACAATATTTTGTGACCTAGCGTTAAATAGACCATTTTATGAACTGACAGGTGTCACGGATCCTGCTGACATTGATGTTGCTTTTACTTGCGTTATGTCAGCGGTTCCGAGCTTTCTGTCAAAATTTCATTCATGAATTGAGTTCAGAAACGTCTCGTAAAATGGTCTTCTGTAGTGATGAATTTTATCTTCGCCTACATATTGGTTATGTAAAGTAGTTACTAAAACGCAATAAATTATGATACGGAAATATATCAAATTGATTAATCAAAAAGCTTGCCTATTTTAGTTTTCTGCTATTTTTTGCCACCATTCCATTAAAAAAATACATTTAAAAATCATTGAAAATAAAAATGCTAGTGACGGACCCCCTCTAAATTTTGGCATGTGTCAAGTGTTGTAGTTATCGAACGGCATTCGATAACTGCAATGTAAACATGTTGCAGTTAGCGAACGGCGACTGTATTGCAAACAAAACAGTGACTAGTAATTTCCTCAATGAGTGGCACTAACACATTCGTACGTAAATAGGTCTATAGAGATGAGTGACTTTTTATCTACGCACACTAGGAAACGTGTAAACCCGTGTAGAGTTACTTTTGTTTTCTCCAAACTGTAAATCATCGCATCTCGTTGCTTCGACTTTTATCACTTTTTAACAATTTTGGTCGATTATGTTCAGCAGCTTCTCCCGATTTCTGATCAAGAATGAAAAAATTAATTCAGAAACAAGTTTAAAACATAATTGAGTGTTCAACTTGTTTTATCAAGAAATAACAAGTAAATAAATGTTAACATATAACTTCTTTATTAAGCGATCTTAACTCAACGAGCATTCTCGAGCAACTGAGCTATGCTTCTCTCTTTCACATAAAGAACCGAGGGGCGCGCATATAATGCAACATCTTCCCCACAACAAGAAAATAACTAGACTATCAATACAAGGTTTAATTTAAAATAAAGTCATTGAATTTCACTGGAACTCTTATCTGCCGTTTTGGCCTGGCTGTTGTAACTACAGGTGTTAGTGAATCACGTACATGTGGTGTTGAAGCAGGCGAACTATTCGCGTTGACGGTGTTGCTGATATTTGTTTGGTTTGTGCATGCGAAAAAAAGGAAGGAAATATTTTTGCTTTTGTCATCACGCACATTTTGACAATTACATATGAGTGTTCACGTAGGTGCGAACAGCCTTCAAAATCTCTTTCAACGCGAATAACCCGAATTGTCTGATTGAGACATCTCAGCAATCGCTGTTTTTCCTGATGATTGACATTCATTTTCAACTGACGAAGTACTGAAGCTAGAAGCAAAATCTGATTGTCCTGCAGCAGAAGACACATTTTCCAAAGAAGGTTTCAAATTACAGCGGACAGGCGACGTGGCTAGTTCATTACGTGGCTTAAGATGAACGAGGCTCCGGCGATACTCTTTGCCTCCAGCATCAACCGTATATGTTCGCTCACTGTCACGGTTTGTAATTTTAGCTGGAGTCCACAGTTTTGAAGTTTCTGGTGTAAGTTGTGTGTATACAGGAGAGCCAATTTTGAAACTAGGTAAATCTCTGGTTTTTTTGTCATATTGCACTTTTATTTTCTTACGATTCTCTGCTATCGATGCAGGTACGTTGTCTATTATCTTCGGAAGAAGATTATTTATAGAACATGGAATACCACTACGAGTTGATCGAGAGAATAAGCGAGCGACTGGACTCGAGCCCATATTGTTAGGAATATTACGCCAATGTAGTAACGCGTACCAAAAGTCTGTTCCAGTTTCCTAGGCCTTCGCTAAAAGGCGCTTTGCGGTTTCCACTGCTGCTTACCGTTACCTTGTTGATGATAAGGCGCTGATGTAACCTGTTTGAAATCCCAATCACGAGCAAATTGAATCATACTTTTGTTCACGAAATTGGTACCGTTATCAGTTACCACCAACTGCGGTTTTCCATGTCGGGCAAAGTTTTGCTTGCATGCCGAAATAACAGACTCCGGAGTAAGTTCCTTCAAAATGTTGATCTCGAAGAAGTCAGAATAATGGTCAACGGTAACCAGAAAAATTCGTTTGCTGCCTAAGTATTCATCAAAAAATACATCCATTGAGACTAGTTGGAATGGATGGAGAGGAATATTATGACTTATCATCGGTGGGTTTGCTTGAGAGACCGCGAACTTAGCACAAACACTGCAGTTGTTGACCACATCTCTGATTTGAGAAGTCATTGCTGGCCAGAAGAGATTTTTCCTAGCCAATTTCAGAGTCGCTTCGACACCATTATGGCTTAGATGACAGCTATCAATAAGCCTTCGACGAAGAGAATATGGGACTAGAATGCGATCCTCACGAAAAACAATACCATTTTGGACGGAGAGCTGATTACGGCAGTTAAAATTAATTCTTACGTTTTCAGGAACATGGTCGGCTGTTGCCGGCCAACCCATTTGCACATAGTCGATGATAGTCTGCATCGATTGGTCTGCTTTTGTCTCTTCAACTATTTCATCTAAACGGCTATTCGAAACGCACAGAAACTGACAAAGTTGCATGTTCTCGATATCTTCATATATTTTGTACACGTGCTTTCTTTCGAAATTCAAACTTTGCTTACAATAAGTGTTAGGTGCTCGAGACAAAGCGTCAGCTACTACATTGTCTTTTCCGGTAACAAACTTTAGTGTTAGGTTGTATCGTTGAAGATTTAATAACATATGTTGTAAACGTTTTGGAGCCGATAATAGTGGTTTGTTGAAAATATTCAGAAGATGTTTATGGTCCGTTTTAATTATTGCTTTCGGGTTACCAACAATCAACTGGTCGAATCGAATGCAAGCGAATAATATAGCCAACAGTTCATTTTAAATCTGGGCATAATTACGTTCGGTAGGTGTCAATGTACGTGATGCGTATGCGACTACTCAATTGCCCTGGTATACAACATCTCCCAGACCAAAATTACTTGCGTCACATTCGATTACGATTGGCTGTTTCATGTCATAGTAGCGAAGAGTGTAGATATCAGACACTAAAATCTTTACACGATCGAACTCGTCTGCTTCTTTTTGAGACCACTGCCATGGGGTTGAATTAATAATAAGTTTCCGCAAATTTGTTAAATTGGCGCTCAAATTTGGTATAAATCGACTCAGATAGTTGACCATTCCAATAAAACGATGTACTTCTTTTTGGATGGTTTAGTGGTTGTGGATAGTTTTTAACTGATGCGATTTTTTCTTCATCAGGTTTGAGACCATGATCCGTGAGAATATTTCCGTAGAATTTAACGGATGTTTGACACAGTTTTAGTTTACTCAAATTCAGTTTGACGTTATGCTGTTCTAAACGGCGTAAAAGATTTTGTAGACACTTGTTATGGTCGATCAGAGCTTCTTCCAAGGAATCTCCATTGCCGAACACAAGCAGGTCATCTGCTATACATTCGATTCCTTTCAAACCTTGAATCACCTCTTGAAGCTTCATTTGGAAGATTTCTGGGGCGGATGTAATACCGAATGGTAAACGGACCCAGCGGTATCGCCCGAACGGGGTCCAAAATGTTGTTAACTTACTTCTTGGCTCATCGAGGACAACATGCCAGAACCCTTTTTCGGCGTCGACCGTCGAAAAAATTTTTGCTCTTCCTAACTCTGATAGAATCTCGTCTATTGGTGCCTATTACGGGAGTCACTTCACGGTGAAATCAGAGTGAAGTGAACAAAATCCTATTACGGGACTCACGTAAGTGAAAAAACGTCGCGAAGTGACATCTGCCGTGGAATCTGGGTTATTATGAGTGTCATATCAGTGAAGTGAGAACGGAAAAAGCGACGTTTTGCGTGGAATTATTTCACGACCATTTTGAACGGTGAAATGATTCCACGAAGCTGCCATAAGTCTTAAAGTTGATTGATTTGTGATCTAATGGTAAATATTGGATTTATTCTTCAGTAACGAAGCGAATCAGAGTTTGATCCGTGCCTTAAAGCGGTCATTTTTTTCATTTTTTTGCCCGATGAAAAAAATGTAAACTAGTTCAGGAAATTTTCGATACCGAAAAAAACATTTCTTTTGATGCCGAATGTCTTAGAAATGCAGGACACGTCAAGATCTGGTGTTATCTAAAAAACGGGAAAAAACGACTTTCTGCGACTTAGACATTTTTGAGCTGGGAAACAATCTCATTTCACTTGTTCTATTCTCAATTTCACTTCACTGTCAATCTCACTCCAAGGAGGTGATTTTTGTCACCTCACTTGAGGTGGAATCGGGAATAGGTCTAAAAAGTGAAGTGAGCGTGAGAGTGAAATATATTTCACCGTGAAGTGACTCCCGTAATAAGCACCATTGTTATGAATTGTAAGTTTGGTCTTTTTAATGCTTTGTTGAGAGGAACTGGGTCAAGACAAACGCGTATGTTCTGATTTTGATCTCCACGTTGCACGATAAGAATATTGCTTACCCAGTCTGTATGCTCTGTCTGCTTCACGATGATGTTCTCTTTCTCCAAATTCTCGAGTTCTTTCTTCAGCTTGTGACGTAAAGCTATCGGGACTCACCGTGGTGGTTGAATCGATGGATGAACAGTTTCATCTTCTTCTTATTTAATTTCACCTTCAAATTTTCCGTAACCAGTGAATAAATTATTGTGGTTATCGATAATCTTTTGGGCCTTCACACGATACACATTGAGTAAATTGTCTCTCGAACGTGCTGGGTTGGGCCCTCCAAATGCCACTGATTTGCAAAATTTAACGAATCCGAGAACTCGCGAGGCTCTTGCTGATAGTAAAGGTCGATGGCCTCCTTTAACCACCTGGAGAACAAGACTGAACTGACGGTTCAAGCGAAGACACGGTATTTTAATTTCGCCTAGAACTTCGATAGGATTTCCACCAAAGCTCTGAAGACGTAGTTTTGAAGGTATCAGTACCGGATCTGAGTTTTCGAACAGTTTTCGTAGACAACCGATAGGCTGGTATTCGCTCCTGTATCGATCTCACATAACACAGTTCCGATCTCACATAACCGATCTTACATAACACAGTCCATTTTTTGTTAACTTTGAGCCGCAACTCGGCTGAGACGCTTCCACCGTTATCGGAGTTATCCAGAATCTTACCAATTTCATATTCACTTTCTTGTGAGGACTCTTCATTCTGTGAGGATAGCGTTTCGACCGTTTTTCGTGTTCTTTGGCCTTTGCTTTACACACCCTCTCAAAGTGATTTTTTCCTTTACAGCGATTACAACGCTTACCAAGTGCAGGACAAGTACCTTTTGAAAATTCATGAAAATCACCACAAAACTTGCATCGCGACAGCTTCGACTTGGTGCGGGAATTTGATTTATAAATCTTATTCACTTCGGACTCAGGAGATAACATTGAGAGTTCTTGACTGCGTCTTGACGTAACTTCCTCTGCTCTACACATATCTACAGCTTTAGTTAACGACATGTCAGTTACAGCCAGCATCTTTGTACGCATGTGAGGAAATTTGTTGGCTGTTACTAGCTTATATGTAACAAGCTCTTCTTTTAAAACATCCAGCTTAGCAATTTTAGCGAGAGACTTAAGGCACATACATAAGACATACGTAACACTCAGGAAGAAATCTTCCAAAAAAGTTGGTACAAAATGAACTACTCGAAAGTACCAACCTATGTAAAAAAAAACCTCTGTTTGAGTTGTTTTTGAAGGCAGTGTACCTGCGCAGCCCTGCATTTGTCTCGTTCCTACTCGAAAAATGCTGCATTGATTTTGTAAATAACTTTTTGACAGTTCCTTATGGGATTTTCTTTGGGGCTCGATAAGGCCGAGAAAAAGAAAATTCATTTTGTTCATTATTTATCGAGCAGTTTGACAGGGCGAGGTACGGAGTACTATGGGGCAACGTGTACAAGAAAAAAACGCCAGTGTTACGTATGTCTTATGTATGTGCTTAAGGCGTGATGTGAAATCATCGACAGTTTCACGGGGTTGCTGTGACGCAGTAAAAAACTCTATGCTGTCAACAATTACGTTACGTTTTGGCACAACTTTTTCTCTTATTGCTATTAATACCGTCTCTGGATTTAAACGTACCGCTTCCGTTAACTCAAAATTGTAGAAATTTTTTCTGGCTGGCTCGCCAATTATTGACAAAAGAAAACTTACTTTTTGTGAGTTATCGGCCTCTGGCCATTGGTCCATTTTTATTGCTTTCGCGTAATCCTTCCAACTTTTCTCGAAAAAATCAAAGTTTTCATCCATGTCACCCTCTCTCATCAATGGCGACGGCAACGGTACCGGTGGCAAAGTCGTTAAATTAGCAGATTGACTTGGTACCTGTATATTCATGACACTTTCTCTTGTAACCTAACCCATTCCATCCAAAAGCTGTTTCATGAGTTGGGTCTGGTGATTTAAGGAAGCCGCAAACTGATTTGGATCCATATTATGTGGATAAATTCACTATTGAGAAATGCAAAATGGCGTCTATTTGTACTATTACCAATGTGGCACTTTATCTTTGAAAGATGAATTACAGCTATTTTGCCGCGATTAAAACCTTATGACGCCAGAAAATAATTCAAAAGTCCACGACAACTTCTGACACCATGTTTTATCAAGAAATAACAAGTAAATAAATGTTAACATATAACTTCTTTATTAAGCGATCTTAACTCAACGAGCATTCTCGAGCAACTGAGCTATGCTTCTCTCTTTCACATAAAGAACCGAGGGGCGCGCATATAATGCAACACAACTGAATATTTGTCCAGCTGTCTATCCAGCTTTCTACGCACCATAATGGCGGTCGCTATAATGCGTGTTCGTAATATGTAAACCTCTCTGCTTACGTCAGATTTGGGATTTCTACAAAATTGGCAACAAAAATATATGAAGACTTCGAACTAACGTAAGCAGAGTTGTCAAAAGGGTATATAATTTATTACGAACTTTGCATAATAGCGTCCGCATTATGGCGAGGGGTAAGACAGTGAGTAAATTTGAGGTTTTCCGAGTTTTTCTGAGGAAACCTGAAAAATAAAGAGCAAATCTGAGTAACTCTCGTGTCTCTGAATTTCCATCCTTAAACTTTTTTCCCACCGCAAATATACACATGAATGTTGCTCGGTCCCACCGTTCATATATATTTCTTGCTTTCAAGGTAATCAAAGGTGTGAATCAACTGAGAATTTCGGAGTAATATTGAGTAAATTAGAGTAACTCCCAAGTAAAAGAGCAACTCAGATAAAAGTGAGAAAATTTGAGTTTTCTGAGAAAACGTGAAAAATAAAGAGCAAATCTGAGTAACTCTCGTCTCTGAAAGAGTTACTCCCAGGCATAAGAGTAACTCAGATAAAAGCTGTCTCGCCCCTCGAGTTTTTCTGAGAAAACGTGAAAAATAAAGAGCAGATCTGAGTTACTCTCGTGTCTCTGAACATCCATCCTTAAACCTTTCCTTCACCGCGAATATAAATATAAATGTTACTGGGTCTCACCGCTCATATATTTTTCTTGTTCTCAAGGTAATCGAAGATGTGAATCATCTGGAAATTTCGGAGTAATATTGAGTAAATTAGAGTTACTCCCAAGCATAAGAGTAACTCAGATAAAAGCTGTCTCGCCCCTCGCATTATGGCGCGTGTAAAGCTGGATAGGTTGGCCGATTTGAAAAATTACGCGAGATTTTTTCGCGAAGCGTGAAGATATTTGAAATAATATCTGGCATCCCTGAATTTCATATAAAAAGCAGAAACGTCATCGCTTCGGCCTCGACGTTGCGATACCATTAAACATCGATACTTAGGATCGATACCTGTATCGAGAGTAAGTACTGATATTCCGAGGCTAACGTATCGATACCTAAATGTATCGTTGTGCGATACCAGTTCATTCAAAACATAAGTCAATTCTTTTTATTATTCATTCCTCAAGATAAAACGTTTGATTCAATTAAACCTTTTATATAGACCATTTTACGATTCGTTTCTGAACTCTATCTATGAATGAAATTTTGACAGAAAGCTAGGAACCGCTGACATAACGCACGTAAAAGCAACATCAACATCAGAATACGTGACACCTGGCAGTTCGTAAAATGGTCTATAAATTTATTGAATCTAGAAACACTAGCTTCTGCAGGAACTTAGTCGAAAGTCGATTACGCTTTTCCTTAATAATTGATCCTGTTTTCGAAAAGAGCCGCTTGCATGGCTCTGTAGATTTTACCTTCGGATCTGCATGACCGTAGAAAAGGATCGTTCCTGTAGGTTAATCTACAGAAATTTCTGTTAAATTGGCATTGCCGATGAGATGGCATGCATGCATACGATGCATCAAAATGGCACAGGAAACAGCAAGTTTTCTGCTTCGTTCGTTCTTCTTTACAGGGTTGTTTTGAGTCTTTTCGATACTGAGAGGTGTGTATCGATATTGATGAAGTATCGCTGGTAAAACATCGATACCAAATATCCGAGTATCGGAAGTAGAAGGATCGATTCTGTATTAGTATCGGTGGTATCACAACCAGGGATGCCACATGTACAGATTAATCTGTATTTTACAGATTTTTGGCCGAAGTAACGGTACAGAATCTGCATATACAGATATACAGATTTTTGTCGAAATGTACAGATTTACAGATTTTTCGAAATTGACATTAATTTTTAAAAACAATCCAAATTTTATTTCATTAAATATTAAGCAAATTGAACATATTTTCAACTCCTCACACATTTTAAGCTAAAAATTTCGTTCATGTACCACAAAAACCTAAAAAAAAAAAACAAAGTTCTTTATGTTTAAACAATACAGATTTTTTTTACAGATATTTTTGTTCCAGATACAGATGCTCAGGGAAAACACAGATTTAAATGTGGCAACCCTGATCACAACGTCCTTAGTAGAGACCTTTTTACGTACGAATGTATTTGTGCACCTAGTTGAGGAAAGTATTTACAAATCGCCTTTTTGTTTGCTATGCTATGTTTTTGGTAGCTGGACAAATATTCAGTTGAATACTTATTATAAGTTCTAAACTCGTTTCTGAATGAATTTTTCATTCGTGATCATGAATCGGGGGAAGCTGCTGAACATTATCGACCAAAAATGGTAAAAAGTGATAAAAAGTCGGAGCAACGAGATGCGATGATTTACAGTTTGGAGGAAACAAAAGCAACTTTACATGGGTTTACACGTTCATTAGTGTGCGTAGGTGAAAAGTCACTTATCTCTAGTGATGGGAAATATCGCCCAAAACGTACATCGATAACAATCGATAATTCCGGGGGTTTTATCGATATTATCGATAAGTATCGATAATTTGACAGCTAACGTTTGCGGTGAAAAAAATATTTCAGATGATGAAAAAAAAACTATTTCAGATTGTGATGAAAAAAAAACTATGACAGATAAATAAGTTGGATGAATTTCCCATGCAAGATTATCATGTTAGCTTCCTCGCAAAAAAATATTACGTCCTTGCGTGCGGCCTTCCGGCAGTTAACCGTAACATTTGCCATGGCGGACGAAAACATGCGTGTAGCCATGTTTTTAAGCTCTTTCTTCGTTTTTTTTTATTAATTCCTCCTCCGTTTTCGCGACAAAATTGTTGGAATAGATCTTGCGCTTCAAGTCCCAGAAATTCTCGATGGGAAGCAGGTGGGGGACATTGGGCGGATTCGTCGACTTCGGTACCACATCGATATTCAGCCGCTCCATCTCCTCGTACGATCGCTTCGAGTAGTTGGCCGACGTCAAATCTGGCCAGAACACCGCGTCTTCGCGCTTATGGTATTTCGTGATGAACGACGCAACGTCTGTCAGGCACTTCGTACTATAAATTTCCCCGTTCACGGCCAGCCCGGAGCGAAAGAAGAGTAACTTTGACATCCCTTTCTCGCTGATTGTCAGCCACAGCCGCACCTTCTTGGGGAACTTGGTCTGTGAAATAAACTTTACCTCGGTGCTCACTTCCTTCGTGGGGGAGGTAAAATACGGAGAACCCTGCTAGTCGTTGCCATCCAGGGTGAGACAGGTCTAGTCGTCCATCACTACTGCCACGTCGCGATTCACCGGGAAAATCGACTTGACCATCTTATTCAACCGCTGTCGCTGCGTCATTGCCTGCAGCTCCGAGATCAGTGGTCGGGATTGCAGCTTCTTGTATGCATGTCCATGTTCTCCAGATACTTTTTCACTGTTTTAGAGCATGCATCAACCTCTCGGCCAAGTGCACGCAGCGATTTAGCCACTTTTCCCTCGGTCTTCCTCTTCAGCATCCTTTTGGTTATCAGCAAGCTTCTTGTCACTCAGGGTCGTTGGCCGACCAGAACCGGGTTTTCTTTCGATGCTCTGATCATTGTCCAATAGTGTCAAAATGTTGTAGATGCCAGAACCGGCATACCCGGTGTCCACAAAGTGCCGCACGATGTCTGTTTTTGACGCCATTTTGAAACCCATGAAATCGGAAATTTTTGTCCATTTTTTTACCGCAAACGTTATTGCGGTTATAGTAACGGCCCAAACAGATTGGATACGTTTGCGTTGCGTTGGCGTCAATTTGACAGTAAATGTATGGGCTAACTGTCAAATTGCCGCACACGCAGCCGCAGTGGCGTAGCGTAACCGGGTGACACCCGGGGCGGAAAATTTGGCACCCCCCATTTCCCATGGGTGTCACCCCCGCCAGGTTGCAGTGAAATCATTTTGTTACCCAAAATTGTGAGAGATATCACGTTCGTTTTCGATTTAACTAAATCTACCGATTTTTGAAAAAATGGTTGCGATTATTTTCTTAAAAGTAAAGTTAAAGTAAAGTAAAAATTAATTTTCGGGGTTTCACAGTGACCTCCACCTAATCGATAGTTAATCTCACGGATATCACCCTTTTGAAGGTGACACGTATGAAAATTTTCCTCATGGGTGTCACCCCCTGAAGAGTGACACCCGGGGCGGACCGCCCCCGCCGCCCCCACCACGCTACGCCAGTGCGCAGCCGCAACGTATCCATTGTGTTAAGGCCTTGAATGACAAATCTTACGATACTGCGAATGATAATTCAAACTACCGGACGAGTTAAACAGTTTGTTTTGGAAAGTCTTTGAGTTTTACGCCGGGAGTGCTTTCTACGGAGTAGTTTCAAGCCGAAGTTCATTTTGAAGGTTGTGTAATAAGGGAAATAATTGAAGCAGGCAAAATTCTGTCAATTTTTAAATGGCCAAAACTTCACGAAAAATGAATCAATTCAGACAAAACAGGTTTCATTTTACTGGAAAACTGTCCTAGATTCCTAGTATAACTTGAGAACTGGACGTGACCAAGGGTCACTGGAAATGTTTCAGATTTCCGGAGTGTGTGCTAAAGTGTACATTTTTGCAACGCGTAGAACTTTTTCTGACATTCTGTTTCTCATAGGTTTATATGTTGTCAATACATCGAAATTTATTTCAGGTTCATTGGTAGCCAAAGATTGAAAATTCGCCAAGGAATCATCGAGGTATGAATTTATTAAGTATGGGTGCTGATTTTGGCGGTTTTTTCCCTGTTGGGTACTAATTTTCTTTGAGCTTGCAGCACTCTAGCAGAATTCAATCGAACATTGTGGGTGTGTAGGTCTTATTAAACCAAGCAACTTTGCAAACTTGCGTTTGAAAATTTATCTGGATTAACATTTAAAAAGGTCAGATTGAAAGTTGAGACCATGATAATTGTTAGTCAAAACTTCGATCATCATGTGACAAATTTCAGGAACTCATTACTGAAAATTGCACTCTTCAGGATGGGGTAAGTTCATCAAAGCAGTCCCAAATGTTTGCATGCTTTGGTTGGAAAAAAAATTCAAAAATAAATGGTAACATGTGTACCGTTTTTTGAACCCGTTTGTCCCGTTTTTAACCCGAGAAAATCTGGTCAGCCTACTTCAAAAATATAAAAAAATGAGTTTAAGATCCTGCTCTGAAAAAATATAATTTAAAAAAAAAAAATTATTTTAGAAAATATCGGTGATCTCAGATTTTTTTTAAATGAAATATTTTAGATAGACAATTTAGTTGCCTAAAACGTTCTATGTGTTGCAAAAATGTACACTTTGACACAAACTCTTGAAATCCGAAACATTTTCGGTGTAGGTTGGTCACACCAAGTTCCCAAGTAATACTAATATAATACTGTTTTCTAGTGAAATGAAACCGGTTATCAAAATTGATTCATTTTTCGTAAAGTTCTGGTCATTTAAAATTCGAGAAAATTTTATTTATCTCAATTTTTTGTCTACCCCAGGATATTTTTTGGCGCAACAATTTCGTTGATTTGGATTTTTAGTGGAACTAAAAATTGTTTGTTGGGTAACAGATACTTCAAACTTAAACAGTTCCAAGTTAAACTAAACAATTACCAGAGAATTACCAATAGACTGCCGCTATGCATGTCTATCATATTATAAGAGTTGGCAAGCCAAAGAAAATGCATTTTATTACAATTTCGTGTCATTGCTTTTTATGAGATGGTGCGAAAAGTTTGGATATTTTTCTAAAGTTCTCCAGTACTGAGTTGTCGAATTTATCTGTTCATAGGAAACTAAAAACTATAAATACCTTTTTAGTTACCATTATTTCTCAGAAACTCAGTGACATCCGGGGCGAACCTTCACACTACCCCCAACAATGCTAAATCTTGTCGAATAGCAACAAATACCCAGCGGCAAAAGCAACTCCTGGGGAAGGGTAGGTGAGGTCTCCTTCTTTTGGGTCTCCTCCAGTAACCAGCCGCACTGACTTGTGCTCACCCTTATAATATCGATAATTATCGTTAACGTCAAAAAGTTAACGATAATATCGATGTCAAGCACTTATCGATATTATCGATAAGTATCGATAAGTTTCCCATCACTAGTCCTTAGGCCTCATTCGTTTTTCAATTTTTCCTGGTACGGACGTGGATTGTCCTTTTTCTGGTACAGGCAGTACAAGATTCTGTAAAATAAGGAGTGCAAAATGGTAGCCATCTGTACTGAAGCTAAATTGCCCTGCGAATTTTCTTGTGATGCCGTGAGTTAACGACCGCAAGAAAATTCCGCAGAGGCAATATCACGTTTCGAAAACATTTTGCTGTAAGATAAGACGATGTGTAAAGTTGACGGTAGCAGAAAATTAGCAGGTAAGTGTGCAAAATGTCGCAGTAAAATTGTCGGTTTATACTTAGTTTCGGTTTTTAATTATACAATTGCATGCCTTAAGCGTTGATAAACATTGAGATAACATTTTACTTGCCCGTAATTTGTAAGAATATTAACTTTGATTGACGTTACTAGTGTAGTTTCTACTGCGTAGAAAGTGGTAAGACGCCATTACGATTTTTTAATTAGACCGGCTGGTTTGTTAATCGATATCGAACTAGTAGATCATATAATATAAAGCAATGCTCTATTCATTTTCGGTTAGGAGTAATCTTTGTAGTAACGCTAAGTAGATTGCTAATAATTGAAATGCAGACTAAAGGCAAATAATCAGTACCAACTATTTTGTATAGCAGCTCCGATTGAGTCATACTTATTTGATTTCACTCAAACCAAAAGCAATGTTTCGTATCGCGATGAGTCCAAATTAATTTTCTTGTGACTTTTCCATTACAGATCGGACCGATGGTTAATTTGCTGGAAATGGACCGAACAGACTAAAAATAACGCTTCATTTTAAATTGTATTGTTTATTGTAACACAATGGTTAGCCTTATATAACAAAAGTTTGCATGATAATAAACTATAGTTGCAAAACAGCCATTTTCATTACGATTGAAAGAAAGCACGATTTGTTAGCCTATTTGGATGTATGTCATCTTGTTCAAAAAACAAAAAAAAACTAAACAGGTTTCCTGCACCTCTTCCTGGAACCACTTATCACTATGCACTGTGTCCCGAACTCGTTCACTCACGCACATTCTGCCGTTACATTTTTGTGCTGTGGTGCAGGATGGTCTCTACGAACCAAACTGCTGTTCACTGCCATCGATTTCCGCGAAATCGTACGCACCGTGGCCGTCAAATTGCAGATAGTAGTCATGATGCTTCCACAGGGACTTACGATGCGAAACGGTGAACAGAGTAATGCCCACTTTGCGGCAATATTCGTACATGCTTCCTTCAACATCTACAGAGACCGCCGATGTGCATTCGTCCAGGATTGCAAACTGTGGATTATGATAGAACAATCTGGCCATGGCGATGCGTTGCTTTTCGCCTCCTGACAACACATCAATCCAGTCTTCAATGGCGTCCAAACCCTTCTCTCTCACCTGGAGGTAGGTAAGCTGCACCAATTCCAGGTAGGCTAAGAGGTCAGCGTCTGTTTTGCCGCGTCGTTTCATTTCTTGGTGAGTATGGGGGTAGATAATCTGAAATTGATTGTAACCATGATTGAGAATGAATTAGGTAATGTATTGTTAAAATGCGTTTACCTGATCTCTCAATGTGCCAAGGGTCATGTATGGTCTTTGGGGAATGTAAAACAGTTTTCCAGCTGGTGGTTTCGTAACTTTACCACCCCAAGTTGGCCACAGCTCACCCAGAATACGGAACAGACTGCTCTTGCCGCAACCGTTAGGACCGCACACGAGCACGTTCATACCCGAACGGACTTCAAAGTTCAAATCTTTCACCAGCACATCACCGTTGGGGGTTACCAGAGGTACGCGTTCAAATTTGATTATGTTATCCTGGAACTTCAGTAAACCCTTGCCGGGGCCAATGTCAGCATCTGCCACTGCGGAATTGCTTACCATTGTCCGTTCGTAACGACCAGAATTAAGCTCTTTGAGAACGACTGTCAACTCTGTCATGCGAGTTGTGAAACCGGCCAAGCGGGACATTTCGCGCCCAGCTAAAACTAATCGTCCGATGGCTTCGGCAAGTTTCACCAGCATACGGCCGAATGTATAATATCTCTAGAATTATACACAATTTTATTTAAAGATATATTGTGGAGCATAATCGACATGGACGGCTTACACTTAATCGTTCGCTTGCCTGGGCACCGGTTAGCAGCGGGTGGTTCGGCTCGAAGAATGGTAGCGACACAGCCCAAAAGCCAACCACCGTGGCGATGTCTACAAAATACAAAAGGAAAATTATTACGACACCACTCGAAAGATCGCTTCCACTGATAAAAAGGCTTACATTTGGCAACCATATTGTCAATTATACCCATGCCAACGCGGAATTCCAAAAACTTTCTCAAATGTGCTACCAACTTGTTGAAACTGGCCAAAATGGTGAGTTTTTCCCGATTGTTTCCCTTGTAGAATGCGATCTGAAATTGGAATAACAAAAAAGCGGTTAATTGAGTGGTTAATCAAAACTAAATTTATCAATGTAACTTGCTATTTTATGCGAGCGTATATGTTCGTATGAATATTTTTTTATGTAAAAGGTGATTCCTAACTGAAGTGAACTACGATAGACTTTGGCAACAATTCTTAAAGTAAATGGGGAAAATGGAAACTTTCAACGATGTTTCCTACATTTAGAGTTTATGGAGGTGAAACACTTATGCTATCATTGTTAATAGTTTAAAAAGTTTCTAAATAATTAACAAGTCGTAAGCTCAGTCATAAAATGTAAAAAAACTGAGAGCTAGCAGTTGAAAATTCAAGAAATGTCAACTTGCTTCAATTGGAGGTACCCAGCCACTTATCATAAGTCGATATCATAAGCGTGCATTCAATTTAAAATTGCAAAAATTGAAAAACAATAAGTCTGATACTCTGAGTAATGTTTCCCCCCGCATAAAAAAGTACAATTCACGAACCTTGCATTGTGCATTGAATTTCGTATATAAGTTTGCTATGAAATATTCGCAGTAAACTCGAAAAGCAAATCTGGAAAAGCTAAGAATAACATTCATGATGAAGTGAACATGCACGAAAAGGTCGGAAATCCACAAAACGAAAATTGAAATTTAGATGGAAATAAAAAATGCCATGACGGTAACAAAATTGGTACTTAAAGGGAACTAATAATAAAAAAGCTACCTTTTAATGCCACAAAAAATCTAAAAAAATACCAACTGATATATAATTTAGGTATATATTTTCCAGTGCGAACTTCGTTTTGAACTTCAAAAAACTTAATTCCTGGGACAATTAAATTAATATGCAGTTCTACTTCATTAGAGGCAGTTCTACTTCAAACACACGACCATTTAGAGATGATATTCCCAACGATTTTGGAAATCAAAACATACGCAGAAATAATCGATTTTACTCGATGTTCCCTAGCTTGATTAACATACTTTTGTCATTACCACTTACCTCTTCTGAATTGGTGATCAGCCTGCTGTTAACGTATCGGAACTCTCCTTCCAGTTTCTGCTCCATAACCGTCAACCGACCTAAAAAAAAGCAAAATATTATTTCGTCAGTGGCTGTGCTTACTACACAGTGTGCATTGGGTAAAACCTGTTGGTTTGCGTAAATTGGTCAGGAACACTCCAGAGAAGAACAGATAAAGCAGCAAGATGCCCGGTGTGGTGCCGCCCAGGTTGGTTGTCAGCCTATACACGTATATCACGATATCCAGCAGCGGTTTGCAGATGTTGGAGTAGAGATCAGTCACACTTTCGCAAAACTTGTCGATATCGGTCGTCAGCAGCTGATCCGCGTTAGCTATTCGGTTGTCCAGGTTGGACATTTTGTAGTAGGTGAACCCTCTGGAGGAAAAAAAAAAACAACAGTTATTATGAATCGAATCTAACACTTACTCTGCGGCCTACTTCAGGTACTCTGCGTATAAATATTGTGATAGATTCGTTCTAAATCTAAGTTTCAGTTCACCTATGCTCCATTTGAGTACGTTGTTTACTACCGCAATCTGAAACGATAGAGAAAGATATGAATTTGACGGTTGCTACTATTATAAGAACCATTGCAAGCTTACCGCTGGCAGGGCCGATAAATACTTGACCAACGCAGACCTGAACCGTGCTTTATTCATTGTGATTATGGTGCTCTCGATGGCGGTTGCATTCTGGATCATCCAAATATCGCTGATTGACCGTGCGATCAGTGCAGCTGCGATTACCAGCAGCAGTCCATTTTCGGCACTCCATGTTTTAGGGATAATAATCTCTGGAAGTAGATTAAAACAATTTCATATGATGAGTGATTATGATGATCATTTATTAAGTGACAGAAGTGTAGAAATATTAAACATATTGGATATTTGAAATTTTTTTCCGCACATTTCATGCACCGTTACCATAAAGCCGTGATACAGTCAGGCAGAAACTTTGATATTGACCTTGATTAATTGCTAGTATTTTAAAACGAGTTTTGGCTGCCTGTCTAGTGGCTGACACAGTGCCATATGCAGGGGGCTTCGATAGGCACACCGTTATGCTGATTTGCTTGATGTCGTGAAATCAAACACACAAACGAATATGTTGCAAAGCGGTTGCTGACCTCAGGGGCCATGCTAGATCTATTATTAGTTAACTTTTGCTTAAGAAATTTGTATGGTTCAAGTCCACCTGTTTGCTTTGCTTAAACATAGGTGCCACCTGTTTACTTAATGTGACTCTGCACATTGAAACCAGTAAATCAGCAGATCAGTTTTACAATAGCTCTTGTATTGGTACAGGTTGACTGAAAACCTATTATATCACAGTCGAGTTCCAAAATTTACTGGCAAAAAATGCAGTTTTTCCTTTCACTTTCGGCATCAGTTCGTTTTGTATCGCTTCATACCATAGCAAACAGATATTATGGGTCAAAAAGTGAAATCACTTTATTTAGGTAAAATTTTCTACGATTGTCATTATTTTTAGTAGCCATGGAATGAATTTTTCTCGATTTTTTTAGCTCAGCCGATTGGTTTAACGAACTGCAGGCACGTCTTCGACGGACCTAATGCGCGTAACGCGTGTTCTGTCAGCATGACTTGCAGCTCTCGGCAAAAGCTTGTTTGATTGAATTTCAACTCTTATCGAAGTTTACGGTCCGCAGCGTCGCTCGCTACGCGCGTTGGTGAACCGATGGTAGCCTTTGAAGTCACAGGCAGGCAGTTAGGTCTGTAGTATGACCTAAGATTTGGCTAATTTATTTTTACCCGCAGTAACGGCATCAATGCCCCCGAGTAACTAGAATTGAAACGATAGAAATGTAAACAGTTGCTGATTTTAATCTAGTAGCATTAAGAATTAAGAATCTCATAATGCATGTCTTACATTTTTCAACTACATTTCTTCCTACAGCTGCTAACAAAAAAAGGTGATTCCAACTGTACTGTAGAAACGATGACTTAATTCAGGTTGTGAACCGATGTTTCTTGGTACTAACGAAAATGCTAAGCAAATATTGAAAGAAACATTAGCGTCAATAATGCAGGTAGAGTACTAACGAAACCTTGGCGCATAGTAACTTGCTTAGCGAAAAAACTGTTCAAAGATTTAAGAACAGATCTAATATTAAACCTCGCATCTACCAGGATGCAGTTTTTTGGGAGAAATATTTGAAGAACATTGTACCATATTTCGAGTTTAATTGAAAATCGTACGGTTTTATCGTACGTAAGTTATATAGAAGTGATTATGACAACCATGATTAGATAAGTCGCGACACGTGTACTATAGTCACAGTAATTACTAGTCTGCCGGACTGGATTTGGGAAACCAGTTTAAACCGTCAAAACGGGAATTTTGTGTCGATTTTGTGCCGAATTTAGCAGTTAAAGAATTGTGAGTTGTGACCGCCTAGAAATGAGATATACATTGAATAAGCCATAATTATTACGACGGCGTTAATCTAAGCTATTGTCCGTGTTCTTTTCATTCATTTCAAGAGTTTTAAGCTGTCATTCAGTTGTAGCGTAGGTTGTCTTATTTATCAGCTTCTTAGTTGGTCTGTTGTTGAATAATGAATTGATTTAAGTCATTTCATGAAAATGCTAGCGTGGACATAGAAATGCATTCATAAACAACTTCTAAGATACAGCAGATATGGGGATGCATTATTGTTGCTTTAATAGAGAGCCCTTAGAGTCACTCAATCAGGAATAAAAAAATAGTTCTGAGATAGAAAAAATGGTGTCAATGTCTTCCAAGAAAATAGTTCATAGTCACATAAAACATCTAGTATCTTAACAATACATGGTTAGGAACTACCCAAACGCAAAACATCTCTACTTCATGGACAATTCTTGACCCAAGCTGCATTATATTTGCACGCGTTTGCTGCATGTGCTCCGCCTGTATCTGGGTATTAGTGAGTTATCTGAGTGACAGTTGCGCCCAAGTTTGTTATCTGCGCGGCTATCGGTTAGGAAGTTCGATAACACTTTGCGCAATCATTTCGTTGTTCGGTTAGTAATAGCAAAGTCTGGTTGTGACTAGATCTTTGAACCTTGTACGGTAGATACGATTTAGAATGACATTCGCATTTTTGTTACAGCTGAAGACATAGTCCACGCTTGATCATATGTTGATAACACTCTAGGTCATGGGTTCTCACTTTCATTCATGCCACTTTAGTAGTAGGTTTCTGTAATAAATATAGGTAGGGTGTGGGACTAGTTCGTCAGGGGTTTTCTTCGTCTCAATTTTTGCTTCATCCTAATGAGAAATATATAACGAAGAAAACCCCTGCCGAAGTAGTCCCACACTGTATATAAACTAAAAAGGTTTGAGAAATAAAATTACTTTTTGTGATGAATTTAGACGGTTTTATAGACCAAATGATCTTGAAAGCCAAAAGTGACTCATAATTGTTTCTTTTGATATGCAAGTAATAATCAAAACCCCTCTAATCAATCATCCCCTGAAATTCTAAACCTTTCGATGCAGCAAGCTCGGTTTTCTTCATAGCATAGCATAGCATAGCATAGCATAGCATATTTGATCGCCCGTGTGTTGCCCGCGATTGACCAGAATCAGCTGAAATTGCACAAAGAACCGTCAAAATGGTGCCTAGGAGTAGCAAGCCATTTTCAGTGTACAATTCCTGGTGATTTTTCTTTTCACTGGTCAATAACGTAGCTGGCCACGCCCAATGCAGATCAATAGAGGAAGGGATATCGGGAGTGTTAGTTTAATACTTGTTGCTACTAGAGACCGAGGAATCCTCTGCATCATCCACAAGTATCAAAGGAAGGAATCGGTGTTAGTGGAAAGGAATTGATCTGGATCCATCGAGGTTGATGGTGCGATCTTTTCTACACAAATTCGCGCCCGATATGGATATTTCTCGGTCTCTGCGCAACCGGCCATCAGAAGACGATATGAATAGAACCGCATCACGATCGCTGTATCGGCATATAGGAGAATCGAAGTTTCTACCAATCGTTATTATCAGCAACCAATCGTTAACAGTCTGTATCACACCAAACTTCGCGTTTCATCCTGTGAATTATTAAAATTTACCTCGAAACGAATGAATTTCGTAAAACGCACCGCACGCCGAATTCAAACTACTACTGCTCAAAGAACCGATAGAGCGAGTAAAAAAACCCACAGGGCACACTCGAGCATTATACGATTTAATGGTCATTGAACTCCGAAACCGCTGTATTAAGATAGTTACACTGAGCGCTGTCAAAATAACGTGCGCGAAACTGAGCTGACCTCCCCGAAGCAAACTATAGCGTGCCCACTACACTCCGGAAACCCTTAGATAAACAAATCTCACCCGGGACGATGATGCGTTTCACCGGGGCATTATGCACAACCGCTCCATTTTCTCCTACCGACGCATACGCGACACGACGTTTCGCACCAAAGCCACCTACTGAGTATAAAAACTGACAAAGCTCCATGCATTCATAGCCCAAAAACTTAAAAAATGCAAAAAAGCATATTAAACAAAACAGAGTTCCAAATTTATTATTAAAATGCCAAAATAATTGCAATCAAAGTTCAGTTGTCGTGAACTATTTTCACGCTCAAAATGATTTCAACATAATTAAATAAAAGTTACTTATGTATATCAACATTTGTCCAAAAGCTAGGGAAATCATAAAACAAGAACATAGACCTGAATAAAATGTCACTGCCCTGCCAGGACTCACAATTGTAGACGATGCATCAATCGCATGCCGCATTGTCATGCTCGAATGATAAATTTTGAAACTATATTGTAAAACTGCCAATTTTGACCTGTGAGAGTGCATCGCACAATCTGGTTTGTGAATATAAAAAAAAAACTCTACCCGCAACCGAAAAGCTACCACACTTTGTGCACCTAACAGATGACACATTTACACTTCTGACAAAGTCCAAAACCCGCTGAAAACCACTACACACAGAGCCTATGCATTCTTAAAATGTTTGATACAAAAACTTATACTCATCTGTTTTATTTTGGTTATGCCTATGCCAGCGAAACAAACGCCGACAAGCACAGCGCAACACTACTCTCTTCGCTCTCTCTCTCCAGATATTATCGTTCTCTTCGCTCACACCGCCATGCATTCCATTTTGCAGCAAGCTCGGTTTTCTTCAGAATGTAAAAATCGATTATGTTTCCTGTGTTCAAGAAGGGTAAAAAGCACTTATGTAGTTGAAAATTAACGAGGGATAACGTCGCTCCAAAGTTCTCGAGCTAGTATTTAACGACTATATAATGTTTAATTGTCGCAGATACATTTCTAAACAGCAACATGGATTTATGCCTGGCACTGGCAGATCAGTTGACACAAATCTCATGGAGTTTACCTTTCTGTGTTTCGATGGAATTTCCAGAGGGAACCAAGTCGATGCGATTTATACAGATTTGAAAGCCGCTTTTGATCGTATCAACCACGACATAGCACTCGAAAAGTTTAAGCAACTTGGATTTTCTACTCTACCTGAAACAGAGAACAAGCCAAAATTGTCGAATCTCTTTCTCAGGAGTTCACCAACTACTCCGGCGTGCCTCAAGCCAGTAATCTCGGGCCCATTCTGTTTATTTTAATCTTTAACGATGCCACGAACCTATTCACTGGAAGTTGCAAGCTTGTGTATGCTGATGACTTCAGAATGTATTGGTGTATTGTCAATCGAATAACCCTTAGCGTCGAAAAGTATGTAACCATCTCGTTTCATCATAAAGCCTACTACTATAACTACACGATCGCTGGACACTCGTGTTGAAACCGTAAAAGATCTTGGTATTTATCTAGCTTCAAATCTATCCTTTCGACAGCATCAGCAATTTGGGATTGACTAAGCTAACCGACAGAAGTTCGATGACCCGCTATGCCTTCGATCACTCTATTTTGCGTTTGTACGGTCTCCTTTGGAGTCTTCCACCGTTATTTGGTCACCGTATCCCGCAACTTGGATACGAAGAATTGAAAGCATTCAACGGAAGTTCGTTTGGTACGCCCTCAGGAATCTAAGGTGGCTCACTCCGTTCGATCTGCCTCCATATGCAGCTCGTTGTAAATTGCCAAACTGCTTTCGACTGAGACTGATTGCAGTTCATTTTCGGAACAGCCTAACGCCAGTGCCCAATTCAGGCGTCTGAGATCCAGAGCCGATTTTCTCCGTCGCCTATTAGTAAGAACGGATTATCTCCTAAACTCACCGCTGCACCATCTATTTGTATTTGGAGAGAGAGCGATAAATTGATCCGGCGGAAGCTGCTTCAAGAGACGATTTGACAACAGGTGTTCATCGAAAGTGCTGCTTAGAACTAAGAATTTGCGTAATCAGGTCCCGCAGCTGGCAAACCCGTACAAAACTAGCACTCTATAAAACGCTGATTCTCTCGTTGGTCATCTATGGCCAAGAAGCATGGACACCATGTTTGGTTTCGCTCTATGAATGCTCATTAGGTTATATTTTGTCAAGGAGGCGGAATTCGAACAAGTCATAAATGAAGCACTTGTAGAGACACTCTATCTTTACAATTTGTCTAAACATTGTATTGTTGAAATTGCTCTAGTTCCACAGCCAGAATTGTTTTATTTTCGTAGGTACCAAAAGAGCAGCTTTTCCGGTTTTACAAGCTTGGCCTGACTTTTACGCTGTACTTATGGAAATTTTAACAATACGAAATTTGGACAAATTGGACATGAATGAACACTGAAAGAAGATGAATAATCTTGCGGTCAATCCTTGGTAACAGACTCATGAACCATAAAGTGTATCAGGCATACAAATCGGCGGATATAGTCAAGCGGATAAAACACGGCAGTTTTGAAGTAGAATACTTCTCTCAGGAAGTTCGGCTACATAGGGATGTAAAATGAAAATCTAAAACCGAAAAAAGTTAAAAATATGTCCAATTTCAAATGCTAATAAATCGGTTAGTATTCGATGGATTTCCTTCGTTCTTGCAGCAGTAGATTGGAAAATCTTCTAAGATTCATCCCAAATGAAGATGATTGTAATTTTATTATTCAAGCCGCTTATAATAGTTCTAGACAGCGACAACAGCAGTCATTCCTTAGCAGTGCAGTGGATACCAGCGATAGCGGATAGCGGCGGAGCAATGGATGGCGCACTAGTTGATGCAGGGACAGCGGATACCAATGGCAGCGTATAACGGCCACAACTGTGGCATGGCTACGATTAGCGTAGCAGTTGCAGCGGGTATATCTGACCATGAAGCATTTATGCAATAATTGAATGAAAATTGCAATTGCAGCAATCGACCTTTTTCAAGGCTACTAAATGTTTTTGGAAAAGCATAATGAATGGTTATTAATAAACCGCAACTGAGGTTTTATGCTGCTGCAAATACACAGCAGTGTGATGTTTATTACGATTTGTTGATACTGTGCTTAACAAGCGGTATATACGAAACCAATCCGATTTCAAAATGACTGACACGCAAACAGCCGGGTTATCTTCCTTGTAAAAGTATTCTACTTCAACCTTGCGGTCGTGGCTTTGCACACAAACCTCCTGTGATTTTTTTTTCTCTCTGTATGCCTGAAGGGCACTGGGTACTGAAATGCCACTGCGACATTCTTGCTGATTGTCTTTTGTGGCGGGCCCCGATTGCTGTGCACAGGTTACGGATTGCTCGTACTCATTGATGGAGTAGAACTGTTTTGCTGTGAACCTGTACCCCAATTAGGTACAACATAGTTGATGAAACTAATTACCTGTTTGGGATTAGAGCTATACACTTGGTATGGAGTTAAAAGGTAGCTTCCTAAGAAGTTGTACCTAGAGGAAGCAAGAGCAAAGCAAATGCTCTGAACTCTCTGGCTCAGATTTGCAGAATCGGCAGGTGTCGTTCAACACTACACCGATTTTCTTTAAATGATAAAAAGCGAAACAGTGTCCGGTAAGGAGTCCCGTGATTATCCGTAGGTCACTACGATTCAGACTAAGTAGCTTTCTGGCGGTTCCAGGGTTCGAATAGATAAACTGTTTAGCTTGTCTACAACCCTGTGCCTGTTGCCATTGGGATACTATTTCTAGCCTTTCCCAAGTTAGTAGTTCGCCTTTAATAGCGGAAATGGACGTACCCAGAAACGGCTCAGGGCCAATAAACCGCTGAGATGATCCCTGTCTTGCTAGGTAGTCAGCGTGTTCATTACCCTCGACTCCGCAGTGTCCGGGCACCCAAAACAGAAAAACTGAATTCTGTCGGGAAAGTTCCCGTAGAGTTTCAATGCATTCCCAAACAAGTTTGGAAGCGCATTTGACGGACTTAAGTGCTAGTAGTTCTGCTTGACTGTCCGAGAATATACCGATTTTCGCATGTCTTTAGTTGCGTTGCAGACATTTTTTTGCGCAGATATATATGGCATATACCTCTGCTTGAAAAACGTATAAAAACTGACGATGCCTGGTGGAAGATTAGGCCCTCCATTGTTCCACATAGAGCGGTTTGTTTCAATCACCCTATATGGAATATCCATGTTGGTCCTAACGTCCATCCAGTCGGAGACTGTGGTTAATAGCGGAGTTAGTTTGAACTCTCTAAGTATGCGAAGGTGGCCGATTTGGTCCCCTTCAAGTATAGTTTTCCTCCTTTGCAACCTTAGAGCGCCAAGCTCTGCTTCCTTTTTCATATGAAGATGTAGAGGTAGTAGGCAAAGAATAGCTTCCATGGCTGCAGTTGGAGTTGTTCGCATAGCGCCGGTAACCGAAAGACATGCAAGTCTTTGAACTTTTTTGAGTTTGGCTTGCGCAGTCACTTCGTTCTCTTTAGGCCACCACACTAGGGCAGCATAGGTGATTCTTGGTCGGGCAATGGTCTTGTAAGACCAGAGTGCCAAGTCTGGTTTCATTTACTAGGTCTTACCGAACAGAGTTCTGCAGGCCCAGATTGCTGAGATCGCTTTCTTAGCGGCATGATCCAGTTGTGCAGACCAGTTCAGTTTCTTGTCCAGAATAATTCCGAGGTGTTTGACTTAATTGCTGAAGCCCAGTCTAACTCCATTCAGTATTGGAGGAGTGATGGAGATCTTCCTTCGTCTGCCGAATGGAATTAGGACTGTTTTTAAGAGGTTTATGTTCAGACCCTCCTGTAAAAACCATGACATGGTGGTATTCAATTCAGAGCCGATTGCATTCGGCTCGACAGAGTTGCGTCATCTTTACCTCTGACGATGAGGACGATGTCATCGGCGTATCCAATGACCTCGTAACCAAGCTGTGAAAGCTTGTTGAGAAGTGCGTCGACAACTAGTGACCATAACAAGGGCGAGAGAACTCCTCCTTGCGGGCATCCCTTGATCACTGACATTGTTACAGACGAATCTCCCAAGGTTGCTGTGATCACTCTGCTAGAGAGCATTGCGTGTATCCAGCTCTTTGAAGTGTGGTCGATTCCCTTATTGGAGAGAGCTGTATTAATTGATGCAAAGGACGTGTTATCGAAGGCCCCTTCAATGTCAAGAAAGGCACATAGCGCCGTCTCCTGATAACTCAGGGACTTTTCAATCAACGTCACTAAGCTGTGAAGAGCAGTTTCTGTTGACTTGCCGCTTTGATAGGCATGTTGGTTCCTATTCAGCGGGGAGTCTTTAAGAAACTCATCACGGATATACTTATCCATTATTTTCTCCATCAACTTGAGAAGTGATGAAGTCAGACTTATGGGTCTGAAAGTTTTAAATAGGGATTTGTCCTTTCTTCCAACTTTGGGGATAAACACTACCTTCAGCCAGTTATCCGGAATATGGCCCAGGCTAAAGCTGGCTCTGAAGAGGTTGATGAGTTCGGACATGATAACTGCGGCCGATTTTTGTAGAAAGATGGGCAGGTTACGGCAGAGGTATTCAGTTTTTTTATTCAGTTTCTGTGGTCGATTTTTGCTCCTGTGTATCATTCTGGTCCTGGATATAATCATATTGGGTGGAAATCGATTTCTGAAATACCTATATAGGGTGGTGTTTGATGAGTCAGAAATCGGAAATAACCATCTTGAATTTAAAATGGCATTTGGATTTTCTGGCCTCTGGGCGTCATTCTGGTTCCGGAAACACCCATATTAGAAACCGGAAGTTTCCATCTTAAATTTAAAAATGGCGTCTAGAGTCGAGTTTATACTCCTCTGCATCGACCCGATCATTTTGGGGTGTTTTCCGAAAAACCTGGTTGAAATATCTGTTTAATTTGTATGGGAGACTCCCCTTCCAGAGTGCGGAGGAGTGTCAATCCCTTAGGGTTTGCAATATTCCCGGGAATCTCATTTCCCGGGAACCGGGAATGGAAATAAATTCTTAGCAAAACTGATATTTCAAATAAAGATTATTAACGAAAGGTATCAAACAATCTTTTACAATTTCATTATCAATTCGCATTGAAAACGGATTAGAAAACAAAACTTATTCAAGTTCACTCCAGGGATTCATGATCGATTTTTGTAGCAAATGTTAGCAAAAGAGTAGCTTTCAGAGTTTTATGCCGTTTTTCATTAAGCCCAAATAATGTAGTTCCCTTCT
The DNA here is from genome assembly GCF_029784165.1 of Wyeomyia smithii. Lineage (NCBI taxonomy): Eukaryota > Metazoa > Arthropoda > Insecta > Diptera > Culicidae > Wyeomyia > Wyeomyia smithii. Next base: position 54,134,863 of record NC_073694.1, read on the forward strand.
GTAAAACTTTGTTTAAGATCGCTGAATCACCACTGGTGTCTGATTTCTAGAATACTTCTAAATCACCGATTTCAGCTCTTGCTACATTTCATTAGAAACTGAAGAGTTCAATACATTTAGTTTGTTGAAGATAAAGCTGAGTGTTTGGCAGGCAGGATTTAGAGCATTTGAATGCCTACGTAATTAATGTGAAATCACGGCCATGACCCAAGTTACAAGCCAAGTGACTGCGTTTCAATAATTTATTTATTTCTGGTCGCATTGATTCACAGGTTCCAATTTTTTTTATCAATTTACAGGTTTCAAAACTTTGTCAATAAACAAAAAAAAAATCAAGAAACTATCCGCTTAGTAGTAAACTCATTACCAAAATAAAAGAGGAAAATATTTCTTAATTTTCGTTTATAAGACAGCATATATTTTTGACAAATATTTTAAGTAAATAATTCGATATAACACGGCAAGCAAATGTTGCTTATCATTTCAAGCAAATATTTGCTTCGTATAATGCACACTTTGAAGCTGCTTCGAAGTGTTTTGATACGATATTTAGTTTCATTGCAATATTCTATGGAAATTTTTTCGAGGAGCTCGGGAATCCCTAGATCCCGAGAATCGATATTTCTGTTCCCGGGATCCGGGAAAAGGTAATTCCCGGGATTGCAAACTTTACTATCCACTATAGCAATTTGTGTTTGATTTGTATAAGAGCCCTCTCATCCAGAAGTGGAAAGGGTGTCGAACCATCATGAAAATATTTTTTGCTCCCAAAAACCTCCACATGCCAAATTTGGTTCTATTTACTTGATAAGTTCTAGAGTTGTGAAGAAATTTGTGTTTCATTTGTATAAGCCCTCTCTTCCAGAAGAGGGAGGGGTGTCAAACCACCAACAAAATTTTTCTGGCTCTCAAAAACCTCAACATATCTGATTTGGGGTCATTTATTTGATTATCTCTCGAGATGTGCAGAAATTTGTGTTTCTTTTGTGGAAAACCTCTTCCTTCCAGAAGAGGGAGGGTTGTCAATCTATTATGGGGATATTTTAACACCAAAAAACATCCACATGCCAAATTTGGTTCCATTAACTTGGTTAGTTTTCGAGATGTGCATAAATTTGTGTTTCATTTGTATGGGACCTCTCCCTTCCAGAAGAGGGAGGGGTCTCGAACTATCTTAGTAACCTTTCTCGGCCCCTAAAGCCACTATATACAAATTTTCATGCCGATCGTTGCAATAGTTTCAAAGCCTAAATAGATCAGTCAGACAGACAGACAGACAGACAGACTGGACTGCATTTTCATATGTTTAGAATAAGATTTTAAACTAATATTGAGTATATTATTTTAGGAAGGACAAAATAACTACCAACAACTTCGTCGAAGTCTTCAGATTAATCAAACAAACAATTGCGGCTTTGAACTTTTATTTCTTTTCTTTTTGAAAATTTGAACTTTTTTTCATTTCTTCATGATTAAAAAAACTTGCTTATCTGCATAGCTAACATTTTGTAGTTTTCATGGAATATAGTGTATTTTTTTCGGAGATACAACATAAATGTCTACAGTTATTCCGAAGATATCACACCGATCAAACAAACCATTCTGAAAAGGGAACATCCATAAATGGCTTAGCTTTTTTAAAATGTTTTATTGAAACGATAAAAATCTTTCTTTTTATTGTTAGATTTTATTGAAATTAATGATATTTTGAGTGAAATTTCATGTACAAAAATATAAGTTAAAGGAAGGTTCTAAAAGGATTGCGTTTATTTAATTAAAATTTCAGTTATTTTAAGGTGTCACTATTTTTTTAGATTATTATCCTTTTGCTTTTAGCTTTGAGTCATGACAAGTGAACTTTTGTTGGGGCCCGGGGGCCATTATCCCCTAGATCTCCCATGAATTCGGCTATGTTCATTTCATTCTAAAATAAGCAAAACAAAATTGCTCGAAGTGTTGGATACACTTGATCTTTTCTTCGATACGCAGCACACGAATCGAAAGCATAGATATCACCTGGATATTTTCCTGCGAATAATGAATGATTGAGGGCCTTATTGATGATATAGAGTACCTACTTTATACACAAGATGGAAATAATTGATGAGCATTACTTTGGTTTTTCGAACTTGCTAAGCAGTATAAACGTGTCTTCTGTAATTTTCCTAACAATGCGATATACTTGTAAGAATTGAATACTGAAACCCTCTTGCTACCAGTACTGTACATATAACATTACAACTTTTTTAAAAATTGAATGGTTTTGAAATATCATTGAAGTTAATTATAGGATCACAAAACAGCTGCACAAATGAAACAAACTCTCTACTTGTTTCTAATGAAATATTCACGATATATCTATGTATGCATTGTTCAAAATGCATAACCGAATCACACTAAGGGTACACAGTTTGACTGACCTTTACACGGAATAGAATAAATCGTAATTCATTAAAACTGTTTTGCAATCGTATTCGATAATGATAAGCTAATAATTTAGCACGAGAGCAAGAAGGATCCAGATAAGTATGGACAGTCATGCTCAGCCGGAGTGTCTGGAAGCTGTGACCATCCCCGTTCACGTAAGCATGTTGATTCTCAGCTTGTGGCTACAGATACATGCCACTTTATAGACCGTTCCGATAGTTATAAATACACTTACGATCAACCGTCATTTCAAATAACGTGCAGTATTCAACCAAACATTGGCTGCGTCCTGTTATTTACATCCAAATGAAACAGATGCTGTCATTTTTTCTAACATTTAGTGCGAAATTTTGAAAATGCGTGGCCTTTCTCCCGAGCAAAGAAAGCGAATTGTGCACCAATGGGGCACCGTGAGTGGTCTTTCTATAAGAAAATTAGCCAGAGAAGAAGGTATAAGTGTCGGAGCAGTTCAAACCGCATTGCGAAAGTATTGTGAAGAGTGCACATTTACTGATGCCCCAAGACGTGGTAGAAAACCCGGGCCTGTTGATCCCACAATGGACAAAAAGGTTAAGGAATACTACAAGCGGCATCCTTCAGTATCAGTACGAGATGTGGCGAGAAAGCTTGGAACCTCGGCGAGTAACGTTATGCGTACCAAGGGAAGAATGGGTCTGCAGACCCGTCGGAAGCAGAAGCAGCCAAAACGAATTCCAAAACAAGCTGAATCTGTGAAACCGAGAGCTCGGAAGCTTTGTGACAAACTTCTGACCAAAAAAATAGGGTGTGTTCTCGTGGATGACGAAACCTACATAAAACTGGACTATAAGAGACTCTGCCAGGACCGCAATTTTATACATCACCGAAGGAAAAGGATGTCCCGGGACCAGTGAAAGCCATTTACACCGAAAAATTCGGCAAGAAGGTAATGGTTTGGCAGGCCATTTGTGAATGTGGGAAAATATCTCGTCCATTCATTACGAATGACACAATGAATGGTAAAATTTACGTGAAAGAGTGTTTGCAGAAAAGGTTGTTACCCATGGTTAAGCAGCATAACAATCCTCCAATCTTTTGGCCCGATCTTGCTTCCTGCCATTACTCTAAGGATGCACTAGGGTGGTATAAAACAAATAATGTCACATGTGTCCCAAAGGAGATGAATTCTCCAAACTACCCTGAAATCCGCCCTATTGAAACTTTTTGGGCTTTGACCAAGGCAAAGCTGAGGAAATATGTCAAACCAGCGGACAATGTTGGAAAATTTAAAAAAGATTGGGTTAAAGTGGTAAAAATGGTCGGAGAACACACTGTGCAAATGCTTATGAGTAGTGTTAAGAGAAAAGTTAGAGCACTCGCGTATCCTACGAAAAATAATCCCAACTTGAATTGAAACTGGAAAGAAAACACTTATTATCTACACAGTAAAAAATTCTGAATATCACACGTCACGTGAAATAGTTTCTCATTTGAATTTCTGTTGCTTTTGACGAAAACCACGATTTTAATTGAAAATTGTATGCAATATTATTTGAATTTCAGTTGCTTCTGACGTAAATAATGGTTTTGTTTGAAAATTACACGCAAAATCATTCAAATTTACGTGGAATGTTATGGAATTTTCTATCACAACCGATGGAGGCAATTCTTTACATGCGATTCGACATAAAGTTTTCTTACTGTGTATATTTCAGAATAAAATGACCCGAAAAATCCTGTATTTTTTGTTTTATTCAAGAAAGAAGATGTATTTATAATTTTCGGAACAGTCTATAGAGACAAGTGTGATACACAAAAAAGGAACGGTCGATGGAATTGACGTCAATCAACGCACTTGGCATATATGTGAATACAACTTGATGGTGGAGTTCAAAAAGTTCTTAAGTGTAGAAAAAGTAATGATCTAACTGTCTCTAACTAATCAATTCTTGATCATATCGGAAAGGCATTTTTGAACGTAAATTGCTACAGAATATGACTATGTGTTCTCAACAAGTTAGTCATCTTATTTTGAATCAAGAGGTTTGGAGATTAGTTTTTTTTGTAAAAAAAAAAAACCAATAGAATCCTGTAATAATGAATTGATGTATTGAGATACTTTCAACATGAAACATGAAAGATATCCCGCAAGCAAGACCTTTGCAGAATAAAAGTCAAAGCTTTCAATTTGATCGATCGTCTCGTAGTGTGTACACACATCTACAAACTGTAGAGCCACAAACTAGGCCCTCGTGGCTGTATGCAACTGTACCAGCAACCGTGCGGCATATATCTGCAATGGAAATTCACCGTTACCACTCCTTCGATTGCCCATTTCGCACATACCACATACCAGTAGTAACACACGGAATACCATGTATACTAGTGATGTCACGTAACGAAAAAGGTCAACAAAGTTCCAGACGGCCTCGAAAAACACCCGAGGAGCAAAACGTTTCCTGTTCGAAAGTGCGGAACATATTCACGGTTTATGATAACAGTGTCAACAATAGTGATTAAAGTGGGCAGTAGTAGACGTGCCTAAGCAGATTCAAAAATGAGAGAAGATAATGACGATAAAACGATCACTCATACATAGAAACCATTAAGTTTAAAATTGCATTATCAGGAATGGAACTTTTTCGTATATACGTTACTCTTCAAATTGTTTAGTAAATACAATATGCACTGTAAATTGTAGCAACCGACCGGAGCAATAATTATTGTTCTGTATATACCTACGTTGATAGTGTATCTCTCTTTTCTACGACTCTCTTTGCAAAGCTGCAAATCACAGAGGCGAATGAGATCAAATTATAGTGACCGCATAATACACGTTACCAACAGCTGATCGCTGGCTGATGCGGGTTTAGTGTCTTTATGTAAGGTCTGTCAGTGATTTTAGTTCACAAGTAAGAGATTCTTTATCTCCCGCTATTCATAACATTGGATAGAGCGGTGCAGCATCCCCCTGAGTAATGTTATATACAAATCTTCTGGTTTTAGGCACATAGATGCTACTTACTTAGAAGTGCTCGTAACTGTTTGAAGAAAAGTGCATTGACATGTGCCTTCGTTGCCCGTTTATCTTTTTTCTCACTGATGAAGTACTGAATTTCATCCTCGGGCCGCTGCTTCCTGCAAGAAAACAAGCGCTCCAATTAGGATACCTGCGTGAAAATGTAAATGTATTCTTTTTTCTGTGCAAACTTAAAAATTGCAATAAGGATATTAAACATATATCGTGATTATGAATTTTTTATCACAAAAGTGGCCCCTTCTTTGTGACTGCTTACGATGCACAGGTGCGAATCCCTAATAACATTCACACCGCAAAATTCTATGGAATCATTCTTTAGACAATAAAATCAAATATGCAGTCTACTTACCGAGCTTTGTGCACCTGTTTACCGTACAAAATGATCCAAGTAGCGGCAGAACAACCAGCAATTGCTATCGCAACATTTTGATTTGACGCAATCTTACTTAAACTGGGAGCCATTTTTAGCAGGTAACCAAATTTTGAATGTACACCTGAGTCTTCACTTTTTTTATGAACTGGAACAGTTATCTTTTCTATTCAAATTTTCCAAAATGAGCAGCATACGAATATTAACACACATTCACCAATTGCGTTTCTGTATCTTTTCGTTTATTCGTAGGAACACGGCACTGTACCTGCTACTGGAAAGGTGACACAGCACTTGTTCAGCTCAACTTCGTGCAGCTATTCGTTCTTGCGGCTGCAGTGTGGATTCCGTTTAATCCTGTTAATCCTGGTTGCACATTGACTCTAGAACTTTATTATCACTGAGCTTGTCTGTCAAAAATCTGACCTTTGGAATTGCTACGAACGGTATACTGGTGGCAATAATTAAATAATTTGAATTGCTAATAACTGATGTCGAATAAACCAGGAACAGCGCGCCCCAAGTACAGCGATACCAGTAATGCGATATTGTGTATATAGATAGATGCACTACACGGTCCCGGTTTATGAAAAACTTTGATATCAAATTCAAAGCGAATTTAATTAAAAAAGGCCACGGAGAACGGTATGTTCAAAACTAACCCACATCACTCACAACCTCGCGGAACAAATGGCCTGCTGAAACTGAAAGCTGAGCTGAATTGGCCCTGACGACTCTGTTGATATTGGTTTGGTTTTTACTTGCGAAAGTGAAGGAGGAAAATATTTTTGCTTTTGTTTTCACACATAAATTGACAATTGCATATGAGAATTCGCGTAGGTGCGAACAGCCTTAAAAAACTCTTTTACTTGTGTCAGGGCCCAGCTGAATCGATTTTGTACATTTGACAGCTGAATCGGTAATTTTGACAGCAAGACAGATAATACAGTGTTGCAAGAAAATTGCTGCACAGTAAAAAGTTTACTTGTGTTTTTAGCGTTTATAAATACCTTGGGTAACGAAAATATGCGCGAATTAGGAATAAGATACTTTTCAAGACTTCTAACTATCAAATGTTACCCAACGTGCGTGAATAAATTGATGAAAGTTAATTTATGATTCATCATTTGTCTGATATTATACAAAAGTAGTAAACTAGAGAAGAAATTTCACATAGTTATTGAAAAACAAAGTATTTAAGATATAATAAAAACGTTTCATTTCAAAACTGATATTGATTGTCTCAATATTTGTAAAACGATGTACAAACATGTAAACATCTTTACATAAGTTTTAAGGGATTTTTGAATAAATAAACATGTTTCATGATAATATTTTTATTGATAATATTATTAAAAAGGATATAGACCATTTTAAGTACCGACAGGTGTCATGGAACCCAGAATTTTAAATATTTTCAGCATTTATTGCATTTATTACCGAATATCGACAAACAGAAGAATGGATACCTAAATACTCGATATTTTTGGGCTATATCGAAAACAGCAGTATCGACAGTGCCCATCCCTAACTAATATCAAAGCATAAACATTTCTTCTTTCGCGCCAGTATTACTCCCATAACTCCCCTGTTTGCATATTGTACTTCTCTAGTTTGTTACATTAACCATAGGCACCATAAGCCAGTCAGGTAAAATAGTTCCTAATTTAAAATGTCAGCTTTGGACGAAATCACCGGCAATGAATCTAACATGTCCGCGACCGCCCAACAGAAGGCAACCGAAAAAGCTAATCGTCAAACAAATCCGATGGTTGACTATCCCGAATTCTTGAAGTACAGCACCGACGATGGATGTGAATTCGATCTATACTGTAGACGAAAAGCGGATATGGACTCAAAAATGCTGAAATGGGCTTTTAAACTGGCAGAAAAAAATGTGGGACCGCAATACAAAACCTGCAGCCTGGGCTGGCAGCCCAAAGTTAAACAGTCCGATTTGAATAAGAATTGGGCCCGGTACCTGGTGGCTGTTGATCGAAAATCTAAGAAACCTGCTGCATATTCAATGTTCCGGTTTGACTTGGACTACGGGCGGTGTGTTCTGTATTGCTATGAGATGCAGGTCGATGCAGAATACCAGCGTAAGGGACTGGGAGGTTTCATGATGCGGGCTCTTGAGAAAATGGCTCAGCATTACGGAATGGAGCGGCTGGTTCTAACGGTGCTAAAGAACAACGAGGATGGTATGAGATTCTACAAACAGTTAGGGTAAGTTTTTACATTTAAAACACTCGGTCAACAAAGCTCGAGCATGATTGTTTTCTTTTAGATATGACATTGACGAAACATCTCCAGACAAAGCCGACAATGCTGCCTATGAAATATTGAGTAAATCAATGTTGTAGTTGTAGTGGTTTTATTGATTGTATTAAATCTAAACAAGGTAAATTAAGAGTATAAATTTCAAAATTTGCTTGAAGCTTCTTCCAAGAACTTGCCTAATTTGATGTCTCGTTCGCTAAGACCACCACAATCATGGGTGGCTAAAGTGACCTGCACTTTGTTGTACACGTTGAACCATTCCGGGTGGTGATCCATTTTGTCCGCCATTAGTGCCACACGAGTCATGAAGCCGAACGCTTCATTGAAGTTTTTAAACAGATATTCCTTGTATATAGCATCTCGGTCTTTCACCATGCTCCAACCGGCAGCCAGCAGCGGTTGCAAAAGTTCCTTGCGTTGTTCTTCGGTTAGTTTGGCAACCTGCAATGGGTGTGAATATCAATTGTTTTCGTATTGTTGCAATTATGCTGTTAGTGTGTTTGCATGTTTAATTTTAACATATGTAATTTGCGTAACATTCAGCTTCGCTTAGTTGTTCAAGCAATCTTCAGCATACAAAAAGTTACAAGTAAATACATTGAAAACGCTTTAGAATATTTCAACGCCATCTAAATCAAAAAGCTTATCTGCAACAATGAAACTTGTTTGTATTTCCGCTGATCTAGAATGCCGGGTAGAAACAGCATTCTTCAATCTTAACTAGTATTTACCAATCTATTGCTATATACCTAATAGTTCTCTTAACATTAAATGTAAAAATCAATATTCTAGCCAAATCGATAGCAGCAACTTGTTGCTTTTGCCTACCATTTTGCGTTTCTTCGGTGCTTGTGAGCCTTTCACTTTTGAAAACTCCAACTGGGAAGTACTGTTGCTAGCACTGTAATGACGACGTGTCGTGATCGCAAGTGATCGTACCGCGGGAGACAATAATCTGCAACTAACACATGAACTGCATTGAACCGACAGATGATAATGGCGGTAGCTGTAGCTATTCGTGCTTGCCGACTTCGATTTTAGTGTTAGTGTTGCGCTGCCAATACGCCTCCAGTTGCTCCCCATTCGCTCCACCGTGGTTATCATCGCTGCGAGTGGATGCTGAGATTTTTCCTCCCACCCCCTTTGGCTATAAACAATGTTGCACAGTTGATTTTCGTAGCTAAACCGCAGCTAAACGTAACTTGACTCTGCACGGAAAAGCTTCTTCTATATTATTTCCGAAAATCTCACACCACTCTATAGAAAAAATATAACCCGGCAGGTGCTGCAATAATTCAACAAACGAGAAGTAATATCACATACTTTATTAGTTTTTTTAATGCACTAACTTCTTAGATATAATTTAAATTAGATGCAGTATTTATATACAGACAACAAAACACGTTCAGAATATATGGAATATATACTAGAGGGAGAGCTTTAATTACCACAGTTGACAACACCTCTGATTTTACTGAATTGAAGTGTAGTTGGCAACACATTTCAGTGCACCGAACGAAATTGAAGAACGAGAAAGGTTTGCATACTCTGACATCAAATAAATATACTCAAAAAGAAATTTTAATAATGATTCCAATAGAGTCATGAACTATTTATCTAAAAAAAATACAAAAAACACATTTTGAAACGCTCACAAAATCAATCCTGCTTAATCATGTTTTTAGTTCATTTAGAAGTCAATAGAATATATTGCAAATTTCCGCTGAAACGCGAATTACAGACGCAACTCGCAAGCAAAATATAGACAACTTGTACATCAGATTTATCGTATATCAGCATACGAGAGTGAACGCGATAGACTGTATAGATACGATTAACGAAGGCATTCTGTCGCGCTCTCTCTGGCTGACTGATATCCGGCTTTTTCCACGCCATAATGACGGACGCTATAATGCAAAGTTCGTAATAAATTATCCACCCTTTTGACTACTCTGCTTACGTCTGTTTGAAGTCTTCATATATTTAAATAAAAGAAAAATATAACTGGCAACACTTGTGTTACCAATTTTCCAGAAATCCCAAATCTGACGTAAGCAGAGAGATTTTGCGAACATTCATTATAGCGACCGTCATTATGGTGCATGAAAAGCTGGGTACGATCAATCTGACGTGCATGTTGTCTGCATTTTACTTGCAAGTTGTCTGTAATTCGCGTGTCAGATGTAATCAGTAATATATAAACTGTGCTAGATGATATCCCGTTTAATAATGAGATGATAGCAGTTTTCTAGTTATGCCTGTAAATTGGAGTTTTCTGACGAAGATTTAGCATGATGCCGGAACGAAAGCGGTGTACACACTGATTTCATCTCGGTAAACTTCCCAACAGCTGTGCGAACTCGGCAAATTTTTTGCGGATGTCAGTAAGATATTTCGACAAGCATTCGGCAAATATTTCCGTAAACCAGCAAGCATTTACATTCCATTTGCCGATGTTCTTGAAAATGTTACCGAAAACTTGTAGAATATTTCACAAACACACACTTAGATTTTATTACCGAGAACTCAACAGCTGATAAACTCAGCGAAATATTTTACCAGTTTTCGGTAAAATTTTCAAGAACATCGGCAAATGAAATGTCAATGCTTGCTGGTTTACGGAAGATCGCCATATTTGCCGAATGTTCGTCGAAATGAATTGCTGACATCCGCAAAAAATTCGCCGAGTTCGAACAGTTATTGGGAAGTTTGCCGAGAAAAATTAGGTGTGATTTTTCAAATGAAATCAGATTTCAGAAGACGGGAATGGGCTCACGAACGGTGATTAAGTGGATGTCATTAGATTCTACGAAAAACTCAATGAAATCTTTCACGACCATGTTCCGCTTCGCCGATCTCCCACAAACGGTACCTAGTGGAAGCCTTCGTGGAACGTTGAACTTCGTACTCCACGCCATAAACCCCGCAAGACCCGTAAGTACATCATCTCCAAATTCGAGGACATCATCTCCAAATTCGAGGACAGTCGAAGATCTCTTTGATCAATCGAAAGTCTGTACAGCTCGCTACTTGCAACCAGCTTCAAAGATTATGTTGAGAGAACACAGTCTGAGCTTCAAGCAAAACCCTTCGATGTTCTGGAAATTCATGCGTTCACAGAGAACGTGCGCATTCATGCTATGGTTTCTCTAGATGGTACAAGGGACCATCGTAACACTGGTTCCTGATACTGTTCGACCCATGATATCGGAGTTTCAACACAGATTTGTCTAGCGTCGTTCTACAACCAAGAACTTGATGTGCTACACAAATACGTTGTTCCGAGAGATTGAATCACGCAATCAGATTGACTCCATCTACATTGATTTTGCAAAAGCGTTCGACGTGGTACCACACCTTCGTGCCTGCGACAAACTAAAAGTGTTAGGTCTTCCTGATTGACTTGTCGATTGGATTCGTTCTTACTTAACCAATCGATACGCTTTCGTGAAGACAAACTCAACTTTTTCGGAATCCTTTCCAATCACGTCGGGTGTCCTACAAGGCAGTGTCCTGGGGCTGCTGATTTTCGTATTGTTCGTGAACTATTTGTGTCCTCGTAATCATCTTTCAAGCAGTTGTTTGCAGATGACCTGAAGATGTACAGAAGTATCACTTCCATTCTCGACTGTTTGGCTCTCTAAAGCGATATAGACATTCTCCTTCAGTGGTGTGAAAAAAATGGCATGAGCATCAATGGCAAGAATTGCAAAATAACCTCATTCACTCGTCGCTGTACCACATTCAATCACCAGTACACCCTAAAATCATCCCCATTGGAACGTGTCGCCTCCATCACCAATTTAAGAGTTACGCTAGTCTCCAAACTGAGATTCAACAACCACTTAGCACTAATATCATCAGATGCATTTGCTGTTCTTGGATTCATCCGGCGATACGCTTGGCACATCACGGATATCTATGCTCTAAAGACACATGAGGTTCGCACTACACAATTTACCTTGGCGAGACCCACTTCATCTTCCAGAATATCTAACTCCCTATAAACTGATCAACTTAGAAACATTAGGAACACGACGGCAAAGGTTACAGATAATGTTTATCTTCGACATACTCGAAGGGAACATCGACTGCCCTCAATTACTTCTAAAAATTCCTCTCCCTGTTCCACCCCGACAACTGAGAAGATCTCCTCTTTTTGCTGTTTCCACACTAAGAATTACGTACGGCCAGAACAATCTACTTAACGCTTGCCCGAGCGCCTTTAACGACGTTGGCAATCACTACGACTTCACTATTTCCAAGAACGTTTTTAAAAATAGAATCAAGAATTGCTGTCCCCTTAGGTTAGCTTCAGGTCCAAACGAGGTGAGCTGTTGGTATGAAGAAATTCGCTCTTAGACGCTTACGCAATGCTTCTTGCTCCAACTCCATTTTTAACAAAAGTAAGCATGCATAAACAACAAAAATATACTGGCATAAAGCGGAAAGAGAGCTTACATATAGCGGACGATACGAGGTGTTTGCTGAATGAGAGAACCTGAAAAAATCAAATTCAACAATTTTGTTGCCACACGTTACACCCATTTTTGGCACGCTTATGATTTTTGAATAAATTTTTTTCTGCATTGTTGTTTTTCAAAGTATTTTTTTCTTATTGTTAGGTTCCAAAAATGTCTGTGCTAGCGGAAACTTCATCCCATATTTTCTAGTTTTGTCTTCACTGCGTCATGACAAATGCTTATGGGTTTTGACTAATAACGAGTTAATATTTTTCAATATTTAGGTATCACCTTCACACTTTGTAAGCCACATTCGATAATGTGAAGAGTTTGTCTTTTAATTAGTATTTAGTTTTTCTGAATTAACCGAATTATTTCAATATATAGACAGTTTGCATCTTACAACTTTTCATTTATCAATACGAAAAAATGCATTCAGCAGTTGGTTTTCAATTGTTTATTGCAACGAAAAAATGTTGGGGCCTCACTAATGATGTTGATAATTTTTCGTTGCTACTTAAAAAAATCTGTAAATCTGATAGATAAAATTAAAAAAAAAGCAGATATTACTATTGTTACTACAAAACCAAAAGGGTTTTTTCTCGTAGTTTTTCTGACATTGGTATAATTATTCATCTCAATAAATTGAATATCTGTTCAGGGGATATATTCAGGAACAATTATTATAAGGATATGAAGGGGAAGCAATCCTTCTAGTGTTTGAAAATGCGAAAACATCACCAATATTGAGCCAGTCTCACCAAAAGCTCCAAAAGTATGCTCGACCGGGTGCGCCTTTTCGGCGAAAGCCTATCAACCAATCGTTTTCCTCTGCTCGATCCGACACGTGCTTCCGATGGTGAACGCAGGCGCCACTTCTGTCAAGCATTATTTTCCACTCACCCACACGTGTATGTATGTACGCTGATCCAGTGTGTAATGTAGTTCAAAGGAATCTGGCGGCAGGGTGGGTGGTTTGTTGGTTGGAAAAACTATTGCTCTTGGTGTCTGGTTGAATATTGGTTCTTCAATCATTCCTCGTTCTCGCTTCGATCCGGGCGCGTTTCGTCAACACGGTTGGTGCGTCAGAACCAGAACTCGTTCCGTGTATCGGTCGTTTCGATTTTTCGTGCGTGTAATGTTGGATGGATTCACAAATCTGAATGTGCTTTTCTTTGCCTGTCTCATGTAATGCTCAATCGAGCCGCCAAGGATTACCTGTTGGATGAAGTTCACTGTCAGCCGCTGCTTGTTAATAATGTACTGTTTTGCTGAATGTGAAAAAATAAAAATTTATCGTAACTCGGGTGGGTGCAGTGAAATAAAAAGATCATATTTTTCCACAGAAAAGCGAAGCATAAATTGTGTCACAAGTATCCTGTTACAGAGAGAGCATTTCTGTAACTAGCTCCAAGTGCTTTATGTTCACATTTCATTGAAATGACTTGGTATTTTGTGCTTCCAAGAATGTATGAATAATAATGTGGTAGCAGTATCAACCCCTATTGGCGGTCTAGTTCCAAGTGAGAGTGGTAGAGGAAAAATGATTCAGTAATGAAAAAGCTTTAAACAAGCAACAGTGTCAGAACTAGTCAATCTAAACGACGAGTAAATAATAAAAAAAAAACGTTTTGCGTTCACGCATCAAACAAAAAGGAGGAGACCGAATAAGGGTTCGATGAAGATGCTTGTAGCATAAAAAGCGTCCTGTAATTTATGTGTCGTAATGGTGTACGAAAACGAACAAAAGGTGTGTGTTTGGTATTTTGACATTTATTACGCTGCGCCTTCCCCCCTCTCCATACACCCACTGATTCCATCATTACTGTGTAATCGATGTGGTGACGGAAAAAAGCCTATGCCGTCACCTTTTTTGTGCGAATATCCGCTTCGGAACTATCGCTCTAGCTATGTATCTTGTCTTAATAGACATTTGCAAGTAAATGTTGATACACTGCCTACACCATTTTCATCAGCAGAAGGAGGAATAAAATTATCTTTAAGGCTTTATTTATATGTTTTGGTTTTGCCTCAAAGTGTTCTTTGGGATATTCCTAGCCTAAGGTGCAAATGACTAACGTGATTGATATGCCAATGTTTGAAGAAAGAAATTGTTTTGTGAATAAAATTGAATGTGTGAAGCATTGTTGTTCCCCTAAATTTGAAATTTTCGGTGGTTTAAGCGACAATCACGTTATCTTCAAGATACGATTTCACTTTTCAAATTATTTTTTACACAAAAAGAACAGAACCAAGAAACCTAAGAAACATGTTTTAAAGATTTTGGTACTAGATTGTAGATTTCTAGAGTGTAGTGCCACGGATTTTTGTAGGTTTTTAGGTGACTTGGGCTAGAAATTGGCACACTTACAAGAAATGCTTTTATTGAACTAATTAATTTTCAAGTAAATTTCTACAAAAGTAAATGAAACAATTTTTTTAATTGATTTCACGTTATTGAATTTGTTTTTAGCGAATTAGTTTTTGGTAAGTGATGGTTAGTGTAACAATCTTTTTATCAATTTATGAAAGTTGAGTCTTATACAAAGTTGATAATTTTAACCCTTTTAACACACACGCACTAGGAAGGTGCTCTTATACCCTCCACCGTTCGCAACTGCTAAGATTCGCTCTTCGGAAGTGGTTTTATACCATTGGACGTACATAACTTACCATAGAAGCACAACACAATCGGACGGGTCAGTAGGAAGACGTCAACTGTCAACTTTTGCATAAATGGAATGTGCTCTTATTCCTTTTGCACTTCTAGTTTACTAGAACTGAATCTAATGATGGTTCATTTCCTACTAAATAGGCATATTATATTTTCGGTTTGCTACCGGTTTTTCTCGACTGCGATCGTAATCCAATGTTCTTGGAACCGTTTTGTTTGCCTTTTTGATGTCTAAGTTACGGAAAAGAGCTAATCGTATTAAAGTGTATGGTGTTGTTCGACCTTCAAACTTTCCACAACATAATAGGGAAATGACCGACATATTAATTATTCGAGATATCTAGCGCCTGGAAAGAACCAGGAGTTATTAAGGAATTTGATATAATCCGGAGAAACCTGGACAAGCTGGGGAGACTTTGCTACTAAAAAAGATTTGCTCTAATTTCGCTTCTTGCACATTCAAGTTTTTTTGTAGTTTTTTATATTCTTAAAGAATAAAAATATTAATGATAATTTAACGCTCTTCTGGTATCGGTGACCACACTTAAGGCTCAATAAGTCCTACTATGAAAATTCAAGGTACGAGCCTACCAACGCGTTGAAAAGATCGAAGTGTGTCTTACTGTGTATTTACATTCAATTTTAATAGAAGAATTTAATACAATTCTTGTATTGAATATCTGATAAGTTGAAAACAACAGACGTAGAATACGTCTTACTTTTTAATATTCTGAAATATAATAGAGTGAAACAGAGGAATGAAAGATTTCAAACGCTTCGATAGAGAATATTCCTCTAGTTTATGAAATCAATTTTTGAAACATTTTTTCATAGTGAAGAAGTTGGAATTCATAGCCAACTTGATTATAGTTCAACCAATCGCGTGCCCGCCATGATGCAATTCAAGTACTTCCCCAGCACAGTTGACACTCAAGCATTTATACGATTTGTCGCTGTTGTTGTTGCTTTGCTTGCTTGACTGCACAACGACACGTCTACTGGAAGTATAACTGTCATTCACTAGTCACATATTAGAGCTAGCTTGCAAAAATTTAGTCTTAACTGTTGTTCATCCGATCACTGTAGCGAAACGATGATTTACTGAAAACCGAATCGACCAGTAGCAAGCAGACCTGCCGCAGCGCAGCAGGAAACGATTATATATTTGTATGATTTTTACTGCAACATTGAATAAATGTGTTTATTTTTTTTTTTTTTTTTTTTTTTAAAGGGGGGATTTGTTAGTAGCTTAAGTATTTATGATAAATATTAGTAAATAATGAGTATGTGTGTCCAATCACAAATGGTGACTTCTCAACACTGTTAGAAATTTGTAATTTTAATTGTTAGGATTTGTTTGCTTTCGCAATTAGGACTTATCATTCGTAGGGATTTAAACCTACTTGTCAGAAAAAGGGGAAGTAAACTTACAACTAACTTAATTGCTAACTTATTGGATATAAAGAGAGCTTATCGTAGCAATTGTGGATTGCAACGATTTTTGTCGAAAATTGTTAATAATTTTATTTGACATAGCTTCTAATGGTTCAACACCAGTAAGTCTATGTAATTCGAGTGTACCAAACCAAGGAGGACGCTTCAAAATCATTTTCAGAATTTTATTCTGAATCCTTTGAAGCGTTTTCTTCCTTGTTGAACAGCAACTTGACCAGATCGGTACAGCATAAAGCATTGCTGGTCTAAAAATTTGTTTGTAAATCAAAAGTTTGTTCTTTAAACAAAGTTTAGAATTCCTGTTAATGAGAGGATATAAACATCTCGTATATTTGATGCACTTGGCTTGTATACTTTCAATGTGCTCTTTGAAAATAAGTTTTTTATCATAAATTAGTCCCAAGTACTTAACCTTGTCGGACCAACTTAAAATAACCCCATTCATCTTGACAACGTGATTATTGTTTGGCTTGAGGAAAGAAGCCCTAGGCTTATGCGGAAAAATTATCATTTGAGTTTTAGAAGCATTGGGAGAGATTTTCCACTTTTGCAAGTAGGAAGAAAAAATATCTAAACTTTTCTGCAATCGACTGCATATGACACGAAGACTTTTTCCTTTTACGGAAATGCTTGTGTCATCGCAGAACAATGACTTTGTGCATCCTGGAGGCAAATCAGGAAGATCTGAAGTGAATATGTTGTACAGGACTGGACCCAAGACTGAACCTTGAGGTACACCTGCTCTGACAGGAAATCTATCAGATTTTGAATTCTGATAGACAACCTGCAGAGTTCGATCAGTAAGATAATTTTAAAATTTTGATTAGGAAAATTGGAAAATTAAAAGTTTGCAATTTCGCAATCAAACCTTTATGCCAAACACTGTCGAATGCTTTTTCTATGTCTAAAAGAGCAGCTCCAGTGGAATAACCTTCAGATTTGTTAGCTCGTATCATATTAGTAACTCTGAGCAATTGATGAGTTGTGGAATGCCCATGGCGAAATCCAAACTGTTCATTTGCAAAAATTGAATTTTCGTTGATGTGTGACATCATTCTGTTAAGAATAATTCTCTCAAACAGTTTACTTATTGAAGAAAGCAAACTGATTGGTCGATAACTTGAAACTTCAGCTGGGTTCTTATCCGGTTTTAAAATGGGAGTAATTTTTGCATTTTTCCATAATTTGGGAAAATATGCAATTTTGAAGCAGCAATTGAAAATTTTTACTAAAAATTCCATTGTGCTCTCAGGGAGATGTTTGATTAGTATATTAAAGATTCCATCGTCACCAGGTGCTTTCATATTTTTGAAATTTTTAATAATTGATTTAATCTCATTCAAGTTAGTTTCAATTATTTCTGCAGGTAAAAAATTCTGGGAAGAAATTAAATCAAATTGACGTGTGACTTCATTTTCAATTGGACTCACAAAATTCAAATTTTAGTTATGAACACTCTCAAACTGCTGAGCAAGTCTTTGAGCCTTTTGTTCATTGGATACAAGAAAACGTTCACCATCTTTTAAAACTGGAATAGGCTTTGAAGGTTTCTTAAGAATCTTCGACAGCTTCCAAAATGGTTTTGAATATGGTTTCAATTTTTCAACTTTAGTCTCAAAATTTTGATTTCTCAGAAGAGTAAATCTATGTTTAATCTCTTTCTGTAAATCTTTATAAATAGTTTTAAAAACAGGGTCACGAGAACGTTGATATTGACGTCTGCGGACATTTTTCAAACGAATTAGAAGTTGAAGATTTTCGTCAATTATTGGTGAATCAAATTTCACTTGAGCCTTTGGAACAGAATAATTCCTGGCATCAACAATTGCACATTTTAATGCGTCCAAAGCGGAATCAATATTCACTTCGTTTTGCAAATCAAGCTCATCATTGAAATTTCTCTCAATATGAGTTTTGTATCTTTCCCAATTAGCCTTGTTATAATTAAAAACAGAGCTCATAGGGTTTAAAACTGATTCATGTGATAAAGAAAAAGTTATTGGAAGATGATCAGAATCAAAGTCAGCATGTGTGATCAAATCACTACATACATGACTTTGATCTGTAAGCACCAAATCAATTGTTGAAGGGTTTCTTACAGAAGAAAAGCATGTAGGACTATTCGGAGACAAAATAGAATAGTATCCTGAAGAACAATCGTTGAATAAAATTTTGCCATTGGAATTACTTTGAGAATTATTCCATGAACGATGTTTAGCGTTAAAATCGCCGATTATGAAAAATTTCGAACGATTTCTGGTGAGTTTTTGTAAATCACCTTTAAAATAATTTTTGAGCTCGCGTGTGCATTGAAATGGTAAATATGCTGCGGCAATAAATAAAATCCCAAGTTCAGTTTGAACTTCAATTCCCAAAGTTTCAATAACTTTCGTCTCAAGATGGGGAAGAGCACGATGTTTGATTCGGCGATGAATAACAATTGCAACTCCACCGCCGGAACCCTGAATCCTATCATATCTATGAACCACGTAATTGGGATCATATTTTAATTTTATGTTAGGTTTCAAAAATGTTTCAGTAATAATTGCAATATGCACATTATTTACTGTTAAAAAGTTAAAAAGCTCATTCTCATTGGCCTTCAATGAGCGAGCATTCCAATTTAATATTTTAATTGTTTTATTTAAAATCATTGCTAAATTTTAAATTAGAAACAATTTTAATAGTAAAATTTGTGCCTATTTGAATGGCTTCAAACATCGATTTTGCCTGCAACATGGCGTTCATAAGATCGAACATTGCCTGTTGCAAAAAAGAAAGTTTACCTGCCGTAATAGGCCCCAGGCAGTTGACATTAGAAAAAATATTTTCGGCAGCAATATTAGCTGGAGTGATAGGTGTACAATTATTTTCTAGCCTGTTTATAAATGTGTTTATATTGTCTTTATATGTATTGTGACACAGCAATGGCCTTTTTCAACTTAATTATCAAACGATTTTCATCATCGCTTGTTCGTAGGTCGCTCGAGTCCCTGGTGCCATCTAATGCTAGTTGGCGGTTGAACAGTTGACAAAAAAACTAATGTACTTCTCGTTCTCGCTCAATGTTTGTCTTCGTTCCTTTTTTATGTTCTTCCATAATACCACATCCGCGGCTCCGCCTACTTGTGGTGTTATTCTTCTCTGTAGGTATTAACCCTCTCCCGCTCACAAGGTTTATCATTAAAATTTATAGCTTCACGAGAAAATTCAAGCTGAACACTTTGTAGACTAACTAAAATTACTGTCAACTGTATTATTTTGAAAAAAAGTGGAAGAGGTTGTTTATAAGAAACGACTGCAAGGTTAACGTAGAATTACGACAGCCTGTCTTATGTCAATATTTTTTTGCAATAGCTTTGGAAATACACTCGATTAGGGTTAATCATTTTAATGGTGTGAAGCGATATATTTTTCCGTATATGTTTCGTATATTATTTTTGCTTTAATGGAATGGAACAAAATAACATGTCGTCAGTTGAATTCAATACTGGCACAACTCAAAATTTATAGTTTCGAGAAAAACGCGTTTGAAAATTTGCGTCAAAAATTTCTTTTTTCATTTTCGTGAAAAAAATCCAATTTTAAGATTTCCCATATTTACTGAACTTGTTTTGGTCTATCATGTGCATGTAATAAGCAAGTTATAAGAATTATAACCTCATTTTCCTGTCTTTTTAGGGATATTTTAGATTATTATTATGCTCTTCCAAATACATTTAGTAGCCTTGAAAAAGGCTGGTTGCTGCAGTTGCAAATTTCATTCAATTATCGCATAAATGCTTCATGGTCCAGATAGCGCGCAATATCCGCTCTGACATAGATTTGTTTCGCATGTTGTGGAATGGGATAACTGAAAAAATAGGTATGACTAAAGTCGCATGGGAGCAGATCGTGCGTGTTTGATACTGCCGACGGTAGACATGAGTATGAAGGTGAAATTCTACTGTGATGTCGAACTATAACCGTTTTGTTTTAAGACGCAATAGCGTAATTGCTGCATTTCTAGAACAAGTATATATTACAACCGGCCACCTGTTGTCTTGCGAATGCTGAAATTTGCGCTTTTCCGTTTATTACATATGATGAAAAATCTTAACTACTTCAATCACACAATTGTGGAGCACCAACAGGTGCTAGTATATTTGACAACACTAACAAACTGGCAAGTTTGTTCAATTTTAATCATTTCGGATAACCTTTTGCCGATGATTCTAGTTCATCCGTTTTCTTCAGTAGAATTGCCTGCCATTTCCAATAATTCTGCAGCTACCGAAAACTCCATAACAGCCGCCAGATAGTCAGGTGCTTAAGTATCAACGAGCCCAGCGCGATCAGCCAGAAATTGAAACCCGGCTTTTCTTTCTTCTTCACGATCAGCAACCAACGTCCGTGTGGTATCGGTACAATCATGGAATGAATTATACATAAAACACAAAGCGCGCATTCTTAGTCAACTAGGTATATTCTGTCGACCTTGTTAGGGAAAGAAGCATTGTGCGACCAATCAGAGGTCGAAATTTGCGTTTCGACAAGGCTTGACAATTTTCAATAGTACAATCGTTCGAACAATCGGATTACAACCTTCTGCATTTGGACGGGTGCTTGGTTGATTTTCCAATCGATTCTTGCAAAAATGACGAAAATCGTTAAAAGTTGAAAGTGGACAATTTTTGTGACGCTCTCGATGTTTTTGGTTTTTGAAATTGGATCCCTGTAATGAAACTGGTCCCCTGTATATGTTGCCGTAAGACGTAACTCTACGTCAAAAACCCAGTGATGCTCTTAGGCAGCATAAAAAAGTTTATGGAACAATCGTAAGCACAACAAACTATTTTATGTCAAGATATGATGATTATAATTCTTGGTGCTTTAGAGTCACCATGAGCGGGAAAGGGTTAAGGCGACAATTCAGAAATTAGGTATCGCAAAAAACCTTATTTTTTACCACCACCCTCCATATGTAACAAAACGTAACGCCATTACCTTGACCCCCCCCCCCCCTCATAAAAATTATGTAACGCAGTAGAAGAATTTGCTTAATAAAAATACTCGTTTTTTGGAGTAAAATTACAGTCTTCCCTGAGATTTTCTGTTACGTAACGCAAATCTCACCTTCCACCCTCTCTTATGTAATAATTCGTAATGCTCAAGGGGACCCCCTCCACCTATGAGTGTTACGTAATTTATGAATGCCGCCTACGAACAATTACACGGGTTCATTTCATCACATCATCTTTCATTCGTCCATTGACTTTCACGCGTTTCGGGTGTATATTGCTGTGGAAGTGTTGGAATTAGCGGGGAACGCTACTCATCCTATAAGTGGTAATTCGCAATGACGAGAAACTGAACGGGCTTCTATCAAGTCCAGGAAAATTTTCGAATGTCCAAGCTGTTCTGCCTTCGAAAATTTATTCGATTGCTTCTCAGCTTTGTACAAAACTACTCCAACCGTCCTTTCAGGGACAATCAATTGCTTTTAATTAGAGCAATTAATGAGTTTTTCACATCTCAGCACTATACAGTACACGTGAGTTTACTATCAATAGCAAAAATCAATGCAAGTCTTGAATTAGCCACACTTGAAAAAGTCAACCAATAGTATCGTAAATACCTACTTATCAGGCACAATAATGAATATGCACCCTGCGATGAATTTTTTGAATGAGTTTATCAACTTCTCGTGCGAACGTGCCGGTTGCAAACACTTAATTTATATAGATTGCCAACCAAAAAGCGTTCTTATAATGTAAAAGCGTTTATTCATGATGTTTGTTCGGAAATTGGTGTGTTGAGAAATTTAAATCAGTTGTTCAACAATCTTGAGTAGCACAAATCAAAATCTATGTGGGCTATTCAACTGAGAGTTACTTAATTTGAACAAATAAAAGTCAAATTTAAGACTTAATAATGAAAAGCGCTCTACGTCTAACTATGCGGTCGTGTCTCCGATACTACTTCCTACTACTTTTTATTTCAAAACAAATTTTTTCACTAAAATTATACCATCATTTCTTGTCCATTTCCAGACTATTTGCTGCCAGAAAGAGGTCACCCAACATTAACTACCCATCGTATTATGCGAATTCGTCTTGTAAGAAAACTGTTCTGGTCGGCGTCATGGTCTTAAGCACTGAGTGGTCCCAGGTGGAAATTATTGATCTAATTAACGACGGCAATGGGCTCGGATTTATGTTGGTCGGAGGCCGAAGTACTGGAGTGGTAATAAAAGCACTTATACCAGGGTCGGTGGCGGAGCGGGACGGTCGACTGCAGAGCGGCGACCATGTGCTCCAGATTGGTGATGTTAACTTGCGGGGCTTCAGCTCCGAACAGGTGGCTACCGTGTTGCGCCAAACTGGTCAACAGGTGCGATTGATAGTGGCTCGTCCGGTGGAACCAACCTCACCGGACTATCAGGCTCTGGCTAGCCATGCGCCCATTATCCCCACCAAGATGCTAACCGATCCGGAGGAGTTGGATCGAACCTTGCTGCAAACGGCAGGCTACACGTCGGGAGCTTTTCTTCAATCGCCGGTCGAAGAATCTGAAGAGCTCTGTCCTACCCACATCGAAGTGGTTGCGGTGAACAATACAATAAATATCGATACTAACAGTCTAGCCTTAATATCCCCTTCCTCGATTTCGATTCCACAAGTGCTTAGTCAGCCTCTACTTAGTATTGCTCAACAGCAGCAGCTCCCACCACCACCATTACCACCACCAGATCCACTGGATTATATCGACTTACCGGAAACGCCTGAAACAGAAACGTACGACGTGGAGCTAAGAAAAAACGTTTACGGGTTGGGAATAACGGTGGCCGGTTACGTGTGTGAGGAGGAAGATCTTTCCGGGATTTTCGTCAAAAGTATTATCGAAGGTAGTGCGGCTGAAATGAGCGGAAAGATCCAAATTAACGATCGTATAGTGGCAGTGGATGGTAAATCACTAAGTGGTGTAACCAACCACCAAGCGGTAGAGATACTGAGGAACACAGATATTGCCGTCAGGTTATCCCTAGAGCGATTCCTCAGAGGCAGAAAGTATGAACACCTGCAGGTGGCGTTGATCGATACGAACTCAGCAAATGCACAAACTCCAACTAATACGCCGATGTCGCAATTCAGTTCCCACAGATGTTCGATGGTCCAATCACCTTCTGTTACAACGCTTTCGATTTGTTTAGCCAAATCAGATGCGGATTCCATGGTAACGGAATGTGGAGAGTGTGGTATCGAGCCGGAGATGGAATCAGCAACTACGTACGATTCGAATGTGTTTTTGTTAGAAAATGGTGATTGCAGTGAGAATGGATTGTACGAAAACGGAACGGTGATTGCTGCAATGGCAGCATCGGCGGCCGCTACTCCGAAGAGAGAAAATATGGATCTGGTGCTAGATATGCAAGGAGAAACTCTGCGGAGTGCGTCGCAGTTTGCAACTCCGGTCGTAGAAGTGAATCCAGTGATCGAAATGTGGCAGAGACAGCTTCCGGGCAGTCAAGTGATATTTGCTGATATTCACAAACTTTCCGGTTTGGGCATTAGCTTGGAGGGCACGGTTGAAGTGGAGGGTGGGGTCGAGGTTCGTCCTCATCATTACATCCGATCAATTCTTGAAGACGGCCCAGTCGGTCGGGACGGTACCCTGAAGCCAGGCGATGAGTTGCTGCAAGTTAACGAGCACCGTCTGCAAGGCTTGAAACATATCGAGGTAGTGAAGATTTTGAAGGAGCTTCCGGCAAAAGTGAGAGTAATTTGTGCCCGTGGCTCTACTGCTCCAACTGTGATTAATACTTCTCAAAATGCGGAAGCCTTCGAGGCGCGTAGTCTTCTGGCAGGCGGTCTACAAAGCTTGCAGAGTTTGCAAGGTATCCTGACAAAGGCTCAATCGGAGAGTTCGCTGTACACATCCAGTACGGCAACCCTTACTGACCAGCAGCGTTCCAAATCCGTGGAGCAGGTGTCTGGTCTAGCGTTATGGACCAATGAGGTAATCTACTGTGATATCGAGAAGACGGAGCGTGGTTTTGGGTTCTCGATATTGGACTACCAGGACCCACTGGATACGGAGGGAACGGTGATAGTTGTCCGTGGGCTGATACCTGGTGGCTCAGCCGAAGCTACCAATTTCATCTTTCCCGGCGACCGGCTGGTGTCGGTGAACGAACACAGCCTGCAGGGAGCTACGCTTGATCTGGCGGTGAGTATACTGAAAGGTATTCCCCTGGGGACTGCTCGCATCGGACTCTGCCGACCGTTGTCGACGTCAGATAACAACCTGTCATCCACACCGGAAACACCGACCACATAACTACAAATAATTGATCTGTTTTTCGAGCTCGATATCTAGTCATCGTAAGCGGTGCGAGGCTCGGCACATTTGTTAAAAGCAGATCAGTTTGATAGATAAGTAGTGCAAATTATGATAAGTTTCATGAACGCTGAAAGCTGGAAATTAGCTTACGTTACAAGTGCAATCAATCGTGTTTCACACGTGTAGATAGACTTATGGTATTGGAATCAGTTGGTCGGAAACACGAAGAGTGCTACGATCGACATTTGGTCGAACGAGAAGACGTGCAAATTCACATTTTTTTTCTCAAATCGTTCAATACTGCACGAAATATTGACCTACCAAAACAGCGAACTTTAACAGTCTCATACGTCTCATATGTCGGTGACAGTTGAGCGAGCAGCTTGGACCCCATTAAAATATCTGAAGAACGAATGGTAAAATTAAAAGAAGAAACTTTATTCTGCACGCATACACCTGCAAAAGGAGGGATGAGAGAAGTGCGTCAAGACTAGGTCGCCCAAATTTTGATCGTAACACCCTTTAAGCTTTGGCTGTCAGTCAGTACCATTTTGTAGTAGGTAATATTTTTATTTGATCGGCTGAGATGAACAATTACCAATTGACGTTAACATTTTTTTGTTATCGGTTCTTTGTTGCTTTAATCAATTAAAAAATCGAATGGTAGACTATTTGAAACACGATGATTTTTATTTATTAAACAGAACCGCACCTATAGATGCTTGAATTTAGGCGATGAAGTATAAAAAAAAAACATAATTGAACATACATTTTCTCCAGTACAATTAGAGAAAGTTCTATGAAACACGGTAGAGGGGAATAAAAAACGAGAAATGTCTTGTGGTCACGACCAGACTACAAAAGCGTAGGTAAATAAATTATTAGCGCTGTAAACTAAGAGGGGCTGTAAATGCAAGTGAAAGAAGAAAAACTGACAAAATCTACACTTCTCGCAATTAGGTTAACGGGATGCAAACAGAAACGCCGAAGCGCAGATGGTTCTCCCTTTCGGGTATGTTCTTTCAGAGTTTGGATAATCAACAATAATATTTATGTTTCGCATCTATATATTTATATTCAGAAGAGTATTTAAAAAGTTAACTAATTTTATAAATTGGAAAAGAAGCTGTTCGTTTGAAGAATGTGTTCGATATCCTTTCGTCCAAAAAATATGTTCACATATATTCTACAAAATGTCACATAATAATCCTTAATAACTTGATTCACCTGGAGAGATAGTGAAAATAGACGAAGAAAAACTTTACACAGCTAAAGTTAAACAAAACTCAATAATCGATGAGCACTTAAATGGCATCTAAATCGTTCCATTATTCAAGTAAGACATGTTTTTCGTAAACTTTTTTGCCCGTATTTGAACTGGCTCATTAAAGCAGATCAATCAAGATTTGGTACGAATGCTGATAAAAAGATGTTACGGCTTCTCTGAACGAAACAGAAAAAAGCAAGCTAGAAAAGGCGAAACAACCTACTTTTGTAAAAGTATGCCGCGTTCGACACGGACCCAAGGGAATCTCAGTTTTCCTTTTATACACTAATAACGTGATTTGGCAGGGTAGAAGAAAAAAACAATGTAAATCTTCTGTCTGTGCCACCAACCAGTCGCAACCGCTCTGCCCTTTCCTTCTCCCGCCCTGATCCCCTTCCCAGTTTTGTTTAAAAAGCATCATCCAACTGCACCGTATCTTTCGACTTTGTCTCCGGAATATTTTGAATTTTAGCCGTCGCGGAAATACGCAAAATCCGTTCGAATGCTCAGCTTATAAGTTCCGAGAAGTACAGGGAGCAGCGTAAAAGAAAACTCTCAAGTTTTTTTGTGCACCACACAGTTTAAGTTTTCCCGTTATGGTACGTTGGACTCCATTGCACCAAGCTATACACAGAGAGAGAGAGAGAACGTGAAATTGGTGAAATTGGCGTCATTCGATTCGGGTCGGCACAGAAGGGAAAAACAAATCAACAGATTGTACGCGATTCGTGAAATGCCGCTTCTCGGGTGTAGAATAATCCGATTGGTGTTTTTTTTCTCTCTAGACGTCGAAACGATGTGCTAGAACGCAGTTCAGTGAGGAACTTCTGCGACTTCTGCTGCATCCGATAAAACGAAGCCAACGTAATTTGTTTTGTTGGCAAAAAATGTTTAAGCCGTTTTGAATTTGAACTTCGCATTAAGCATGTGTGATTGCCTGGGAATAACATGACAGCAGATAAATGTGTGGTAAGCATGATGACGCAGGAGTTTGACTACCTTGACTGTGTAGTCTTTTATGCAGTACTTGGTCGCCTCTTTGCGAAAAATAAAGCAGGCGCTTGGTAATTCAAACGGTCGGTATCAATTACCAAGTAGTTCGATGTGCCACATTTTACCACATTTTATCAAAAGCTCCAATCTTACCTGTACTATTTCTGATTATTCAAAATAGTTCAACCTCATTGTTTGTTATAAACGTGTAGGTAATATTTGACAATGTGTTTACTACTTTATACTAAGTAACTTTCACATGCGAAATAGCCTTGCTCCTTACTAAAATTGATTTACCTACAATCTACATTCAACAGCAATCACAACTAGTGAATTTTTTGTTACTAGCATTATAGCTCATGTTTTCTAATTTTGGTTCGGAGTTCCAATTTATATATATATTTCCAATTTATAACACTAAGAAAAATATTGAAAATTTTACCCACTGACCTATTCAACAACTCAAAGCCTACTGGGAATAGGAATATAATTCCCTGTTCCACTTAAATAGAGTTACTTCCTGCTGTTGTTGTTTTGCTTCGCTCGTCTGGTAGGAGTAACTTAGCTTTCCAAGTCCCAAAGCAGCATCCTTACCTGTTGTATTGTTCAATTTTCAATTTCGTACCTAACTGCGGAAGCTTCAGGAGTACACAGCATTGCGATACCAGGCTAACAATAGACGCACTGCTTTACAGTACCTCTGTGTGTGACTATGCCAGATGGATAGTGGCTTTCCTGCTGATCAAAGACGATGGCTTAGTTAATAACGTGTTCACTGAAACCATTCTGTCTAAAACTTAGGTAGGTAAAGCATCGAATGTTGCAAGAACATATAGGACGGTGAACAAACCACCTTGCTACATGCCAATACCCCTGGGTTAAAGTTGGTATAAATTAGTCGAAAACCAGTATACATTGATGCCAGATTAGGTTTCTCTTCCTATAATGGGACTAGAAACATATTAAACGTACCGTTAGATAGATTTTATCAGACCCGAGAAACCGTGAAAAAGATCTGGTGTTACTGTCCGTTTGCACTTAAAGGTGGTGTAAAAAATGTTGTTGTCTGCAGGAAAATAGACGACGGTTAGACTTTTGCCTTCTTGCGCGCCATGCACACTGGGTAAAGTTGGTATTTCCCATATGATACAGCATCTATTTACTGCACTCAAGTTTGGCCACCAATTTACCGATTTTGTCCCGTTATTTAATTTGGGGAAAAGAACAAACGACGGTGGTCCTTCCCCATTGATGGCAGATATTTGCAGAGGATTCACCGCACCACCGCATGCAGCCGTTTCGCTCATTTCCCAGGTTTGTCTCTTTGTTCACCCTGCACAACACCGCATCGTTTTTCCTACCTTGCTTTGTGTGTATATTACATCCCATATTAATCTGCAGAGAGCGCTAAATACGAAACGACTGGAAATAACGTTAGTAGCGCTCAGGTGTTGGAGTTTGTTCCGGAGCGGCGCTCGACTGCTTTTTCGTAGCACCTAATATGCAAACAGATTTTTTTCCCCTAAAACAATGGAAAATTGTCATAACTATTGAACAAAATATGGCCACAGAGGGTAGTACCTATCAGGACATCAAATGTAGCATTTGTTGGATTAGAATTTTTGTTTTTCTTATTGTTATACATGACAGGCTATAATTTCATACCAAAAAAGCTGGTAATGTTATTTTCATAATTGATCACAAATTAAATTTGGTTGTGCGTCAAAAAAAAAAAAAAAATTCATAGCACCACTCACATTTGCAAATCGATCCGGAACGTCCTTCTATGAATTGGAGCTACCAATAGCAAACTGAAATTGTTAATTATATTTATTCGAAACCCAAGTCAACGAATAGAAATGTGAAACAAAATGGTTTCGCTAGAATCCGAGCTTCAGTGTCACTAACGGATTGCATTTTACTGTGCTACAGGTGCTAGATTCCGTTTCGGAACCTTCTGTTTACTCGAAATAGACTTTGCAGCAAACCGTTAGTATACTTAAAGCGGTTTTTTTACCTGGGGTAAGCGAAAAAAAAATTCAGTAATGGCGGATAAAGTAGTTTTCTTCATACACATAAATCAAAAACAATAATTGAAACAAGCGGATATGATTGGCGAATTTATCTCAACTTTTTTAAATCCGATTTCCCGGAACGAGTTTCGTAAAAACCAGACGAAACACCACTGTACTGTTACCTTAATTCTAGATTTTTTCAGTTATTCTCACAAAATGCTACATGGAATCAATGCGAATCAACCAGAAACATTTCTCTGATATATTACACTGTGCTACAAATGAAAAAAAAAATGCAAGAACTTCTGAAGTGACTTAGTGTAGGTTGGAGGTCTTGTTGAGTGTAACATTCTCTCATACTAGAAATTTTCCAAACACCCCCAAAATCTGAAGTTGTGGTCAAAATACGGTTTTTTGGACCTCAGCGCAAATAATATTTTTTAACTCAGTCATTTATCAACCGATTTTCAATATTTAAGCAGTCTTAGAAAGAAGACAAATAAAGCTTTCAAAATATGTACAGGTTTGTTCTAATATCAATAAAACATGTTAAGTTATTTGAGTTCATATCTAATTTTCAGACTTTTTCTCGCAATTTTTCAATTCAATTTGAAATTTGCAGTCTATTTTTGTGAGAAACATACCACAAATATACTACTATTTCAAAAGTATATTCAATTCCGAATCAAATGAAAGTAGTTTTGTGGAAATCGGTTGAAATTTGGCTAAGCTATATATTTTAGAAGAAAACCAGAATTTTTGGATTCTATCGCACAACTATTCCACGGTGCTACAGATGATGAAATAATGCAAGAACTTTTGATGTGACTTAGTGTGGGTTGTTGCTTTAGTCGAGTGTTACTTGCGTATTTACTTGAAGTTTTTCAAATACCCCGAAAATTATATATTATGTTCAAAACCCTGTTTGAACCTTAGTTCACATTTTTATGTTTAATACGATTGTTTTTCAACCGATTTTTTATATTCTAGCTGTTTTGCAAAGGCGAAAAATAAAGCATTCGAAACATATAAATATGTCTAAAAAGTTTACCTATATGTGATGAATAGTTTTAAAATAAATAAGATGGTTTATGTTATTTTCAAATTTTTCAAAATTTATTCGCAATTTTTCACACATTTTTGTAATGATGGAGCTTCAATTGCTGTAAAATTTGGAAAGTTCTTTTTAGTACCAAACGAGAACAATAGCTGTTGTTAATGAAAATCTATTATAATTTGGCTGAGAAATGATTTGATGAAATCTAAGTATATGGTAGAAAACATCAAGTCATATCTCAGCCAAATTATAACAGATTTTTTTAAACAACACTTACTGCTTTCGTTTGGCACTAAATGTAGCTTTCAAATTCTACAGCAATTAAAGCTCGTTCATTACAAAAATGTGTAATAAATTGGGAATAAATTTGTAAAATTTTAAAAATAACATAAACTATCTTATTTATTTTAAAACTATTCATCACATATAGGTAAACTTTTTAGACTTATTCACATGTTTCAAGAGTTTTATTTTTTGCCTTTCCAAAACAGCCAAAATATAAAAAATTTATTGAAAAATAACCGAATAAACATAAAAATGTGAGATAAGGTAAAAAACAGAGTTTTGACCAAAACTAATAATTTTTGGGGTATTCGAAAAACTTCAAGTAAACGCGCAAGTAATATTTGACTAAAGCTACAACCCACACTAAGTCACATCAAAAGTTCTTGCATTTTTTCATCATTTGTAGCACCGTGAAATGATTGTACGATAGAAGCCAAAACTTCTGATTTTCTTATAAAATATATAACTTAGCCAAATTTCAACCGATTTTCACAAAACTACTTTCAATTGATCCGGAATTGAATATACTTTCAAAATTATAGTATGTTTGTGGTATGTTTCTCACAAAAATAGACTGCAAATTTCAAATTAAATTTAAAATTGCGTGAAAAAGTCTAAAAAATTTGATTTAAGCTCAAATAACTCAACATGTTTTGTTGATATTCAAACAAACCTATATATATATTTGAAGCTCTTTTTGTCTTCTTTCTAAAACTGCTTAAATATTAAAAATCGGTTGATAAATGACTGAGCTAAAAAACATTATATGCGCTGAAGTCCGAAAAACCGTATTTCGACCATAACTTCAGATTTTGGGGGTGTTTGGAAAATTTCTAGTATGAGCGAATGTTATACTCAACAAGATCTACAACCTACACTAGGTCACTTCAGAAGTTCTAAATCACTGTAGCACAGTGTTATTATAGGAGGCGTTGGGTATTTGAGAATTCAGGAGCCACATTTTTCAACGTCCAGCGGTATCAATATGAAAACTATCCTAACAATGTTGTGGGATTGTTCTTCGCGCAAAAACATTATTTCACTTGTCTTGGGTTGTGAATGTAGCGAAAATAGAGCCCTAGGGTAATCAGCTACAGCTAGGTGCGGCTTCGTTCGTTCGCTTGATGCTAAACTTCTCATCTTCACGTAAGTCATGTTCACGTTGTGCTGTGTTAAACTTGACGTGGATCTACTGTCTTGTACACCCGTATTACATTGGCCTCAGCTGGTTTTACCATGTCAGTAATTTAACCTAGTCCTGTTGCATTTCGGGCGGTAGAATAGTTAAATTGCTTTGAAAACTGTGAAAAATTGAATTGCTCGGTATAGCAAAAGATTTTTCATTGCAAATAAAATTTAACAATCAAAATTATATTTAGAAACAAGTCAAATGCTGTTCGAAATTTCTTTTCGTGAGCTCCGCCCAAAATGTGATGACTTGCATCAATATGTTATCTGATGATTTGATTAGATGATGAAATGATGAAAAAAAATGGCAAACATTTTTGGAATTAGCACTTTAGAAGTCACTACGAGCATTCCACTGTTTAGAGTAACTAGTAGAATATTAACAAGTTAAACGAATCCGAACGTTTCGTTTTTAGCTCTAGTTTTGGTTTTAAACCATGTTCCAATTCTTGTGTAATCCTAGTGCCAGTTATTTTTCTACTAGTTTCATTATCAGATTCAAATTCAGGTTCGGGTTCTGGGAGAAAGTAAGACTGGTGTGTTTGTTTCTGTGTCTCATTCTCTTTTTACTAAAATAATAACTCTCGTATAATGAACTCGGTAACGTCTTCCGATGGTCAGATGCAACTGCCAACGGAAAGTCCTGGTGGTAATCTTCGATAGGGTGGCCAGTTGTTCCCTACTTCTCCCTCCTAGTACCTTAAGTACGCCTGGAATCTTTGCGGCAGATGAGTCTCCCAGTCCCTAATCCAAGATATTTTGACGTAAAATCACGGCAACATATATAGGCGTACCAAATGAAAAACCGAAAACATCGAGAGCGTCATGAAAATTGTCCACTTTCAAATGCTTGAAACTCAGTCAGTTTCCAACGGATTTCCTTCATTCTTACAGCAATTAGCTATGCGTCCACCAAAATGCGGCAAATTGTGATTTTGTGATGCGTTTGTACTAATTAAAAAAAATTAGAGCCTTGTGGAACGCATGTTTCCTTGTTAACTTGTAACTTTTAGTAATCCCGTATAAAACCTAGCATGCAGAAAATTATTCTGCATTGTTTATCCGATCCCTGTAGCAAGAGCATGGTTTACTGGACCAGCAGCAAGCGGAAAGTTGGCGGTGCAGCAGGCGGTGATTTCATAAATATCGAAATCTTTCATATTAGACAGACCAATAGACGAAACCGGCGGATGGCACTGGCACTGGCAAAATTATGATTGCATGATGCTAATTATTGTACCATTGAAAAATGTAGATTCTTGTTTTGAACGCAGCTTTCGTTCAATCGGAGCTATATAACATCGAATATGAGTTTTTTTTTCAGAATCGGGATAAACTCCAGAGCCCGAAAATCGACCCAAGACGTTATTTTGAAGTTCAAAATGGTGACTTCTAGTTTCTGGAAAACTGTCTAATCTATCCGAATACCACCTAATATCTCCGGAACTGAAATTATATTCACAGGTCTGAAATCAGCACCATTGAATCTTTTTATGGCCGCCACATTATTTTTAACAGAGGTATTTCATTAGTGTCGCAAGAAAATTACGTATTGGTACAAAGCAGTCTCTCGTAACATGTTGTTGATGGATAGTCTATCGTAGTCTCGCCGTTACAGAGAGTTTGAAGCGAATTAATACTGAAATTTATCGCTTGTTTATTTTCAACAAATGTTTTTCATAACCTATTGCAAAAAAATATTGACTCAAGACAGGCTGGTAGTTCAACGTTAGTCTGACGGTCGTGTCTCATACACAACCTCTTCAAATTAAAAAAAAAAACAAATTTTTAGATATTACCAGATCTTTCGTTTTATGGATTTCTAATACATTTGGCATCAAAAAACGATTTCGAAACTTTCATTAACCTGGCACTTTTCTCGTGAAGACGAAATGTTGAAGCCCTCTTGTTCCTAAATGACGGATTTTGCAATTGAGAATAATTATAAGTTTGTGCTCGGTAGTTGTCAATTTTGTATATTGTTTTAATGCTCTTGAATGCTCATGAATTCTAATAATTAAATCATGGTCTTTGCTCCTGTACGCCAAAAATAAAATTCAATTAAAATAGATCGCAGCTTTCTTACTTTTCTTTTTCCCAGATATCGGATCTCATATTGGCCTAATGAACATTCTTTCCACCGCATTGTGAATCAATTCTCCTCTAGCCGCTGCAGTGCATGTAGGTCGCGCTGATGTTCGACGATATCCTAGCAACAGCCACGTCGTCCAGGTAGCCTGCGGTACATCGAAGATCTTCGAGCATTGTGTTCATCAGCTCTGCCAACCGGGGGGCAACCTGTTGTACTGAAACAGGCTGCAACGGCTATTGATGGTGAGCAGAGGCCAGCCGCTTTTGTCCATTTCCAAAAGCGTCCGATAAGTCAATCTGATCTGAGCACAATGCATTCAGAAAAGCTCTAAGGTGAGGTCTCACGGTGGCGAAAAGGGTGATTGGTGTGATTGAAGCCGATCATCCAATCCAATTGGATAATCCTCAAAAAAGCGAATGTTACCGTACCACGACTGGTTAAATGATCTGCAGACGCTCTAGTCGGTCGAGTTCTTCGTCGACTTTTGGCAGCTTAGCGTCTTATGGTGAAAAATTGGTTGCCCGACTCTCTTGGTGAAAGTTGGATGAGATCGATGCCGAGCGGGTTCAGAGGATGGTAAGATACGAAGATTCGCTTACTGTGCGTCGTGCCATTGATTTCGATGTCGCTGTCGAATTCACACAGAAGATCCAACTACCTACCCGATGCAGACTTGGCGGTTTGCGTCGCTGAAACACCTGGCAATGCTATTACTTTTTGGTGGAGAATCAGCGTGACTGGTAGTCCTTTTTGTGGCCAACTTGCTTGCAATCTGCGCACTTGTGTTACGTTTGCGGGACAGTTCAATCAGCGGACTTAGAGGTTCGTTTGAATAAGTTGCACCAGAGACGGTTTGGTGAAGAATGACTACTTTATTTTTCCTAATATCCTTACAAGTCTCCTACTGGAGACACTTGAAACACCGATATCTATGTATGCTATGTACACGATCACATAAGCGAAAGAGAGAAAGATATATTCACTGAAACTGAATGACTGTACACTTGGTAACAGCATGGTTCAATGAATCAGAAATGCGACACTTCTGTTTTTGTCCGAATCTAGATCTAGTTCCAGTTCCAGAAATTCAACTCAGTTTCTAGTTTTATAGGTTGCAAACCTTGGTAAATTCTTTGTTAGCGCAGATGTGCTCTAAATTCCAGTTCAGGGCCCAATTTTGTAAAACTGTTCGCAAGATTGCTTCATAAAAGATTCTTTCGATGACTTCACAGAAGCAGAAAATTTCTCCCACAGCAGGCGGTCATGTGTCATCATGGGGAACACTAGCAACTATTGCGTCTCCATTGAGAATCACCGTAACGCAGCATAAGTTATGCAGTATCACGAAGTTTTATTCCATTTTTTCCCTAGCAAGTTCTTCCTATATAGCCTGTTCATTTGAGTCGCATGAGAAAGTTTTACCCCTGGCAGCGATTACGTTCACACGTGCTGTCAACCCCAATTAACGAGTTAGTTTGCCCTATTTATGGGCCACAGCCATATATATGTATGAATTTGTGACGTGCATATAATTAACAGGATCAGCTTGTTTGAGCAATTAGCATTAAGACCTTCAATATAATTAAGAAACATATTAACAAGGGTTGAGGGAAAAAAACATTACAAACTTCTTGAACGACACCCTCTTTCAGTATACTATCAGCATAATAATTATTACGCTGCGTTACTTAACCTTGAAGGTTACGATTATGATGGCAAACCATTGCACAAAAAATCACAGGAAGGTTGTGTGCAAAGCCACGATCGCAAGGTTGAAGTAGAATACTTTTACAAGAAAGATAACCCGGCTGCTTGCGTGTCAGTCATTTTTTCTAGCAAATAAATGTTGACCGCTCATTGGCAGTATTGAAAATTCTGTGCAAATGAAGTTGAAGTACTACTCAATTTCAGTTCGCACATATTAATACGACCTCACTGAACAGGAAAAGAACAAACTCTTTGCGGCGCAAACAAGTTTCAACAGTCAGAGTATATGTACATGTGAATTCAAATTAAGATAATTAACTTTTGGTTAAACCTCAGAACGAGAAAATATTAAATCTTAAATTCATTTGTTTGGCTGTCCTAAAAATGATAGTTTGTTGTTGAATTTAAAATCGGATATGACGCTGATTGCATCTCTGCGTTACGCCGATTGCGGGAGTTATGGTGAACTTGCGTATGACGAAGGCATCGTATTACCTGTTTTATTGAATGGGAGAAAGAGGAATATTGTAAAATTTAGTAAACATTTAACTCAAACAATATTACAAAATCGTAGTCAGGCACTCTGATAACAAAGTTGAACGCTGTTATCACACTGAAAATCAGACAGCCAGCAGAAGTTTTGATTGCCAAATCCAGAATGCCGAACAGCCGTAAAGAGAGTTGTTTATTTACCTACGGCAAGTTTCTCGCCCCATCGCTCGCGTTCGCGTTCACCATGGCAGAGGCCTAACTGTCTTTGTGAACGCGTTCTAACAGGGCAGTTTGTTATTCAATGTCGGTTATGCTGATCGCAGCCTTTGCGCTGCCCCTACAGTGGGGGGTTTACTAAATAAAGTGAAAATTAGACAACTACAACAGAATTTGATTGCATCCCGCACAGAATGTCTGCTTGTGTTGATGCCAGAAAATTATTAACCTTCAATTATTTTTTTATTTGCCTTGATAAAAGCATGTTGCGGTTCAAAATCGGTTGCTAATTACAACCTTTGAGCTGCCCTAACATTGGGGGAATTAAGATACACGGACAACATGCACTGTAGAAGCTATTTCACATTCAGTAAATTAGACGGGTGCGACAAATTTAAATTGCTAGGATGCAACACAGAATGCTTGCTTGCGTTGACAAAAATTATTAACTTTCAATGACTTTTTTATTTGCCTTGAAAAAGGCATTTTGATTTCCGAAATTCGATTTCCTGATGGCTATCTTCATACTGCCCCAACACGGGGGGAATAATGGCTGTCTGGCGACACACGCTGAGAAAAACCGCGCTGCTCCTGAGACGTGGTGACCAACCACAGGGCTAGTGCTGCTGCTAAGGAAGGACGACTGCTGTTGTCGCTGTCTAGAACTATTATTAGCGGCTCCGGCTGAAACAGGCTCTTATATAGGCCAAATAGCATGTTTCCAATTGCAAGGTATATGATCCTGTCGACCGTGCTTGGGAAGCAAGCATATAACGACCAATCAGAGGTCGAATTTTTCGTTTTGACAAGGCTTGACTATTTACGATAGTACAATAGTGTGAATAATAAAATTACAATTATCTTATTTTGGGAAGAATCTTAGAAGATTTTCCAAACTATTGCTGCAAGAACGAAGGAAATCCATCGAATACTTACCGATTTA
The DNA here is from genome assembly GCF_029784165.1 of Wyeomyia smithii. NCBI lineage: Eukaryota > Metazoa > Arthropoda > Insecta > Diptera > Culicidae > Wyeomyia > Wyeomyia smithii. The sequence goes on from NC_073694.1 coordinate 54,172,131, forward strand.
TTAGCATTTGAAATTGGACATATTTTTCACTTTTTTCGGTTTTAGATTTTCATTTCACATCCCTATGTAGCTGAACTTCCTGAGAGAAGTATTCTACTTCAAAAGCATCTGCCTCTTCTTTTACCCCATTCGTGTGACGCTGCACGGTATTCATTACTTATTAATAAATTTCATCCCCCCGAGTGTAACAAACTGCTACCGTAAGTGACAAAAGCATATCTTCGAAATGTGATGTTCTCTCAACGTAGACGTAGACCAATTATGAAATTAGATTTTTGCCTTCCTCCACCCATCTCGATCCAAACTGTGCGCTGGGCAAGAGCTTATTCGAGATGTTTGGAAGAAAACAGACTAGCACAGCCGTGCTCAGAAGTTTTGTTTGGGGAATGATGAATGCATACAAATTGGTTTATTGCGATGCTGGTTGATTAGAAAAATTAATATTTTTGCTCTGTTCATAGGTTGGTTATACCAACTGCTGGATAACTAACAAATGGTTTTTACTTCCCGATGATTCATATTTTTAATTGTTTATTTAAACTTTTGGTTTTGTTTTGTTGGTAAAATATTTTTTTTTAAATAGGATATTCCAGTAAAGAACCCAAAAATCATTCCCACGTTCATGACTATGTAAACCACGAATGCATGAAATTGACTTTTCCCAGTCTTGGTGGTGAACTAAGAAGTAAGATGGGATGAACAAATCAATTTAAATGTTTCCACTATTTTTCATACCCAATTATAATCGCAGTTTTTCGGCTCTCTAAAAGGGTTTGAGTGAAAAGGAAAACCCCTCAAATCAAATCATAAAACAGTTGTAAGCCATAAATTTTCAGTTCAGTCTGTTATTTTTCAGCCACCACCAGCTGTAGCAGCATAACAGCCTGTAGGGCAGTGTACAGTTTCAATTTTTAACACATCCCCTGGATGCTGGGTGGGTTGGGTGAATTGCGGAGCTTTGCCTACGTACGGTGTGGTGTGATGCGGCAGCTTTTGAGTTCGGATCAGCCTCATAGCTCATGGCATGTATGTATGCACAGCCAGCCGACCCAGCAGCTGTCGGCTATATCGGTGACCGTGTGGTTTCGATGTAATCTGCACCAAATGCCACAGCTCCAGTCAAGCGTCGGTAGCAGCAGGAATACGCTAGAATGAATGCTCCATGCTCCTGGGGTGGTCACGATGTAATTGTTTCTGGTAGGCAGAATCTATGAATATATTGTAATGTGACGTATATTCGATGCTCTGTTAAGGTATGTTTTGACTATACTCCGTGCACCCTGAGGCGGAGAGGCATTCATTCATTTGTTGTTTCCAAATTAATTCGAAATAATAAATTAAAGCATTTCCACCTCACATGCAATTATTCTCCATGCATATTTGAATGATTCGATTGTGCTTTTGCTCACTCTTTTGGTTTATGGAAGGATAGCAACTGTCCGGTGTTGGTGTGAATAGGCGTGTTACCAACTTCGCATGCAGAACTGGGCTGAATGTCGGCACCATATGCTGCTGCTGCTGCTGTGCCGGTGTTGTTTACCCATTCAAACCTGATAGGTCAGTCATAATTGTTGCATTGTTGTGTTGTACGAATGACTGACACAATTTATGGCACATTCTTTTGGGTTTACCCGAAAGATGTTCCGCACGTTTTCATGAGCAAGTTGTGAACTTATTTGGGTACGAATTTAAGACTTAATTTAGTATCCAAACATCTCTGCAATTGTCTGCATATGACACACACACTTTACCTTTGTTACGGAACGCACTCAAACCAAATCCGATTATGTTCCATTACCAGCTGCAGGATTTTCGCTCGGTACGGGAGTCTTGCGGATGAGATCAAAGTGTTTTGCTGAATATCTAATGAACATTTAGAAACAAAGTCAGCTGCATTCTCCGAGGCAATGCGGCTTAATGTTTCGAGCATGTACCACTTTCACAACTATTCATTGGCCACACAGTACTAATTATGCACTGTAAGCTGGGAGCAATTTTATCACTATTTTGAAAGAGATGTGAAAAGTTGTGTCGTTTCTACACAGTACCAAAAAATGAAATTTACAATTAATACAAAAGAAAGCACACAACGGTTTCTAGCACATAAAGTGAAAAACATATACAATTTCACACCGTTAATAATGCACAGTACAAAATCGTTTAAAACCATGTAAACTTGTACGTTAAGTTATGTAAACTCAAAACTTTGAATATAAATTTGCATGCAAATTCACATTATATTCATTTACATAGCATGTGAATATAATGCGACACGGAATATTACATGGTTTCCAATGCTCCATTTATGTGCATTAAAACAGATGTAAATTTTTTTTACTATGTAGTTAATTCAGTATCCTGTTATATTTAGCACCAGTACTGTTGCAAGGGTTTCAAAAAAAAGCGAAATTGTGTTGAATCATTTACTTAAGTGTTTGTCTAATATTTTGTTTGCAATTTTCAAAACATTCAATAAAGGTTGAATAGATTGAATGATAAAATACATTATTATTTGCTTAGTTTATTACAATTAATTTAATTGGAATTCGCTGATCTAAAGATGATTAAAATACGTTACTAATTAACTTCAGTTTAACATCTGTACCAATTTAACATTTAACTAATCTATTATTTATAGAGTAACCTCTTTCGATCAGTGGTATTTAGTTCATATGACTTCAAAATAATATAAGCTCGCGAAACTTGTAGATTAGAAATGATCAAAATCTTTGTTATTCAATTTCAATTAAAATATGTTTTAGAAAATATTTTAGGATATATTTTTCTCGGCTACGTTGTTTTTTTGCAGTTCTGACGAATATCATTGTAATGTTAGAGAAACTATGAAGTCTTTTTGACGTAGGATTACGTCGTATGGCAACATATATAGGGGTACAATTTGAAAAACCAAAAACATCGAGAGCGTCACGAGATTGTCCACTTTCAAATACTTAAAACAAAGTCAGGTTCCAACGGATTTCCTTCATTCTTATAGCAATCGATTGCAAAATTGCCTAAGCGTCCACCAAAAAGCGAAAAATTGTGATTTTGCAAGGCTTATATTGAAAAATGTGAAGCCTTGTTGTTCGGCCAATCAGAGCTGAAGCAGTTCTTCTCCAGCAATATATATATAATAATATATTGTAATGTGACGTATATTCGATGTTCTGTTAAGTTATGTTTTGGCTATACTCCGTTTACCCTGAGGACACACCTACCGGAACTCTCGGTAGTCACGTATAAAAGCATGCTAATGCCGAAATTTAGTCTTTTTTGTATAACCGATTACTACAGCAAGATGACGGTTGACTTAGAGACCATCCATATACCACGTGGACAGCTTTGAGGAGGAGGGGGGTTGGCTAATGTCCACGGTCCATACAATTTTCTTAGAATTTATATGGGCAGTTGTCCACGGAGGGGGAGGGGGGGGGTCAAAATCGTTAAAAATCTGTCCACGTGGTATGTGGATGGCCCCTTACTGGAAACTGGTTCGACCCGTAACCTTCAGGTCAGCAGCAGAAGCTTAGCACGCAACTCATTCGATCGCAACGTTTCACAGCAGACGGCTCAACTGGCAGACCGCAGCAAGCACAGCATTGCTAAACATATCTGAACATGTTAGTAATCTTGCCTGGATCTGTCGCGTCACGTTTGCTTTCAGCCATTTGGCCCCTGCTAATAGCTGTGAGTGTGTCGTTAGCGTGTGTGTATGATCGTTATGCCTTCTTTGCTGGCTTACAGTGTGTGCGGAGCGGAGAATAACAAGAAAACTGGAATCATCCGGTGTCATCGGTAAAAGGCAATCCACAATTCACTCTCTTCAAGGTTACCAATCGATTAAAAAAAATGAGAGGTAAAAGAGAATTACCACTGAAACTTACCGCTTCACACGAGTAAATCTCAAACTTGTTGCAAAAAATTCATTGCGTTAGTCTCTGCTGAACTATTCATTTTTAATGGTTGAGACTAAAGGAAACAATTTATAATTTACAATCTCGAATCACGATACGTCGCATGTGTGAATATCACTACTCTTCAATTGTCTTTTGACACATTCTCAGCGATGGTATACCAACAAACCAATTTCTGAAAATCACATCCCAGTGAATATTTTTACCAGATTAGGGAACTATAAAAAACTTTTGAGTACAGTTTAGGTTTAAAGTTTGAATACAATCATACAAAATTAGCACTTTTTGATACTTTTTGTTCAGAGGACCAGAAGTGTATATCAAAACGATTTTTTTCCGATTATATACCATTCAATGTCCAGGTTTAGGTGTAAATTTTTAAATATGTTGGTTTGAAGCTAAATGAAATCAGGGTTATTTTGGCAGTGTAACGTCTTAACGTCTACTTAATTGAAAATCCTTACATCTGGTTACACAAATATTTTATTTTCTCTTTATGCTTCCAAAACTCTTTTAATTTGAAGCTAAAAGATCTCAGGAAGTTTGAACACAACTCAAGTTGCCACCAGATGGAGTTTGCGTTGTAACATCACGAATATTTTTTCTTGTCATACAATATTTGCCTATGTCTGCAGACGTCTGGTAGCATACTTAATGAATCTTGAATAGTTGGTTCAAAAGAATTATTATGTATTCACAAGTTCTTACATGGATTTGAAAACATTACATAGCGACAATTAGTTTTTTTTTAATTAAGGAGACTTGCAACATCCTGGTATTTCCCAAGCAGCAAAATTTGTTTCGATTATGAACTTTGTGCATCACAGCAACAAATTCTTATGCGAAATTAAGTTGCAGTTACATCTCAGTTTCTCATACAATGACAAAAAAAGCGCAGGAGGTGGAGCCAACTGCAACACGTTCGTTGTTTCAACACAAGTTTCAAGAATGAAACCGCAATTTGTATGAACTAATGCATGGAATTTGATAACTACATGTTAAATGCTGCGTGGTAAAATTTCAGCTACGAAGATGCATCGTAGCAGCAACTAGGGCGCAATAGAAACTTCATGGCGTTGCACAGTACGTTGAATGTAGGGTAAGACGGGACAACAATCAAAACTACACGATTTTGTCGATAAAACATGTTGATGTAACAAGGAAAGTTGTTCGTTACCTACAGAGCTACTAAATGCATAAAGGTCTTATGTGATACACTAAATCACAAAACTGTCCCAAACGCCAGCGCACTCATCATATACCAGAAACCGTTAATCTCTTTGTAAAAGTTGTACATTGTAATGAAAACTGCGGTTTCTTTGTTTTACTTACTGTAAAAGTGACTAATGCGCAATTATAACGAACAAACAAAAGATTTGTTTAGGTTTTCTTTCACGTATTATTTTTATAATTTTTATATTTTTAATTACCAGAGTAACAAACAATTTAAAATTCTTCATGATGCATATTATATTATCAAGTCAAGTTTTGGGTCATCTTCAGACGAATTGGAATAGTTGTTCGAAACGGTAGCAGCAAATACTAATTCTTTTGGGGAGTTATTTTCAACGAGCTCTGCAACTCGCCGTTTTTTAATTCTCCTTGAGCAGCTTTCAAAAAAGTTTCTGAGGACGCTCACGAGTACAAATGTGGTTGTATTCATAATTATTATTCTCACCGAATCGAGGAAGAGCAAGCGGTGACTCCAACAAAATTTCATGCTTTTTCATAAAACACTTTTTTATTCTATTGCATTTCTCCCATTTCGAGTTCAATTTCGGACAATATACAGCAGAAAACTTGTGCAAATCTTCATAAACATGCTCGACTGTGTCTTCTGGTAGAGACAATATCGAAATACACATGATGTTCTTTTGTTTGCATTACAGTTAAACCACTTTTCAAATATCTGCCGCTTCACGAGCGATCGGCATTGACATACGAAAAATAAAAAATCTCTCAGAGTTGCAGGAAGTTGCAGCTAATTTTTATATATTTTGTAGAGGACACTTCAAGCAAACTTTTGATGTATGTTTTAGAGAGGAACTCGGTGGAACTTTTTTTAAAACGCTAACGAAAGTTTGAGTTCGCGTGTTTTTAAGGATTAATATCTTCACCAACTCATCATACCGATTAATCATACACGCAATCGAAACTAAGTCTCTCTATCAATGAAATATATTGCACTAACCTTGATTGTTATTTTCCATTTTGTTGTATTGGAATACACGAAGTAATTAATTTTTTACCAACGTTTAGAAAACGCGCGACAATTTAGCACGAAATGTGAAACTAATGAATGCTCTGGACGCTGACGCTTGCTATGCTTGTATTAGTATTTGTGATGCTTCCCAAAGCTCACCAATACTTGTTCACAACCCAGGAGATATCTGTGAACACTTCTGGGTACTTGGTGCATCCAAATAAATAAAAAAGAAAACCGATTTTTGTCTATGGCTCAACGCACTGTGCGTTGTGGTAAGATTGTAAAATGGAAAATGGTCAGAAAGGGAAGAGATTGTCTGTATAGCGATTTATTTTTGATTATTTCCAGAAATTTGAGGATTCAACTCCAGTTATCAATTTCTATTCACTTTTCTCGTTTGAACTATTTACGTCATTTGCTGTAGAAACACTTGCAAGTTCATGGCTCAGTTTTAAATATTGCTTCCCTTATCATGCTAATGGTCATTACCAGTTTTAATTTTGCTTCTTCAATTCATCAGTACCTCAGCGTGATAATGAAATTCAAAGCAATTTATCACATTTCGTTTTAGAGACCCACACTTTTTGGACGACTTCTAGTCCAAGTACCCAAAAGTTACAACGCAGTAAATAACCTCATCTCAAAAACAAATATAAGGCGAACGATCGAGCTAAAGTTGCTGTTACATGACAGCAACTTTTAGAAGTATTTTTGTGTGTTTGTTTTTTGTATCTCACAAGCATCACGTTGGCAACCTATATGCTCCACCCACTAGATCTATTCCGTGAAGGTTAGGTTTTCAAATGCCGTTTACACATTTCAACAACAAATCCAACCTCGCGAATTACGTTGTTGGTGTAAAGATTTTTGAAGCAGCGATGCAACTTTAGTTGTTGCTTGTTTCTTCACAATTTCATCGTAGTAACAAAAAATGTTTCTTAAAACCTCGGAATTTCATTAGTGCGACAAATGATCACAATTTACTTTTTTATTAAAAGGAAATTAAGTGTGTTTTACACATTATGTCATATGAGTTACATTCGCAATTATTTATAATTCTCATGTCACTCATCAGATAGGTACTTTAATCATAATTCATATCGTTCGTCACGATGAAGCGTCGTACACAAATAACGCTAAAAATCCAGATTTTAGACCCACTCCTCCCCCTATGTAACGATAAGTAACGTTCAATATGATTCCCCCCTAAAATTACGTAACTCTGAGCCCCAAAAGTTACGTAACTGTTTCAACTACCCCCTTGTAACAATAGGTAACGCAAACTCGAAACCCCTCCCTCCTTCATGCATTACGTAATTTGTGTACGACGCCTAAGGTGTTAAACATTAGCGTCGACTTTTTGGTGTGATGAAAATTTAACCAATGTCTTCCCTATATATTTTCCACGAGTTTTATGAACTGAAATCTATGACGCGATAAGTCATCCAAATACTTACAATTAAGGGGTTATATACTTATGTAAGTTCTTTCCTTCTAAGGTTTTCAAAAAACACTTGGATTCTTAACACATTGATTTTTACTAAGTCTTTGAAACTACTTACGTCCTAAGACGAGAACAACCTCTACACACTTCAAACGTTTCACTCGAACTGAAGCTCCTGACAAATTAATATAAGTTCCCTACTCATCGATGGATTGGATTACTGCTGCGTAAGGATTGTTGGCTCCGCTCTGCTGCCGTCGCTGCTGTCGTTGTCGTCGTTGCTGCTACCAGCTCGGTTCTGCTGCGTCAGGGGTATCAGGGGTACAACGTCCGTTGGTGGAGTTGTCGATGTCGCCGTGTTGCTATGCTGGAGTCGTTCTGGATGCCGGTCGTTCACTTGCTGCGTCAGGAATGTCAGGCGTCCAGTTGTTGCATCAGAAATGCCATGTGCAAGGATTTGCTGTGTCAGGAATGGTGCGTCCGGTGTTGGTGTACAGTAATGTCCATAACTATATACCTTTTAAGTTTTAAAAAAACCGAGAAAAATTTTATTGCATTATCTTCAAATACAACATCTTGAGAACATTTTCACAAATTTTCATAAAGATCTGAGCAATAGGAAGAAAGTTAGAGCGATTTGCAGCGCGCCTCGCCACGGCCGCATAAGCTAAACTTGAAACTTACCACGCGATTATCTCGGAATAGTATTTTCCGAAAAATGACTTTGCCGTGATCCTGATTGCGGGAAAACTACTGAACCGATTTCCTTCATCTTTTGACGTGGGACACGTCTTTGTTTACTATACTGGGATGCATTCTGTAAAATTGGAAATGAAACGGGCAAATGTTGCGTCAGATTTCAAACGTTAATAACAGCATAACCACATGATGGATAATAATAACCAATATGTTGTTGGATAGATAAAATGTATAACAATTTTGTAACATGTTAATTATCACTCTTATTTCATTGCTAAGCGGTAAAATTGATAAAAAATTTCAATAACAAATTTACGCAAATAATGAACCAATTACATGCGAGCATTCCTAGCACAGACGACGTGAATGGACACCATCCGTTCCCTGTGATATTCCCTGTATCAATTCCGAAGTAAAAATTGACAGAGTCTCCCCGTCCCCATAGGTCAATTTATTTTTGCTTCCATGAGCTTAGATTATTATGATGTCTCGAAGGTAAAAGTTTTCCTAAAAGTTTGAAACAATACCCATCCTTGAACAATTTCCAAACCTGCGTGTTAGGTACTGAAGAACCTAATAAAAACTGATGTCTTGAAAGAAAACATGCCGGTAAAAGCAACAGTACCAGTGGAGTATAGAACCGCAGGTCTCTTGTCGTCTATGATTGCAGTGGTACTCTTCTATTCGTACATTTCAGTGGTACACTTCTATTCGTACTGCAGTGGTACACTTTTGTTCGTACATTTCTATTCGTATGCAATTGAAAAAAAACTGCAATGCTGCAGTTGATGGTGATTGAAAGTTTATCTCATAAATATGATTACCATAAATTACTCAACAAAAATTGTAAATTTTTGCAACGGATATTTATTTAATTTTATCTTCGATATTCACTAAATAATCGTGACCGGATAGTATCGAAAGAGTAAATTCCCAAATATATACATTTATAGAAGAGTAAGAGCCTGCGAATGCTTGTGATTTTTCTGTTTATTTAGGCCGTTACAAATTTTATTTTCATTTTATGTCACCCCCCCCCCCCCCCTTCAAAAACCTTGAACATTGGAAGGGGTAGAAAAAAAAGCTCAATCCGTTATGTTCATTTCATTGGTTTTCCAACAGCATAAATGCTTAATTTAGCAACAAGCAAGTCAGGTGACAGCGAAAGTGTCGTCGAAAGGCAAGCGGAATAAATACTAGTAATAATAAAGTGTTATTTTTCAACATTTAATTGAGTGCAAGTTACAAACGTCATAACTTGCACACAAACTTTGATCAAAGATATTTCTTTTTTTTTTCGTCTCGGTGTTATTTATTTTTTGCCACCCCCTTTGCTAACTTTGATAACCTTGGACATAAAAAGAATTCGAAAATTGTATCAGCCTTAGTAAGATTCGTACAGAATCTCTTTTTACATTTCAAAACTGTTAGATGATATATAATAATTCTAAGCTTTACCATAATAAACGTATATTTTCTGTCTTCGTAATTCAGCGAATGTAGTTGTAGGCAAATGAAAAATTGTCGAGCGAAAATAAAAATGTGATTGTGGATTCCTACGATTTTTTGCTGGAACTTGTTAATAAATTTGTTTAAAATATTTTCTTATATTTGTCAATTGATGAACCTTTGTAAGGGCTTCCATATTATTTTGAAAGTAAGATCCATACTATAAATTTGATTTAGTTAGAGTTAAATAAGACAAAACCATTCATTATCATAACGTAAGTATTATTGGATTTGGTCTTTGAGGTCATAGAGATAATTCTGACTTTGACGCATTGAAATTCATGAGAAATTCTTGGTGCTTTTTCAACAAGCACGATATGCTTGTGCCTTGTCAAATACATATTTTTTGCACAAAAAAAATACTACAGGCATAATATCGCCAAATATAAATGATATTCTTTCGAGTGTTGTTGAATATATTCCAAAAATTGATTTCCAGGGGAGGCTGAAAATAAAAATATGTACAGTCGCTGAGCAAACACATTGATTCTGTCTGCAGACTCTGTATATTTTGTAACAAAAAATCCCCAAATTACAGTGTTTAGTCCCACGTCACCATTTCATACAACCCTAGGGCTGTATACCTTGTAGTATTTTTTTAAATTTTCGTTATTAAATTCGGCGGTCCTTGAACGATCGCTTTTTGAAACACACAGCTACATTTTGCCGCAAAAAATTTTTTAATGCAATTTTTGGCGCTCAAAACGTGCATTTTTTGGGAAAAACGTTCCCGTTTGCACTGGAAACAAAATACTCATAAAAGCGATCGTTCAAGGACCCGGCACACTTCTAAACTAATGAAATGATATGAGTTTTTTGATTTCGGTTGACCCGCTGAGTCTCTATCAGGATCACCGCAAGCCTCTGCAAAAAAATAGCGTTTCGGGGAAACGGCCATTACTCCAGTAATAATTGGTATATCTCAAAATCAAACATATTTTTTTGTTGTTGATAAACTGCACTTTCAGAAAAATATCACTTTGATGCAATGAAAATGGTGCTATGCACCTAAAAGTAAATTCAAACTTCCCTCATTTTTCTCGACCAAAAAGGTATATAACCCCTAAAGGCTACTAAGGAAACGCCAAAATGAATTTATTACGTACAGGGTGTTAGGTTCGAACACACTTTTAAAATGTGTTAAAAAAATGAAACTTCAAGAAATTGTTTCCTGAATAAATTTGGGTCCTAAAGCTATACCAGTTTTTATATATCATTTAAAAAAGCCGCGTTTTCTAAGCAAAACGTGATTTTTAAAAAATGTTTATCGTTTTCCTTCGATTTTTAAATGAAGAATAAAAAAACTGCTCGAAAGGTCTTAGTTGACGTTTCACCCATGTGCGGAGAGTACTGTCATTTAAGGCATTTCGTGCAGTTTTTTATTCTTCATTTGAAAATCGGAGGAAAAGGATAAACATTGTTTAAAAATCACGTTTTGCTCAGAAAATTGCACTCTTTCAGCTGATATAAAATCAGAAAACCGTATAAAACTTTAGAACCCAATTGAAGCAGTGTTTATTGAGAACCTTTACGACATATTAGCTGGGAGCATCCTCTCTTTGTGCTATACGACGAGCTTGAGACATTTCTCGAAAGAATCGCACGCGGCACGCACGAGGTCTATCCGCATCTTGGCCAGCATGTACGACTACACAAAAAAGTCCAGCAGTCCAGTCCTGGGAGCTGGGAGGCCACAAAGACTTATCGAGGAAATCAGTCTAATTCTCCCGACACCACGCTTGGACGATACTGTGAACTGGTGCACCGTCCAGTTAAAGGACTTAAAAATCATTTCCGTGAGGTCCCGAAGCGACGGGGCCACAACCTTCTCCAGAAAATCGGCCTTCCTACGTCAATAAACAATCGCCGACGCGGCTTTCTAGAGTCACAGGGTGTTTATGCGGGACGGAGGGATACTGGCCAATGTCGGCGTCCACAGCAGATTTTTTCGGACGGCTGTTTTAAGACAAGGAATTTCTCATCAGAAAACACGAACTGCTGACCTGCGTGCCGCGAACAACTTCACTACGACGTCGTGGTACTCTTTCGTCGTGCGCGGTGTACAAATAACAAATGTCAGCAAGTCGACTCCATGCGCTTCTATATATGAGGCTAAAGCTGACACCAATACCAATATACATAACATGGTGCGCACAACGATGAAAGGTTATATTCGAAGTTTTTGAACACCCTGTAGTTTTTATGTAATTCATGACTTACTTACTTCAGCTTTCTAGAGCCGTGGTGGCTCATGACGTATCTGGAATTTTCCTCCACTCTCCTCCCGCTTCCGGTTTGTACTATACCAAATATTGTCCGCAACACATTCCGTTTAAATACGGCCAGTGTACGTATGACCTCCGTGAGCAGCGTCACGGTTTAAAGTCCAAGGAGACCTAAACTGGTTTGATTAGGGTTATGTATTTCGTCTGATTAGTGCGGCGCCGTATACTCCTATATCGAAGTGTCTTGCGAAGGCCAGATTTCCAGCTTGAATACATCATCCTTACTTGTGTTATTATCGACGGTTTCCAGAGATTTCAAGTATACGAACTCATCTACCACTTCGACTTTTCACCCTCCATGTTTACCGTCCGTGGAATGTTGGTTTATTTTGAGCCTCTCCTTTTCATTTTCGCGCATTAATTACTAGTACAACTCTCCTAGTCTCCACTTTTAGTCTAATGTAGTTTGCCTCCGCCGACACAACGTTTGTCCTAATAACGTCGAGGTCGCCTGTGAAGTCTATGAGTTGACTACCTTTGTTGTAAAGCCTCTCGTTTCGATGCCCGCTCGTCGGATTACACTCTCAAAAACAATGTTGACCATCGTGCAGGATCGTCTTCTTGTCTAAACCCTCTGTGCGCTTCGAAGGGATTTGAGAGTGTTCCCGATATGCACACGTAACACATCATCGATCCAAAGTAGCTTTGATAGGTCGTGTAAGTTTATCTTCAAAACATTACATTAATTGCCATAGGTGATTGATCGACTGTTTCATAAGCTACCTTGGAGTCCACGAAGACGTGATGAGTAGGTACGTTGTACTCCCGGCATTTCTGAAGGCCGGAAAGTGATCATTTGATCCGTAGTAGCGCGTGCTTACATGAAGCCCGCTCGGTATTGCCCAATGAATCCTTTTGCTAGCGGAGAAAGACAGTGGTTTAGAATCCGCGGTAGTTGCTGCATTGTAGCCGATCGCCCTTTTCATAGATGGGGCTCCTTCCATACTCCGGTAGTCTCAATTCCTCTAAAATTCCGAAATTTACGCAGTGGAGAGCCGTTGCCATCTTTGCCGTGTTTGTAGAGCTCTACCGGTAGTATGTCCTTACCTGCGGCACCTGTCCTTAGTATGTCCTTACCTGTCCTTCTGCAGTGACCCAATTTCCCGTTTGATCTCCAGGATATCGGGAACTGAGACATACACACTTAATTCATCTCGGCAAACTTCCAACAGCTGATCGAGCTCGGCGAACTTTTCAACAAATATCAGCAATATATTTCGACGAACATTCAGCAAATATATCGATTTACCGTGAACCAGCAAGTAATGACATCTCGCCTGCCGAAGTTCATGAAAATGCTACCGAAAACTTGTAAAACAGTTCGCTGAATTTATCAGCTGTTGAGTTCTCGGCAATAAAATCTAAGTGTGTAGTCCAAGGTTGACTTCCATTCTACCTCCTTTCGTTGTTTCGCAATTGAGGTGCTCATCGAAAATCTGCTTCCACCTGTCGACCACATCGCGCTCGTTCGTGAACAGAATTCCCTCCACATATCTGGACTCGGTGTGTAGCCCTTACGGGATTGGTTTACCTTCTCGAAAAACTTGCGCGTGTCATCAGCCCGAAACAGTTGCTCCAGTTCTTCACAATCTCGGTCCTCCTGCTGAATGTTTGGCCAAAGAGGACGGGTACTAGGTGCTTAGGTCTTAGTCTACATTTGTACCCCGCAGAGAGCAACTGTTTGTGATGTTCGAGATAAACCGGCCATCAATGAGAACGTGGTCAATTTGTTGTTCGGTGGTCAGCTGATCTCCAGGATATCTTTGCGTGAAATAAGGTGCTTCTAATCATCAAGCCTCGGGAAGCTGCGCGGTTAATTCATCGTTGGCCGTTGTCGTTTGTGTCGGTGTGTAGGCTATGGGGCTCCATCACCAGTCTATACATCACTTCCCTACCAACCTGGGCGTTCATATCCCCGATAACGATCTTAGTGTCCCGTGGCGGGCAGCTGTCGTATGTTGCCTCCAGCTGCACATAGAACGATTCCTTCTCGTCGGCAGGTCAACCTTTGTGCGGGCTGTGCACGTTGATGATGCTGGAGTTGAAGAAACGACCTTAAATCTTCAACAAACACATCTTCTCGTTGATCACCTTCCAGTTGATTACGCTTGATCCTGCAATCTGCAGAGCACACAAAAACGCGTTCCAAGCTCGGTTCTGGTAGAACTGGGCCTTACCGCCACGGGTTTTCTACACATTCTCACATTTGCGAGGTTCTAACTGCTCAAGCAGCACCCTGTCTCCGCTTACAAAATGTAGCGACTTACAGTTCCAGGTATCGAGTTTCCAATCGTGATCCGTTTTTCACTGTCTATGTCCTTGCCGAATGTCCCGAATCATGTTTTCTTGATTATTCATAGTGTAATTGTTCAGGTAGGTTGCCTCACAAGAACCACGCTACCGTGTCTTCTGATGTGGCTGCCATCTAGGTTATAGTCAACCCCCTCTTCTAAAGTAAAAGTAGAAAGGTTAAGAGCCGGTTTTAGAATTGTTTTCGATAAAAATATATAAAGAGATGAATAAAGGATATCGACTGATTTATATTCTTGTGCTGTTACAACGGAATGAGAATCTTACTGAAAAATGAGCGTTGAAGCATCACGAAAAACTTCTCAAACATAGAATTTATTAGTTATTATTAGTCTTATCACGGCAAAATGCTCGAAGATTGTTGACAAATCATGAAAGCAGACGTCGCTATGAAATTTCAAACAGAGCTGAAATTTTTAACTTTAAGAAGAAAAGGACCGTCACTTCAATTTCTCGCGCATTGTAATGTCATGCTACATTATCACGTCCCAAGGTGATAAAAGGAAAGCAAACAAATTTCTCAAACACCGTACTTACAGAAAATTTTGTGTACTTTCCAAATCTGTAATAATATTTAAGGGTTTCCCGGAAAATTTTCAAGTTAGACTTAAAGTTTTGCCAAAAGAATAGTTAAAACGTTGTACCGTCACGGTAGGACGTATTTCACTGCGGTATCACGTGAATGGGCTAATCATAATAAAAATTTACGTAACATTTTAGGCATAATGATTCGAATGACGCCTTAAAAGCAAACAAATAAAAGTCAAGATTGAAGCTGAACGCAAGTAAAAACATATTGCATTGGTTGTTATTTTATAATCGCAAGCGTTTTGCTAAACCTTCAACTTGCAATCAAAAATGCAAAGCTACACTGCGTATTGTGTTCACCGTTTCTTTGTCCAAGCTACTTGAGATTCAACTTGATTCAACGCATTGAACGACATTCACCAGCCTACCGAATCATATCGTACGTACGAGTCATTCTGGTCTCCGTTTTGCCCTAAGCGTGGTCCATTGTTTTGTTGGAGAGTTCCTAAAGGTATGTGGCGTATGCAAGCAGTTTGACAAAAGAAATGTTCCTTATTGTGTACTTGCTGAAACTGCCTTCTCTTCTGCTCCTGGTTACTAGTGAAGAAACTGTTCTTGAGTGCAATCATTTCTTAAAAGGTTGATCATTTAAAACACAAATTACCGATATTGTATAGCTGTTTAAGCAAACAACTAACTGTCATTGTAATTTTGCTAGCATAACAATATAAAATCGATTTTCCTATTATTTTTAGCCACGACATCAGCTGAGAGCTGGTTTCGGAAAAAAATACATTATGTGAATTTATAATTCAGCCCATCACTAGCGATTCGTTTGTTTTTCACTAGCTTGGATTTGTTAACTTATACCATCGAAGCCGGCATTGGCGCTAAAAATGATCAATTTTATTTCATAGTATATATGTAGATTTAGGCAAAACAACCAAATATTGACTGTATTTTCTAACGGCGTTCCAGAAAATTTTTATGAACGCTTGTGAAATTTAGTACATTTCTATTACTATAATCTCAATGAAGTCCAGTATGATGTCGCAGATAAAATGTTAGCTCAGATGCGTTTTAAGCTGCATCTGCACGTGAGCTTCTTCGGTTTGCCATTTACTGTGAAGTGCTATTAGCCAAGAAACCATTTCAAATGTGTGGAAATGTTTGTTTATACACTGAAAATATTTTTTCGTTATTCTCTGCACGCACATTTCGTAAACATGGAATTCGTACATTGTACAGCACTTTTGCTAGATGTATAGAACATTCGTATTGCAAGTTATCGAATAAGATTGCAACTTTACGCATAATTTGTACAATTCACGAATGTACTTTCATACAAAAGTGGATAACAACGAACAAAAAAAAAAAAAAAAACAGAAGCACGAGTATTTACTTGAACGAAATTTTTGTGTTCAGTTATTTTTGATTTCGTATAATGTATATGTTATTGCGTAAGCTTACTAATTTTTCGTACTATTTACATTATGCAGCGTTTGTTTGTACGATTGATTGCGTTCATATATTGAACCTTTCGTTACGTATACGAATAGAGATCTGCAACCATTTTGACAGTTCTGACGAAAGTAGCTTCATATATAATACTCATTAAAAATATACCATAATAAAATAATATAAAATAATATAAATAATAAAAAAGTGGAAAAAAATGTTCTCTGTAGGCAATGATAAAATAGATGTATGTAAACACATGTTTGTTCAGCATATCACTTAGATTGAATTTAAATTTAATCACATTTTATATACACGCAATAATTCAAGCCTGAGCAATTATTGCGTTCTTCCAATTTACACAACTGTTATTGTGATTTCGAGTAAATATTGTGCGAAATGCATAACCAAAACATGAAAAAAGCATAATGGCTACACAAAACATACTTCATTGTTGAAACACATTCGTTATCCAGGATTCAAATTTAATCAAATGTTACGGTAATTTCGCAAATGTTGATGAAGCTTCGCACCATCCAACTTTTTCGTGTACATTTTAACTAAATAAAGGTACCGATTTCATAAAAAAAAAACCTAGATTTCCGTTCAAACGAATTCCATAGCTGATATCTAATCTTCTGAAACAATATCGCTAAATTTTAAAGGAAAATGTTACCGCATACCAGACAGAGTGGTTGCATTAAATTCCCTTTGTAAAATTTGATCGTCAGGCTCGGAATGCATACGCAAATCACGACTCACACAAATCTAATTAAACGCTTGTCATCACTGGGGGAATCTTGTTTCATCCGTATGAGAACGACATGTGGACGACATTGACACGCGCTCCGCTTCGCTTGTCGATCTCGGGAGGCTAATAGGTAACTCCCAGGAGCAAATTACATAATCAAATCTCTACACAACAATTACACGCGCGACTGGGGAAATCTATACTTGCCGCCATTTCCAAGCGTATATCTGCTGTGCTAATTTGATATGCAAATTGGCTGCATGTTGGAATCGTTTTAGAAAAGCGTTAGATCACAGAAGTCGTATCGACGGCAGATTGAAATCACAGGCGGTAATTATTGGTTTCGAGCATAATTAGCAGTGAAAGTAAAGTAGCATGCTCTATATAGGAAGTTTTGTCAACACCCGGATTAAATGTAGGTAATATATCATGAGTTCTTTCAGTAACGCAACATTGGATATAATTTTTTAATAGATGACCATACGCCTCCACTTATTCAGACGCGATGAAAGCGCGAAGTTTTATGTTTTAATTGAGTTGCAATCAATTAGTACTAAATCGCTCTACTGGTATTCAGTTTCACAAATCCGATCCATGCTGTTGTTAGATCCAAATGAGTAGACAAAGTTCGCTATCAACTGGTAGCATTACAAACAGCTGAACAAAATTTTGAAAATCTTGCTGGATAACTTTTATACCTGTCCCTTATATCCCCGATTCGCCGTGCTGTCAAGCGGAAAAGTTCGCCACACGGGGAGCAAAGAAGTTAGCTGATTAGTATCCATCGGGCGGCGCTACCGTTGAAAGCCATCGGGGGGAAAACTCTGTGTAGAATGTCCAAACACAAAAGCGCCTGAAACCACTCGAGAACCTTTGCCTCGATGGCTTAATTCTCCAGGAGGCAGACCAAAGAAGATGACCCGAACATAATACAGTACAGTGTGGTGGCGTGAGAATAGTCATTAAGTCGCTGAGGGAGTTTGCTGTGGTTGATTCATTGCGATAGAGGCGTAAATTGAAACAATTTTCCAGCTATTTTCACTAGCAAATTTCAGTTTTATAACAAAAACTTACGTCATCCAGCCACTTCAAAAGGGGCTACTATTTTCATGATCCCAACTGTAAAATATCCGAAAGAGCAACCGTTCCCATTCTGGCGGGGTCGAACAAGTAAACTTGTGGTAACTCTTGAGGAATAGTTGATGAGCCTGACAGTCGGTTGGTCCGTTGACTGGCTTCCGAATCAAAAGGTCGAAACGATTTGCAGGAGCGATGAATAAGTCATTTTTTTGTTCGATGAAATAGAAAATGAGTCAATTTGGGTTGATGCGAAGTCTGTGGAAAACTGGGTTCGGGGCTTCTTCTTGTTGACGTTAAAACAGAGAGTGTATTTTCATGTTTTGTTTTCGCCAACACAAGTTGTGGACTCTATTCACGCAATTAAATGAAACCAACCGGAAGTTCTGAGTTTCACATTCATTGTTTAGCTGGAGAGATTATTTTGACACCCATATATTAGGTGCTCTCCCCACAGACAAAACAAATTCGGGTTCCCCATTAGCATTACCCCAACCACAGTCAAAAGTTCTGATATTTGTGTTTTTTCATGCGATGGGGAACAAAGTTTGGATAAACAGAATTCGTTCGTGTATCATAGCATTATTTGCTGATTTTCGAAGAAATAACTTCTTTTGGAAGTTGGCCCAAGTGAGTATGAGTAATTTTTGGTGACAAATTTTTTTTTTGTTTATTTATTAAAAGCGTTTGCTGTGTAAATAGATGGTTATCGTGATTTGATCTTGTGTCTATGCATTTCGGATTATGAGTTGCTGGGTGGAGGAGGTTTCTCAATTCAACCGCTGTCACGATAGTTATATTGGAATTTACGAATGATTTAAAAGTCAACTATTTTGATATCTTTTTTGCTTTAAATAAATTTAACACAAACATTTAAAATTATTTAAAAATTTTTTGTTTGTAAATATTTAAACAAAAGCAATTTTACGCAATAAAGACATATGAGGAATCATTCCCACTTACTAATTTTTTCTACATTGTAGAAATCAGCGTATGTAGTACTCTAAACTATGGTGTGCAGAGATGTGAGGCTGAAGATAAGTCGAAAAATTGAATCCGTCTGAAAATCAGCGTTTTAGTTTGTTTATAAACGGACACTGAACAATATGAAATACATCTAAATCATATCATAGAGATAAATTATAATTTCAAACAAAACTTTTTATATACAAACTAATAAGGAGTACTGCCGTCATTCCTCCACTTGTCTTTTTTTATCCTGTGCGTTTTAAAGCTATGAAAACTAAAAGTAAAAATATTACTTTGTAAGGAAATGGAGACGTGTGGTCTTCGGTAAAAATGCGTGTTTTCTTCTACGTTTTCTTGTAAAATGCAACTAACAAAAATTAAACTTTAAAAAACTTTTGTGTACCCAATGAAGACAGTAATTTTCTCTATTCAGCAAAGCTTCATATTTTTACATCAGGGGCGACTCGTCCATAGGTGCAACCTGTGCATCGCACACTGGGACGCCAGGCAGAAAATATATTTCAAACTCAAATTTATATTTATATTTTGTTGGTTTTCAGATTCACTTTTAGATAGTAAAAGAAAATGATTTGCGTGATTACGCGGACATGATTGTGATTACATCCATAAATTGTGATTTTCAGAATTTGTAGTTCTAAAACTGTACTGTAGAATTTAGCTTGAAGGAAGAGTATGTCGTGGAGCGCCTGAGA
Source organism: Wyeomyia smithii (assembly GCF_029784165.1). Classification (NCBI taxonomy): domain Eukaryota; kingdom Metazoa; phylum Arthropoda; class Insecta; order Diptera; family Culicidae; genus Wyeomyia; species Wyeomyia smithii. Next base: position 54,191,994 of record NC_073694.1, read on the forward strand.
ATAAACCCATGCTAAAGTCATTTGACAACCGGTGCCGGATTAAGGGTTGTGGGGGCCCGGGGGTCAAGTATCTTGTGGGGCCCCATTTCAGTTGTTGAAAATTCAATAAAGAAATTTGTCATTCAAAAATATAAGTTTAAATATAGTTATATGTGGGTTTTTTATTACTTAAACAATGGAAACTATCCGAGTAGAAATCAGGAAAAAAGTTTTTGAAAAATATTTTTTTTTTCACAGAGGGCATTTTTTTGGAAGGACAAAATAATTATTAGGGACAGTGGTAATTTGTGATTTCGCGGAAGCCGCGAATTCCGCGAACTCTAGCTTTCTAAAGAAAATTGGTTGCCGCGAAACTACATCGAAATTTGAATATTTTTTTTTCACCCACGAGTTTTCAACTTTTTTGCCGCGAATTACCACTGTCTCTAATAATTATCTTCAACTTTGCCAATCAAACAAACCGTTTTGACTATAAACATATTTTTTATTTCGCATGTGTAGGATGTGTGCATGTAATAGTAACACAAACCTACTTAATAGTGTTGATGTTTTTTCATAGAAACGGAATTTGGAACACTGTGAAGCTATGAATAGTTTTTGTCACAGATTGTGTGGAGATCCATTTATACAAGCAGTTGTTCCAAAGACACTATTAAGCTTGGACGAAAGCAAAAGGCGCTAAGAAACAAAAATTCTAGTTTTTATCCTTTTGGACCACAGTGCAATGTTTGAGGAGTTAGCAGCATGTATTGCTCTAACTCATTTTCTTGCCCGGTTTCGCAGTGTGTAATGGAGCGTTGTCATGTAGCAATACCATCTTGTCTTGTCTTTTCAAGACATTCTGCTCGCAGGTCAACCTAAACTTGTTTCAAGTTATAGTTTGTTATCTTTAGCGTCTAATATTGAAGGTTTCGTTAGGTTTACACAGCCTCATAGTGAGTCAAACTCTTCTGATCCTATTGAACATAGTGACAGCGATTAACGAGCTCTCAATGTTGACGTTTCCCGTGAACTTAGTAATGATCTTCGCCACTTATTATCCTCTGAATAAATTCACTGATGAAAGTACCACAGACTAACAGACATAACACTTCGAACAAATTTTCAATAAAATCATCGTTTAGATGATTGCAGTACTTTACGTTAGTAACACTAGCACCATCTGCTGTCGTGTTCGCGCTGCGTCATGTATTTCGACATCAGCGCCAGCGTTACTGCATGTGTCAAATGGGGAACTACAAAATATGTATGAGATTGCATGACAGCGCCCCAGACGACGTTTTCGCGCGATGGCTGTTATTCGATTGAAATTTTGAAATGAACGTTTTTTGCGGCGATGGAGCTAGGTTCCAGTGTTACGTCTGTTAGTCTGTGAACGTACTTACAACTTCATAGAGAGATATCTTTTCTTTTGTAATTGGCAAGGTCCATTCCATAAAATAATTTTTGGCTTCCATGCACTGTTTTGAAATGAATCATTTGGAATGCAGTGGTCGAATTGTTAATTAAAAGTGTTATGATTTTGCTGTTTCAATTGAGTGTCATCTTTGTCTGAAACTGTTTGAAAAATTACTATCTCTCACGTTTATTTGGGTTCGACAAAAATTCACTGCGATTCTGAAGCAGTTTTCTTTGAATCGTAGCTCAGAAAATAAAATCGTATTTTCAAAGCTCTTTAAAACTATGTAGCCATCGAAACATGACTATTGCATTAATTATGCAGCCCTGTGTGGAATGCATCAGCGCCTGAGCGAAATTCTGCACAAAACTCAACGAACAATCTCCCGGAACACTCAAACTGCTCAAGTAAATTAATAGAGAGTATGTTGAAAAATTTTATTTTCCAATTCGCTGCTTTCCTTTTCAATTATGACTGCTGCAACAAACGATGTGGATTTCTTTTAACGCTTTGACAAATCAACTTCAATCACCAAGCAGCAGAGCGAAATGTCGTTCGGTGCCAGAGCTTACCCTCAAATGTTTCAAGATAGCAACACCTGTAACTGAAATATCCACGGAGAAGGTAATAACTTTTTACGATCTAATAATTAGTGTTTTGTTCGCTTCCCTCGAACATTAATGTTTAATATTACAGTTTAATATTACCGTTTTGGTCAAATAATGGCATTTGAGCCCGGATATGAGTTTCATGTTTTCAAGCGAAAGTATACACGTACGGCTAATTATTATTCGAACACATTTAATTGTATGACGACATATCATTTGGAAAAGCCTGATCGCTTCAATTTTCAAATCTGTTGAATTCGAACCGCAGCACAGTTCAGCCCATTCATCCCGTCCAGCTTCCAGACTGTGGAACATTTTCTTCTGTAGCGTTTATCGACAGATTGCCATCTGATTTTCCCCTGTCGATTGCCGTGATTTGTTGTAATAAACCGAACATTTGGAGGCTGGAATATGCCATCCACATCGAAATTTCACCCCCACCCGCTTGTTTAGAATTATGTTTTACCGTAAACTGGCAGTAATTGTATATACGGAACTTGACAGGTGCTGCGTTGCTATGAGTTCGATAGCTTCCCCCATAGACGCTCCGAGACAGAGATAGAGAGACAAGTGACAGAGGTTGAGAGCCGGTTTGTTTGACTGTCACCGATAACGATGTTTTGATTGTCGCCCTAACACCGATTACTGGAGGAGAAGTAGGAGTGGGGGGATGGGTTCGTGTTTCGGTTTGAGCATGAGAGGCGACCAAGGGGCAATCGGTACATATCGTGTGGAATGGGTTAATCAGCTCACAGGGCAAAATGCGTGCCCTGGTAAATTTAGGTCCGGACTGTGATCGGCAATCATCTCTGCTGAATAAATATTTGCCTACATAACGGTAATGGAGTAGCATCGGATGGACCTGGCTGTGAAGAGATATGGATGATAGACGTACTTGCCGGGCAGTTGCTTTAAAACCATGGATGCGATACAGTTCGTAGCAAGAGTTTTTCCTGGTGCAGCACGCTGTAAAATGTTATGAACTCGGCTCTACATCTTCGATAATATTAATAAAATCTATTTACCTAGTGAATGATTAACTTGTACTAGAATGAGACTTTCGTATATTAATCGAAGCTGTCTGAAACAAACAATTAATTTCTACGACTTTTATGAGAAACAGCGTAATGCTAGCGTCTAGCGAAGCTAAATTCATGGTTACCAATGTCCATCATTGGTTTTACGATTATTTGCCTAGTGGAATGATTAAAGTTCAGCATACTTCCGATAAGAGACGTACGTTCATATTCAGTATACAACGCAGCGATACTCGAGAGGAAAACTAAGGAATTTTCTCAACCGTTATGATCGAAACAGTTGCGTAGAGTTGCCAACAGCAGTAAACTTCAGCAGTTCGAACAGAGCGTAAACGCACGCTGGCAGAATTTAGTACGCCAAAAAGCGTTTCTACTTGGCTTTGACCACTTTATGCCAGGGCACGTATCAACCGGTGGGGTGGGGGTGAGAATTGTTAGAGCCTTACTTGTAACTGGCACTGCTGGTTCCGCTGCTAATGTTTGTAACTTATGTGCACTTTAGGGTTGACCGAACCACGAACAATAGCTTGATTCTTCCATTGGCAACAACCTCATAACAAAACAATTACTTCTCTTAATAAAAAATAAGATACATTTACTCGAGTATAAGCTTGACGATCGAAGACAACCCTAGCAAATTGCACCAGCTTAAGGTGGATCTGAAAAAAGGGTCGCCGGACCGGGAGCTGTTACCTCAATTAATGTTAATTACCAGTTATCGCCACATTTGCGTGGAATGCCTACGTGAACATGGTTTAGATGGTGCAGAAGGCAGAGCCGTACAGGCTCGAAGGACCAATTTTCTTCTTGGTCGGTGAACGCACCATACTCTGGACAAGCTGTGCGTGTAATTTATCATTCGAGAACGGGGTGATTTTCGAACCGGACGTACCCGTAAACAAACTGCTCGGATATTGCTGACAGAGAGAGGCTTGGATTTCGTTTAGGTGTGCTAAAAAGTGTTCTGCCACTAGTAAGGAATAATTATGAATCACTGTAAGTCTCAAACGATTACTTGTTCTTGTTGGCAACAAAAGTACATCGTGCCAGACAACGCTGTCGCGTCTGCCAGACTTGAAAAGAAATCTTTGCTGCTCCTTCATTAGGACTCTTCACGGCATGTCACGTGCGGAAATTCTTTTTGGCTGGCAGGAAGGATTAGTGTAAGAGGAACGTGTAGTAAGTTTTTTTATGGCCGACAGTGATCCATCAGACTTGTAGACTCCAGCCGCTGTCACAGTTGACAAATCAGGTAGTCTGCAGAGTTGTTTGTGTTTCCCGATCGGGCAGAATAGTCAGTTTCTAGTGTTACACAATTCGTAACCAAAAATTTTTGCGGATAAGCGGATTCCTCGTTTTGCGAAACATAACTACGAAATGTTAATCGCTAAATCTGCGAACCGCTAACACTAAAAAAAACATTTATAATAATTACGAATTGCCGATGGTACGCACTAATTACCTCAAATTAAGAACGTGTTTTACGGTAAGAGTGGCTTTCACAATGTCTGTTCCGCGGCGTTGAGTTTTCATGATGCTGTCCGTTATTTCTTCCTTCGTGAAACGAGTGCTGGTCCGTGTTTTTTTACTGCGTGCTTGAGCGTAAGCGTGCCGTGGCGGATTGCATTAATTTTTCTTCCGGCAAGCCCAAGAACGTGGCTGCTAGCTGCTTAGTGCGAAAAAATTAAATATGTCTGCTGAGGAAAGGGAAATGGATGGCTATTCTACACTCTTCCTCAAAATATCCGTATTTTTGCTAGCTGTGTTGTATTTTGTGGGGTTTTTGAATATGATTTTTTAATGGGCACAAGATTTCTTAATTGGCACGATTTAGCACACTTCTTTTAGCAACAATTTTCATTTTCTCAGCACTATTCAAATACTAGCAGTGCTTATTTATAGTAAAATCACAGACTGACAGACATAACACTTCGAATTGATTTTCAATAAAAACATTGTTCGGATGATACGAGTACTTTACGATAGTAACACTAGCACCATCTTTTGTTGTGTTCGCGTTGCGTCTTGTATTTCGACATCAGCGCTAGCGTACGTGCATGTGTCACATTCGGAACCACAAAATATGTATGAGATTGTATGACAGCGCCCCAGACGGTGTATCGCGCGATGACTGTTGTTCGATTGGAAATTTGAAATGATCGTTTTTTTTGTGGCGATGATGCTAGTTCCAGTGTTACGTCTATTATTCTGTGGTAAAATGATCTAATGACCCGAAGCAGCACCTGCAACATATTTTAAAACTTTTCCGGTTACTCTAAGGAAATTTAAAAGAATTGAGCAACATTACGTCATCTGCGTGTTACATTCTCATAATTCAACACTAGCAATTGCTCAGTAGTTTTCTGCAGTCTGGTTCCAAATAAATATTTCATGATGATTTTAAAGAATGATAATGTTTATTTTGCATATTATTGTTTCAAAAATGTTTGCTTTTAAGAAAAGCAACCGATTTACGGTCCCTGGATACCATCCCGGTTCCGGAAATTCTCATATAAGGTGGATTTGGATTTCAAAATAGCATCTGAGGTCGCTTTCTAATCTCGGTGCTTCATCTCGATTACGGAACTGCCCACATTGAGGGGCGTTGGATCATTTTGTACTGTTTTCCAGAAACCGAGATTCGCCATTTTGGATTTGAAAATGGCCTCTGTAGTTTATTTCCGGTCTCTGGATACCAGCCCAGCAACTCTTATCCCTACCTCCACGTGGTACGATCAACCAAGGGAAGATCGGTGAGCCGGTGGAAACCTGTTCGTATGCTGACAGGAAAGGAAAAGCTGTTCTCTTAGGAGGGCAGCTTGTCTGAGCATCTGTTCTTCATGTTAGGGGTGGCTCAAACAGCGTTTGATCCGAAGTGGACGGCTGAACCACGAAATGCGGTGTCTCGCCAGCAGCCCCGTCGCGAGCAGAGAATAGACATCCGCAGCCCTAGTAAGGCAGCGTGCCGAAAATTAAAACACTTCGAACAATCGAGATCGAATACGAACCGGAAAAATCGGCAACGACCTAGGCGACGAAATAAGGACGACGATTGGACGATCGGTACATCGGTACATAGAACTGTGGATCGCTGAACGCCCCCGGTGGCGACCGGATTCTGCTGGATCAACTAGAACCCCACTACTTCGACATCGTTGCGCTCCAGGAGCTTTGCCGGTAGAGAGAGAAGGTACGAAGGATTTGTAGCCGCAGTGCACAGTACTACCAGAGAGAAGGCACAACCAATGAGCTGGGTACCGGCGTTTTAGTACTGGGCAGGATGCAGAGTCGTGGTATCAAGTGGCAGGCGATCAGCGACAGGTTGTGTTTGTTGAGAATAAAAGGCCGGTTCTACAACTACACTAAGAAAATGAAGCGTTTACGCACAACTGGAGAAACTCTACAATAAATGATCGCGTAGAGACATCAACATGGCCGGCCCGTACAGCCTGCACGCGCGACATCGCCTAACTCCGCGGCTCAACATCAGGCAGTTCCGGGATTCCCAGGCTGCGGAGGAATACGCGCAACAGGTCGAAGCTTTATTACCCACGGCGAAGGGGCTTGGCGTATTACCTATTGAGGACGGCTGGTGTAGCATTTGCACCGCTTTCGGGGAGACCGTAACGGCGACATTAAGAGTGGAGGCACCGAGGGGTAGAAACAACTGGTATGACGGGGAGTGCGAGACAGCGGTGAATAAGAAAAACCGGACCTGAGCGATATACCTGGGCAGGTCAACCAGCGAGAACAAGGCATACGGAACGGTCATGGAACGTAATGACCACGATTCTCAGACGAAAAAGGACCAGTGAGAGGATCGTGAACATGAGGAGTTGGAGCAGATGTACTGTGCTAGTGATACGCGGAAGTTCTATGAGAAGATAAACCAGTTTCACAGAGGTTGTGTGGCGTAAGCCGACATGTGCAACGACGCGGATGGGAACCTTCTCACGGATAACAGCGAGGTGGTCAACAGGTGGAAGAAATACTTCGATGGACATCTGGATAGCGATACAGTAAGCATAAGCGGAGCAGGAATTGACCTAGGAGCACCAGCAGCGAACCAGCCATGGAGTTCTTTTTGGGATCAGGAAGCTGAAGAACAGCAAAGCCGCAGGCAAAGACGGACTGCTGAGCGAGCTCTTTAAACATGGTAGAGATGCGCTGGCTAGAGCGCTACAATTTTTATTTCCCGGATTTAGGAGGAGGAAAAACTGCCAGACGAGTGGATGGAGGAAGTCGTCTACCCCATCTACAAGAAGGCTTCATAGCAGCCCGTACCCCCAGATTTTCTCAATCCGACAGATCCTACAGAAACATCGCGATTGCAACGTGCCCACACGTCACATCTAATCGACTTCACGGCGCCCTATTCAATCGATCGAGAACAGCTATGGTAGATCATGCACGACAACGGATTTCCAGATAAACTGACTCGATTGATCAAGGCCACCATGGCGCAAGAAGATACTCTCGAGCCCCTTTAAATCGCGCAGAGGGTTAAGATAAGGTGATGAACTTTCCTGTTTGCTGTTTAACATCGCCTTTGAGGGTGTGATCCGGAGGGCGGGCATCGACACGAGGGGCACGATTTTAAAAAAGTGCGTTCAGACTTCGCGGACACAACGGCGGAGGAAACTTATGCCAGACTGAAGGACGAAGCCAGACGAATCGGACTGCGAATAAATGCGTCGTAATCGCAATGTATGCGAGCGAGAGGCTCCAAGGCGAACATCATCTACTTTCCAACTCAAGTTTCTGTACACGACGATGAGCTTGAGGAGCGGAATCGAGACAACAACGCTTCTCGCGGAGGACCTTAACACTTTTGGAGTTTTCAAACGGTAGGTGCTGCGGACTGTCTACGGTAGAGTACAGACGGACGGCGGAGAATGACGACGGTGCATGAACCATGAGCTGCACGCGCTGCTTGGAGAGAACCCCATTGCACACCTGGCGAAAGTCAATAGATTGCGGTGGGCCAGTTAGGTCGTAAGGATGCCAGACAACAACCCATCACTCCTCTTCAGTAACTCTGTTCGCACCTGAAATAAAGGGGCGCAACGTGCACGATGGCTCGACCAGATCAAAGGAGATTTGCGGGTGATGAGACACCTGCGAAACCGGAAAAACACAGTCCAAAATCGAGCAACATGACGACAAATTCTTGATACAACACGAGCAACCACGACTCTCGTCTAATTGGTAAGGTAAGGTATGGATCCCGGTTTTGAAAATACCTATATCTGGTGATATTTGGCCTTCTTTTCAACTCTAATGGATCAAAATTTGCGTTCTGAACAAGGGTCTACTTTTCCCAAAAGTTCAACAGTTAACATCTTAAAATCACAATATAGCGCATTTTGGTAGACGCATAGCTAATTTTCCAATCGATTGCTGAGCTTTGAGAATTTCAAAGTGGACAATTTTCGTGACGCTCTCGATGTTTTCGGTTTTTTGAAACACCTAATTACTAAATGTTCGTCGAAGTATGATATAAAAAAGGTCACCGTGTTCGATTAGAATTCGAGACTTCTGCCGAGATAAATTATTTTCACAAACTAAAAGTGTCATGTGCTAGCCAAAACAATTTCCAGTGATATTTTGGATAGAAAAAAATAACTTCTGGTATGGCCAAACCGCAAAAACGAATTCGATTTAATACTATTTTGCTGCCCATTTCACGACGGGGTTTATTGAAACAAAGAATGCCTAACGGCCATCCAAAATCAATTGGACCGTAGCTGATTCCGAACTAATCACGGTTATAAAATTAGGAATAACTCTAATCGGCTGCCTGCGGGACTAACAGAACAACCACACAAAGCTGGTTCGCATAATTTTGTGAGCAACAGCATTTTTCGCCTGAGGACAATCGATCCGGCCGACCCAGCAGATGTTATCACTGCTGCCGAAAGCCAAAAGCAAACAAGCCTCTAGTGACGAATAAAAGCTCGTAAATTCGAAGAGCTCAGCATCGCACATTAAACCGCCAAAAGTCTTCCACGGTATGGCATGGCAGTATTCGTTCGTGTTCATCGTGCTATCTTTTCAACCTTCAATCGCCCATAAAAGCAGTAATCTGAATCTTTGTTTCTTTCGCGGGAGCGGGAAGCTTGATTTACCCCCGAACTGAAGAGGTTATGTTACGTCAAGCACACACACACGAACTGCCGAATCCTATCGGTTTTCCACTTGTTTTATTGGCAGAAACATTTCACAATTTAATGACTTTGTTCGGCGTTTTTTGCAACGAGAATTTTTCACATTAATACAATCGTCGCACATCCGAGAAACGAATGTTGAGGGGTTGACTTTATGTGGCTATAAAATGAAGGAAGTTTATTTTTTGTGTGAATTGAAACAATATCGTATAAATAACATAATTTTCTTGTTGTTTTCGAAAGTAAAACTTTATTCTAGTTGATTCAACCTAGAACCGAAACACTGACACACTAAAGTGCTCATTACTGGTTGATGTACCTCCTAGGTTTACCGTCGAAAGAACGTTAGCTTTCTGCAATCCACCTGCTGCTTTTGGCGCCAGCATCACAATACAGAAGAGATCGGCCCTGTAGTGGCGTAGACATTGATTGAAATAGGTTGCTGGAAAAGCGGCTACCCTAATGAATATCGTTTTACGATGTTGCAAATGTTCCGAACACCCAATTTTTATCGTCGATAAATACTGAGGTACCCCTTTAACGGACCAAAAGTAATTTTACCTGCTTCCCTGCCCAGGTGCTGGTATTTCTGAAGCATATGTCCCCACTCTGTTACCATGCGTAGAGTAGTACCGGGCAAAAGTTCGCAGTGGCTGTTTTTTTTGCAAAAACTGCTAAGTACGAACTTTCGCCCTCTATTACTCTCTGCGTGGAAAATTTATTGATGCTAAAACATATTCAGATGGTGCTTATAATAGAAAAAAAAAACAAAAAAAGATATGTGTTTTTTTACATTTTTTGACAGGTTCATTAATAGTACAATTTATTTTGTAGGAGTTGATTTATTTTAAAAAAGCTGATGATGATTGTATCTTTCACTCACATGAATAAATACTTGTAGCTTCTAACTTATGATAGTCGTTTAAACCCCAGCTCTTTAACTCTCGCTGGCGTTAGAATAAAATCCTTTTCTTGTTCCCACCTTATATGCTACTAGCATTGCTATAGAAAGACTGGATAGTGAATGAAATAGAAGAATCTCACAATCGATGATGCGTAATGGTATTCATTTGAAGTGGTGGAAAGTGGACGCAACCGGATAAATCCTGTCAGTGTCGCATGGAGTTTTTTCTATTGCTTTTGAACTCTTCGGTGCATAGTTATACATTTGAAGTGGTGCTTTTAAACTGCTCGTAACGTGAAATTAAATTGAAATTGAAATACGGATATGTCGAAGCAGGAATGCAATAATAGAGGGTACAGCAAAGATTGCTGTTCATGTGGAGAAGGTTTTTAGGGGTTCAAACCCCTCCCGTGCTGAAGTAAATATCAAAAATATTGTTAGAGCTTCAAAAATTGATAAATGATATTATTTTGGCATGAAATGCTTCGATACTAGGATTAGTAGAGTGCTCACATTCACATATAATGCGTGATACGATGTTATTTTCTTGCATAAACTGGTTCTGTGCTGACAACAGAAACTAAAAAATCAGAGTTAAAATATGAAAAAGGCTTGAACTGTAATAAAATGATAACACGGTGCTACAGCGATTTAGAAGTTAAGATGTGACCTAGTGCAGGTTGTGGGTGTTGTTGAGTGCAACTTTCGCTTATACTAGAAACTTGATGAAGACGCTAAGTAAGCGTCGAAATACGAATTTGCGTATTTTAAAAGTGATAAGTGAAAATGAAGGTGATAGAGTTAAAAAAGAAGTAGTTTAAAAGTGTAAATTAATGTTTTCAGTGATTCTATTGAAACCTCACACGAAATTCTTGATAATTCTATTCAATATCAGTTGAGAAATGACTGAGTTGAAAAATTGTATGCGCTGAAGTCCATAGAACGGTATTTTAACAATAACATGTAATTTTAGGGGTGTATGGAAAATTTTCTAATGTGAGCGGCTAAACCTTCAACCTACAATAGGTCACTTCACAAGTTCTCGTCGAATTTTAAAAATAAACAAAATAATCTTTTCCTTACCTAACTTTTTAGAGCACTTCAGATAAGAAAATCGAGATTTTTGTAGAAAAATTTCTCCAACAGTTGATCTTTTCAATTTTTAAATTCAGAACGGAGTACCAATTTAATGTTATAACGTGAAACGGGACGGAATCCAAGCCTGGGAGAACCGATAGCTTCCCCGCATTTCGGGAATACCTTATGAAATATCGTAAATCTTTCAACTAATTTGCAATTATTCATCGGAAAACCGCTAAACCAGCACCAGAGCACCTGCTTTTACCCATGCTGAGCAACCTTAAGCTGGACAGCTAAAGCCCTTGGTCTCCCCGGGACCGCCGTTAGGCATTACTTCAGGAAGAGGGCCAGTCGTGCTTTTTAGCACTTACCTCTACGGGTAACAGAGCAGCCTATTCAGGCCAGTTAGTTAACTGCTAACTAATTGGGGCACGTCGATGGTTTCCCGTCGATTGTTGCCCTGCAAAATATTAACGATCTGTGATGCGGCCTTGATTACCGCACCCCAGATTTCCCTATTCTCGCAGATACTACGCACAATATTATCTGGCGTGGTGTCCGTCCCACTTATTTGTAGCCGTAGCATTTATTAGTAACTTCGAAATCAACATAACTGCTGGCGCCAAGATGTAGGCTAGCTATTTCGGTACACTTGTCGCAATCCCATCGCATAATTTCTCTCTAAGTGTCAGCCGCTCACAATCCCGTTCAGACTCACTTAGCGCGATAGTCTCTAAAGAAACCTCGAAGAAAGGTTGGAAAGGGACAGATAGAGCCATTTTAAGATTCCAAAATGAAACAGCCAAAAGAATCGTAGATTTCGGAAGTAACCCGAAGAAGTTGGCGGGACATTACGTATTTCCTGTAAGTCGTACGGAATCACCTTCCCTTATCTGAGGACTTACATTGCTCGTTCATTTCGTCCTAGTCCGCCAAGCATTTCGGAAGTGTCGCGCATGTGTCTGTTGTCCGCGTTTTTCCTTTAAGTTTCTAATAGTAAGTCATATAATGTGAACATAGTAGAGTTGTATTAAATTTCCTTATTTTAAAATTAGATAGAGTCGAATAACGTGTGCAAATAGTTTCGCCAATTCAATAAAGTGTGCGAGAAAATTCAGATAGGTAAATGTGCTCATTTCATAATGTCAATGACCCGCTCACCTGCTGATGACCCTTTGTACAATAGCCAGCCGGCTACTCACAATTTATTCGACAGCCAAGACGAACGAGAGGAAAGGGGCAGCGAAAGGCGCACCGCGCACTGGTTTTTTTCCCCATCGGACGAAATTCCCGACAGCGCTACATCGTCGGAAGACACGCGGTATTCCCAAAATCCGCATCATCGCGTAACATCCTGTAGACCGGGGCCCTCCGGTGAGCTAGTGTCCGTTTAGGGTCGAGATATCTCCCTGTAAGCGGCACTAAGGAAGCGAGTTATCCCCGCCGCAGTTCATCCCCCGTCGGCGTTTGCCGACCGATCGCACGCCCGTTGCCACATGTGATCGTCATCACCAGCAGCCAGCCGTAGCCAGCAAAGCAACTAACATCATCATCAGCAGCCAGCCGTAGCAGTATCCAGTAAAGCAACCAATAGCAGCAACAACAGCGACCGTCGCAGCAGTCTCGGTGAGTCGTATCGTTCTTTCTATTGAAGAGGCCTCCTTAAAGGACGCCCTGTAGATCCTGTATTAATTTTTTCCGACTTAAGTCGGCCGCGACCGGCATGCTACCGCCGTGTCTCTAAAATATAAGGTGAGCAAATTTTGACGTGCATGCAATTATGATAGATAATATTTTATGAACGCCACCTTACCGAATTAGACACCCGGGTGCAAGCACTTGCTTAAGCCGGTGACGTCACTGTAGACTTTTAATGAAGCAGCTGATTGAAATCTAAAGCACATGGGTCCACTAGCACAGTGGGGAATAAAAAGCACACGAACAATAGAAGATAGGCCTAGATTTAAGAAATACCAATACCAATACAATACACATTCAAGCATGCTATTAATATAAAATACAAACCTGTTTCTTTGTAGTCTCCAATAAATGGTTTTATTGGTTAAACAAATCATGTAACGTGTTTACTGGAAGGATTTAGTACGTTCTAATATGTTCACGTCATTCGTATTCGTTTAGTTTGGTTAGTTGTGTCTTCCGCGTGGCGGGATTTGAATCTCGAGCAAAGCTCACTGTTCAAGATGTTTGCGCCGTCTAGCGGCAAATAGCGACTTTGCCCGTGATGATAACATCAAGGTATGGGTGATCCCTTACCGTAAGCTTTTATTGAGTTCACTTTGGTATTGAAGATTTCTGCTGGCTGATAAAAGGGTATTCTACCCGCTTTTGGAGCCTTAAATTTATTAGCCTATCTGGTCCGATCCTGATTCCTTTTCTTCATGGCAACTTTGACTGACCCTTAGGGGAGTCTCACCGGGCAAACATAGCGTGGCGTGCAGTCTCCTAACGGAGTGGCGCTTAAGCTGCACACTGATTAGGGATCGACCAGGGCTGGCTACATATTGCCAGCATTTCGTACCTTATCCGCTCGAAACGCGGACATGTGAAGAACACATGCTCCGCGTTTTCTTCCGCACCTGTACATGCGGGGCACATAGGGGACTCGGCGTACTCGTACCTTTGCAGGTACTGCCTAAAGCAGCCGTGGCCTGACAGGATCTGTGTCAGATGGAAGGTTACTTCCCCATAGCGCCTGTTAATCCAGCATGCTAACTCTGGAATGAGTCGGTGTGTCCATCTACCTTTTGCAGTGTTGGACCACTCCCGCTGCCACCTAACCATTGGAGATGACCGTATGGTGTTGCGTATACCCCTCGTGTCGCGTTGGTCGAAGCACTCTACATCCTCTTTGACGATGATGCTGATGGGCATCATGCCAGCCAAGACATAAACCGCCTCGTACGACACTGTTCGGTATGCGCACGCGACCCTTAGGCACATTAGCCTGTACGTACTCTCGAGTTTGCCGCGATGGCACGCGGTATTCAATACCTTGGACCACACTGGCCCTCCATACCTGAGTATGGACGTAGTCACGCTAGCAAGGACTTTGCGCCTGTTGCTACGGACCACCGAGCTGTTTGCCATCATGCGAGATAGCGCCGCTACAGTCATGGAAGCTTTCCTGCAGGTATAATCGACGTGGCTCCCGAACGTGAGCTTGTCGTCGATCATAACCCCCAGAAGCTTTAAGGAGCATTTTGAGGCGATAGTGCATGCACTTAACTTTCTGTTATTTACAACAATAACCTCTATCTTATGGTGCGCTAGCTCCAGCTTCCTGGAGTGCATCCAGTCTTCCACTACGCGTATGGATAGCGCAGCTTTTAACTCCTCCTCTCTAATTGACTTGCCTTAGACCTCAAGAGTTATATCGTCAGCGAAGCCCACAATCACCACCCCTGGAGGGAGGAGTGACGGAGAGAATTGCATCCACCGTGGATCTACCATTTCGAAAACCGAACTGGTTGCTTGATAGACCGTTCTCACTTTCTGTATATTTCACCAGTCTATTGAGGATTACCCTCTCAAGCACCTTGCCCGCCGTGTCCAACAGGCAGATTGGTCTGTATGCCGATAGGTCACCTGGTGGTTTCCCGACCTTCGGCAACAGCACCAGCCTCTGGCGCTTTCACACGTCCGGGAAGAGGCAGTCGTCAAAGCATTTCTGCATGACTGCCTTGAACAACCCGGGGGCTTCTTTAATGGCCGTCTTGATGGCCAAGTTCGGGATTCCATTTGGTCCCGGAGCCTTGCCTATCTTTAGGGAATTTGCGATCTCGATCGATTTATCTTCTGTCACCCTTACCGCATCGTCTGCCTCTGCACGACTGCCGTCACTCACGGTTGGTGGTGACTCGTCAGCCGGAGGCCAGGGACTTGGTTCGTGGCTTGAGAAGAGGCCCTGAATGATCGTTTCTAGCATCGCTGGTGATTGTTCAGCCGGGGCTAGCGCACCTCTAGTCTTGGTCAAAACGATCCTGTAGGCGCCACCCCACGGGTTCGAATTGGAATTGGCGCATAGTCGTTCGAAACAGGCTCGTTTACTGGCTCTGATTGCGCTCTTAAGCGTTGCCTTAGCGGATCTGAATGCAGGACCGCGTTTCTCTCTTTGCTCGTCGGAACGCGCGCGTTGCATCGTAGGCCTGCTATCGTTTCGCTCCACCATTATGTCGGTGGTCTACCCTCTCTAGGCGGACGAAACCTAGGCATCGCGGCATCACACGCCCATGACAACATCGAATTTAGATGATTCGCACCCGGGTGTGGTTTAACCCTTCGTGCTTCCATCTGATAGCCTGCCCAAAAACATCTGCATCGAATTGCAATGTTTTCCAGTTCGTGATCAGTCCCGGGCTGCAGAACGTCACATCGATGATCGATTCCGCACCGTTCCTACTGAAGGTGCATTTCGTGTCAATGTTAGCCAAGTCTAAGTTGAGCTTTGTCAAAGCTTCTAACAAAATCTGGCCCCTCTGGTTTGTACAGCGTCTTCCCCACTCGACAGCCCAAGCGTTGAAGTCACCCGCAACCACCAACGGCCATAGGCCCGTCAGTTCCACGGTTGCTTGATCGACCATCTGTACGAACGTTTCAGTAGACCAGCTTGGCGAAACATAGCAACTGCAGTAGAATACTCCATCCATTTGGCTATCACGTACCTGGACCCTCGCTGGAAGTCGACACAATCTCCTGAACCGGGAACCTGCCTGTCGTGCATATGACCGTCTTCCCAGACTTTTCCGATACCCAGTTACCGTTTCCGGTTGGGATGCGGTAGGGGTCCGAGACGATGGCCACGTCCGACAACGACTCAGCTGCTGCTTGGTGTAGCAACTGCTGCGCCGCATAGCAGTGATTCAGGTTTAATTGTATCACTCTTAGGCCTGCGGTTTAGTAGCCGGTCGTGCAGCCGGACACTTGGGGCCTCCCATGGCGTGCTTGGCGTCCCGTTTACCGGTGCATACCAAACACTTGGGAGGTGCGTCGCAGTCCCGTGCTTTATGGCCTGCGCCACCGCAGCGGCGGCATAAATTGGACCTGTCGGGCCTATTGCACGACCCACCTTCAACGTGGCCTTCTTCAGGGCCTTGTTACCCTCCGCTAGTGGGAGCTTTATGGTAGCAACCTGAGTCCCGATCGGGCCCCTGCGGAGACGAACTGCCTCCGCGGTCACTACCACTCCACACTCCCGCTCAAAGGCTTGTGCTTTATCGCACCCTTCGGTGATCTCATCCAGGCACCAGAGCACCTATTTCAATAAATTTGCACATTTGGTTTTCCCGTGAAAACGTTCAAAACGTTTCAATCCTGCTTTTTTCACATCACTATCTTTATCTCCCAGTGTTGTTTATGTTTTCGTGCCGGTAGCTACTCAGTGTACTTTTTTCTCTACACTAATAAACATCGCGATCGCAACTAATTTTCGCGAAATATTTGGCGAAACGGACTGACACTTGCCTCTCAAGTGTAGAGTCTCGAAAAATTCTGGTTTTTTTTTCTAGTTTCAAGTCAACTGCGTGTGTCAAGTTGTGCGCCAGTGTTGTCAGCACTATTAGCAATAGGCTACGCTAGCATATAAAAATTTGGTAATTATGTACTGCTAACAATAATAAAATAATGTCTCTTTAATTTAAAAAATCATCCTCTTTGAGCATTTAAAAAAATGTGTTCGTTTCCCAAGCTTAACATAGGAGAAGGCACCTATTGAAAACATTAATAAATCCAGTTTATCTACTGCAACACACCGGGTGCTGAAAATTTTTTTTCTGATTGAATTAACCTGTATTAGAGGGTTTTTATCGTCCCGACAATCTAACACGTTGCAAGTAAAAGTAGGTTATTCTGCTCTCTACTAGCCAAGATATGCACTGCGGAAGACTACATGTTGTAGTCAAAATACGTATCTGCGGACGAGAAAATCCATTATTGAAGTTGGTTGTAGAATTTGATGGAAACTATTCATTTTTCAATATTTGATAAGTCTCATCGTCCATTACGCAGCAATGTGGCATCAAGAGTTTTTGATCGTATAACTTCCGGGCACGGCGTTATGCCAGCATATTTTGCGTCTCGTCACGATTTGGGCGTTTTGCCTTTCTCCTAGAAAGGTATAGTAATCACTGGTAAAACCAAAGGTATAAAAGTGGTCCCAATGGCCGAATGTCATATTCCACTCGACCTCTTTCGACGAACTGAGCATTTTCTGTATGTATGTATGTATGTGTGTGTGTGTGTGTATGTGCAACTTTTTTTTCTCACTCACTTTTCTCAGAGATGGCTGGACCGATTTTCATAAAATTAATTGCAAATGAAAGGTCTAGTTGCGCCATAGGTTGCTATTGAATTTCTTTGTAATCGGATTTTTAGTTTAGAGGTTATGTATCAAAATGTAAAAATCACGAAACATCAATATCTCAGAAACCACATAACCGATTTCAATAAAACTGGTTTCAAATGATCGGGCTGTCTCCAGAACCCTTAACTTTTAAATTTCGTTATGATTGAACATATGGTTCAAAAGTTATGTAAAGAAAAGTTATCCTGAGGTTGTTTAAACTTACTCATTTTTCTCAGAGATGGCTGAACCGATTTTCACAAAATTAGTGTCAAATGAAAGGTCTAGTTGCCCTATAGGTTGCTATTGAATTTCATTGCAATCGGATTGTAACTTTGTCCGTTGTTCATAAAAATGTGAAATCACATAATGAAAGTAAACATATTGACTTTAGCCCATCGATCACTGGCTAATTAAAAGGTGGAAAAGTAATCCAAATGGCCGAATCTCAAATACTACTTGAATCAGTTCGACGAATCGAGCATTTTATGCATGTATGCATGTATAGGTGTACAGTCATACCTCGATATAAGGCAACCTCGACATAAGGCAACCTCGATATAAGGCAACCTCGATATAACGTAACTCGATATAACGTACCTTTTACCTCGATATAACGTAACTTTTTCAAATGTATTGAAATTGAAAATAAATGATACAGCAACTCTTTTTGGCTCTAAATTGCTTCAAAAAAAAATGTTTGTAGAAAGCTTTGAAACCAATTTAACCAATGCGAAAATTGTCCAAAATGGACATGAAGAAGCTTTAAAAATACCAATAGGTAACGGGAAATAGGTTTTCACGCATCCTTCTGTAACAATTGACAGTCTTGCATCAATTAAAACAAAACTTTTTTTTGCTTGTTGAAATTTTCTCTAAATGGACATAAGAAAGGTTTAAAAATACTGATGAGAAATAGGTTTTCGCGCATCTGTGAGTAACCACCAACAGTCTAGCATCAATTGAAAACAATTTTTTTGCTTGTTGAAAATTGTCCTAATTAGGCATAGGAATGGTTTAACAATACTGATAGGTGACGGGAAATAGGTTTTCACGCATTTTTGAGTGACCTCTTGTATCAATTAAAAAAAATTTTTTTTGCTTCTAAAAATATTTCTAAATGAGCATAAGAAAGGTTTAAAAACACTGATAGGCTATGGAAAATAGGTTTTTGCGCATCTTTGAGTAACCATTAACATTCTTGCATAAATTGAAAAAAAAAATTTTTTTTTGCTTCGATATAACGTAACTCGATATAACGTAACGAAAATAAAAATAAAGTTGCCTTATATCGAGGTATGACTGTATATGTTTGTGTGTGGGTGTGTACGTGTGTATGTGCACCTTTTATTTGCACTCACTTTTCTCAGAAATGGTCTGACCGATTTTTTCTACCTTGGAGTCAAATGAAGGGTCCGTTTAGGTTGCTATTGAATTTCATTGTAATTAAACTTTTAGTTTTGGCGCTGCGTCAGAATGTAAAAATCGCTTTTATATCTCAGAAGCTATGAACATAGTTGAATTCAAATTAATGGGCTTTTAAACCCTTAAGCAATGAATTAAATAATGTTTAAACATGTGGTTTGAAAGTTATAGAAAGAAACGTAACCCGCAGACTGTTTAAAACTATAGCTACGATCAAAATATGTGGCCTCAACATCATTTAAATTTGATGTTTCACTATTTCAATGTTTGCGGCCTTGCTCGGGATTGAAGTTGAAATTAAAAGTCATTTCTATCATTTCACTTTTTGCCTTTCTCCTAGAAAGGTATAGCAATCACTGCAAAAAATAAAGGTATAAAAGTGCTCAGAAAGGCCGAATGTCGTAACGCTCTCCCAATTTCACTCGATTTTCTCATAGATGGTTGACCCGATTTACATAGAATCAGTATCAAATGAAAGGTCTAGCTGCCTCATAACACCCTATTGAATTTTGCTGTAATCGGACTGTAACTTCGTCTGTAATGTATCGAAATGTGAAAATCACGAAACTTCATTATCTTAGAAACTTCACAACCGATCTGAACAATATTGATATCAGATGAACGGGCTAGTTAAGGGTTAACTGATGAATTATGATTGAACACGTGATTTCAAAGTTTGGCTGCCCTATACGTTCCCTTTTCATTTGATTGTAATCAAAATTAAGCAACCGTCATGTTTAAATTTGTAAAACAACGAAAGCCTGTTGTCTCAAGTATTACACGACTTTTTTGAACATAACTAGTGTCCTACAAACGAGACGTCTCTCAAACTTTCAAATAACAAACTTCATAACAATTTGCTGTTCAAAAGTTTTGGAAAGAACAGAAATACAAAGACTATTCAGCACTATACCTGCTTTGATCAACATAAATGGCCTCAACATGATTTAAATGTGGTATCGTACTATCTGAACGTTCCCGGTATCGCTCATGATTAAATTGTTCGAAATTATCATTTCTTTTATTTCGCTATTTCTTAAACACTAACATCACGTCAAATTCCATATTTTATACTTTAATTACATCATCAATATTTTAGAACCCAAAGAGTGAATATACCCCTTTATTGGATTTAAGCATTCATGTAAATCTATTTTTACAAATAATAAGTTTGAATGAGAAAGGCTGAGTCTGACCGCTAGGTGGATTAATTTAGGTTTTTTTTACGTAATCCAGCTCGAGCTTTGACATCCTGTACGAAAGTCTTGTTTGGATGCAGTTTTTGTGCTACATCTCGAAAGGATGCGCTTCCGTTTCCACTTGTGATCCTTGTCACTATACGGATGACTTTTCTGTCTTGGCTCCCGGTAGGCTATCAGGCGTTTTTCGAATCGATTTATGATAGCAGAAACCGTGGAATTCGCGATTTCTAACAATTTTTCTCGATGTCACGATAAGACAGATTCTTTTTCACGAAGTAATCGCGCAGAACTTTCTCACGAAGGTGCTGTTTATTCGACGACCTTGTTTTGATAATTGCGTATCTGATGAAACCAATTCACATTGTGTCAAAAATGCACGTTAAACTCGACTTAAAATTTTAATTGATTTTACCCAATGGATCGATAATAAAAGCATTTTGATTGTGTGTGGATTTTAGTTTGTATACCCTTTACGATTGCATAAATGTTTTTCGGATATTTTCAGAACAACATCAAATAGATAGGATTAAAGCGTACAAACACACGCAATAAACGAATAAAGCGTTCACACGAAAATTGGCTGTCCAAAGACAAAGGTCACCCCAGTTAGTACCGATTAACAATACAGAACATACATATTTTTTCTCCCCAAAAATCTGTTGGATTGTGCAGCTTGCAATTAGTCCCAATTGTGATGAATTTATTATACATTCCATCATACGAATACTCGGCTGTTTCGGCGGTTCCCAGCCAGCTCCATTTACACCCGGATCATTTAATGTACTTCCGGTCGTTTCTGCTCCCGATGGTCACTATCTGTGCACGAGCGTATTCCGTATTTGTACAACATTTAGTTGTGTTGGAATATTTGCTGCTGCTGCTACTGTTGGCGAAGCGGCCTGCGATGGATGTCAAACATGTTGCATTGTTGATGCTGTTTGGCTATTATTTCCATCCTACTCTTTGAGCAGCTTAAAAACAGATGCTTCCGAACGAAACAATAGACTGCAACAAGCTTCACTGCAACAGGGTAACGTTTCCAGTGAAATTCAATAATCACATTTATCCTGGTTGTCTTGTTGTGTGCAATGTAAGTGTCATCGTTATTCGATTCGATTCAAAGAAAAGAAAGTTTCAAAGACTTCAACACAGCCGATTCCACCTTCTGTCCTAGTCGGACAGATGGAGTGATAGTAAAGCTTCAGCCAAAGAATTCCCCCTATTCAATTTCGAGCACAGCAGACATTGCCGGCAGTGAGTTTCTTCTTCATTTTCGGGCTGATGGCTATTATTATGTTTGTTTCGTGTACAAGACAGAGGAGGTATTAGTATGTATGGTCCGCATCTGGTAGTAAAGAAGGCCAAGCTTGGAATGTTTTTATCCAACTATAGATCATGTCTATCAGTAAACGTCAGATGATAGACAGAGATCAAGTTTATCATTTATCATTCACCATCAAGTCCAACAGTGACTTAGGGACGGATTCACAACGGACGGAAATGTCTTGATAGGTACTAGATCCGATTGTCTGTGGATATCTCGATGAAGAACAATGAATAAGTAAGCAAATGTTCTCGGCAAGCTTAAAATGTACCAACGTTTTGAGCTTGACTCGCGTTGGAGTTAACGAGATTTTAAAAATTTACAGTTTAAATTCGTTTGTTGCATGTAATTGTTTTTCTTATTCGAGGTGCGAGATTTTCCCGAGGTTAGTAGTTTGGTTTATTATTACAGCTGGTTTATTTCTGAGTATTGTTTTTTCATAGACGTATATTAGACTGAAGGCTGAGACTGGACGGACTCGAAGAATGAGTACATGAGAGACGTTTCAGTGTTTCACGTTTCAGTGTTGACAGAGTCACGAATTCAGATTAGTGGAGAATAAAGTTAGGGTGGGCTGGGCATTTCGCAAAAATGTCGGATGACAGCCCGGTGGAAATGGTTCTCCATAATGACCCGACTGAAATGAGGTGATGAGATGCGCAGCGAGCAAGATGGCTCTATCACCTTTCAACCCCTAAAGTGGCTTTCAGAAGCTAGAACATCTAGATAGTTGATTGTTCTATTTCCCCTCCGTAAGAACAACTGCTCTGTTTGACTGTTTTATATTCTGCCAGTGCTAACAGAACAGAATATTTTTTCCAATTGAATAATATTCTAATATTTACTGGTCGACGACTTCTTTTCCTATGTAAAGAAAAAATCTTATTGTTTTTCATTTGCTTCAGTTATTATTTATATCTCCCACAGCCCCTCGAAACAAAAAATAAATATAAGTTTACCCTTAGTGAACTTAGTGGATTCGTTTTGATTTCGCTATAATTTCATGATATCAGAAGCAGTAGGGGTAGTATACCAATGGCACATTTAATCTGCTGCATTTCATCGCTAGCAGCAGTTATGTGCAACGATTGGTCACATCAACTACTGACGTTTACGGGCACCAGTAGAGTAGAGTAAACGTGGACCTTCTGCAGGTGCGGCCCACAGGAGCGACAAAATGGTACTACACACTTATGAGGGACGTAAATGCCAACGCCAAATTTCCGGACGGAACCGATGAGCACACAACTAAAACGAGTGGATACTTCAACGTAGACAATTACTACAAGCAGCTCCAATGAGAAAACTCAAGATCGCAGGGGTTTGTTGAATTGTGCACTCTGAAGTAATTTTTGTCAATTCGAAATCAATGTATGAATGGTAGAATGACACCAAAAAAAAAAAGACTGAACAGACCAGTAAATATGTTGTTCGCTCAAAACTGAATATTTTCAAAGAACTATCCGGTAACCGAGAATGCTGAAAAAGAATACCGCCTTGACGAGGATGCATTGGATCAACTTTATTCTGTGGATCGCAAAATTAAGGCCACTGACGCGCGGGTGAGAAAGCGTACGGCTGTGGGGCTCATTTTTGCCCCATCAGCAACAGGAAAGTTGCGTATGTGTGCTGCTGATGCGTCTCACAAAGGAGTTGTGGCCTATCATTTTTTAGACATTTGAAAGCGTTCCTCGTCAAACCCGTATCAGCCTAAAGTTTGATTCTCAACGCACCGAGCATCCAAAGTGATTGACACATTTCTTAACATGCGAAATTATTTGATGTTTATTTTTTCCAGCACAATCTTCGTGAGAAAAGCGAAATGATTTCTGGTTCGCAAAATAAACTTTGCGTCTTTAAAGGCCCCGGCATTTCATTGCGGTCTCCATTCACTCGCTGCTGATTGGTGTTGGGTGAGTGATTCTGAAAATTTTATATTCCATGATCGTTACATAAACTGATGTGTTTGCCATTCTGTGCTTAGTGTCGTGTGGAAAAATGGTTTGAAACGCGTTGTTCAGACAATCTGAATTACGCTCACTATTTCCACTTAAATCCTAACACATAAAACGATAAATCGTTCCTTCCTAAATAAGTGGATGTCACATGAAAGGTTAAGCACACCCACCACCGAACCATTATCGATAAAGCTTGCTCATTACTTTTGCAGACGCTTTCCAGCCACGTAATGGAGATACCCCGTTGTGATGTTATGGAAGAGTTACGAGACCGTGGAGAGCAGCAGGTTTTATGAAGCAGACAGATAACATTTTGTTGACCTGGTAATGTTTTATGTGTGGGTTGAAAAGGTTCGAAAAGGCCTCCCACCTTTAATACCAATGTTTTGAATTCTCAGCATCACTCTCGAACGGACTGGTGTAAGAACTCGGTTCGCATGGGAAATGAATCCAAAAACCTGTACTGTAATTTCAAAGACGGCTTTGGGACCAGCATCATGACAGTAGTCTTATGGCGGGAATTTTTCAGCATTAATTATATCTACCTTTGTAAAGAACATTTATTCATCATAACGCACAACTCAGCAGAAACTGTTTGCCTGTCCCGACATTTATTTATTGATTAAAAGCCCTGCAAAAAACAACGGCAATGGTTTGGGTGTCGCCACAAAACCGCAGCAATCTAAAACCTAATCAATCATTCGTCCTTCGACATAGGACCTAGCAAGATCCAAAGTGCTATCAAATGTACATTATCTTGCAGATACGTGTTCGTATTCCATCAATTTATTCTTGACATTATCATGTGAAAAAAATTCACATACACCGAGCGAAATTCCAGTAACTGAGATTAATTCACTGCTTTACAAATTTTTGCCTGTATACGGAAATCACAGAATAAAATAAAATAAAATAAAATGAAAATACAAAACACAACATTCCGATTCTGATGCAGCTGATGCTGCTGGGAGCAACTCAATTTTCGGATACGCATTGACGGAATAAATATTTGACTCGTTTGCAATGCAGCGTAATATTAACGTGCATAAACAGATTGTCAGTTTGCGTATACAGTTGAGCAAACAATAGATAAGCGGTGTGCCGAATCAGCTATGACTGCACGTGTATACATGCAGCTATTTATCTTCGGAAGGAACCAAGGACTACACTAATTCAGCTACCATAAAGGTGTGGAGTCACAGAAATATTTTACTATATATCCTGAATCAAATTCGGTTTTCTGCCGCAATGCTTTACTTTTCTTCAGTTCTGCTGCAATGCTTTATTCTTCTTCAGTTCTTATTTTTGCTACAATTAAACTTGATTGCAAGACAACCTTTAGTTTTTATGAAATTAAATGATAATTTCGAAAAAATCTGACGAAATTACCAAGAATCCATACTTTACCATTACACATACTATTACCTTACGTCAAAATGTGTTGCCTATTTTATTTGGATACATATAGTAAGTCCTTTTAACATTGGAAAATTTGACCATACCAAACCTTTGTTGTCATTTGTGGACAGGAAAGCATACTAGGAATTAAAACGGTTGCAAATAACAAACTTGCATTTGAAAATAAAAGCCTACAATGTACAGAACTTGCAACGTTTGGATAAAATCTATAAATCAACATCGTTTGGAGGATACAGTCATCATGGCAATCAATTTTGTGCTGAATGATGTCCCACCGTTTCGCTCAAGAAACAATGCCAACCCTCTCAGGGTCATGGCTAGGATATACAGTCGTCGTTCGATAACTGCAACACTTGACACATGCCAAAATTTAGAGGGGGGTCCGTCATTACCATTTTTGTTTTCAATGATGTCGATACGAATTTTTTAATGGAATAGTGGCAAAAAATAGCAGAAAACTAAAATATTCAAGCTTTTCGATTAATCGATTTGATATTCAAATTTCTGCATCATAATTTATTGTGTTTTAGCACAGATAACAGATATCCAAGCTAGAACAAAAAATTCCAGAAATCGTATGTAAGATTTAAAATTCTTACTCGTTTGGAATGCTAACGACATCTTTCTGCAACTTGCGACTTGAACTACTTTAGTGATGGCAGCGCTGGATTATAGTCAAAGCTGCCAGACGCATGAAAGTTCTCACAAATAGTGAAGTCGCTGTTTTTGCAACGATACAACACTGTTTTTGTGAGGTTTTTGTATTTTTTTCATAGCAACACTAAAACAAACAAATTTATCGCAAACATAAACTGGGATTGAACAAAATTGTCGATTATGTACAAATTACGACTGCTCAAATTTCTACATTAAAAAACGGCAACGCTTCTTATTTCAATAATATCGATAAGAGCTGGAAAACTATCGATTTTGTCGAATCATTGACCACTAAGTGTTCTTAGCGCCACCATACTGCGTATTGCGACATGCTAAAAAACCGTTGCGAAGCAAAATGAAGCAAAATTAGCTTGGATGTCTGTTATTTGTGGTTTCAGTAACTACTTTACATAGCCAATATGTAGGCGAATATAAAGTTCATCACTACAATAGACCATTGCACGAGACGTTTCTGAATTCAATTCATGAATGAAATTTTGACAGAAAGCTCGGAACCGCTGACATAACTAACGCCAGTAAAAGCAAATCAATGTCAGCAGGATCCGTGACACCTGCCAGTTCATAAAATGGTCTATTTAACGCTAGGTCACAAAATATTGTTTGTGATCTACTATGCACTGCCTCGCTGAGTAGTGAAAGCTGAACAAGCAATGCACAAGGGATATTTTTGCTTCATTGATTAATAGTGGAGATCTATAATCTCCCATCTAGAATGAAAAGACAATATATAAACGAAATCGAAAAAAATCGAGAGAAAAGGCAATGTTTCGAGAGATTCAACAATTTTCATTTAGAATCCCCCCGCGAGATCTGTCACTTCAATGTCAAATATGACTTTGGCATCAGATTTGACAGATTGCGGTCCGATAACTGTAAAGTAAAAGCACAGACTAACAGACGTAACACTGAAACCAAGCTCCATCGCCACAAAAAACGATCATTTCAAATTTTCATTCAAATAACAGTCGGCGCGCGACAACGCCGTTTGAAGCGCTGTCATGTTATCTCATACATTTTTCTTAGTTCCCAATTTGACACATGCACGTACGCTAGCGCTGTTGTCGAAATATAAGACGCAGCGCGAACACGGCAGTAGGTGGTGCTAGTGTTACTTACATAACTCACTGTTATCATCCGAACGATAGATTGATCGATAATTTGTTCAAAGTGTTATGTCTGTTAGTCTGTGGTAAACGTCTTGCAGTTATCGAACGGCGACTGTATAAGCACAGACAGACGTCCAAGCAAGAACAATATTGATCGAAAATTCACTTGCACACTAGTGCCGCCTGGTGACCTTATCGCTACAATACATTTTTTTTCGCTGGCGTCACTGGTAGCGCTATCTGGTTACGAATTGCTACTACAAAAAACTTCACACAAGTTTGGAACTCAGCTTGGACGTCTGTCTGCGGTATAAGTTTGAGATTTGTAACACTGAACGGTTTGTCCGTTACGCAAAATCGTTTCAAACGCTTACCAGCTTAAATATTGTCCGAGTCCCGGAATCGCGTTTTATCGAACGAACGATGGTCACGCTATGAAGTTCATCATGCCTGTCTGGAAGAGGACTTTACTGTCATGTCATGTTACACGCAGCCACAAAGCAACAGAGTGTGTTAAATATACTTCATTATACAGTCACGTTCTAGCTATGAATAACAACAGTTTTTGAATGATGCATGTAGGTTAGAGTGACAGTTTGAATCAGGTGTAAAATGCGAAATCTAATAGATTTTCTTAACATTTTTAATTTTTTCGTTACTTTGCAGAATTATTGCTCAAATCCTATTCGAAAACATCTAACAAATTATTACTTTGTCTACCAAGAATGTTCTGAGCAGTTGTTATAGGATGTTGCCATCCTTTCTTAGTATGCAGTACAATTCCATTCTATCAGTCTTTATCATACTGTACTTCTGTTAATCTTAATAATTCCATTAAAAAAGTTACGAAAAAAACTAAAAACCAAACTTTCAAAAACGTTTAAATTCATTTGTCAAAAGTTAATTATTGGCTTTCTCTGTTTTAGCCAATATTTGTTTTTTTTTTATCAGTAAAAAAACTAAATTGAAAATTTTATATCATTGTCCTTCGATATTTAAATGAAAAATAAAAGTCGCTCCGAATCGCTACAATGACAATTGGTATATGGGCGAACCACAGACAAACAGACGTGCCTCTTCGAAGAAAAATCCTGAAAAATCTTTGTCCTTATTCGAAACGTTTCACTCATGCATCACCATGTGAGCTTATTACTTACTAACTTATTTTCGTAAAACGGTTTTTGTCCTTGCTAGTGGGTGTGTACACTTGCCTAAATCAACACCAGCTGCATTACTGACGATTTTTATCTTTGATAATAAATGTGCAAGCTTGCTTATAGCGACACCAGCGGCATTATTGCCTACTGAGCAAAACTTCAAAATAATCATTATTTTACTGGTCGATCACGCAAAATTTGAATGGAGTGAAACCAGTACAAAATTGTGCGTTTATGGCGCAATTGTTGACGTAATTTGGAACCAGTTCAATGATTGTGTGTTGGGCATAACGCAATTAATGCTCCAGGGTTTTTTTAATGTATTTGGCAGCTCCAAACCATTACACTTAAACAGTTTCAACTGGTATCAAGCAGCATTGCAGAGCGAGAGAGAAGCAAAACCTTTCTTCTCCTTTCTGCTTGAGAACGAGACATATGCTACGCTTCTCAAGTATTTTGCTCACGCGCTTTCGAGATACTCTTTTTTCTTCATGCATTCCCCTGAGTATAGCAGCAAGCACGCACCGACAGTATGAGTGAGACTAACAACACTGGTATCAAGTAAAGCGACGAGACATCGTCTTGCGCGTCGCAATCCGAACCGAAAGAGAAGCGAAAGAGCAACCTGCGAAATTGTATGTGACGTGTCTAGTCTCGTCGCACGTACATGGAAGTTTTACGAGCGAGAGAGAAATTTTTTTCGTCGCTTGAGAAAAAAGCGCGTGCACAGGATGACAAATAATAATTATTCACAATTTACAAGTGCTGCCATAAAAAATCAGCAACGCTTTTGTGGCTTTGTTGAATGGAGGGGTTTCGGTGAAGCTAGCGTTGATTACAAAATGCTGTGAACAGAACTTTGCTTCGTTATTTTTTGTAAATCATTCAATGGTACTTTTAAATGACCAAATCCATTGAGATAAAGCGATCGAGTATTATAGCTATATGAATCTAGTGAGTTCACAAGCTGTTGTTTGCTGCGTGCACTGCTCCATGAGTAGCAGTCACTAATACACTCGATGTGAAAAAAAATTGTCGATATATGATACATATTCTGATTTCAATCCTATCTCAATGTATTCGCAGTACATTTGTTGCGTTATCCTTTTCACACATTTATTATGCGATTTTAGTGCAAAATTTATGCGAATCGGGTAGTACAGTGATTGTACAAGACTTGAACTTTTGCCTGATGAAATCGTCATCGAGTGGCACGTCTGTTTGTCTGTGGGCGTGATTTAAAAATTGAACGACGACGATACACTCAAAATATTTTTCACATTATTGTTACGTGAAATTTCCTGTACTTATTCATATTCTGTTATTTTGCCTGATTCATGTGACAAACATAACATCTACGTGAAAATCACATGCATACTATGTTTTATCACGTAGCATGTACGTGAACTTGGCAACGTCAAACCGCATGTCATTAGAAAAAGTACTGCGTGAACTCTTTGTGCGAAGTTATATAGAAATAAAAATGGCACAGCTGTTGTCTGATTCAGTCCTTGAACATAAAATCGAATTTCCCGATGGCTTGCCAATAGGTAAGCTTCAGAAAAACCATAAGATTTTAACATCGAGTCTTAAGCTTACAGATCTCACACAGACTTAGTTCAAAGTTCGAGGAGTTACCTGAACGTAAACAGTTGCAGCTTACAGCAGCTGTCGTCGGCAAATGTCGTAATATTTATCAGTTTTTATGTCGTTTAATTCATTTACGAATCAACGATTATGCATGCCAGTGCGATTTATCGAGCAAAATATTTCTGAAAACTATTATCTGTCTCTTAAGATTTGGGGAACCCACATCAAAAAACTATGCGTTGTATGAAACGTAGTAATTATCAGATAATCAAATGCTTTCCATTTTACCGGTAGTTGAATTTTACGTGAAACTCACATGCAATGCATATGTCTGCTGTATAAGATTCACAGGATAAATCATCTCACCAATTCATGATGAACACAAGTGACAATCACGTAAAGTCTACGTGAAAATGACAGTGGAGAATATTCACATAACTTTTCCGGTAATTATAACGTGAAATATATTTTGAGTGTAGAAATTTTTTGAAAATCATGTTCTGCTTACAAAATGCAGCTCTTTCAGATGACATAAAAAACTAATATAGCTGAACTACCCAATTCACAGGATACCTATAATTCGGTGACGGAATCGCGAGAGGAATCGTTTCTGCGATACGGACAGAATCTGTACGAATCGCATATGGGAAACTTTCTAATTGGGTTATTAAGCTACTCACGGATTCATGATTTTTATATATCAGCTAATAGAGTGTTACTCTCTGAGCAAAACGTGCTTTTTTGAAATTTTATACCGTCGTACTCCGATTTTTAAATGAAGAATAAAAATCGCTCTAAATCGCTACAATGACAATTGGTATATGGGCGAACTGTCATTGTAGCGATTTCGAGCAGTTTTAATTCGTGATTTAAATTTTTTTTTTTTAAATCCCGTTTTGCTTAGAAAATGTAGCACTTTCAGATGATATGGAAAACTGATATAACTGAACAACCCAATTGATTCCTCAAGAATCAAAATCAATTGTGCAAGGAATCAATTCTGCGATACGGACAGAATCTGTGTGAATCGCATATGAAATCTAAGTGTAGGAATCTTCAAGAATCTAAATGTGGGAATCTTTAAGTTTCTTTTTGAGAAATCTATTGGATTCGCAATCACGCATCCCCAACTATCACGAAGAGAATCTCAGTAATTCGGCGACAGACACACTTATTCTCGTTTTAATTGTTCAGTAATTTTTATTACGGTCATGTTCAGTAAATTTGATAAAATACTGATCATTTTGTAATTTCCTCAAAAATAACTGATGTCGGTTGAAGTTTTTACCGAATACCGTTATGCAAAAAGCACTTGACGAGCTCAGCAAAAAACATTACTGACCTTTTCTGTAAACTAAAGTATGTTCTGCACTTTCATCTGTCAGCATCTTCCTAGGTGTTGCTGAAAACTCTTCAATTGTTTAACTGAACTCTTGTTGTTTTTTACTATACTGTTCGGCAATTTTTCTGCATCTGTCAAAACGAAACATCAAATGTCCGCCATTTTCAAATATTCAGAGTTCCGAAGCTGAGTTTTTAAGTGTTTCGCGTGTGATTTTCAAAAAAAAAATGGATATCTTTCTTTCAAATCTACAAGAAAACGACGTGGAGGTACACGATCTATTCAGTCAGCATATGGAAATTTTTCCACCACAGGAGAGCAGTTTACTAGAAGCCTGCAACAAAAAGCCTGTATTCATCATAACATTAAACGTATCAAGTTTTTACTTGAATGTGCTGGGAACACCAGTATAATCGATCTAAACAATCTGAAATTCCTTTCTAAAATTATTCAACAGTTGCAATAGCAACTTTCACAATGGTTCATACTTCTCTCGTAACCATGAAAAACTTTACGTTTACAGAATGCTCGGTAATTTGCGACGAATCGTCAGCTTTGTAAATTTACAGAACGCTCGGTAATTTGTGACGAAGTCAGCTTTGTAAATACCGAATCAAGCAGCAATTTTTGATGAACGCTTCGTAAATTTTTACTGAGCTATCTTCTATGTTTGACGTTTCAGCGAGAATGAAAAATTACCGAGCACTCGTCAAGCAAATAAATTGCTGAACAGATTGCTGATGGCTCAGCTGTTGAGAACTCGTTAAAAAGATTGCTGAGTTCGGTAAAAGAAACTAAGTGTGTGAGATGAATTACGCGAATTTTTAAATTACGGCGAATTTTTGAACTACGGCGTTTTTTTACACGGAATTGGGTTGTTTAGCTATATCAGTTTTTTATATCATCTGAAAATTATGCATTTTCTAAGTAATACGTGATTAAAAAAATTGTCTATCGTTGTCCTTCGTTTTTCAAATCACGATTTAAAACTGCTCGATATCTGCTCGAAATCGCTACAATGACAGTTCGCCCATATTCCAACTGTCATTGTAGCGATTTAGAGCGATTTTTTTTCTATATATAAAAATCGAAGGATAATGATATAAAGTTTTCAAAAATTACGTTTTGCTCAGAAAATTACACTCTTTCAGATGATATATAAAAATTAGAAATCCGTCAATAGCTAAACAACCCAATTACCGATTTTTTTCGCGGTTTTTTATGAGGTACATTACATTAAAAATAAAAAGAAGGATCATATCCTAGAATGTGTCATCCGCTACATCAATGGATTTGTTCAATATGAAATTATTGAAACCATTATTTTGTTTTCTAGTTCAAAAGCTGATCTAGTTCAAAAGCTGCGTCCATATAGCGTCGACAGTTCCAAAATCGTGAGCTCTTTCGTACGCTTTCCAAAGGGAGCGCTTTTTCATCAATGTGGAGTAGCACAATTGGCGTTGACGGTGTTGCTGATATTTGCTTGGTTTCTGCGTGCGAAAAAGAAAGAAGGAAATATTTTTGCTTTTCTCATCACGCACATTTTGACAATTACATACGAGAGTTCACGTAGGTGCGAACACCCTTCGAAATCTCTTTCAACGCGAATAAACCGAATATTCATCGATTTCCAATTAGGATTGGTCGATCATGGATCGATCTAAAGAGAATCGATCTTTTCCGCTCCGATCTTCGATTTTTTTGATCGATTTTTCAGCCCTGCAAAAATCGAAAAGATCGTTTACTTTTCGATTTGATCTTTTCGATCTTTTAAAAATTCAATTTATGTTTCAGCATGCAGCAATTTTTTTAGATCCAATTTTGAGTCATTGTCAGTGATCGTGTTTCGTTGTTTTATCGGGTTTTGAATGGTTGCGTGCGATTATGACATTATTATGCCTCCTTATAGTCCATTCCATTCCTGCAAAAAAATGCAACTGGTGACGAACTAGCAAATATGATATGATCGGCGTGCATTCAAATCGAACCAAGCTCCAAAAACATTATTTCGAGTAATCGGCGCTCAAAGTTCTAGGAAATTTTTGTTATACAGTCGAATTTCGCTAGTTGCACTGAACCCGCAGCTCATCTAGTGAAAAACTTTCAGTCGTCGGGCTGAGCTGTCAAAGTTGCAAATCGATCAAAGAGCAAACCGATTGTTTCTTGTTGTTAGGACTACAACTGGGAACGCAGAAAAGTTCTATAGAACCGTTGAGTTGGTTGACAAACCGCAAAAGTTCAAAACCCTTCGTTGAGAACGATGTTGCTTGTACTAATTTCTCTCCTACTTTTTCGGATTTTCTTCAATGTTTTCCATATTAATAGAGCTTCGTTTGATGCCATGCACAAGGTCAAATTTGCAAAGAAATACGAAAAGTGCAGCATAGGGCCAAATTCGAAATTGGCTCATTTAAGCCACACATCACACATTTGAAGCCAAAAATGAGTGCTCAATAATAACGTGTTCTCAAGTACTTTCAAAAATACGCATAGCTCTACGTTGCATTATTACGCCAGAAAACTTATATTGTTTTTCTAACAATTGATTAAAATATTGTTTGTTTACATTTATACTCAGCTTCATTTGTTTTTATTTGAATAAATTCTACTTTCTGCGTTAAAATGCATCCACAAACCCCTCAAACGAAAATCAACGTTATCAGAAATGATGTTTGGCTTCGATTCAGTTGGGCTATAGCCCAACAAGCGGGAGCCCAACTAAAACGTAACTCAACTAAACATAACCCAACGAGCGAAATTCGACTTTTTTCTGGCGTATCACAGAAAACGAGGCGAGCGGCGAGTTACTCGCCTGACCAATTTTGGTATTACAGATGGCGAGTCGGCTGGGTTTTGGACAAATAGCTCGCCTGCGAAACTGTTCGACTCAGTTGTCAGCAGCCAAGTTTCACTTGCGATCCCTAATACAACATTTTACCCGCCCCGTCAGTGACTTAATTTTCGAAAAAAATGGGGCTTGGTTCGGACTGGTCGCACACCGACCATCTCATAATCATTGCTATCCTGTATTACATTCCACACACAATAGAGAAAAAGTGTGATATTTTGACGTATGATTCTGCAATGTATTTTGAATTATGTTCCGACACGCTAACAAACACATAACCAAAGTTTTCAAATGATGTAAACTTTTAGGTATATTTCTTCAACAACCTTTCGAACTTGATAAAACAATCTATTCTATCTCCTGTGCATTATAACCACGGACGGTGCTATAACATTATAAACTTTAGTTCCAATCAGTTAGTATGAATTTCACAGCGCCGCAAAAAAGTGCTATAAAAGATCGATCCAGTTGAGATCGATTCCGCAGCTCCGATCTTTTGGGTGTATCGATCCAAGGACCGTTTGAATGAATCGATTCTCAAGATCGATCTTTCCCTGAAGATCGCCCAATCCTATTTCCAATTTGTCTCTGCAATGTCGAATCCGAATCCTTCAAGCTTCAAATAACAAATTTAAATTTAAGTGCGATACCCTCCGCTGCCCAGTGATAGGAATTTAATTGTATCGATACTGCCGTTGCGTTTGCCCTGGTCGCCAAAGTTAATGTTTATTAAATTCAAGCGTAAAGCTTAGGTGCAAATTTTAACGACCGTTAATGCACGAAATTAGTTAAATCGGATTACGACGAATGGTGTTTCCTGATTACAGCAGGAAAGTTTTAATGCTCAGACTCACAAGAATTCCCCTGATTCCGTTTCCGTTTTGGTTTTCTGCCTGACACGACCATAAATTGCAATAAAATCCAGCGTGGGGTTACTGATTTTATGCTTCAGGTGATGTATCTATCGTGGGAACCATCCGAACAGTAAACTTAGCAGTCAATACGTCGGTAGAATATAAAAAATGGGATTTAGGACATGAGCCTGGTAATGAGCTACTCACGTAATCATAGCCGTAAATAGGGAAACTGCGAGGAAAAATGGAATCTGGATATGATGTGTAACGTAAGGTTTTTGACATGTAGAAAAATACTTGAAATCTCAACCTGTTTTACCGTTCAACATTTCACTGAATAAGAGCATTAATGGTGGTTAACCAACAGCACGTTCA
Organism: Wyeomyia smithii; assembly: GCF_029784165.1. Lineage (NCBI taxonomy): Eukaryota > Metazoa > Arthropoda > Insecta > Diptera > Culicidae > Wyeomyia > Wyeomyia smithii. The sequence continues at coordinate 54,226,825 of NC_073694.1, forward strand.
GAGTGTGTTATACATTTATATGCATATTCTTCAAGCATCCAATTTTTCATTAACCTGAATATTTTTTTAACAAGATTAATGTGACATCGTTAAGCCGGGAGGTCGGGATTTTTTATTACACCTCCAGTTCAATTTTCCTGAAACGCTGAGTGTATATTATCTTGCTCTGCTTCTTGCTATTGTAGACCTGAGAGAGCTCCTCCGCGCCGGATCCATCCAGGTTAACGATATCAATCGACGGGAGACCGGGCATTTTTTATTCATAAAGGCGTCATATTGCTCCCCCTGCTTCCTAGTGGGTTTCGGTTTGTACCCTGTTGTGACGACGCTGGGATGGTTAAATAATCAATAGAATAATAAAATCCGGGAAATTCCCCAAGCACGGAAACATACATTGTTGCGTGCGTTCGCAGAAAGAAAAAATGAAATTGGTGGTTGAGTTTGCGAGTCGCTATTTATTTGCAGGCATTCGACAGGGAGGTTGGAATATTTCTTTTCCCGTTTATTTTTATAACTAGTATCATACTCGGCCGCCCGCGTTGCTGCGTCTGCCAGCTTACGACAACGTCGACCGCATATCTCGGAGCAATGATTTTAGAAAACATTGTAGCGTTACAATGTTACGCCTACGGGGCTGCAGATCCCAAAATCGTTTATTTTTTTAAAGAGGTTTCTTGAAAATGTCCATCTCTAGCAAGACAGTACAACAAATACTTGTGAGGGAATATCCAAGGTTTTTCATATCGTAATGTTGTACCTTTTGTGCGAAAAACCGAAAACTTTAACTTTTCCTAATAAAATTGACTTCTTGAGATCGCCAATACAAGACACTTGTGGTCCTAGAAGAATTCTTAAATCCTCGTTCTTGAAATTTTTTAATGCTAGTTCAGATTGTTCCGCTAATTAATCCATAGCACCATTTCGCTGAACGTCCCAGCCTATTTCATAAAATCACGTTGTGACATCGATTTATTTCGTTTGATGAGGTTGATTGCCTTCCGGTTTAGATTGGGGGCAGCAGCTTCCTTCCTCTTAGTGTAGTGTTTACCAAACTGGGGAATGATAGAAGTCACTTTTACGGGATGAATACTGAAACGTTTTGCTAATTTATTCATCATAATACCTTTCTCTCGGTTCCATGCGACCTTTCGGAAGAAGTAAAAATTGCGCCAGTAAACAATTCGGTTCGGATGGCTCTTGACATATCAAGACACTAGAAAGGTGAGCACAATTTGATTCTTTTGTGCGTTAATTGACAGGACAGGAGCACTAAAAGTGTCTACCTTTCCTTTCCGATACCGTTCTCAAGCATTATTATGGTTTTGCTGTTTTTTCTATCAAAAATCTCAAAATTTACATTTTATCACGTCAGTCGTTTACATATATTTAGTTAGAAATTGCTGTTTTACCATATAGAAACCAAAGTGTATTGATTTTTTTCTTAGCCCCGAAGCTCCCCGTAGTCACACCAATTGACGGAAAAAACCTTGTCTACACCAATTTGCACGTTTCTGCGTACACTTCTTTGCGACTCAACTAGCGTTCAGTAAACATTTCGCTTTTTCCGTGAAGTCGAAAAATGGTAGGGTATGAAATCATTGAAGTAATAATCCAAAGTTTGCTAATATTTTCATATTTTCTGATCCATGAAGTACAGCTATTTTCATTGGTCACGAGTTTGAGATACAATGACGTTAATATAATAGAAACGGTCGGAAACCTCTACGTACAAATTTTAATTTTGAACTATTTGAGAGTTTTAAAATGATGAAGGGAATTTTAATCAATCAAAAACCTCCTCTTGCTTTCTCTCGTCCTTTGTCCACGCATATGAATTTGAATAAAACAAAATAAAATAAAACACTCTTTGTACTCGAGAACCTCTATGTTCGAATTTTCACGGTAATCAGTTCAGTACTTTTTAAGCAAAACGACAGATAAATATTCACGTTTATCTATAGATATTTTTGAAGTTAAAAGATTACTGGCTATTACAGACTACTTACATACTTACTTACTTTCCTGGTGAAACTTACTTACTTCAGACGAGAGCCGTGGTGGCTCGTGCTGTATCAAGAATTTGTCGTCATGTTGCTCGGTTTTGGGCTGTGTTTCGCCAGTTCCCCAGGCGTCTCATCACCCGCAAGTGTCCTTCGATCTGGTCGACCCATCGTGCACGCTGCGCCCCTCTATTTCTGGTGCCGGTTGGGTTGCTGAAGAGAAGTGATTTCACAGGGTTGTCGTCCGGCATCCTTACGACGTGACCGACACCTTCCGTTCGAAAACTCCAAGAGCGTTGAGGTCCTCCGCGAGAAGCGTTGTTGTCTCGATACCGTAGAGGACTACTGGTCTTATCAGGGTTTTGTACAGCGTCAACTTCGTGCGTCGTCGCACTCGATTCGATCGAAGTGTCTTCCGAAGTGAAAAGTAGGTACGATTTCCTGCCTGGATGCGTCTCTGGATCTCTTTGCTGGTGTTATTGTCGGCGGTCACCAGTGACCCCAAATACACGAACTCGTCGACCACCTCAAGCTCATAACCGTCTACAGCGACTTGAGTTGGGAGGCTGATGTTGTTCTCCTTGGAGCCTCTCGCTCGCATGTATTTTGTTTTCCTGGTGAAGCATCCCTTAGAATTTCACCTGCGTCACAATGTAACGCCAACGCACTCAATCTATGGCAACTTGCCTCCGCTCAAGAATGAACGTCATACACTTCCAAAATCTTGCTCCACTTGGTCCAACCATCTAGCTCGTTGCGCGTCTTTTACCGGCCAGATTGGAGTCTTTTTGTGAGATTGTTGTGTTCTTACAATACAATCTCGCTTATTATCCAGCTTAAGCGATTTCAGTATACTGGACTGGTCGTAGAGTTGCGCCAGCTCGTGGTTCATTCTTCGTCTCCATAAGGTGGTCCTAAGCACACCTCGTTTGAAAACGGCTAGTGCTTGCAAGTCCTTCTCAAGTATTGTCCATGCCTCATGCCCTTAGAGTACTACCGGTCTTATAAGTCTTGTGCATGGTACACTTGGTACGAAGGCGAAGTTTGCCAGACCTCAACGTCTTCAAAAGTCCGTAGTAGATACGACTTCCAGCTCTAACACATCTACGGATTTCTATGCTGCAGTTGTTGTCTGATGTTGCCAATGAACCGAGATACATATATTCGTCTACCACCTCGAGCTCATCTCCGTCGATTACTACGCTACTGTCTATGCGAGCCCTATCGCGCTCGGTTGCCCCCTGCTAGCAGATACCTTGTCTTCGATGTATTCACCTTCAATCCAACCTTTTCCGCTTCAGCAACCGTCTGGAACGTTCTCCCAACAAAGTGGCCTTAAAATCGATAAATAGGTGGTGCAGACTTGCTATTCGCGACACTTTTGAAGGAGTAGTTGTCTATCGTCCAACTACAGAACCTGATAACCTGATAACTTTTCACAAAAACCTTCATGCTAACGGCAAGAGACGGCGAAAGATGATACGAGAGAGCACTTTGTAGGCTGCGTTGAGAAACGTGATCGCTCTGTAGTTCTCACATTCCACATTGTCGCCCTTTTTGGATATTGGGCATATTACTCCCTAGTCAACCTATTCGGGCCTAGCTAGTTAAGCTCCGCCGCGATGCCATCTTTTCCAGCTGATTTGTTGTTCTTGAGCTGCTTGTAAGCATCCTTAACTTCACTTATCGTGGGTGTCTCCCTAATCAGCTGTGCTGACGGAGTCGTTTCTTCTACAGTCTTGGTCCTCTGCCTCTGCGCCATTCAAGTGTTCATTGTAGTGCTACTTCCACCTGTCGATCACCTCACGTTCATCCGTCGATTCCTCCATCTTTATCCCAACTCATTTCAGCTTGCGGCACATTCGCGCTGCGTTCTTCTCGTCTAGAATCGTTTGACACTTCTCGTCGAACCAGCCGTTACGTCGATTCCTCTCGACGAATCCAACAGCACTTTCCGCTGCGATGTTAATCGTTGCTATCACAGTACTCCAGCAGTCTTCCAGAGGGACTTCGGTAAGCTCTCCCTCATCCAGCAACGCTGCCTCAAGCTTTTGCGCGTACTCAGTAGATATTGCAGACTAGAATGTTGGTATAGACCATTTTAAGAGACGTTGTGGAACTCAATTTATGAATAAAATTTTGACAGAAAGCACTGAACCACTGACATAACGCACGTGAAAGCAACATCAATATCAGCAGGTTCCGTGACACCTGTCAGTCGTAAAACTGTTAAAATTGGAATAAGAATATCTGTCAGGGTCAATCCAATAGATCAACGGTTCTCAACCTTTTTTTGTCCATGTACCCAGTATATATAGTATCAGTCAGCTCCAGGCCGAAGTGTCCCTTGCTGTTCGAAGAAGTCATCTCCATTCAACTCGGTCCATGGCTGCAGCTTGCCAGCCATGTCGTCTGCGGAGGACCCGCCGGTCGTCTTCCACTTGATCGAGCCACCTTGCTCGCTGCGCGCCCCGTCGCCTTGTTCCAGTCGGGTTGTTATCAAGAACCATTTTCACCGGGTTGTCGTCCGACATCCTAACGGCATGCCCAGCCCACCGTATCTCGATTTTCGCCGTTCGAACGATGAGTGGTTCTCCCAGCAGCTGATGCAACTCGTAGTTCATCCGCCTCCGCCATGACCCATCTTCCATCTGAACTCCACCACCGATGGTACGCAACACCTTTCGTTCGAAAACCTCAAGGGCGCGTTGGTCCTCCACGAGCATAGTCCAGGTTTCGTGGCCGTAGAGGACTACCGGTCTGATCAGTGTTTTGTAGATGGTTAACTTCGTGCGGTGCCGGATTTTATTCGAGCGGAGCGTCTTTCGGAGTCCAAAGTAGGCACGATTTCCTGCCATAAGGCGTCGACGAATTTCTCTGCTGGTGTCGTAGTCAGCAGTCACCAGTGAGCCCAGGTACACGAACTCGTCTACCACCTCGATTTCATCACCGCTTATATGAATTCGTGGCGGGAGGTTGACACTGTCTTCTCTGGAACCTCTTCCTCTCATGTACTTGGTCTTCGATGCGTTTATGGCTAGTCCAATTCGTCCGGCTTCAGCCTTCAGTCTGATGTACGTCTCCGTCATCTTTTCAAGGGCTCGTGCTACAATATCAAAGTCATCAGCGAAGCCAAAGAGCTGAACAGACCTTCTAAAAATCGTGCCACTCGTGTCGCTACTAGCCCTACGTATCACACCTTCCAAAGCGATGTTGAATAGCAAGCACGATAATCCATCAGCTTGCCGTAACCCTCTTCGAGACTCGAAGGGACTCGAGAGTGTCCCCGAAACTCGAACTACGCACATCACCCGATCCATTGTGGCACATAGCCTTTGCGGGAACAGTTCTGGTCTCGTAAAACTTTCGTGTGTCATTCGCACGGTACAGTTCCTCCATTACCTCGCGATCTCGATCTTCCTCCTGGCGCTTCTTCTTCCGTAAGACCGAGTTTTGCCTGTTCCGTGCGCTTCGTTAGTGCTCCACGTTCGCCCTCGTTTGGTGTTGCAGCATTTTCGCTCGTGCTGCATTCTTCTCTTCCACTAACTGTTTGCACTCGTCGTCAAACCAGTCGTTTCTCCTGTTCGGAGCCATAGTACCAAGCGCCGCTACACGCTTGTCCGTGTACCCCTAGGCGATATTTTCCAAATCATGTAGGGTATAACCTAACAGGGACTTCTAATCCTAAGTATCCCTGTACGCGCAATTTGGCGCGGAATTAATACACCAGATTAACGTGGACTAACTGGCTTTATTTTCGTACAACACTACTTAAATATACCCTACAGGTAACTCAGAGAGAGACTTTCTCCACTCTCTGTTTACCTTACTAAGCTCTTAACCTAATCTAGTACTGCTAAAGTACAGGCGGCGTTTTGTTTACAACACAAAACTTGTTCATTTTAGTCGAGTTTGTTTGCCTGTGGCACAGCAGAAGGCTGCGCGAAGTTTTTTGCCACCTATGGCATAATCTGTTGATACATAGTGTGTTGACAGAGCCGTTCGCGGTCCTCTGTCAAGGGAACCAAATGTTTTCGCCTGACTAAAGCACAGCAGAAGGCTATGCCCTCCTGGGAACAAAATTAAACTTTTATTATGAGGCTCGTGACGGAGCATTGGGTTCTTCACAGGGTGTGCCGTCACAATCAATTGTATCCCCTGGCCTGGAATGCTCTCGCAGAGTGGAAAAGAGTAGTGGTATATCATGTTGTGGTAGTCTAGTTTAGATTTCTAATTGAACTATGGTTTGTTTGATTACTACAGACATATTTAAAAAGTAAAATTACGAGTCGATGGCCGTGATGGGAGTTTTAAAAAACTCTAAGGTCTTATTTTCTTCACTTTATTCACTCTAGATGTTTACACTTCTAACTACTAACTTCAACTGACTCGTCACGAGCCTGTTTCCAATACTTAATAACTAAAACTGCTACCGCTGCACTTCCGTCCGTATGGTGATTGATGTGGTCGAAGTCCCTGCGCGTGTCGTTGGAGTCAGCATTTTACTCCGGTGGCGTGGTCGATGCGACGCCGGTTAAGGTGCTGACGTCTGCTACTTTGGTGGCTGGTCCGTATGTAACTCCTCCGGGGGGTAAAGAATGGTCGTCCTCGGCCATGTTGTCCATTTGTTGTAATCTTTGTGGTTTTTGCTGAATATTTTTGATCTTTGGTAAACGAACTTTTATAATTAACTTCCTTTTCCTGACACAAATATAAATGATTATTCCAATGGTGATAATTGTAGTTGTTGTCAATCCGCTTAAAATGCTCAGAATCCAAACATGATGTTCCGTTTGTTTGAGGGCTATGAATTTCATTTTCTCCCGGTTCCAAATGGTGTTGTTATGAACTTCTAAAATGTCTTGGTGTTCTACGATGCTCCAATTAATCTTTAGGTTTGCAAAGGCTCCATCAATCTCTTGGGTATAATTGCTGATGACTTCCGTACTGGTAAATTTTTGATCTTCAATTTCCAAAGTACAGTTGTTGAACGTAATCAGAAAATTTCCAGTAAGAGTTCGGTTGTGGGGACCACAATTCGAATGTAATGTGTGGTTTTTCCCATTGTTGATCAGCAACTTGTTGTCCGATATCATTGTGATTTGCGTATCAGTTCGTCTAGTTGCATTACATTTGCTTTCAGTACCCATCATAATGGGGAGTAAGCAACGATCGTTTAATGGCGTTATTTCTATGGATTTCTGAATGAAGTCTGTTGGGTGACTCGTTTGGAAATATACGCCGCCAGCTTTAACGAGATAATGGGGTGCCTGTAGTACAACCGTTGCATTGATGATTAGTGGAAGCACTTGAATTATCTCTGCTTTTGATGAATCCATTCGTGGTGTTTGGAGAATATAGAGAAGTATGTCTCCTTTCGTTGCGACTTTCGGTGTAACGTAATTAAGTGCTTGTTCTGGAAAGTCAGTCTTGATTCCCTGTTTTTGTAGTAATGATTCGATGAGTTGTATTTCCATGAGTGTAAGTATCTTGTTGTTTGGAAGAGCGATTTTAGTTCTTAGGATGGTGTCCTGAATTTCCTCGAGTACGTCGTTTAGTGTATCCATATAAAGAAGTACAGTTATTGTGTCATATTCCTCTAATATAATTTTGTTCTCGATGTTTTGTTGTTTAATTAAATCGTTGACTGCTTGTGTAATATCTCCAATCCGTTCGTTTACCATCTTGTTTACTATGAATTGTTTGTTGTTTTGGTCTATTAGTCCGTTTATGGTCCTGTTGATTATGCGAAGGTCATCCGCATCCGGTGATCCAGCTAACCATTTCCAAGCTTTTCCGATGATATCCCAACGACGTTTCCTTCTTGAGTTGATTGGTTTAATCTGTCTTAAATTATTTACTAATATTCTTGATTTCTGAATTGCTAATTGGGCTATTGGTAGTGAGCTGTCTAATTGTCTTGTCAATTTGGACATCAGTAGTACATTATTTTCGATTAATGTTAGATTTATAGGGTGTATAATTTTATCGAATCCATTCTGAATTCTGCAATCCTTCAGTTTCGTCATGAGTACTGGGTCATTGTGTAAGTTTTTTATGGTCATGTCCTTGGTGTGTCCGTGTCTTGTCAGCATCAGAAGCAGTATGATTCTCTAGAATACGTATAATTAAGGATAGTTATATTTGGTATAGGCAAAAAGTAAATTTAAAACTTAATGTCGTGTTTTTAATCTATTTATTTTGTTTTTGTGCCTCTTAGTTCCTTTTCTATTTTTGAATGTTTTCTCTTGGACATTGTTGACATTGGTTTTAATTGCCCTTGCTTGGGTTTTTCTTCTTGTCATTTGTTTTACAAAAACTTCTTGCCCTTCATTTAGTATGGGCGGATCTTCTCTAGAATTATTGTTCTTGGTTTGTCTCTTTTGAGCTTTTAAAATGTTATTTTTTGTTTCCAAAAATATTTTTTGTGCTTGTTCTATTACATTAATTGGGTTTTGAATATTATTTTGGTTAAATATAATTTCGTTGGGTTTGAATTTCGTGGATGAGTGTACGCTGTCATTATATAATGAGACTGCTAATTTCACTATCGATTTTGTTTGCATTCCCGGAAACTTGTATTTATTGCTATTGAAAATTTCCACAATTGTGGAGTGTGTTCTCTCGACTTGTCCATTGCTTTCTGATGAAGATGCGAATTCTAATACTGTCCCGAAAGTACAGAGAAAAGTACTGAGTTGTATAGATCTAAAAGTTGTTTCGTGGTCTGTAACAATGGTTTTAGGTGCTCCAAATGAAGTGAAATATTTGCTTAAGGCCTTTTGTATATGTGGTAAGTTTTTTGATTTAATGTAAAACATTTGTAGATGTTTTGAGAATGAATCTACTAACGAAAGGAATTTAAAGTTATTTATGATAAATATATCCATGTGTACCCTATCAAGCGGTTTTTCGGTTACTGGTCGAGGTGAGATTTTTATATTATAAGGTTTCCTTTCATACTTGAATTGCAATGTTGACATGTGTTAATATGGTTACTAATTATTCTGCTCATTCTGGGGAAAAAGTGACTGCGTTTTAGCTGTGCTTCTACTTCTGTTATGCCTCTATGGGCCCTTTCATGTTCTTTTGCTATTAACATATTCTGTCTTTCTTCATTGGCTACGTCTTCTACTCTATTTTGAGTAAATACAAAGTGCCCTTTTTCCGAGAAGTTTTCTTTGAAGGAGTCTTGGATCTGTTGTATCAGGCTTTCTGGAGCCATAATTACTGTTTGCCTACCATCATGAAATTTTTTTAGAAAATTTGTAATCTCGTTGATATTGTAATTTGGTTGAACTATGGTAGTTCTTTTAAAATGAGGAAAGGGATTTTCTTGTAGTATGCTAGTGAAACTGGCTATTCTAAAGATCAACTGGTTTTTGAAATAATTAATCGGTCGGTCCGTGAAATGGATAAAGTGATCTCCAGAATCGTCAGCTGAATGAATTGTTTCTAAATCGTTACCTTCATCCATTGGTTGTATTTCCTCTCCTTCCGGTTGGTTTCCATTCGCCTCGTCTTTGTGGGCGTCTTCGTTTTCGTCATCCTCATTATCCTCGTTATCATTTTCATTTCCCCCCTGGATTTGTGCTTCGACATCTAAAATAGGAGAACTATTAACATCAATGACGTTGCAATCGATTTCATGTGGTTCCCTGCTGAGCGCGTCAGCTACCACGTTTGTTTTTCCTTCTTTATATTTGACCTCATAGTCAAAATTTTCCAGTTCAAGTCTCCATCTCAAAATCTTCGAATTTTTGAATGAAGACTTAATAAAAGTGAGTGGTTTATGGTCAGTTATTAGGAGAAACTTGTTCCCATAAAGGTAAGGTTTATATTTATCAATTGCCCACATGATGGCGTGTGCTTCCTTCTCTGTTGTCGAGTAGTTGGCTTCAGTTTTATTTAAGGTTCGACTTCCAAATGCGATTGGCCTTTCTATGCCATTTTGAATTTGAGATAGCACGGCTCCAAGTGCATAATTACTTGCATCCGTGGTCAAAACAAATGATAAATTAAAGTCTGGGTAAGCCAATATCTGGTCAGAGGCGATTATTTCCTTTAATACATTAAATGCTTTTATATAATCATTGTTAGACGCATCGACTTTCGCGTCTTTTTTTCAAATATCTTGTCATTGGTTTTGTAATTTTTGAGTAATCTGTTATAAATTTTCGGTAATAACCGGTAAGTCCTAGGAATTGCTTGATTTCCTTCGGTGACTTTGGTAAACTCCATTCTAAAATCTTCTTTATCTTGTCAGGGTTCGGTTTTATGCCATCGGGCGTTATAACATGCCCTAAAAATTCAGTTTCCCTCTTTAAAAACTCACACTTGTCAATCTGAATTTTTAAATTAAAGTCTGATAGCCTTTGGAGAATTTTTGAAAGATTTTCCATGTGATTTTCTAGGTTAAATCCTATGATGATAATATCATCTAGGTAGACGTAACAGATTTTTCCTATATAATCTCCTAGAATATTATTCATTGCACGCTGAAAGGTGGCAGGTGCATTCTTTAAGCCAAAGGGCATTCTGGTAAATTCAAAATGACCTAAAGCCGTTGAAAAAGCTGTTTTATTCCTGTGTTTGGGATCCATTTCTATCTGGTGGAATCCAGATTTTAGGTCCAATGTTGTAAAATATGCCGATTTCCCCAAGTTATCAAGAATTTCCTCGATTTGAGGGATTGGATATTTATCGTCCACTGTCTTTTCATTCAGCTTTCGGTAATCAATCACTACCCTTACTTTTCGAATTCCTGATGCGTCTTTTTTCTTGAGTACAACCCAAATTGGCGATGAATAAGGACTGCTTGAGTGTTGGATGATGCCATTTTCTAGCATTTCTTGTATTTGGTCCTCTATGTCCTTTTTTAAGTGATGAGGGTACCTGTAGCTTTTCGTATAGGTCGGTTCCTCATCTTTTGTAACAATTTTATGTTTGATTGCAGTTGTTGCTGATAACTTTTCATCAGTTTTCAGCAAAACGGCTTGATTGCGGAGGATAACATCAAGAAGGTTTTGTTTTTCAATTTGTGTTAAGTGATCAGTTCTAATGAGTTTTTCTATGTCACTTTTATTTAATCTTTCTGTCGTTTTTATCGGTATTGGGGTGAGCAACTCAAAGTTATTTATTTTAATGTCGACTGTCTGGCTCAGTTTAGGACGTTCCTTTGATGTGCTTAATATGCGTATTGTTGAGGTTTTACCGGAAGATTTGTAAAGGCCAGGTTCAATAACCATATTATTGGTTAATTTTGAAAATGTTGGAACGAACCAATCCCCATCTTTTGTTGTTTCTATTTCCAACGTATGGTTGAATATTTTATCTCTGATGAAGTATTTTTGAAACGGAATAGTTGCTTTGTTAATTATCAAATTTTCTTTAGCGAAATCAATTTTTGCTCCATTTCGAGCAAAAAATTCTGAACCCAATATTCCATCAAAATAGTTGTGAAATTTCAACTCGTAAAACATTTGTGGAGGGATATTTGCGTCTGAAAATTCTAATTGTCCTTTACGGTGTACTTGATGGTTACCTGTTATATTTTTAACAGAAGCATTTTTGACTTCAATTATGTCGGGTAAAACTCCTGGTCTGATAATATTTTTATTGGCTCCTGTGTCCAATAAAAGTTTTATCGATAAATTATTTTCAGTAATGAAATTCAAGTAGGGTAAATAATTTAAGTTTCCCTTCCTTGCATCTCTATTAAGCAAAAATTTATTGCTACTTCATCTTCTTCGCAATCGGACTGAGGTCTTTCGCTCTCTGAGTCTGATTGAATCTCATTATTGTTAATATTTTTCCTGTTCAATGTTAATCTACTGCGAATTGATGGGTCTACGTCCATTTTCTCGACGGGTGAATTCGTTGCGTTTTTGAATTTTTCGTTGATAGCAGTAGTTTTATTGATTGATTTATTTTCAGTTTTATGGGAAATTGCTTTGTTGGGTTTATTGTCATGTTTATGTTCCAGCCTTTCTGCTCTGCTGGCGGTGATCTGCTGTGATCGAAATTTACATAAAAATGCATAGGCGTCTTCGATATCTTTTGGCCTAGCTGCTTGTACATGGCCGAAGTAAGGATCACGAAGCCCTGCTATGAATGCCGCCAATGCGTCTTCATCAATAAAGCAGCATATAGCTTCCCAATGTTGTTGGTATATCGGAGTTTGTTTTGCCAGAATTTTGATACTCTGCACGAGTTCCTTCGTCCTCTGAAAGTATTTATGGATGCTTGTGTTATCAGACATCTTATCTTGCCATAGTTGGCATTTGTAGGTCGACAGCTCTTGCCTGTCTCCTATTGCGTTTGTGAGGATTTCAGACACCTCATCAAAATCTTGCGGGTTTCCCGCAAGACATAGTATGTCTTTAGCTTTACCCTCAATTTTGTTCTGTTGTGTACATTTTGAACTGTGTATCCGATACATGAGGATAAAATGCCTCTAATGTATTTCTCGCTGTTGACAGCCACGCTGAAAGCTGTCTTCTATTTCCATCGTATGTCGGTAGCGATTTAATGGGATCAGGTATTCTGAATAGGTTTTCAACATTATTTACTGGTGCTCTTGGTGGAGCGGGATTTATGTTTGCTGATTGCGCTGTAACAGCGTCTACTTTTTGGCTTAGCTCATGGAATTGTTGATCTTGGTTGTTTTGTTGGTCTGCAATATTTTGAATATTTGTCAAAATTTGTTGCAGTTGGGTGTTGAGTTGTTCCATTTTTAATTGATTATTATCTTCGTCGTTACTGACAAATAATTTGTCCAAAAGAGGAACGTTGGATTTTAATGGAATATGCGAATATTCCTCTGATGAATCTGTGTCACAACTCTCCTCAGAGTCTGACACTTTGGTTTGATTAAATAGTTTCTGTGCTCTTTTCAAAGCTGAACTATTGTAATTTTTTGAGACTTTCGGCATCCGCCTTTTGCAATAGTCTAATTAAAATGTTTTGAAATTCTGTGATTTTGTTTTCAAGGCGTCTATCTTGTAGTGCGCTTTGACTACTTAAAAGAGTCTATCTTGTAGTGCTCTTCTAAGGACGTAAGCAACGTTCAATTTAGTTGTTACGATTTCCTACCCGCCGAGTCTATCTTGTAGTGCTCGTTGGGGACGTAAGCACAATTTATTTGCTTATGCCTTCTTTTAAAAGCGATCGCAGCGTCTATCTGGTAGTGCGCTCGCGATGTGCGGATCAAGTGTAAGCAGAGAAGCAAGAAAAAGAGTACTTACGATTTTTCCTGGGCGTACAGCGTGGATGCTATCTTCTCCCGGGTTGTAGGTCCGAACTTCCAGCGTGGTGAAATGCGGCGGTGACCTCAAATCGTCCTCCCTTTGACTTCACGGGTGGAGATGGTTCCTGTCCTATCTTGTAGTAACGGGATTGCCGGATCACACTATGTGATATCTCACTGATCTCACAAGCACTGTTGTTCAATTCACTTAGACTGGAAGCCGACGGCTGCGCCAATTACGAGTCGATGGCCGTGATGGGAGTTTTAAAAAACTCTAAGGTCTTATTTTCTTCACTTTATTCACTCTAGATGTTTACACTTCTAACTACTAACTTCAACTGACTCGTCACGAGCCTGTTTCCAATACTTAATAACTAAAACTGCTACCGCTGCACTTCCGTCCGTATGGTGATTGATGTGGTCGAAGTCCCTGCGCGTGTCGTTGGAGTCAGCATTTTACTCCGGTGGCGTGGTCGATGCGACGCCGGTTAAGGTGCTGACGTCTGCTGCTTTGGTGGCTGGTCCGTATGTAACTGTAAGTTTGAACAACAAATGAAGTATTATAAAGAAAAATTGCTTTGTCCGCCATTACTGATATTTCTTTCGCGTACCCCTAGGGGTACGTGTACCCCAGGTTGAGAACCTGGGGTACACGATGACGTCATTCGACAGTTCAGGAAAGTTAATTTTGCGGATTTATATTTATTATCGATGAAGCCGCAAGTGGTTTTGGTTCTATTGCTGTTCGGAATTGACCCACTTTACTAGAAATGCGTTCATTATCACTAGCTCTGCCCATAATTCAAAAATTGGCGTATATGCCATAGGCATCAAATCGAGAAAAACGCATTTGAAAGTTTTTTGGCGGTACAACATATTTTGACTGTTCATGACAACTTTTTTATTGAGTATATCACCCTTCATATATGCTTGAACCTTGCCGTTGAGTTGAAACAGAGAAATCTGTAGAAAAATTCCATTCGCCACGTATTTTTAACAGAGTAGTCGTTTTTTCAATTATAAACGAAAGGTCAGTTAACAAAACGGTGTGCAATTTGGCTAATATCCATACGATGTGAATTATATCGTACTCGTTGGTGATGAAAATGGTTTTAAATTTAATGAAACAATACGGAAGCACAAGTGAGGATGAAAAGCACACTTTCGCAAGTTAGAAGAAACACAGTTCAGTGATAATACACTGGTTCATGAACATGCCACAGGTTCATATTGGATATTGGATATTAGCCAAATTCTCAATTATTTTGGATATTAGCCAAACTTGTTTCACGTTTACTGCCTTTCCAAATGCATTTTTTGACAATCGGCTTCCGTAGGGTGTTGTTTAGGGTGTGTACCATCACGAGAAACTGTTTTCTGGATTTTGGTAAAAATGGCATATTAGCCAATTTTTGAATTATGGGCAGCAGCTTCTCATACGCTTTCTTCTGGAATAGGTCAGAATCTTCGTGAGAACAAACCAAAATTCGGTTTATAATTTCAAATTCTAACACCTTGTAAACAAACTTCCCCCGACTGTCTAAAAAGTGAGGTTAGGCCGCTCCATTCAATTATCTATAGAGCAAACCTAGGACAGGACATGACAATTGGTTACCGTTACAAGGAACCAATTCCGAACAGATTCCGCGTTTTGTCTTAGGAGCAAACTATTCATTAAACTCGTTCAGTGTTACAGGCACTTAGCTTAAATCCAGGATAGTAAACGTAATTTGTATCTATCCTTCCCTAAAAATGGGACTATTAGTGATTTTTTGTAGCAGTACGACTGGTTGGTGAGACAAAAACAGATATGAAAGACTCTTCATTGCCCGCAGGGAGGGCAAATGAGAGGGCCGTTGTTCTGTGACAGAGAGCAATCAATAAACGTTCGTTACTAACACGTGTGGCCGAACATTTTGACATACGCCTAATTTGTTTCCGGAGAAAAAAATGCTAGGGATATGTATGAGAATAACCAGTTATATCCTTGTAATGCCTTGTTAAAACAAAATCGACCAATTAATTGTTACTGTTTTGAAGACTAACTCCTTGTCAAATACAAACTCGTATTACCTATTGTAAAGTTTGTTTGTTTAGAAGAAACATGTACAGAAAACAAAATCGAAATTTCTAAATACTTACTATGAGCACAATAGCTAACCAAATACTCGAATAGAAGTCGAACTCAAGCTAAAACAACTATGAAAGTTTATTTATATTGATTGTTTTTTGGAGAAATCGAAGAAACGCAGCTAAACTATGTGTAGAATCAAAAAGTTATACTATATACGACTACAATCAATTCACTAATATTTCAAATTCAACAAAACTCACTTTTACCGATATTGGTTACCGTTTAGGACTAGATAAGTAACGCTAGATCGTATAAAAAATCAAAAAGAAGAAAAAAAACAGAGAAACTCGAGGATACCGATTCTCCCGGAATGGCATATTTTATAGAGAAAAAAAAAAGAAATTCTAAGCAAAACCCAAACCCAAAGGTTCATTCCGACGAACTGTGTTATATAGAACAAATATCAGAATACTCTCTAGAAGTGCGTAGCCGAAAAAATAACACGCAGCATAATATAAGCCATCAAATATTACTTCAATAGCTGGCAAATTTCTAACTTCATAATATAGGTTCACAAGTTTCTAGCGCATGTTTTATATATATGAGAAAATAAAAAAACATTCGTATGGCTGCCTGAAAAATTAATAGTTATAGTAAGTTACTACTACTACTACCTTAGAAGCACAAATACATTCGCACACAAACACACACGCTAGATAGCCGATGATCTTTCTTGATTTCATGTTATATATGCATTTATAAGATTCCCATCGTTTGGAAGAGAATGTTGATTGCTAACAGGATAACAATTTACGAAAATGTCGGCATTCACGAAACAAGAACTTCTATTCCATGTGGATAATAATGTCAGTTCTACTGTCAAATTTCCTGGGTGTCTGATACTATTGTTGTCATCTTTGCCATCGCCTGCAAAACAGCTAGCAGAAAGGGAGGAATTAAAATTATAACAAAATAACATATCAAAAATGCGAACGTTCTTTTCGGCACAAGATGGTTAATGAAAAATTAAGAAGAAAACGGACATTTGCTTGATAAAGCTTCGACCACATGCGCATCATGTTCGTAAATCGAAACATAAAAACACACATACACAAGCCAATTCTCGCTAGTTAGCAAATAATTGAAGGATTCTACGGGGAAAAAGCTTCCCCATGTAATTCGTAGCCCTCATTAGCACGGACACTCAGAAATAATATGTTTAATCGGTACAGTAAATAAACACGCAACAAATACACAAAACACAGAACAACAAGAGAAAAACACAGTACATACGAACTAATGATAGCGAAAAAACACGAGCAACCGTGAATAAATAAAAACATTTTTGTTCATGAAAAATTTTAAAAAATTTCGTTGTTTCAACATTTCTATCCTTCGAAAGCCCCTAAAAACGTTTCTTTCTGGCTGTGAATCATGCTAGTGCTTTAAACTGGAGCTGGGCAAGTAAGGTAAGTAGTACAAATAAACAGGCAGAACTTCTTTTTCGTATTTCTGAGCAGCATATTTTCGTCATTTTGAGAACAATTCAGGATTTAGCTTGACTTGGGACATTTTTTTCAGTGTTTTTCATTCAGCAGCGTGTTTTCACTGTCGTGAGCGATACCAAATATAGCTTCTTAGTTTTTCCCTTTATTGGATTCAAGAAGTGTTTTCACCATTCCGCGCTTAAGGTCTGTCGAAAAATTCTGAGCTAATCTTTTTTTCTGGTTTTTTGGTATTCAGAGGTTCACATATGTAATGAAGTTGGTTTCATCAAGTTAACAATTTTGTGTCAATTTTCATTTTTTGCCTACCTTTTTTACAAAACTCTTTCGCTTGTTTGCAACTTGTTTGTTGGCAGTTTTTTTTTGCACTATGAATAGTTTCCTAGCAACAGTTTTTGAAAATTCTTCGAGAAAAAAGCATTTTGTTCTGGATATGTGACGAGTGTGTTAAGGTGATTCCACGAGTTTCCACGTTTCAAGGGTACTGTCGCGTCACTTGAAAGTCTTGTTTTCTCACTCGTTGGAAATCAAATGAGCAGTATCTCGGAGCTGAAAGATGAAATAGTAAAGAACAATAAACAAGTACCAAGCTTGCTGACAGAGTCAACACTGCAACTCCGTTGCTAGTAAAGTTTTGTGACCGTCCCTCGAAACGCTGCCGTGGGAAATTAGAGACTCCGAATAAACCGGTATGTGGTGTTAAAGCTGTTAATGACTTCATGCCGTTCTAGGCCGAACTTGCATGCGATGATCTGGAAACTTGTGACACTGTTAAAGCGGTCTCACTGGTCAAAAGAAGTATGGACCCTAAAACGCTAAACTTTGTTTCATTTAGAGTCGGTGTCCCGCTGAAATTAAAAAATGTAGCCCTGACCCCCAATACTTGGGCTCAAGAAATACTATTTAGAGAATTTGACAATGCCCAAACTAAGATCACAGTATGGTTACCTAAAAACAAACACGCTCAGAATCATACACCCATCGTAGGACGAAGCAACAATGAAGCTGCTGGATCTTCAATCAACACTCCAGCGGCTTCCACTACGCCAGCCCATTTTAGATCCCTAGAGCTGGTTTCCGATTCAGTTCAAACGCCTGTTCATCACAGTCGTCTCAGCCCGTCTGGCGACTTCAACCGTCGCAGTATTTCATGGCAGTCAAATATTATTTAGTTCAGTGAGCTTTAACCAATGTAGCAACCAAAAAAAGGACTGATCCTTACGCAACAATGATTTGTATGAACAAACAAATCTATCTATACATATAAAAATGCAGCCCTGTCTGTCTGTCTGTTCCATATAGGCTTGAAAACTACTGAACCGATCGGCGTGAAATTTTGTGTATAGGGGTTTTAGGGGCCGAGAAAGGTAACTAAGATAGTTTAAGACCCCTCCCTCTTCTGGAAAGGAGGGGTCCCATACAAATGAAACACAAATTCATGCACATCTCGAAAACTAACCAAGTAAATGAAACCAAATTTGGCATGTGGATGTTTTTAGAAGTAACAAATATGTCCATGTTGATTCGACACCCTTCCCTCTTCTGGAAGGGAGGGGTCTCATACAAATGAAACACAAATTTCTGCACATCTCGAGAACTAACCAAGTAAATAGAACCAAATTTGTTAGGTGGATGTTTTTAGGGGTAGCAAATATATCCATAATGGTTTGACACCCCTCCCTCTTCTACAAGAGAGGGGTCCCATACAAATGAAACACGAATTTCGCACAGCTCGAGAACCAATCAACCAAATACAACCAAATTTGGTATGTGAATGGTTTCAGAGGTAACAAGTATGTCCATAGTGGTTCGACTCCCCTCCCTCTTCTATGAGGGAGGGGTTCATGACAAAAGAAACACAAATTTCTGCTTATCTCGAGAACTAACCAACTAAATGGAACCAAATTTGGCAGGTGATTGTTTTTAGGGGTAAAAATATATCCATAATGGTTTGACACCCCTCTCTCTCCTATAAGGGAGGGGTCCCATACAAATGAAACTCAAATTTCGCACAGCTCGAGAATCAATCAAGTGAATATAACCAAATTTGGCAGGTGAATGTTTTTAGGTGTAACAAACATGTCCATAATGTTCCGACACCCTTCCTTCTTCTGGCATGTCTCCAAATACCATTTCGAATTCAAGATGGCGGCTTCCCGTTTCTGAAAAATAGCGGCAAATGACCAAATACCACCCAATATGGGTATTTCCGGGATTGTTATGATGCACTGAAGCCACAAATCGACCTCAGACAACATTTTGAATTGTAAGATGGCGACTCCCGGTGTCTGGAAAACAGCCGAAAATGACCAAATACCACCCAATATGAGTGTTCCTTTAACCAGATTGACGCTCAGAGGCCAGAAATTGTTTACAAATGCCATTTTTAAATCCAAGATGGTGACTTCCGGTTTCTGAAAAACAGCCGAAAACGACCAAGTACCACCCAATATGGGTATTTCCGGGATTGTTATGGGGCACTGAAGCCACAAATCGACCTATCAACCTCAGACAACATTTTGAATTGTAAGAAGGCGACTTCCGCTGTCTGGAAAACAGCCGAAAATGACCAAATACCACCCAATATAATCGTTTCTTTAACCAGATTGACGCTCAGAGGCCAAAAGTTGTCTCCTAATGCCATTTTGAAATCCAAGATGGCGACTTACGGTTTCTGAAAAACAGTGTCAAATGACCAAATACCACCCAATATGGGTATTTCCGGGATTGTTATGATGCACTGAAGCCACAAATCGACCTGTCAACCTCAGACAACATTTTGAATTGTAAGATGGCGACTTCCGGTGTCTGGAAAACAGCTGAAAATGACCAAATACCACAAAATATGAGTGTTTCTTCAACCAGATTGACGCTCTGAGGCCAGAAATTGTTTACAAATGCCATTTTGAAATCCAAGATGGCGACCTCCAGCTTCTGAAAAACAGCCGAAAATGACCAAATACCACTCAATATGGGTATTTCCGGGATTGTTATGATGCACTTAAGCCACAAATTGACCTCAAACAACATTTCGAATTGTAAGATGGCGACTTCCGGTGTCTGGAAAACAGCCGAAAATGACCAAATACCACCCAATATAAGTGTTTCTTCAAACAGATTGACGCTCAGAGGCCAAAAGTTGTCTCTTTATGCCATTTTGAAATCCAAGATGGCGACTTACGGTTTCTGAAAAACAGTGTCAAATGACCAAATACCACCCAATAGGAGTGTTCCTTTAACCAGATTGACGCTTAGAGGCCAGAAATTGTTTACAAATGCCATTTTTAAATCCAAGATGGCGACTTCCGGTTTCTGAAAAACAGCCGAAAATGACCAAATACCACCCAATATGGGTATTTCCGGGATTATTATGAGGCACTGAAGCCACAAATCGACCTGTCAACCTCAGACAGCATTTTGAATTGTTAGAAGCCGACTTCCGGTGTCTGGAAAACAGCCGAAAATGACCAAATACCACCCAATATAAGTGTTTCTTGAACCAGATTGACGCTCAGAGGCCAAAAGTTGTCTCCTAATGCCATTTTGAAATCCAAGATGGCGACTTACGGTTTCTGAAAAACAGTGTCAAATGACCAAATACCCAATATGGGTATTTCCGGGATTGTTATGATGCACTGAAGCCACACATCGACCTCAGACAACATTTCGAATTGTAAGATGACGACTTCCGGTGTCCGGAAAACAGCCTAAAGTGACCAAATACCATTCAATACGAGTATCTCTGGAACGAGAATGAAGCTGAAAATTTACCTCAGACACCATTATGAATTGAAAGATGGCAACTTCCGGTTCCTAAAAAACAGCCAAAATGGCCGATTTCTATACAATATGAGTATCTTCGGAACCAGAATTATACACAGTAGCCAGAATCGACCACAGACACCATTTTGAATTCGAAGATGGTGACATCCGGTTTCTGGAAAACAGCCGAAAATAACTAAATCAGAATGACGCTCAGGGGCCAGAAATTGTCTCCAAATACCATTTTTAAATCCAAGATGGCGACTTACGGTTCCTGAAAAATAGCCAAAGGACCAAATATCACCCAATATGAGTGTTGTGAACGCCCCTCGTCAGTGAGCGCACCTTGAAACCTACATGCCGACTGATAACGACAGATCTGTCATTTGTTGCTGAATTGAGGGAAGCAGATCGAACCTAACGATAAAAACTTCCTTTTGCTTGGAGATCGCCGAGGAGTGCGCACGCGTGAAATTATATATCTGTACGACTTTAAGCCAAACGTGTTAATTGTGCATTTGTTAACCTTGAAATCGTAGAGTAAGCTAAACTGAAACTTGATCTAAATTTAAATTAAATTGGAAATTTGTTTGTAGGTAAAATTAGTTATTAAATTAAACCATTGTATTCCGAGTAAAGCGAGCCAGAAAGTTACAAAACGTAAGCTTAATTAAAACTTAATATTATATCCTATACTATATCCTGATAATTTGCAGGAAACTTTAACTTGGATAATAAACCAGTTGTAAAATTTCGGAACTCGCTTTCTTTACGTTGCAAAGGCAACATCTTAAAGTTTCGTTTTTACCCGGATCAAGTGAAGCGCCTACAATGCCGCGGCTGTCGGATGCCGAAGATGATAGCATCGAACAAAGCTGCCCGCTCTGTAGGTTTCCAGACAATAGCCAGATGGTCAGCTGTGACGAGTGCCAACAGTGGTACCATTTCTCCTGTGTTGGTGTGACCGAAGCTATTGCCGACCACGACTGGAGCTGCCAGGATTGCCTACATGCCAGATTTCCTGCTCCAGTGTCGCAAGCCGTCACGCAATCACCAGAACATTTGTCTCTCGTTAATTCATTCGCACGATCAGTTGCCTCGGTTTTACCTCCAGTTCCAGAAGAACAAATCATGTCTGGTAATGAGTTCCCTATAAGCCAATCTTTTGTTTCGCCGGTCGCTCTGGCGTCAACAATTAGCGCAGAATATTCCGTAGCGGCCAATCAAAGCTTTGTGAATTCTATTCCGCATACTGTGCCTATTATGACAACTGCACCGTCGGTACCAGCACGATCGAATCTCATTTCTCAATTACCTATGGAACTGAGACTCCGCTACCTCGAAGAGGAACAAATCCTTGAGAGGAAACATCTGATGCAACGATACCGTCTACTAATAGATACGCCTACAGTGTTACATCCAAACTCGACAATCCCAGTGCCTAGATTCCCTTGTAGCTCAGAGCCGATTATTCGACCTTGCACATCTTCAGGTTCTCAACAACGGCCTCCGGCCAGTTTACCAACCGCCCCAGTGTTTTGTAACCCGCAGTCCCAATCTTCGCCGGTGTGTGACTTTCGAAATTCAAGCAGGCCGGTTGGATCCAGTGCTGGCCCACAGTGTTTCCCTTCGCTAGTGTCGTCTCGTGCAAACGTTCCATACACGCGTCCGCTTGACCCGTCGCTTGCTACTAATGTTGGGAATGAATCCACTTTACTTAATAGAAGCCAGATAGCTGCTCGTCAAGCCGTCTCAAAGGACCTCCCGGAATATAACGGCGACCCAGAACAGTGGCCGTTATTTATTGCTGCTTTCGAAAGTACGACGCGTCTCTGTGGCTATACGATAGAAGAAAATATGATGCGGCTGCAAAAATGCCTCAAGGGCAAGGCATTGGACGCAGTCAGATGTCAGTTGTTGTATCCGAGAAATCTGGAAAGTGTGTTAGCGACGCTAAAAATGCTTTTCGGTCGACCAGAGGTTATAGTTCATTCTCTTATCCAGAAGGTCCAGTTATTGCCTGCACCGAGAGCAGATAAACTCTGTACTTTAGTTGACTTCGCAATTGCCGTTAGGAATATGGTAGCAACACTTCAGAATTGCAACCTGGAAGAACACCTTTGTAACATTTCTCTCATGCAAAGTCTCGTAGACCGATTACCACCCATGATTCGGCTTAACTGGGCAACACATCGCCAAGGTTTACGCCAAGCTTCCCTTGCCGAATTTAGTGCATGGCTCTACACGCTTGCTGAGGCAGCAAGTACGGTAACTATTCCACAAGGTCAAAATGTTGCTGACAAATCTAGAAAGACGCGAAAGGAAGACGGTTTTTTGAACGCACACATTGAGTCGACTTACCAGCGAAATACATTTACGGGAGGTCCCAGTTTTAGTGGATGTTCCGTTTGTCGAGGAAAATGCGATGCGGTGGAAAATTGCAAGCAGTTTCTGGTACTCGATCATCCATCTCGATGGAATGCGCTCCGCGAACATAAGTTGTGCCGCTGCTGCCTTGGTAAGCACCAGGGCCCGTGTAAATCCGCTAAAGTATGCGGTAAAAAAGGATGTACGTTTAAGCATCATCGGTTGCTGCACAACGATGCAAAGGATAAGCACTCCTTCAATCCCACTTCCACTGAATCGGGTCGGAGGCAGCAATCTAGTGGTGACAGTAAGCATGACGCCACCGAGTATGTTTGCAACACTCACAGAAGCAACTGCAATTCGGTCCTGTTTCAGTACGTTCCGGTGACGCTTTATAATAAAGACATACATATTGATACGTTCGCCTTTCTCGATTGTGGATCATCGTTGACGCTACTAGAAGAAGGACTGGCTTCAGAGTTGTGTCTAGAGGGAGAAAAGCGTCCGCTTTGCTTACGTTGGACCGCAGACACCTGCCGTTATGAAAATTCGGCCAAGAGGGTCTCGCTTGATATTTCTAAAATAGGAAACGGTAACATAAAGCATCGACTGACTGATGTTTACACCGTGAAGGAGCTAAAGCTTCCTTTCCAGTCTCTATCGTTTGCAACGTTAGCCTCGCAGCATGCACATCTGCAAGGAATACCTGTTGAATCGTATGAAAACATTCAACCACGTATCCTTATCGGCATGAACAATATACGCGTAGTGAATCCATTGAAATGTCGTGAAGGTGCAGTACACGAGCCTGTAGCAGCCAAGACGCGATTAGGATGGATGGTGTACGGAATGTGCTCCACGGGAAATAAATCGTCTTCAAACATTGCACCACACAGTTTTCATATGTGTCATCATTCAACCGAAAATGATGCCGAATTAAATTCCATGGTTAAGGCTCACTTCGCTCTTGAAAATTTGGGAATTTACAAACCAGAAAAGATGTTACTGTCTACAGAGGATGCACGTTCAACCGAGCTTATGCGATCAGTGACAAGATTCGAGAATGGAAGGTATCGAACAGGGCTACTGTGGAAATTCGACGATATTCGATTTCCCGACAGCAGACCGATGGCACTACGCCGACATAAATGTTTGATGCAGAGGATGGGACGCGATTCAAGCTTAGCTGACACACTCAAAGCGAAGATGGGCGAATATATTCAAAAGGGTTACGTTCGCAAGCTTTCACAAATGGAACTGCAACAGTCTGGGGATCGCATATGGTACTTGCCAATTTTTCCCGTGTTCAATCCGAACAAGCCGAATAAGGTCAGGATCGTCTGGGATGCGGCGGCAGCTGTGGCAGGAGTCTCACTCAATGCCGTTCTCATGAAAGGGCCCGATCTTCTAACAGCATTACCGGTTGTATTGTACAGATTTCGGGAGCGACCGATTGCAGTGTCTGGAGATATCGCTGAGATGTTTTTACGTGTAGCGATGAATGAACGAGATCAACACTGCCAGCGAATTATCTGGTGCGATGAGGAGGATATGCCTGCCGAATACGTGGTAACGGTAATGACGTTTGGCGCCAAATGCTCACCGAGCTGCGCCCAATTTATAATCAACGAGAATGCGGCACGTTTTGCAGAACGCCTTCCCAAAGCAGTTGAAGTCATCAAGAACGGTCATTACGTTGACGATATGTTAGTCAGCGTCGACACAAAAGAAGAGGCAATAAAGCTAGCGAAGGATATCCAGTACATCCACCTACAGGGCGGCTTCACAATGAGAAACTGGATCTCAAATTCAACATCCGTCATGCAAGCACTGGGTGAAACTGGAAAGGTCGAGAAAAGCCTGAGTATAAACGATGAAACGGTACTTGAAAAAGTCCTCGGAATGTGGTGGGACACTAAGACGGATACATTCCGCTTCAAGCTCTCCACTGAACGTAATCAAAACATTTTGTCTGCTAACAAAAACCCCACCAAACGCGATGTATTGCGCGTGCTAATGTCAGTCTACGACCCCCTCGGACTGATAGCACACTACATGATTTATCTGAAACTGCTGTTCCAGGAAATATGGAGGGCGGGAACTTCATGGGATGACGAAATTGGCGACAAACAGTTAGTAAAGTGGCGGAATTGGCTGCAGCTTTTGGTGAAGGTTGAATCCGTGCGAATTCCTCGTTGCTACCATGTGTCTCCTTCGGTTAATGAGCAACGTACAATCGAGTTGCATACGTTTGTAGATGCCAGCGAACTCGGTTACGCAGCAGTTTGTTATTTGCGGTTCGTTGAGGGAGATGAAATTTGTTGTTCGTTAGTCGGTTCGAAATGCAGAGTAGCACCTATTAAATTTGTATCCATCCCTCGGCTTGAACTCGAAGCGGCGAAAATTGGTGCCCGTTTAGCAAAAACCGTTATGGATGGACATACGATTAAGATTGATAGACGTTTTTTTTGGACAGATGCTCGTGACGTAATGTGCTGGCTAAAATCAGATCACCGAAAATATTCCCAGTTCGTTGCCTTTCGTGTTGGGGAGATTTTAGAAATCACAGATGTTGAAGAGTGGAAATGGATTCGTGGGAAACTAAATGTTGCCGATGAAGGCACAAAATGGGATGGCCTACCAAGCTTTGAAATTAACTGCCGATGGTTTGCGGGACCCCCTTTCTTATCGAAACCGAGATCGGAATGGCCAGAGGCATCGATCAACGAAGACACAAACGAAGAGCTCAGACAAAGCGTGCTGCATCATCACGTCCAGGTGCCCGGAGGAATCTTGTGTCCACAGAACTACTCCGATTGGGGCCATTTACTACGACTTACCGCTCTGACGCAACGTTTTCCTGCCAATATCAAACGAAAACGGAAAGGTGAGTTCTTGCTGCGAGAACCGCTAACAAGCCAAGAACTGCTTGCAGCGAGTAATTTTCTATATAAGCGCGCTCAATGGGAATGCTACCAAGAGGAAATGTCATTGCTTTCTGCGGGTAAGCTAAATTTTCCGAAAACCAGCTACTTACGAAAACTTAGCCCGTTTCTCGACGACGCTGGAGTAATGCGTATACAAGGCCGCATTGATATTTGTGATTTTGCTGACGAGAAAACACAATTTCCGATTGTGCTACCGAGACGTCATCCTCTTACAAAACTAGTGCTTCAAGATCTCCATGAGAGGTATCACCATCAATGCAATGAAACATTCGTAAATGAGGCGCGGAGGAAATTCGAAATTCCAAGAGTGCGTGTGGAATGCGATAGAGTTCGTAGAGAGTGTATCCGTTGTAAAATCCGTCGTGCTAAACCTGACCCTCCCAAAATGGCAAACCTACCGAAAGAGCGGTTAGCGGCCTTTGTTAGGCCGTTTTCTTACATAGGAGTAGACTATTTTGGCCCGTACCAAGTCGTCATTGGGCGACGTACTGAGAAGCGTTATGGTGTACTGGTTACTTGCTTAACAACACGTGGAATTCACATCGAGATAGCCCATACCCTCTCCACAGATTCGTGCATAATGGCTCTCCGTAATTGTTTTTCTAGGCGAGGAACTCCTCTGAAAATAATAAGCGATCGAGGTACCAATTTGGTGGGGGCGTCGAGAGAGCTCGAAGCGGCTTTGGCACAAGTCGACAGCGACAAAGTTGTTCGCGAGTTCACTACAACGTCTACTTCATGGATCTTCAACCCCCCGGCATCCCCGCATATGGGCGGCATATGGGAGAGGATGATACAGACGGTTAAAAAGATCCTAGAAGAAATTAAACCGAAACGCTTGCTATCCGATGAAGTTCTTAGGAACCTTATGGCAGAAATCGAGAACATCGTGAATAGCAGACCCTTGACCCATGTTCCCGTTGACGGTGAATCGTCTCCCGCTCTAACACCGAACCATTTTTTGGTTGGATCATCGAACGGTTCTAAACCTTTGGTGCCGTACGACGATAGCGGTTTGGCTTTGCAGCACTCGTGGAAAACATCGCAAATACTGGCAAACTATTTTTGGAAGCGCTGGGTGCACGAATATACTCCCATAATTACACGCCGGGGAAAGTGGTTTAGCGCGGTAAAACCTATTGCTGTTGGAGACATTGTCATCGTCGTCGACCCCAACTTCCCGAGGAACTGCTGGCCCAAAGGAAGGATTGTCGCAGTGAAGGTTTCGAAAGACGGTCAAGTACGCTCTGCAACGGTTCAGACCGCGGCTGGGATCTACGAGAGACCTGCGGTGAAATTGGCGGTGCTGGACATCGGGGCAAACAGGAGTATGCTGGACCAGGGTCCAACTACTGGGGGGGACTGTTGTGAACGCCCCTCGTCAGTGAGCGCACCTTGAAACCTACATGCCGACTGATAACGACAGATCTGTCATTTGTTGCTGAATTGAGGGAAGCAGATCGAACCTAACGATAAAAACTTCCTTTTGCTTGGAGATCGCCGAGGAGTGCGCACGCGTGAAATTATATATCTGTACGACTTTAAGCCAAACGTGTTAATTGTGCATTTGTTAACCTTGAAATCGTAGAGTAAGCTAAACTGAAACTTGATCTAAATTTAAATTAAATTGGAAATTTGTTTGTAGGTAAAATTAGTTATTAAATTAAACCATTGTATTCCGAGTAAAGCGAGCCAGAAAGTTACAAAACGTAAGCTTAATTAAAACTTAATATTATATCCTATACTATATCCTGATAATTTGCAGGAAACTTTAACTTGGATAATAAACCAGTTGTAAAATTTCGGAACTCGCTTTCTTTACGTTGCAAAGGCAACAATGAGTATCACCGGATCCAGAATGATGCAAGGAGCTAGAATATGGACTTTAGACAACAGTTTGAATTGAAAAATGGCAACTTCTGGGAAACAGCCCAAAATAACCGAATACTACTACATATGGAAATGATGTAGAGAAGCATTGACCCTGGACACCATTTTGAATTAGAAGATGACCACTTTCAGTTTCTGGAAAACAACGAAAATAACTGAAATGCACCCAATAAATATCCGGAATAGAGGTCATGTACAAAAACCAAAAGTCGAGGATGTTGTCATTCCGATAAAACCAATCATTTTTAAACAATATAATCCAATCGCAAGGAATCAATGAATTTGAAATGTTTAAAATTATTAAATTAAGCACTAAAATAGGCGGGACGAAGTTTGCCGGGTCAGCTAGTAAATAGATAAATCGCAGAGGCTTTTTTTTATCCCGACCAGGGTTTGTAAAAAGACAGTATGGCGACACTATACTGACAACAGCTCTGTCTTTTTACTCTAACAGCCTTATGAATATGTTATTCATGAGAGCTCACATACAGCTGAAGCTTACACAAGGCAACGAAACTATTTTGTGTTGCACACGGCAGCTCATTCTAGGCTGTCATCAGCGACAGCTTGGAAGAACCAACAGACATAAGGAGATGAAAAATAACAGCCTGTTTGGCATTGCATGTGTGTGCTATCGTCAGTGCCTGTCGGGTTATGTACCGAATGTACGGGAAGCAGGGAGAGCTGCATAATACAATGAGAGTCGAATTAGTTGAAAACTTGCTGTCATGGATATACAGTCATTTTCATAAGCATGATCCCAACGTCACTCGCTCTGAGAATAGCTTTACCTCCGGATGCTTGCTGGGAACCTTCTGCACAGCTTGCCTTAGACAATTGAACGCGGTTCTCAATGAAAAAGCGATCATTTGCTAGACCTCTGCTTCAGGAGCGACGAGCTGTGTACAAAGTGTAGTGTTATGCGGGCCCCATGTTCGTTAGTCAAAGATTGTAGACATCACCCACGATTGCTATTATCAATGCAGTACGACAGTGGAAGTGTTTTCGTTGATGCCACGGTGCCGCCAACCTTCTCTTCACCTCGCGGCTCGTCTCGTTGTCGTCGACACCCGCAGAACTACCACGCTCTCTGCCAGTCACCATGTACTTCGTTTTGGCAGTGTTTATGATGAGTCCAATTCTCGCAGCTTCACTTCTGAGAGTCGTAAAGGCCTCATCAGCAGCTCTACGGTTAACACCCGCGATATTAATATCGTTCGCGAAGCCCAGTATGCCACTCCTCCGCACACCTGCTATTCGTATTGCACCTTCAAAAGCTATGTTGAACAGCAAGTTCGAGAGCCCGTCCCCTCGCTTTAGTCAATCTAACGTTACAAACCCGTCCGTAAATTCGCCCGCTTAATTAGTTTTGTTTGAAAACCATATTCAAGCATTATTTGCTACAGCTCGTTGCGTTTCACTGTATCGTACGCCGCCGTAGTATATAAACACATAATGGGTCTGCAAGTTGTGTTCTCGAAACATGTCGAAGATCTATCTCAAGGTGATTGTAGATCGTCCCGCTCGAGAACCGCATTGGTATTCTCCGACAAAGGCTTCCTGCTACGGCATCAGGAACAGGATATGGGAGAGAATTTTATAAGCGGAATTAAGGAGGGTTATGCCTCGATAATTATTACAGTCGAGTCTATGTCCCTTCTTGTAGATAAGGGGCCGTTCAATAATTTCCTAATCATATTTTTCCACTTTTTCAACCCCCCTTCCCTCCCTTGTAAGACATCGTACGATTTTTTGATTTTTACCAATAAACGCGAATGCAATCGTTTAGAAGTAGATCCTGTGGTGTTTCGGTTTATCAAGCCTAAAAGTTAGGCATAAGCATACATGCTTCTCCCAAAAATCCCGATTTTGAGAAACGCTGGCGTTTGTTCTGTCGGGTACCAAATCTCCTTGCAATGTTTTATATTTGTTCACAATATTTTCACGCGGAGGATTTCGAGCATAGGTTCCAGGCCAATCCCTGGCGCATTTTAGCATCGGAAGGTAATGTATCAATTTATCATTCGTAGCTGTCCAAAGTAATCGTTTACGTTTTAGCCGTTCCAACATTTTCGACACTTTTATCGGTGAATCCATCATCACGGACGGAGCAGAGCTTTTAAGGCAAAACGAGACAGATGCACCAGCAGAAAAATACGCTCCTCCGGCCAAATATTAAAATTCATATTCCACACCATTCGAAATAAAGAACATTATGAGTTGCCTGTTTGAAAATAAAAAAGATCTCTCTAACAAACCAGGAATCGCGGAAAAACTCACCCCAAGTGATGAAGAGGACGACATGTGGACCTACAAGCCAGCGACCTCTTTAGGAATTAGATTGAGTGGAGTACGCCATGAATATATCGCTCGATCGGTTTTGGACAGTAACCCCGAAATGGGTAATTACATCTATGAAATTGAAGACTCTTCGAAAGGCGACTGCCATAAAAAAAATAATTTGAAGATCTCTCTAACGGTGGGCTAGTTTAGTTAATATATGACAATACCTGGGAGACACATGTTGTTCCTGATATTCCTGATATCATATCATAGTACAACAATATAATGCATTCCATACGATTTCAAACAAAATCTATACATTTTCCTATGCCAAACTGTGTTCAATTGGTTGTTGTGATGTGACGATCTTAGTACGCGAAATATGTTACTGCCTAACACTTGCAACCACGCTCATCTGCCGCTCCTTCGTATATACCTTATTGCTCGTATCGGGCCCGGTGAAGCAATTCTCCGCCTCCGCGAGGACGCGATCGTAGTGCTCACGTTGCTTACGGCGACGAATACTCTTTTCGGCAGCTCTTGCCTCCCGGTATATCTCCCGCATCTGACGCGTTACACGATTAGCTGCTACTAACGTGTTGGCGTAGGCCCGCTTCTTCTCTTCCGTCACCTATAGACACTCAGCATCGAACCACTCACTACGCGGGGTTCCCGTCCTTATGCCAATCACTTCTCGTGCTGTTTCGCTAACCGCATCATGAATGTGCTTCCGAGCAGCCTGTCAACTTTTCGAGTATACTCTGCAGCTACTCCTTCTGCTAATAACCTCTTGGATATCCAGACATATCTTCCTCGTCGATCTCGATTTAAATACGTTGGTCAGCCAGGCGCGAATCTCACCTACCACGAGGTCCTAGTTGATGTTTGGCCCTCGATAGGACCCTATATCTATGATGTCTGAAATGTGCCGACATGTGGTCGTTCTGGGAGCAGGCCTCTCCATTGGGGTATCTCCAGGTGTGCTTCCGAATGTTCAGACGTGCAAAATGGGTACTACAGATGGCCAAAGTTCACTAACATCAAGCCTGATGACACGTATCTGGTTTCCTAGTAGCACCGTTCCGCTCTGTCGCTGCCACTGTTGTAGATGTGGTACTTGAAAGACATCTCCCTCTTCCCTGTCAGCATACGAACAAGTTCCCATTCGTTCACCGATCTTCCCTTGGTTGCTCGTATCCCAGTCGGTACCACGTGGAGGTTGGGATATGAGTTGTTGGGTATTCTGCTTTGGACTACACAGGGGCTTATATTATGCCAACTACTACTACGGGTGCACTGCAAAGCCGTTTATCAACTATCGCAAGGCTTCTGCCATAGATGAAATTGCCTCCGTCTTTCTCGAACAATTCATCAGCGTCTTCCTGAGTGTACCGGCTAGCACACAAGCCACATTGGCGCTCCTGCGAATGTACCTGTTTCACCAGATATTGGTCCTAACCACTCGATAATTAGGGATGTTATTATTACGGTAACCAAACGTTTGGAAAATTTTTCCAGTGTTGGGCCAGATGGCGTTCCAGCCGTTGTCCTTAGAAACTGCATTTCAGCTCTTGCATCCCCATTATCAATGTTTTTTTAATTCCTGGCTTACTTATGGT
Source organism: Wyeomyia smithii (assembly GCF_029784165.1). Lineage (NCBI taxonomy): Eukaryota > Metazoa > Arthropoda > Insecta > Diptera > Culicidae > Wyeomyia > Wyeomyia smithii. The sequence continues at coordinate 54,258,521 of NC_073694.1, forward strand.
GTTTTCCCAATTTGTTGGAAAAACTCTTTTGTCTTCCCGGTTTACAAAAAAGGATGTAAGCGTACCGTCTCCAACTATCGCGGAATTGCCGCCTTGTGTGCTTCGTCAAAGTTTTTCGAGATTTTTTTTTTTTGAGTTGCTTGCCACAGAAATGCTTGAGTATATTTCGTTAGATCAACATGGCTCTTTCATCGTACGGCATATGGAAGAAGGCTCGAAGGCAGATGCGATTTATACAGATCTTCTTTGCATTTGGCATAAAGAATCATGAAATAGCTTTGGTTAAATTTGAGAGATTCGGCATTGGCGGTAGTCTTCATTCTTGACTGCGGTCGTACCTGTCTTGAAGAAATACTTCCGTAATGATAGGTGATCATGTTACGTCCCCCTTTCAAGTGAGCCCCGGCGTTCCACAAGGTAGTCTTCTTGGACCATTTTTGTTATAAAAAAAAACAAGTGCTGCCCTCTTTCTCCAGAACGAACTGAACATCTTTGCAGTTTGGTGCAAGATAAATCAAATGATCCTAAATGTTTCTAAGTACTCTGTGATACCCTTCGAGTGTAAACGACAGCTAGCCTGCAACGACTACGTTTTGAGCGGCACTGTTATAAAACGCGACAGCATCGTGACTTTCTAGTACTAGTATCAAGTGTTCCTCTTCTTGTTATGAATGATCTACCCACCCATGGAATTCATTACACACTTAATAAAAAAAAGTCGTTCGGTATTTTTTTTACAACAATCCATCTGTAAAGTGTAATAATACCAGTATTTCTGCAAAAAAGCATTTAATCAACGACAGTTATGTAGGATCTGTAAGTTTTACCATAATTTTTGTCAATTTTAACCGAAACATTCGCATAATTTTGCATTCACCGAAATCTGTATGACTTTTTACCGAACAATCTGTAAAAATGCCAAATTATGAATCTGGCGGCTATTTTTCTAATACAAGACACGAATACTTTCTATTGGTGCTGCTGATTTGTTTTAATTGTTGTTGTGTGTGATGGATTGCTGAAACAGGATGTACGAGTCGTTAACATATTTCGTGAGTAATCTAGTTAATTTGGTTTGATTTTATACGGTACCGACAGGCTCATTCATAACCTACTTTTTCTGCCACCGGTATTTCACAGGTGCGTTCGGTATTTTTCTTCTTCCTTGTACATTTTTACAGTTTCTTTCGGTAAATTTTACAGGCTGCCCGGTTTGGAATATTACCACAGAGTTGTGAAAATTACCGACTACTCGGTTGATGGTTTAACAAGCTGTTCGGTAATTTTCGAAAACACCGAAGATTTCATTGAACGTTCAGCTGTTAAGATTCCGGTAAATTTTTACCGAATTCGGTATTTTATTTCAAATGTGTAAGTCTTCCTCGTTTACAGCGTGTTCAATGTGTTTTTTTTTCAAATCGAAATGGTACGTGTTTCAGTAGTAAAATCTAGTCATGCATTATTAGGGAATTCATTTTTTTCCATTACGCTATACTTTATTATATTGGAACGAAAATTCGTTCATAATCATTGTAAATCTCTACAACTTTAATGCTATTAAGGTTTCTTTATACAGTTTCTCCGCTATTAAATCGTCCTTGGCAAGTTCCGTAATGTCTGTTCGTTCGCAGTCACTGCATCCGATATAAAACAAAAATAAGATTATACCAATCGTTTGTAACAAAAACAACAAGGTCCACTTACTTGAAGAATTCTCCAGAAATTTCACTCAGCGCTGGGTCAGTCGCCAGACGAACCATTGTTTGCGACCCCTGGTAGGGGCTCTTCATAAATAGCCACATCCATGGATAGGTTAGCGCCTTGGCAAACAGGGCCTTCATAATTGGTGAGTATCGCAGGTGATCGGTCCCCCGAACCAACCCAGGACTGCAAGCGTTTACCGTTATTCTGGATTTGTCTGTGGAAGAAATAATTGCTTATTTATGATCAATAGTATTACACCGGAATGAAAGTCGCCGATAGTAACAAATCTTTCTCGGCTTGCGTCCAAAGTATTATCTTTCAGCCTTTTGATAAAAAAATAGAATTATGAAGGAAAGCTCAAAGCTCGAAATAGAGAGAAATATACCATTTTTAGTGCCGGAAACTAGATGTAACCGCCTCTATCTAGTCCCCCGATAATTTGTTAACGGGGTTTTGTTCATTTTTGCGCAGAAAAAAAATCAGCGGCAATAGAAAACCCAAAACCATGCAAATACGGGGTGAAAAGGAATAAAATAGACCCTTTCCCGTGTTTTGTACATAATGAAACCATAACCAATCGATTTGTTGACCAATTTTACATCAGAAATACTATATTTCAAGTTGCCAGCCCGGTGGTGATTAATTAGTGAGAATTCAGTAAAATGTTAAAGTATTTTGCCATATTTCCACCTTCACGTTCCTGAACTTCAAAACGAGGGTGAGCCTGCAAACAGATTTCGGTTTTTTTTATTTTGTGTTGGTCTGAGCAGGTTAAAAAAGAGGTGAAACTCGGCTCTATTTTACTGAACATATTTCGGATACCAACAAACGTACGATGTTTCAATCTTCAACTTTACTTCATAGAGAGCCAAGAATTGGACATAAATTATGTAGCAAGTAGTCCATCTGATGTGCAATTCACTGATTTACTTCCTTCACAAACCTATTCCATCCACGTTGGAGAACCGAACGATTCTCGAACGTGCGCTTAACATATTGTCCAGTAGAATTCACATACCGGCAATTGCGGGTCAATTTTATCGCTTACAACTTCTTTCTGGGGCGGAAAAAGAACTCCTACGTGCATTCCGAGTGCTACAAGTATATTCGAATGGCCGTATTGAACGTATGCACTAGAGCGCTCATTGGTCGAAAAATACCATCCAAATGCAATCACAAAACTCAATAAATCCCGCCTTGCTCACCTGCCTTCAGTTTCCTGTCCAGTATTCGGGTGGCCATCACGACGGCAAGCTTGGAGTGGGCGAATGCATCTCTCGCGTGGAACGTGGGTGCCCAGGCTCCGATGTTGAGTGGATCCTCGATGTTCATTTTGCCTGCTGTGTACCCATGTGCGGAGACATTAATTATCCGACCCTGTGGCGCTTTTTCCAGCATCGGCAGCAGCAGCTGTGTAAGCAAAAATGGACCTAGGAGGCACGAATCGGATAACGATAACATGTGTTGAATGAATTTAACCAAAAGTTGAACGATTTTAAATTTGCTAATGCAATCAATATTATATGAATTTTGACTGAATCACATTATAAGAATGCGTATGATAAAAAGTATGACAACCAAAAAAAAGTCTCCTACCCAGATAGTTACACTGCAGATGTGCCTCAAAGCCATCGGTTGTTCGCTCCTCAGGATGAAATATGATACCGGCGTTGTTGATCAGCACGTCAATATGCGTGTGGCGCGTTTGAAGCTCCCGTACGAACCGCCGGACGCAGTCAAAGGAGCGCAAGTCAAGTGGCAGCAGCTCCAGTGAGGCACCAGGAATTTCACGGATGATTGATTGCCGTGCGCGGACGCCTTTCTCCAGGCAGCGACATGCCATTATGACGTGTGCCGAGCGTCGCACCAGCTCCTGGCACAATACCTTCCCGATTCCACCGCTGGTCCCCGTTACAACGACCACCTGCTCACGGATGGAATTTGAGTTCGGGCATACCTGGCCTCCCATGTACATTCTGCAAAATCGTAGAGATTGGAACAATAGTGAGGATTAGTATCATTCATGCTCTTTATGGCAAACAAATTTGGAATTGTTAGAGCAAATACATCATCCACGATGGGTTTCAAGATTTAATAGTTTTTTAAATTTATGCACAGTGATAAGTTGTTTTAAATTTTTATAAGCTTAGTTTCTAAATTTGAAACCTAGTTGCTGGACTTACCTCCATCACATATAGCTCATGAATAATTTATCGTCTTAATCAGATCTGTTGATGACATATTATTAAGATTTAGATTTTTTCTACAGAGTAAGGAAAAAACTCACTTTCGGACCCAAAAGCCTTTTTCATCGGCCTAAGGTTATCAAATTTAGGTAGTTTTCCTACTCGGATATTATCTTGTAATTTGAAAGGAGTGTAGTTTGAACATAAAAAGTAATGTCAATCGATCATTGGTGAAAGTACCCTCTTGGAAGAATGAGACGCCATTCTGAATATTTTTAAAATAATTATTTTATAGGGTTTCTAAATGAAGTCCGGAGGCGGAGAGTTGCAACTATTTTTAGGCTTGATTTGCATCTTCCATCAAAACTGGTCATTGCTTGTGATCAGTAATTATGTCTGGTTACCAAGTAACATTAAATAATAAATTTAGAGTAGCAGCTTTGATACCGTGACCAGAATTCGCACCAATTTCCCTACCGTGAGACAGGTTTTGCTACCAGTGATTATGCCTTTCGTGCCCTTCGAAATTTTGCCTTTTGAAATATTCTGCCTTGTGTGTACAGTCATAGAGTTCTGCCTTTCATGATTCTGCCTTTCGTGCTTCTGCCTTTCGTGATTCTGCCTTCTGTGGCGAACCCGTGACTTCCGATTTCTGCACAACTGAATTAAACTAAAGTATGATCAAATACTCTCCATATTGATGATTCTACAACCGGGATTATATCCAGAAACTAGAAATCTTTGGCGAAATCTGTTAAAAGCTGATGATAATTATTGAAAATATTAATTTTAAAATACTGCACAATAATTATATTTTCAGAACTTTGAAAACGAAAATTGATGTCCGATGCCATCTTGAAGTCCGAGATTTCGACCTCCGGTTTGCTAAAAGTCAAAAACGCCACCTACAGGTCTGAAAATGATGTCTATGAAATTGATGGGGGTGGTGTAGACGAATTTAATACATCATGAACCGACATTTTGTAACATTCCTGAGGATGACTATTCTTTCACATTTACGATTCTTATCGTTTAACTTCGAAAACGAAAATTTCCGCTGAATGGATTATTTTACAGAAAATCTTTGAATTTTCCGATGGCAGCAACTCCTTAAGGGGTAATATCTACCAAATGCTCAAAAAACAAGGCTTTTTTCATGAAGTTTTTACAAGACATTTGAGATGTAAGGTATATGAATAATATATCATTGGATTGAGCAGCTCTTGCAGAATAGAAAAAAATATTTTTATTGCTATTTTTGTTACAAAATGGCTGTGCAGCGATTGCCGTGAACCGTTTGTCGTGCCCAACTCCACCTATAACCAAAACAATTTTTTTTTCATTATCTACATAAGTGTCGCTAGTGAAGTACACATGATTATATTTTTTGAGTTTTCTTCGCAAAATGACAACGGTTTGAAAAAAAAAAATTCTGTTTCGACAAAAAAAATCGACTTTGATTGTTTATAACTTTAGTTGTTGTTAATCAATCGCTAAAATCGTGTGTACTTCACTAGATAATCTAATGAAGAAGCTACAGTTAAAATTTTAAGTCAATCGGATGTAAACTATTTCAGTTCTACTGCTCGCCGATTTTTAAAACATGGTTTTGAGAAAAACGCGTTTAAAGTTTCAAAATGCTCATAGCATCTTAAGAATCGCAATAATAAAGACCCTAATAAGTTTTTTAGCTTCAGTCAGCTTTCACTGCGCCGTAAAGTTGTCCTTCCTGGGTTTTATTTTCCTCTTGTTCCTTTTTGTCATCTGATGTATGGCTGTGCCTAGCCTCTTTCGCGATATCAGACATGCAATGCTCAATGACTTTGACACAGTTGGCGCCCGATCCCACGCAAAACTCAAACTTGTCACTCATATTTAAGTACTTTTGAATATAACTCACAGTTAAAAAGTATAGAAAAACTCAAACAAAGAATGTACACAACGAGAAAGGCTGATCGATTAAACAAAGGGAAACTGTGAGTAAACACGTTCGGGTTAGTAACGAAAGGCTGAAACTCAAAAGGCTGAAACCCGAAAGGCTGAAAAGTATGTTTCATAACGAAAGGCTGAATGCACAAAAGGCTGAAACCACAAAAGGCTGAATGAACGAAAGGCTGAAACATGAAAGGCTGAAACTTCTGTAACTTGAATCATAATCGTTGAAAAATTCGGAGACATGGATAACAAACCTTTATAAAGTGACAGAGTTCAATGTTTGAGTATTAATTGGTTTGTGCAATGGAAAATTAATTTTCGGCAACATTTGAATCTATACACACTTGACTCTTGTACACGTTTCCTAGATGATTCAGGGCGAGACGGCCGAAGGCCGCGAGTGTGCGCCGGCGACCCGCCGTCGGAAGCGCCGGCCACTGCGGGGGGGCAGCCCCCCCGCAGAAATCACCTCTGTATAGGTTCGTTCGTTTTCCTAGGTCTACTGACTCGTAGGGGTGATCCCCTAGTTTAGTCCGAACGAGCGATAGCGAGTAAGGACAGCATACATCTCGGACAATCGAGTCGGCCGTAGGACGCGAGTGTTCTTTTAGAAATGTACTTTGTGAATTTCAGCCTTATGATTTTCAGCTTTTCTTGATTCAGCCTTTCATGTTTTCAGCCTTTCGTGTTTTCAGCCTTATGTAGTTTTCAGCCTTTCGTGATTTCAGCCTTTCGAATTTCAGCCTTTCGAATTTCAGCATTTCGTGTTTCAGCCTCATGAGTTTCAGCCTTTCGTAGTAGACCCACACGTTCTGTAGAGACACTATAACGGTCGAAACTTGATGCGGAGACCTCTATACTTCAAATTTGAAACACGATAACGATCATGGGTAACTTCTATTAGTTTGCAAAGCCTCGAAATAAAAAGTAAAAGGAGCATCGCCAAATTAAACGAAAAATGTTATTTTGGAGTATAAAAGTTGTTCGGTAAAAATTGATTTAAACGAACTTTGAGTTTAGATCTGTACTTGGGCGATGTAGATTTTGATTCTTGGATAGTTTTAGTATGATTTAAGTCAATAAAAAAAAATGGCGAAAAAATTTTTTTTTTGGTAGATATTACCCCTTAACGAAGAAATAGTGGTAGTGCTCTCCGTAGTGAGGGCAAGATAGCATCAATGACGCTTGCAAACAATAATTAAAACTGTTTTTTTTTTCGATAAAACCAAAATATTTTCATCATCACACCGGATTTTAAACGAACAAAATGATATGGCATGGCAACCCGGTTAAAAATTATGGATTCAATAGGAACACAAAAAAATAAATTTTTGTGTTCAACAAATTAGTCCTAAGTAACTTCTGAGCCAAACACCACAAAAGATCAAAATAATGATCGTAGTGGTCCAAATCTTTAAAAAAACTTCTGAGCCACCACAACAAGAATCCCCAGCAACTTCGGATACTAAGCTAGTTAGGTATGATGTTAGGTCGTCCGTTCAATATAATATAATATTCTATAACACAAGCAAATAATGAAGTTATAACTAAATCAGTATAGATTTTACATAATACTTCTACAAAATTATAGTATACTTACTTTTCTTTTTGAGATAGTCGATTTCACATTATTACAAACATGATAACTGAAGTGAAAGGTTAATTCTAACAATCATGAAATGATGATTTTCGCATAATTTTATTCTCAGACAATTTTTATAAGAGTATTGAAAAAAAGCTCAAGTAACTCGTAAGCCGTTGAAAGTATTGAATACATTGTTCGACAAAAGAGAAAAATATGCGGCCCTAAAGCTCAAAATAGTTGCCCTAGAAAGATAATAGCTTTATAACCATTCCTGGTAATTTTGGAGCTTCTAGTGTATGAAGAAGTGCGTCAAAGTATTGTCGTATTGTAATTGATCGCCGGATTCGTCGTTTCTACGTTATGTTTATGAGAAAACTTCTGCAAGTCTTTGGAAAAGTTATCTGTTTTAGGGGCACCATGAATCACAGGAATGGGTAAAAAGCTATAATCTTCCTTTTTTTTAACTTAAGCTCTAGGGTCAAACCTGTGTTTTCCAGTGAAATCAGGAAAGAAGATTATATCAAATCTGTGATAGGATATTGAATTATGTAAACTCATCGTAGACTTTAAATCAACGCTGAGTAAAAAGATTTTTCGCGTGAAAAATCTCGTAAGTTTCGGAATTCGCGTAAAAAACTTAGTGTAGTGTATTCTAAGCCCAGGATGACGCCTTGAAACCGAAAATTGGTTCTGCCAGGTTATTATTATTTTTCTTTATTGGATGTGTTTCGAAAATGTAGAATGTGAGATGGTGAGGATAATGCGTAACACCGGTGCCAAGTGCACCTACAGGGATAAAATAGACTCCACACGTGGTCCCTAGCCTCTTATCCAGTCACTCCTATCCGAGTGACGACCTTCACGCGGTGCCAGTTGGGATACGAGAAACCAAGGGAAGATCGGATCAGTGCGTCTTGAGCTGCCCGACAGATCAGACGTATTTTCGGTTGCTTGTGGACTGGTCTTTGACTGCCTATAGCTTCAAAGTTTGTGTTTTGTCAGTGTGTCTTTTAGAGATTACCTGGAAGTTAACTTACATCAGTCTTTTTCAAGACTACCTATTTCTTTCTTTCTCAATACTTGCAATTTGATATTATTCTTGAACTTTTTTTCGTATCACCTGAAATGGCAGGACGAAAAAAGAAACCACGGATCGCTACGGGGAGGAAAAGAGAGGCATCTCTTTCTGAAACTAGCTTATGCAGTGAAAATTTATATGATATTCTGCCTGAGCAAGAAGCCGGCGAAATTGAAATGTTCGAACGTAAAACTATTCAAAGTGAAATTTCTGTAAAAAAGGAGAAAGTTCCACCTATTGTGGTAACTATTGCTTCTGAATTTAATATTTTAAAAAGAGAACTTTCTACGTTTCTCTCCGACGTCAAAGTTACTTATAAAATTGGCCGAAGAGGCGAATGCCGTTTACTGGCCCAAACATTGAAAGATTGGAATCGTCTTATTCAGTATTTAACTGAAAAGATGTATAAATTTTTTACATATGATACGAAGAGCGCCAAGCCGTTCAAGGTCGTATTGAAAGTTCTCACCAACGATCAAACCGTTGATGAGATCAAAATTACTTTGACAGAATTACTTGGTATAGCCCCTACCCAAGTTATTCTGATGAAACAAAAATCACAGTCAGCGAACTGGAATTTCCCTTGTAAATTATTTATTTCATTTTAACCGCAGTGAGGTTAATAACTCAAATTTTTTTGAAAAAGCACATGCTTTATATAACGTGCGTGTAAAATGGGAATTATATCGAAAGTTTGGCGGAGGTGAAAAGCATATCACCCAATGCCGTGTTTGCCAACGTTATGGCCATGGTTCAAAGTTTTGTAACATGGACCAAAAATGCCTCATTTGTGGAGACTCTTCTCACAAAAAGGACACATGTCCTGTGAAAGAGAGTAAAAATTTTCGCTGTGCCATATGTCGAATTTTTATCAATGCCCAGCCCGTTTAGCAATTATTAAGGCAAGGCAAGGTAAACAAAATTCAAAACAAACTTCAAAACAAAATTCTCCAAGCGCACCAGTGACGCATAGTCACCTACTCCTTTGCATACCCGTTTAACTTATGCACAGGTTACAGGTATTTCGAACATTATACCGCCTAGTGTTGGTAGCTCAAAAATTACCGTTAATATGGGTAAGCAAAACACGCTAGAAAATAATTGTACACCTATTACTCCAGCTAATATTGCTGCCGAAAATATTTTTGCCTTTCTCCTAGAAAGGTATAGCAATCACTTGCAAAACCGAAAGTATAAAAGTGCTCCAAAGGGCCAAATGGCATATATCACTCGATTCAGCTCGACGAGCTGAGCATTTCCTGTATGTGTGTGTGTGTGTGTGTGTGTGTGTGTGTGTGTGTGTATGTGCAGATTTTTATTCTCACTCACTTTTCTCAGAGATGGCTGTGCCGATTTTCATGAAATTAATTGCAAATGAAAGGTCTTGTTGTCCCATAAGACCCTTTTAAATTTTATTGTAATCGGATTTTTAGTTTAGAGGTTATGTATCAAAATGTAAAAATCACGAAACATCATTATCTCAAAAACTACACAACCGATTTGAACAAAATTGATTTCAAATTAACGGGCTACCTAGAAAACCTTTAACTTTTGAATTTCATGAAGATTGAACTTGTGGTTCAAAAGTTTTTAAAAGAAACGTGTTCTGAAGACTGTTTAATCTCACTCATGTTTCTCAGAGATGGCTGGACCGATTTTCATAAAATCAGTGTCAAATGGAAGGTCTAGTTGCCCCATAAGACCCTATCGATTTGTTTTGCAATCGGACTATTACTTTACCTGTTATGTTTAAAATTGTGAAATCAGGCTATGAAAAGGAACATATTCCGAAGACTACTTGGACTCACTCACTTTTCTCAAAGATGGCTGACCCGATTTCCACAAAATTAGTGTCAAATGAAATGTATAGCTGCCTCAAAACACCCTATTGAATTTTACTGTAAGCGGACTGTAACTTCGTCTGTAATGTATCGAAATGTGAAAATCACGAAACTTCATTATCTCAGAAACTACACAACCGATTTCAACAATATCGATATAAAATGAACTAGCTAGTTAAGGGGTAACTGATGAATTATGATTGAACACGTGGTTTAAAAGTTTGGCTGCCCTATACGTTCCCATTTCATTTAATTATAATCGAACTTAAGCAACCGTTATGTATTAAATTGTTAATAAAACAACGGAAGTCTATTATCTCAAAGATTACATGACTTATTTGAACATAACTTGTGTCATACGAACGAGTCATCTCTCGAACTTACAAATAACAAACTTCATAACAATTTGATATGTGGCTCAAAAGCTATGGAAAGCGAAGAAATTCAAAGACTATTTAAAACTATACCTGCTTTGATCAATATATGTGGCCTCAACATAATTTAAATGTGGTATCGTACTATTTGAACGTTCCAATTTAATTGATTCCTTGCGATGTGTTAAAAGTCTGCAAATGCACGACGAATCGGCCATAGGATAAGATCAAAGTCAAATAACAAATCGTTTGAAATGATTGGGTTTATCGAAATGACAATATCCTCGACTTTTGGCTTCTGTACATCGTCTTAAGTCTGGATATATTCATATTGGGTGGTATTCGGTCATTTTTAGCAGATTTTCTGGCATCATTCTGACACCGGAAATACCCATATTGGGAGGTATTTAGTTATTTTGGTTGTTTTCCAGAAACTAAAAGTGGTCATCTTTAAATTCAAAATGGTGTCCAGGGTCAAATGTTTAGAGCATCATCTCGATTACAGAAATATTCATATTGAGTATTATTCGGTCATTTTCGACTGTTTCCTAAAAGTTGCCATTTAGCAATTCAAAATGGTGCCTGAGGTCAATTGTTAGCTCATTGCATCATTTTAGTTCCAGATATACTCAGATTGGATGGTATTTGGTTATTTTAGGCTGTTTTTCACAAACTGGAAGTCGCCATCTTGGATTTCAAAATGATATTTGAGATAATTTCTAGCCTCTGAGCGTCCTTCTGGTTGAAGAAACACCCATATTGGGTGTTATTCGATCATTTTCGGCTGTTTCCCAGGAACCGGAAGTCGCCAACCTAGAATCCAAAATGGGATGTGTGGTCGATTTCAGCTGCTATGTATCATTCTAGATCCGGAGATACTCATGTCAGACGGAAATCGGCAATTTTTGGCTGTTTTCCAGAAGCCAGAAGTTGCCATCCTACAATTCATAGTGGTGTTCTTGCAACATGCGGGCTCCGGAGATACTCATATTGGGTGGTATTTGGTCACTTTGGGCCGATTTTTCAGAAACCAAAAGTCGTCATTTTGAACTTTAAAATTGCCTGTGAAATCAATTTCTGTCATCTGGGCGTAATTCTGGTTCCCAAAACATTCATATTGAATGGTATTTGGTCATTTCCGGCTGTTTGCCAGACACCGGAAGTCACCATCCTAAAATTCAAGATTGTGTCTGTGATCAATTTTTAGCTTCTGTGCATCTTTCTGGTTCCGGAGATACTTATATTTAATGGGAATCTTCCATTTTAGGCTGATTTCCAGAAACCGGAAGTTGCTATCTTACAATCCAAAATGTTGCCTAAGGTCGATTATGGAACATATTTTTTACCACTAAAACATTCACCTGCCAAATTTCTCGAGATGTGCAAAAATTTGTGTTTCATTTGTATGGCATCCCTCCCTTCCAAAAGAAGGAGGGGTGTCAAAACATCATGAACATATTTTTTACCCCTTAAAACATCTACATGCCAAATTCGGTTTGATTTGCTTGGTTTGTTCTTGAGTTGTGCAGAAATTTATGTTTCATTTGTATGGGACCCCTCCCTTCCAGAAAAGGGAGAGGTCTCAAACTATCATGGGAACCTTTATCGGCACCAAAACCCCTACATACAAATTTTCACGCCGATCGGTTTGGTAATTTTCGAGCTTATATGGATCAGACAGACAGACAGACCGGATTGCGTTTTTCTATGTATAGATTACAACATCAATATTTTTTAAGAGTGAATATACATTTATTGGATTGAAGCGTTCATGTAAATCTATTTTTACAAATAGAAGTTTGAATGAGAAAGGCTGGGTCTGACCGCTAGGTGGATTAGTTTAGGTTTTTCTAATGGCAACTGCCTGGGGCCTATTTCGGCAGGTAAACTTTCTTTTTTGCAACAGGCAATGTTCGATCTTATGAACGCCATGTTGCAGGCAAAATCAATGTTTGAAGCCATTCAAATAGGCACAAATTTTACTATTAAAATTGTTTCTAATGTAAAATTTAGCAATGATTTTAAATAAAACAATTAAAATATTAAATTGGAATGCTCGCTCATTGAAGGCCAATGAGAATGAGCTTTTTAATTTTCTAACAGTAAATAATGTGCATTTTGCAGTTTTTTTTTTTTTCTTCACATAAGATTTTGCAGTTATTACTGAAACATTTTTGAAACCTAACATAAATTAAAATATGATCCCAATTACGTGGTTCATAGATATGATAGGATTCAGGGTTCCGGCGGTGGAGTTGCAATTGTTACTCATCGCCGAATCAAACATCGTGCTCTTCCCCATCTTGAGACGAAAGTTATCGAAACTTTGGGAATTGAAGTTCAAACTGAACTTGGGATTTTATTTATTGCCGCAGCATATTTAGCATTTCAATGCACACGCGAGCACAAAAATTATTTTAAAGGTGATTTACAAAAACTCACCAGAAATCGTTCGAAATTTTTTATAATCGGCGATTTTAACGCTAAACATCGTTCATGGAATAGTTCTCAAAGTAATTCCAATGGCAAAATTTTATTCAATGATTGTTCTTCAGGATACTATTCTATTTTGGCTCCGAATAGTCCTACATGCTTTTCTTCTGTAAGAAACCCTTCAACAATTGATTTGGTGCTAACAGATCAAAGTCAAGTATGTAGTGATTTGATCACACATGCTGACTTTGATTCTGACCATCTTCCAATAACTTTTTCTTTATCACATGAATCAGTTTTAAACCCTATGAGCTCTGTTTTTAATTATAACATGGCTAATTGGGAAAGATACAAAAGCTCATATTGAGAGAAATTTCAATAATGAGCTTGATTTGCAAAACGAAGTGAATATTGATTCCGCTTTGGAAGCATTAAAATGTGCAATTGTTGATGCCAGGAATTATTCTGTTCCAAAGGCTCAAATGAAATTTGATTCACCAATAATTGACGAAAACCTTCAACTTCTAATTCGTTTGAAAAATGTCCGCAGACGTCAATATCAACGTTCTCGTAACCCTGTTTTTAAAACTATTTATAAAGATTTACAGAAAGAGATTAAGCATAGATTTACTCTTCTGAGAAAACAAAATTTTGAGACTAGAGTTGAAAAATTGAAACCATATTCAAAACCTTTTTGGAAGCTGTCGAAGATTCTTAAGAAACCTTCAAAGCCTATTCCAGTTTTGAAAGATGGTGAATGTTTTCTTGTATCCAATAAACAAAAGGCTCAAAGACTTGCTCAGCAGTTTGAGAGTGTTCATAACTCAAATTTGAATTTTGTGAGTCCAATTGAAAATGAAGTCACACGTCAATTTGATTTAATTTCTTCCCAGAATTTTTTACCTGCAGAAATAATTGAAACTAACTTGAATGAGATTAAATCAATTATTAAAAATTTCAAAAATATGAAAGCACCTGGTGACGATGGAATCTTTAATATACTAATCAAACATCTCCCTGAGAGCACAATGGAGTTTTTAGTGAAAATTTTAAATTGCTGCTTCAAAATTGCATATTTTCCCAAATTATGGAAAAATGCAAAAATTACTCCAATTTTAAAACCGGATAAGAACCCAGCTGAAGTTTCAAGTTATCGACCAATCAGTTTGCTTTCTTCAATAAGTAAACTGTTTGAGAGAATTATTCTTAACAGAATGATGTCACACATCAACGAAAATTCAATTTTTGCAAATGAACAGTTTGGATTTCGCCATGGGCATTCCACAACTCATCAATTCCTCAGAGTTACTAATATGATACGAGCTAACAAATCTGAAGGTTATTTCACTGGAGCTGCTCTTTTAGACATAGAAAAAGCATTCGACAGTGTTTGGCATAAAGGTTTGATTGCTGTAATATCCCTATTACGTAATTTAAATCTACCTTTCAGGGTTGATTAAGAGAATATAAAAACATGAGTATTGTTTACTCATTATCACGTAAACTGAATAAGCGTGCACTTTCTGAAGTGTCACTCTAATAAATAGGCTGTCGATCTGATAGAGTTTGTCAGTACAGTATTGATACGCCAAGTGAACGAGCAACAACTTAACATCTTTACATTTATCTATTGAAGACATCCCGTTTGGTTCTGCCTTTACTTTGTCCGCTGCCAGTTTCTCCGGTCTGGAAGTTATAATAAGTGGCGACGAGGATTAAAAGCGAACAAAAGGTTAGTAGTCACAACCAAAGAGGCTATTCTTTTTCGCTTTCTTTTAGTGAAACAATAAGCCGTGGTTATCGGACATTTTAGTTCGAATTGTGTAATCGGGTGAGTGACGCTATCTTGAACAATTGTTTTAACTAGTGAAAATGCCATTTTGAAATATCTTCAATGCGTTTGTCTTACAACAAAAAAATTAAATAAGGCTTGGTAATAGCATGCTTTTGTTAAAATAATGTTATTTCCATTGTACTAATTCAGTTTATTGTAATCTTTTGTGTGTTCAACTGGATAATACGGATCTTTCAACGGTGGATAACAAAAGGCCATTGTCGGCATCAAACTTTGAATACCGAAAGGAAAGGAAAGCTGGTGGACATACCGGCAGCTGCGGTTAGTAATTTGAAGGCAAAAGTAGTGACGACCCGAAAAGGATCAAGAAATAATTTGCAAATAATAAATTCCTTTTGCCACGGATAAGCTGGTGAGTCATTTCATTTCTTTTTTTTATAAATTACATGAGCAAACGTTGACAAATATTATTTTGTTTTTTTCCCTTGCTCGTAATTATACTTGTACCGATTTTTGTCACGATTTAAAAAAAAAGAATAGTGATAAATTGTGTTGGTTGGTTTTGGATAATTTTTTTTTTTGATATTTTTGAAAAAGCGAATGCAAAATAATTTGGTTCTTAATTGTTTTATCAAATTTAAATTTTGTTGAGCTTCGTGGAACATTGTTTTTTAAATTTGCTGAATTTTTTTCGAATTATTTTTTTTACAATTTTTGAAATTGAATTGCAAAATGTCTTCAACCTTATCTACAATGATAGAGCCTTATCGGAAAGGCACTTTTTTCACGCATTGGGTAGAAAGATTGGATTTTTTCTTCATGGCTCACAAAACTCCAGAAGAAGATCGCAAAGCTCATTTCATCACATTGGGAGGACCTCATATATATGCGAAACTGAAACTTTTATTTCCCACTAGAAATTTAGTAGATATCCCGCTAGCAACAATGGAGGAGAAACTTAAAATGCGAATACATAAAACGGCTTCTGGTATATGTTAGCGTATTTCTTTCAATCAGCGGGTACAAAAAGCTGATGAATCAGCTGAAGATTTTTTATTAGCACTAAAGCTCCAGGCAGAGCTTTGCTCTTACGGTTTATTTAAAGATACAGCAATTCGTGATAGATTGTTGGCAGGTTTGAGAGAAGTTCCTCTTAAACAGAAGATTCTCGGTGAAGCGGATCAGTCGCTTGAGTCGGCTGAGAGAATAATTCAAACTTGGGAAGCAGCAAAGAATAATGTACAAAGTTTGTCATCGGGAATTAGTTCTGCTATGTCTATAGAACAGGTAGCAGCCATGCATAGACCTGGTGATCCAGTCGGCCCAGCTATGAAAAGAATTTTAAACTTGAATAAACTGATAAAAGAGCAAGAAGAAAAGGATAAATTGCCAGTTAAACAAAGATTAGGTTTCCATGGGCCAAATAGAAAATGGAGTAACAACAAAGCATATACCGATCAAAAACGTTTTCAGTCCGATAAGCGCTGGAATGCTACAAATTTCCAACCAGCTGGGTTTAGGGAAGTCTATAAAGATTTTCGGATTTGTGATTTTTGCGGAATAAGAGGACATCTCAAACGGCGATGCTTTAAGCGTAAAGATTTAAAAAGGGAAGCTATCCACTTAGTAGATCAAATGAAACCAGGAACTTCAGGAACCCAAAGTCTGGCTGACTTCATAAACACCAGGCGATCGGAAGAGACCGACAGTGATTCGGACGAAGGTAATTTGGAGTGTATGAATATATCCTCAATTAACAAAATAAGTGAACCATGTCTTGTATCTGTTTTAGTTGAGAATAAATTATTAGAAATGGAGGTTGACTGTGGTTCCTCTGTTTCGGTTATTAATAAAACACAGTATTTCTCTCTTTTCACAAATTCTTTACAAAAATCGACTAAGCAATTGATTGTTGTCAATGGTGCTAAATTAATTATTGAGGGAGAAGCCAAGGTTTTGGTTACTTTTAAGGGAAAAACTGAACTATTGAAACTTCTAGTATTTAATTGTGAAAACAAATTTATCCCCCTATTAGGCAGACCATGGTTGGATGCTTTTATACCTAATTGGAGAATGTTTTTCTCAGATTTTCTTCAAGTAAACAATGTGACTGATAGAAGCGCTTGTTTAATTATTCAAGAAATTAAACAAAATTATAGTCATTTGTTTAAGAAAGATTTTTCTAAACCGATCATCGGCTTTGAGGCGGATTTAGAATTGAAGACTGACAGACCAATTTTTAAAAATGCTTATGACGTTCCCTATCGCTTGCGGGATAAAATTTTGTTGTATTTGGACAAACTGGAGCGGGAGAAAGTTATTACTCATATACAAACCAGTGAATGGGCATCTCCAGTAATTGTAGTAGCAAAAAAAATATGATATTAGACTTGTAATAGATTGCAAGGTTTCTATAAATAAAAATAATGATTCCAAATACCTATCCATTACCTACAGCACAGGATCTTTTTGCTGGGTTAGCTGGGTGTAAGGTTTTTTGTGCTTTAGACTTAGAGGGAGCATATACCCAGTTATCCCTTACACAAAAGTCGAAAAAGTTTATGGTGATAAACACTATAAAGGGTTTATTCACCTATAATAGACTGCCGCAGGGTGCTTCATCCAGTGCGTCTATATTTCAGCAAGTGATGGATCAGGTTTTAAAAGGTTTAGAACATGTTTATTGCTACTTAGATGACGTATTAGTCGTTGGAGCTAACTTGGAAGATTGTAAAGAAAAGCTTTTTGAAGTTTTGAAAAGACTGAGTAATACAAATATTAAAATAAATTTTGACAAATGCAAATTTTTTGTTACAGTTCTTCCATATTTATTCTTTATTTGTAAAAAAATTCATCTGACAAAAATAGTCTTAATGAATGTGCACTTGTCAATTCAACTTAAAAACTACGACGAACTCTCACTGCGAAATTGTGTGATGGTGTGCCAAAATCAAAAAGGTCTTCTACTTTGGAGAATGATCGAATACTGCAAGCTAACGAGTCGTTAAATCCGAAATTAGTACGGTGAAAGCTAGGTTGTAGTAGTCCAGTAGAGCGAAGAAGACGCTGTGAAGCCCGGAAATTCAATTTGGAAAGGATATTTGGTGAATCGATTTCAGAGTTCAGAACTTTAGCTACGAACACCGCTTGTTGAACTTCTCTGCGCCGTTGCAATGTGTCAATCCCAAGAAGACGACAACGGTCAGGATATGGAGGTAGGTTAATCGGGTCACGCCACGGAAGATTTCTTAACGCAACTCGCACGAATCTTTTCTGCACTCGCTCAAGTCGCAAATTCCAGACTAGTTGTTGAGGACACCAAACCAAGCTAGCATTTTCGAGGAGTGGCCGAACGAGAGCACAATACAACGCCTTCATGCAATGGGGGTCCTTGAAGTCGCGAGCAATTTTCGAAACGAAACCAAGTTGTCTCGTGGCTTTAGCGATTATATTAGTACAATGCAGATTGAACGTAAGCTTCGTATCCATTACAACTCCAAGGTCACTAACGTGGTCAACTCTTGTTAGGTTTTGATTATCGATTTGATAGTTGAATAGTATTGGATTCACTTTGCGATGAAAGGTCATTACTTGACATTTACTAATGCTGACCGTCAGCAAGTTTTTGCGGCACCAATAAACAAACTTGTCCAAAAGCCCTTGTAGCCGCCAACAGTCGTCGATGGAGCGTATTATCAAATACAGCTTAAGATCGTCTGCGTACACTAGTTTACAACCAACATCTAACAGCAAGGAAACGTCATTGAAGAACAGCGTAAACAGCAACGGCCCTAAGTTGCTACCTTGTGGGACGCCGGAGGTATTTGAGAACTGTGACGAACAGCAGGAATTAATGTGCACTCGTAGAACTCTGTCACATAAGTATGAACTAAGCCAACCAACATACCTCAGCGATGCACCAAGCCGTGAGATTTTTTTTAATAATATTTTATGGTCAATCCGATCAAATGCTGCTTTCAAATCTGTATAGATTACGTCGGGATGAGCTTTTTGTTCCATGTGCGATATACAAGTCGAAGTGAAGTCAAGCAAATTCGTACTTACTGAGCGGCCAGGCATAAAACCGTGTTGGTCACTAGAGATATAACTCCTTGTACGTAAGAGCATAAACGTACTCACGATTATTTCGAACAGTTTTGATGCAGCAGAAAGACTAGTAATGCCACGGTAGTGCCTAACGTTTCGACGATCCCCGCTTTTAAATATCGGGAACATGTATGAATGTTTCCAAACTGTGGGAAACTTTCCTTGCTCAAAAGATTTGTTGTAAATATGGCGTAAGGGTTCGGCTAAAGCGTTTACACAACGACTTATTATAACTGCCGGGATTCCGTCGGGTCCAGCAGAGTACGAATGTTTCAATTTTTTTGCAGCAGCTTTTATCATGTCTGCAGAGATGTGGAATAAATCCAGGTCAACCAAATCGACAGGAACAGACTCAGCAGCAGCCTCAGCGTCGAGATCGGATGCGGTATTATCAGCAAACACAGAGGCAAAAGCTGTGCAAACATTTCACACGTGTCAGGATCAGATTTAGATTCTTGATCATCGAGGCATACATTTGTGGGAATTGTAGCACATTTTCGTTTAGACTTAACGAAATTCCAAAAGTTTCTGGGATTTCTTCGAAGGTCTGTCTGAACTCGCATGACGTAAGATTTGTACAAGCCAGCATTCAACCGACGATAATCATCACTCGATCGCTTAAAAAAACACTTAGCATCGACTGTTTTAGTACGACGATATTTGTGTCGCCATCGATTGCGTACACGTTTTAATTCTCGCAGACGCGAAGTGCATTGTGGAAAAACTGGCGCTTTTACTAATGGTAGATTCGATTCGAGCCACTAAAGTAAAACATGAAGATAGATTCGGTTCGAGCCACTGAAGTAAAAACTGAAGTAAATTTAGGACATATTATAAGCAAAGACGGGCTGATGCCTTGCCCAGACAAAATTGCCACAATTCAGAAGGCAAAAATACCAAAAAATGTTTCAGAAGTCAAATCATTTTTGGATCTGATAAATTACTACAATAAATTTATTTCTCATTTATCTTCAAAATTGTATGATTTGTGTCATCTTTTGAAGAATTACGTAAAATTTGTCTGGACTGATAACTGTAACAAAGCTTTTGAGGAAAGTAAAAAAGCTTTATTAAATGCAAATATTTTAGAGTTTTATGATCCAAATAAACCTATAGCAATTGTTTCGGATGCTTCAGGCTACGGTTTGGGAGGAGTAACAGCTCATATTATTGACGAGGTTGAAAAACCTATATGTTTTACTTCGTTTTCTCTCAATTCAGCGCAAAAGAACTACCCTATTCTTCATCTTGAAGCTTTGGCTTTAGTGTCAACTATTAAGAAGTTTCATAAATATTTATACGGGAAATTTTTTTATGTATATACAGACCATAAGCCTTTAGTAGGAATTTTTGGGAAGGCAGGTAAACATTCAATATATGTGACCAGATTGCAAAGATATATTTTGGAACTTTCAATTTATAATTTTGAAATAAGGTATAGGCCGTCTGCTCAGATGGGTAACGCGGACTTCTGTTCTAGGTTCCCATTAGAACAGACAGTTCCTAGTGAATACGATAAAAAATATATCAATAGCATTAATTTTGGTGGTAGTTTGCCTATCGACTACAAGAAAATTGCTTCAGAGACAAAGAACGATAAATTTCTGCAGCAAATAGTTATTTATATGAAACGTGGTTGGCCTAAACGGCTTGACAAGCGCTATGCTAATATATTTTCAAATCAGCAGGATTTGAAATTATTTGACGAATGCTTACTTTATAAAGACAGGGTAATCATACCAACAGCAATGCAGAGCGATGTTTTGAAACTTTAACACGCCAATCACGGAGGCATAGTAAAAATGAAGCAATTGGCAAGACGATACATATATTGGTGGGGTATAAATGGGGACATAGAAAAATTTGTAGCTAGTTGTGATGCATGCAACGGTATGGCGATAGTTCCCAAATCAAAAGTACAGTCTCAATGGATCCCTTCTACAAGACCCTTTAGTCGAATACATATAGATTTCTTTTATTTCCAACACCACACTTTTTTAATTATCGTCGATAGTTTCTCAAAGTGGGTGGAAATAGAATGGATGAAGAAGGGAACAGACACAGGTAACACTTTGAGAAAACTAGTAGCATATTTTGCTCGATATGGTTTGCCTGATGTTCTGGTTTCAGACGGTGGACCTCCGTTCAACTCGCAGGCTTTTCCAAATTTTCTTGAAAGACAAGGCATTCATGCTTTCAAGAGTCCTCCATATAATCCTGCCAGCAATGGTCAGGCGGAGCGACTTGTAAGGACGGTTAAAGAGGTATTAAAGAAGTTTTTGCTTGAGCCGGAAGTTGCCGAGTTGAATTTAGAGGACCAGATTAATTTATTTTTATTTAATTATCGTAATTGTTCGACGGTTGATGGACAATTTCTATCAGAAAGGATTTTTTCTTTCACACCTAAAACACTAATAGATCTAATCAATCCAAAAAAAAAAAACTACAAACAATACTTAACACAACTAACAAAGCATGAACCACTTGAACCACCAGATGATGAATTTAGCACTAAGAATAATAATGCTATAGATGTAGCGGATTCTTTAAATAATCTGATGGCTGATGATGTGGTGTGGTATAGAAACCATAGCCCACAAAACCATGCCAGATGGATAAAAGCAACTTTTCTAAGACAACTTTCTAAAAACGTCTTCCAGGTGGAAATTGGAAGCGTTCCAATAAGCGCCCACAGGAATCAGCTTAGGATGGTGGAGTCGGACTGGTTAGTTCGTCCAAATGTAGCTTTTCCAGCCAGAATGACTGGGATCACGAAACAACCTGGAGAGAGCAGTCGAAAGAGAAAGCTCATCGATATATTATCTCCCGTCAGGAGATCAGAAAGAAGAAAAATTCCGAAACGAGATCAAAACTTTGTATATGATATTGAGTAATGATTTGTACATTTTCGAATTTTGTTATCTAGTTTGTAAAATTATAAATATCATTTGTACAATCAAACATTGTTATATCTTAAGGAGGAAGAGCTGTAATATCCCTATTACGTAATTTTAATCTACCTTTCAGGGTTGATTAAGAGAATATAAAAACATGAGTATTGTTTACTCATTATCACGTAAACTGAATAAGCGTGCACTTTCTGAAGTGTCACTCTAATAAATAGGCTGTCGATCTGATAAAGTTTGTCAGCATTGTTACGCCAAGTGAACGAGCAACAACTTAACATCTTTACATTTATCTATTGAAGACATCCCGTTTGGTTCTGCCTTTACTTTGTCCGCTGCCAGTTTCTCCGGTCTGGAAGTTATAATAATTGCGAAATTGCAAACTTTTAATTTTTCCAATTTTCCTAATCAAAATTTTGAAAAATTATCTTACTGATCGAACTCTGCATGTTGTCTATCAGAATTCAAAATCTGATAGATTTCCTGTCAGAGCAGGTGAACCTCAAGGTTCAGTCTTGGGTCCAGTCCTGTACAACATATTCACTTCAGATCTTCCTGATTTGCCTCCAGGATGCACAAAGTCATTGTTCTGCGATGACACAAGCATTTCCGTAAAAGGAAAAAGTCTTCGTGTCATATGCAGTCGATTGCAGAAAAGTTTAGATATTTTTTCTTCCTACTTGCAAAAGTGGAAAATCTCTCCCAATGCTTCTAAAACTCAAATGATAATTTTTCCGCATAAGCCTAGGGCTTCTTTCCTCAAGCCAAACAATAATCACTTTGTCAAGATGAATGGGGTTATTTTAAGTTGGTCAGACAAGGTTAAGTACTTGGGACTAATTTATGATAAAAAACTTATTTTCAAAGAGCACATTGAGAGTATACAAGCCAAGTGCATCAAATATGTTTATATCCTCTCATTAACAGGAATTCTAAACTTTGTTTAAAGAACAAACTTTTGATTTACAAACAAATTTTTAGACCAGCAATGCTTTATGCTGTACCGATCTGGCCAAGTTGCTGTTCAACAAGGAAGAAAACGCTCCAAAGGATTCAGAATAAAATTCTGAAGATGATTTTGAAGCGTCCTCCTTGGTTTGGAACACTCGAATTACATAGACTCACTGGTGTTGAACCATTAGAAGCTATGTCAAATAAAATTATTAACAATTTTCGACAAAAATCGTTGCAATCCTCAATTGCTACGATAAGCTCTCTTTATAGCCAATAAGTTAGCAATTAAGTTAGTTGTAAGTTTACTTCCCCTTTTCTGACAAGTAGGTTTAAATCCCTACGAATGATAAGTCCTAATTGCGAAAGCAAACAAATCCTAACAATTAAAATTACAAATTTCTAACAGTGTTGAGAAGTCACCATTTGTGATTGGACACACATACTCATTATTTACTAATATTTTTCATAAATACTTAAGCTACTAACAAATCCCCCCTTTTAAAAAAAAAGGGAAGATCGGATAATCAACCACGGTGCGAATTTGGTCGTATGCTGATAGGGAAGGAAGGCTCTTTTGAGTTTCCGAGCGTCTATCCTTCATGTTACGAGCGGCTCAAGGCGGCGCTTGTATTTCAGGTTAGGGGTGGCGGATTACCGTCCTCGTGTCAACGTAAGACTTTAAACATTGTTGAGCACGATGGCCCTCCGACGAAATAGGAGGTTGGTGCGCAGGCCTTACAAGCACCACCGTGACTCACAACACTCACAAGTAATGAACGAGGAACGAAGAAATTCGGAATGGAACAATCGGCACAGACCCACGCGATGAAAACGGACTAACGATTGGGAACTCGGGACGTGGAACTGCCGATCTCTCAATTTCCAAGAAAGCACACGAGTGCTCTCCGAAGTATTGTAATCCCGCAGGTTCAACCTCGTAGCTCTGCAGGAGGTGGGCTGGACAGGCTCAATGGTACGTACGATCCGGGATTGTCATGCCATCTACCAGAGCTGCGACAACACATGATCTGGGGACAGCTTTTATAGTGATGGGCGATGTGACATATTGCATTCCTGCACAGTGAAGCGTAGCGTCAAAGAATATCTTAAAGAGCGTGGCGTTGAGTTCAATAGAACTAGTTGTCTTTTAAAATAACACAGGCGGGATGCGGAAACGGGTGACTGGGTGATGGCCAATCAGCCCTCGCATGTGCAGGTTGAAAACTAAGGGCCGGTTCTTCAACATCAGCATCATAAACGTGCACAGCCCTCACTTCGGATATACTAAAGACAACAAGAATGAATTCTACGCGCAGTATGAGCGTGAATACGACCAACATGATATCAAGAGCGTCAGCGGGGATTTCAACGCTCAGGTCGACCAATAGGTTGAATACAAACCGGTGGTTCGAAGGTTCAGCGCGCATCAGCTGACCAACGAAATGGGCCTTTGACTATGCCGCCTCCAAGAATATGGCCGTGCGTAGTACCTGCTCCCAACAAAACATTCTACACAAGTACAGCTGTAATCAGACAGAAACCCTGATTGACCACGTCCTGATTGATTGTTGGCACTTCTCAGACATCATCGACGTCAGATCCTATAGGAGCACTAACCTGATAATGGTTATGATTTTCAGCAAATCCAGCAAATTCCTTTGCTTTGCTGATGACATGGACATTGTCGGTAGAACACCTGCAGCGGTGGCAGAACAATACACCAGACTAAACCGGAAAGCAGCGAGCATTGAGTTACAGAAAAATACGTCTAAAACGAAGTATATGCTACTCGTCGGAACTGAAGCCGACTGAGAACGCCTAAGCAGTAGCATTACGATCGACGGCGGTGAGTTTGAGGTAATCGACGAGTATATCTATTTTGGCTCACTGGTAACTGAGAACAATGATACCAGCCGTGAGATACGGAGACGTATTATCAGCGGGAGTGCTTACTATGGGCTTCACAAGCAATTGCGGTCGAACAGACTAAGTCTCCGTACGAAGTATAACCTGTACACAACGCTCATAAGACCGGTAGTTCTGTACGGGCATGACACGTGGGCAAAACTCGAGGAGGACCGGCGAGTGCTGAACAAATGAACCATGAGCTCGCGCAACTCCACTGCGAATCCAGTATTCAGAAGGTGGCTGGACGGATACGCTGGGCAGGGCATGTTACAAGAATGCCGGACAACTACCCTGCGAAGATGATGTTTGCTTCGAAGTCGGTAGGAAAAAGACGACCATGGGCGTAGCGGGCAAGACAGGTAGACCAGGTGGAGCACGATCTAGTGAAGAGTACACGGTCTATATAGCTTCGAAATATTTCGTAATATAGTCTTTTATTGAATCCAAGATGGAGAATTTCGTTTTCTGGAATACTGGGTAAAATTGAGGAAAATGCTAAAATGTTCTTCAGTATTGATTTTTTTGAAACAATTACAATTCGCGCCATTCAATAGCTGTAAAAAAACTAAAAGATGTTCAAAATGTTGTTGTCACTAGAACCTGGACACTAAAATAGGTGTCCAATGCCGTTTTGAAGCCCGATATGGCGGCTTTTAGTTTGCGAGGAATTGATAACGCTCATTTTAATAAGCAAGGTAATACCTAGAGGCGAGAAATTGATGCATAAATAGACAAATGTTACCCTTTTTGTTTTAAATACTTTTTCAAAAAAAGATTTCTAAACATTGAAAATAGGCAATGTTTCCATTCGAGTCTACTACAAAAAAAAATCCAATACCGCTTAAACGGACCGCAGATACTTATTGCGAATATTTCTTAAAACCATCAGCAGTTCTTATGAGAACTACTGAAGAGCAAAGGTTACCTCTAGTAACAGTATTGGTTTTATCAAAGTTTTATAGCGCTCAAAACAGCCAAAACAGCGCTATGAAACTTTGATAAAACCAGTTTTGTTACTTGGGTTAACCTTCCAGCTGGTCTCGAAGTACGTGCTGGTTTAATAAGCCAGTCGTCGTATCTTCGAGTCCCGGCTCGAGAGAAGAGGTTTTAGTAGGATCGTAGTGCTAGCCCTGAAATTGTCATACATATATACTAAACAGTTGACTGCGAAATCTGTGTCATTTAAATAGGACAGCACGAGTCCTCTTATTCTGGTTGAGAAGGTTAGGTCAGCTCTGGAGCAAAAGTTCAAAAAATCAATTGTTAACGCTCAGTTCATAGCATTTTTAGCATTATTACTGTTGTAGGATGCCGTTTTTATCACTATTAAAGCCCTTTTTGTTTCCTTGAATTTTAAACACAATTTTGAACGTTTTTCCGTTACGATTTTTTAAATTTATAGTTGCTAGTGCTTTAACCAGTAGCGTGTAATAATTTACAAGAAGGTGCTCTGAAGAATCATTATACAAGAAATTAACGATCTTGGACATCAGATAATAGATCTGATACCTTATCTAGTATTGCTTTACTTATTGACACCCAACTTTTTTTTATTTCCAAAGTTCTGTGAACTAAAAATTTAGTTTTTCACTTCAGCAGATTTTGTAAGATGACAGTTGGTAGCCAATTAAGTTTTCTTACTATGATATTTTCTACTGTTTGTGTGGCAGAAAATGATACCCACTGTCTGGAATTCAATACAACTCAAATTGAAATCAACATCACAACGATACTACTTCATACAAATGACTATGGTCATCTTTCGCCACGCCGCAAAGATAATAACGTTCACACCAACCTGATGGTAGCAACCAGAAACACGATTCCGGAAATAACGAACGGCCACCAGCTGCTAAATGGATCAGCATCCGCCAAAGCCGCTCTAATATCATCCATGTCTGTGGCCTCCTCGGTAATATTGCGACGAAAGATTCGCACAAACCACTAACCGTTTTGCCGTTTTCACCAACAAGTCAGATCACCGACCAATTCACCGTCGTTGTCGCTTGTGCCTACCACCCACTGTTTTTTTTTTACAATTTTGCAACAATTTTCACGTCATCAGCTTCATTCAATATCCATCCCCGATAAGAAACTCGATGTGGAATGCTAAACCGTTGTCACCCTGTCTACGTGATCGAAAAACACTTTCGAAGGACGCACCGTTTCAGTACCCGGAAACCTAATGCTTGACCACCGGGTTTACCGACTATCGGATGCACCGAACATCATTCGCCAAAGTGAACAATGATGAATGATCGCTGTATGAGCCCCCGTCACTGACTGATGCACCACGTTGGGTTTACCGCCTTACTCTCAATTGAATTTACGATAATACACACTGGGATGAGAGAGGCGGAGCATAATCCACCATAAAAACCTTTCTTCGGTGGAATATCGGATGAACTGAAACTGTTCTATTTTTATGTTTGATAATATGGTTAGAAGACGTGATGACAAGGAAAGGGTTATTTGGTAGTACTTCATTATCCGGCTACGAGTGTAGAGCGGTCCTGAAAATACGACATTGTCGCATTGCTGCGTCTGCATTAAATTCCCCAAGCAAATTTGGTATGCTGAAGTCATTAGAGTGGAATCAAACAGCCGGAAGCGTTCAATTGATGCTATACATACAGCGTGGACGGTCATTTCGGAGAGTTGCCGAAGTTACACTGTACCGTAATACAGATGCAGTTATTCACATCACTCACAGTGCCGTGGGAGTGCGCAGCCTCTAGCCAATCGTTTGTGGTGGTAGAAGCTTCGAAGTAGAATACTTCTCTCAGGAAGTTCGGCTACATAGGGATGTGAAATGAAAATCTAAAACCGAGAAAAAGTGAAAAATATGTCCAATTTCAAATGCTAATAAATAGGTTGGTATTCGATGGATTTCCTTCGTTCTTGCAGCAATAGATTGGAAAATCTTCTAAGATTCTTCCCAAAATAAGATAATTGTAATTTTATTATTCACACTATTGTACTATTGAAAATAGTCAAGCCTTGTCAAAACGAAAAATTCGACTTCTGATTGGTCGTTATATGCCTGCTTCCCAAGAACGGTCGACAGGATCATATACCTTGCAATTGAAACCATGCTATTTGGCCTATATAAGAGCCTGTTTCAGCCGGAGCCGCTCATAATAGTTCTAGACAGCGACAACAGCAGTCGTCCTTCCTTAGCAGCAGCACTAGCCCTGTGGTTGGTCACCACGTCTCAGGAGCAGCGCGATTTTTCTCAGCGTGTGTCGCCAGACAGCCATTATTCCCCCCGTGTTGGGGCAGCATGATGATTGCCATCAGGAAATCCAATTTCGGAAATCAAAATGCCTTTTTCAAGGCAAATAAACAAGTCATTGAAAGTTAATAATTTTTGTCAACGCAAGCAAGCATTCTGTGTTGCATCCTAGCAATTCAAATTTGTCGCACCCGTCTAATTTACTGAATGTGAAATAGCTTCCACAGTGCATGTTGTCCGTGTATCCTAATTCCCCCAATGTTAGGGCAGCTTAAAGGTTGTAATTAGCAACCGATTTTGAACCGCAACATGCTTTTTTCAAGGCAAATAAAAAAATAATTGATGGTTAATAATTTTCTGGCATCAACACAAGCAGACATTCTGTGCGGTATGCAATCAAATTCTGTTGTAGTTGTCTAATTTTTACTTTCACTTTATTTAGTAAACCCCCCACTGTAGGGGCAGCGCAAAGGCTGCGATCAGCATGAATAATTAACTGCCCTGTTAGTACGCATTCACAAAAGCAGTTAGTTCGACTATGCAGAGCTAATATGAAGTCGATTCAATCAATCAGCATAAACATAATTTCGTCGTCTCCCAGGTGCCAAGTTGCAACATGATGCAACACGCAACAGCGAGCAAACGAAATCGCTTGATGTTACAAACCGCAATAAGATACGGGTTAAAACCGTTGTGTGTGTGAGAGCACCATCGGTGTTTATTCGCTGGATACACTATCTACTGTCTACTGAACGCAATAATCTGCTTACATGCGACACGGGGACGGGAACATTTTCTTCAACAAAGCTGCACAACACGACACAAAACATGTTATTTTGTTGCTTCAATGAGAGTGCTATCGGTCCGGCTCGACAAGAAATCATTTTTGTGCATCCGTGCTACGAAACTGAGGAAAAACTTTAGAAACTGAAAAAAGAGGTGGAGCTTATCAAATGATCGCTCTGAGCCGGAATGAAGTCACACATATTTTTCAAGTTATATCATTCCACCACGTACGTAAAATAATTCATTCCTATTTTCATCCCCATATAAGAGCCTGTTTTAGTCGAAGCCGCTCATAATAGTTCTGAACAGCGACGACAGCAGTCCTCCCTTAGCAGCAGCGGGAGCGAGCAGTGGGTACCATCGATAGCGGATAGCGGCCACAACTGTGGCATGGCTATGCATAGCGTAGCTGTTGCAGCGGATATATCAGCATCGATAGTAGCAGGGTCAGCTGATGCAACGACACTCCCTTCACTAAAATGCTGTTTCAGCGTGGTAGCGGGAAGCATCAGCAGCAGGCTTGCATGAAGTGAATACATCAGCCAGCAACTTTCTCTAAGGCCTCTGCCATAGTAGACGCGAAAAGCGGCGCGAACCGATTCGCTCGGCCGTAGGTTTATGCACAGCTCTACTGATGGCTGTACATTAACCTGCAGCCGAGCGAAACGGTTCGCGTCGCTTTTCGCGTCTATTATGGCAGAGGCCTAATGGGAAAGTTGTATCATTTTGTTCAGAAGAATATTATTGTCGGTAATATTACAGAGATGCGATTGCGTAAATCCGATTTTGAATTGAACAATTATTCTTTTGAGAACAAATAAAACACTTATTTGAAGAGTTAATAGCTTTTGGTACCAATAGCAGTATAGTGACAGCCTCAGCGGTAGATGCAGATGCAGCCGGTACTTTCCTAAGGCCGATGTAAAGGTAAATGGGAGCAGCACGGCGAAACAGTTCGGGTTATGCTTAGACGCGCGTCATTTTTCGTTGTTGATATTCCCCACATGAAACGACGCGCTTTCGTATGATAGCGGTGGTATTAGCGGTAGATGCATTTGCCAACACTTCCTCCAGTAAAGCCGTGTCTAGTTTTCAATGTGAAAACACCTTTCTCATTGTGTTGACCGTGCGCCTTAGTCCTCACTATCAAGGTTACACAGAGATGTAAGATAAACACTACATCCTATGATAAATTGAACAATTGTCCTTATAAGGACAACAAATGAATTAATGAAGATTTAATTTTGAATTAGAATACTTTTTTCAGGAATTTCGGCTACATAGGGATGTGAAATGAAAATCTAAAACTGAAAAAAGTGAGAAAAATTTCAAATGCTAATAAATCGGTTAGTTTTCGATGGATTTCCTTCGTTTTTGCAGCAATCGATTAGAAAATCTTCTAAGATTCCTACCGATTGCATGAAATTGTAATTTTATCATTCGAACTATTGTACTATTGAAAACTCTTAAGCCTTGTCAAAACACGAAATTCGACCTCTGATTGGTCGTTATACCGCGCTTTCCCAAGCACGGTCGGCAGAGTTATGGACCTAGTAAATTGGGAATGCATCATTTGGCCTATATAAGAGCTTCATCAGATAATAAACAATCATTTCATCGGATATTTAATTGAACAACTGAAATTCGAAGAACACAAATGATTATTTGAAGAGTTAATATTTTCTCGTTTTGCGCTATAATCCAAAGTTAATTATCTTCATCTACATGCATACTCTGATTATTATTACGTGTTTGCTTCGCTTAGTGTTTGGCTACGGTCATGCAGAACGCAAATAATGGCGCGATGCGATTCGGCAAGACGAAATCTGTTGAAATGTATAGCTCTACTTCGCCTTAAAAAGAGCTGTACATTTCACCACGGTAAGGCGAATCGCATCGCGCCGGCATTCGCGTTCTGCATAACCGTAGCCTTTGTTCCGTTCCCGTTAAATGATGTCGTAATAAATGTGCATATTACAATTCGGCAGCACTTAAACGTCTCATTTGCACAAAATTTAAAAATATTCAATGAACTTCATTCAAAATATCAGACAAAAAAAATTACAATACTGCCAATGAACGGTCAACGTTTATTTACTAGAAAAAAGTAGGAGGTTGCATCCAAGACACGACCGCATAACTGACGTAGAACTACCCACACTATTAACAAATGCATTGTTGTAAGTGTTTCATTAATGAGTCATAAAGTCTCCAAACACTTGCTTTGTGCTGCCTCAACAGTGGGGGAATGAAGACACTGAAGACACGAGCTGTAAAAGCCGTTTCACTTTCAGTAAACTGCTAGTATCCAGCACAGATTGCTCGCTTGAGTTGTCAAAAAAAGATTAACCCTCAAATATATGTTTATTTGCCTTAAGAATGGCATTTTGCTGCTCAAAATTGGATTTGCTGAAGGCAACCTTTATGCTGCCATAGTAGTGGGGCAATGACGGCAGTCTGATGACACACGCTGAGAAGTGAGAAGAACCGCGCTGCTCCTGAGACATGGTGACCAACCACAGGGTAAGTGATTTGTTTGATTTAAAGGCAGCCACAGGCGCAACCCACTGCAATCCGCTGTTACTGCTGAGTGCTAATATCTGCTGCTACTGCAATTCGCATTTGATTTTTGCATACAGCGAATAAACACCGATGGTGATCTCACACACACACAACGATTATAACCCGTATTGTGTTGCGGTTTGTAACATCAAGCGATTTTGTTTGCTCGCTTTCGCGTGTTGCATCATGTTGCAACTGAGCAGCTGGGAGACGACGAAATTCTGTTCATGTTGATTGATTGAATCGACTTCAATTTATTCCTGTAAAGTCGAAATAATCACCTTTGTTGAGGCGTTCTAACAGAACAGGACAGTTTGTTGTTCAAAATCGGTTACGTTGATCGCAGCTCTTGTGCTGCCCCAATAGTGGGGGACATAAGGTAAATAAATAAAGTAAATTTTTTGATCGCGACAGAATTTGGTTGCTAGAACCCAGCACAATGTTTGTGTTATTACCAAAAAAAATTATCCTTCAATTACTTGTTTATTTGCCTAGAGAAAGATATTTCGCTGTTCAAAATCTGTAAAAGCTGTTTTCGCATTCAGTAAATAAGACGGCCGTGACAGATTGTGTTTTCTTGGATTCAGCACAGAATGTGTTATTGCAAAACTTTATTGCGGGAAGAATACCGAAGCCCTTAACTGGCATATCGAGACTTTTGGTGCTACCTCGCTGCTGCTTAGATACGTGATGTGATTTGTTTACTGGCGCAACCCGCTGCTGCTACTACCGCAATTCGCTACGATGTGGCTAACTAGTTATACTATTCTGTCGACCTTTTTAGGGAAAGGCAGCAAGCGACCAATCAGAGGACGTTATTTTCGTTTCAACAAGGCTTGACAATTCTCAATAGTACAATAGTTCGCATAATCAATCAACACTTTTCTACATTTGGGTGGATGCGTGTATAATTTTCCAATCAATTGCTGCACGAATCAAGGAAATCGGTTGAAAAAAAAACCGATTTATAAGCATTTAAAAAGGGACATTTTTCGTCCCCTTTCCGTTAATAGTTTTCCTATTTACATCCCTATATGGTAGGCTAAAGAAAAACGTAGTTCTACGTCAAAATGACTGACACGCAAGCAGCCGGGTTATCTTTCTTGTAAAAGTATTCTACTTCAACCTTGCGGTCGTGGCTTTGCATACAACCTTCTTGTGTTTTTTTTTTTGAATAATAGCGGTTGGTGAAATACGATCTATAGCATATTTTTAAAGATATTTCAACTAAGAGCAGAATACATCAGGAGACAAATTTTGCTGCAATTCATTTAAAACAAACTGTTTCGTTTTGTTTTTTTTCCTTCCGAAGAAAAGCTAACACTTTGTTGAAATTTAGTTCAAGGTAGGAAAGGTAGGTAGGTTCCAGAAGAAATGTTGCTATTTACTTTCCATGTGAATGACAATATGACCAGCGATTGAAGCTGTTTGGTAATTGTTCATGTGAATAAAATAATGAATGCTTATATGAACATCTGTTTCTCGACGAGTTCTTAGGCGAGCGCGATAACCATATTCATAATACGATGTTCAAGAAAACTTTTTGGTTCTCGCGCAAGAACTTCTATAAATCCTTATCACCTTATTCCCATATAAAATTTCGAATAAATGCAAGCAGGCAATTTTAATTCATTTCTGATTAAATCTCACTAATTTCCTGTCTTCAATTTTTGAGGAGCATTCAGAAAAACTGACTATCGTTCCTTTTAAAAAAATCAAATAAATGACTTGAAACGATTCGTAGATTGAACGCAACGAAAATGATAGAATCAGTGGATTTTAAAATACTTTTTGTTATTTTTTGTAGATCTATTTTAAAAACAAAAAACAATAATAACTAATGTAATGTAATGTAAAAATAAGGTAATGTTACACAGTTAGGGTTAAATTTGATAAAACAATTAGTTTAAATATGAGTAACAATGTTTCCCTTCTACGCAATGCATATGTTGTTAAAAAATATATTTGATATTGGTATAAAGTCATTGTTTTGTGAACAAATTTCGGTTTTTGAAACTATACACTTCCCGACGGGCTTCAGCAAAAGCACTATAAATCTCTAATAAATATTATTTTCTTACTTATTACAATTCATGTCTCTTCAGTATAGTCTCAACTATCTATTCCAATTTTTTGTTTGTTGAATGTATGTAACTGGTTTGACGACCGATGAACTGCTTAAAAATCGTAAAAACCAAAAAAAGTTATTTTATTGGGTACAGTGAAATACAAACTACTGGTATTCTCTTATTTATTGGTAAAAATGAAAAATAAAAAATATTAGTAGGTAGATTGAACATTGTAGTTTTTGGTATAAAAGTTAATTTAATGTAGAAGTTGAAAAAAAAAATGTTTACCGAATTTAATTGACGTTTCTATTGCTGTTGTTAACGCTGCTACGCAGCCTAGACATGCAAATGATATAGTAAAATCAAAGGATTCAAAAAGATAATGTTACCAAATATCTTAAAATAACAATATAGTTCACTCTCGAATTTCCCATATATTTCCGTGAAGACAGACAGGGAACTCCCCCTCTTGTGGTGAAAAAGGTAACTAAACTCATTGCACAGTGGTACAGTAAGGCAATTTAGGCGGACATAAGCTTTTCGTTGCGATTTTGGTTTGCGGTTTAGAGCCATAGTTTTTGTAAAAAGTTTTTTCTTATACATAGTCCTAGTCCTCTATTTATGTGCGAATGAAAATTAGGGTGGTCCTAAAATCAACGAAATAAAAACAAACTAACTTGTTTTTATTTGCATAAATAATTGTAAACATTCTTTGGCAAACTTGTAGACCAACTTATTCTAAGTAACTTTGTAAAAAAAACTTTTTTGTAGACATCAAATTTGGTTTCCAAAAACAGTCTTTTCGCTCTACTTTTCCAATTCAAATATAAAAACAAAGTTTTCTTCGGTAACTTTAATAAAAAATACGCCAATTTTGACGAAAAAACATTGTCGATATATTGTACAGATGAAGAGTTTTCACTATTTCTATTTTAGGCCCTTTTGATATATTGATGTCTCCGTTTAGGGCAAACATAAATAATATTTTTTGGTATCATTTGAAAGAACAAATCTCGCGTAATTTTTTAAAAGGACCTATCTTACATTGAGAGACTCTCTTTTTTTACTTTCTCTTTGATCAATAACTATGTTATATTTCCCATATTTCATGACACTCAATGCATAGTAAGCAAGACAGTATTACAATCTCTCGATTAAGGGAAGAAAGTTTGGAAAATATTTATAATGACGACGTAAATAGCGAAACAAAGTGAGAGAGGAGAGAATCTCTCATTGTTACTTAGGTCCTTTTGAAAAATAACGCGAGAAATATTGTTTAAATATTGTGAAGAAATACCGAAAGTTGCCTAAAATTAGTTGATCTACAACTGTACCGATGAATGTATACATTTATTTCTTCAAATAAAAAAGTTAGTTTTTTTATTTAGTCAATTTCAGGACCACCCTTATTTTCATTTGCACATAAAAATAGACTAAATATAAGAAACAAGTTCTTAGAAAAAAATTTTACTCTACAACCACAAAATCGCATCGAAAAACTCATGTCCGTCTACATTGCCTTACTGTACCACTGTGCATTGTTGTTGAATTTCTGTGAGCGTTGACATTCTCACACACGAAACCGAATTTACTCAATTTTAGATTTAGTTGACTCAATTTCATACTTTCACAGAAAAAAATATGTTGCAGACTTCGTGCGTATAATGTTTGTATGTAAAACTAACACCATTCCGGGAGTTAAATATTGATAATATAATAGATGTAGCTTATCGAGGCACGAAGAAGAAATATTCAAATAATCAGGCCACGACGTGTAAATGATAAACTAATTCCAAGTTGTTATATACGTGGTTCCCTGTGTAACTTCACTAGCTCAGATCCATAACGGGAAGCAACTACGAAATGTGCGGTCGTCAAGCTCAAGCTCAATAATCAGGCCACGAAGTGTACAATTAAATGAATGTTTCAATTACCTCGTGGAAAAGATAAAAGAAGAAACCGCACAATGGTTGTCAATAGTCGTATATGGTTGTTGTGCAACTTTTAGCTATAAATTTAACAATTTAAGTATGGATACATATAATGTTGTAATTGGTTTAAAAGCTTTATTATATTATATACAAAAGATATTCAACAAAACAAACATAATTAGTGATAACAACTGTTATGCAAAAACTATTATTTAATGTTTAGTTTTCTTCGTTTTGAAAGTATTTTTTTGTTTATTTTTATCCCTCCGAATTTTTTGCTCTCCAGTTCTAATCGTCGTATTCATCACTTGCAGCTTTGCTTTAACCAGAATATTTATGTATTTATTAGCTGACCCGACAAACTTCGTCCCGCCTATTTTTGTGTTTAATTTAATAAATTTCAACATTCCAAATTTATTGATTTCTTGCGATTTGTTTATATCGTTTGAAATTATTGGTTTTATCGGAATGACAACATCCTCGACTTTTGCCTTTAGTACATCACCTCTATTCCGAAAACACTCATATTGGGTGGTATTCAGTTATTTTCGTTGTTTTCCAGAAACTGAAAGTGGTTATCTTCGAATTCAAGATGGTGTCCAGGGTCAATGCTTGGCTTCTATACATTATTTCGATCACGGAAATATTCATATACAGTAGTATTCGGCTGTTTTCCAGAAGTTGCCATCTTACAATTCAAAATGGTGTCTGAGGTCAATTTTTAGCTTCATGCATCATTCTGGTTAAAGAAACACTCATATTGGGTGGTATTTGGTCACTTTAGGCTATTTTCCAAAAACCGGAAGTCACCACCCTAGATTTTAAAATGGCATTTGGAGACAATTTCTGCCCACTGATCGTCATTCTGGTTTAAGAAACACCAATAAGAGGTGTTATTGAGTCATTTCGGCTGTTTTCCAGGAATCGGACGTCACCATCTTAGAATTAAAAATGGTGTCTGTGGTCGATTCTAGCTCCTGTGTATCATTCTGGTATCGAAGCATCTCATATTGGATGGAAATCGATCGGTTGAAGAAATACCAATATTGGGTGGTATTTGGTCATTCTCGGCAGTTTCCCATTCACCGGAAGTCGTCATCTTACAATTCATAATGTTGTCTGAGGTCGCTTCGTAGCTTCAGTGCATCATAACAATCCCGGAAATACCCATAATGAGTGTTATTTGGTCTTTTGCAACTGTTGTTAAGGAACCGGAAGTCGCCATATTGGATTTCAAAATGGTATTTGCAGACAATTTCTGGCCTCTTAGCATCATTCTGGTTAAAGAAACACCCATATTTGGTTGTTTTTGGGTAATTTTCGGCAGTTTTCCAGTCACCAAAAGTCGCCGTTTTACAACTCAAAATGTTGTCTGAGGTCGATTTGTGGTTTCAGTGCATCATCACGATTTCGGAAATACCCATATTGGGTGATATTTGGTCATATCTCGCTGTTTATCAGAAACCGGAAGTCGCCATCTTGGATTTCAAAATGGTATTCAGAGAAAATTTCTGGCCTCTGAGCGTCATTCTGGTTAAAAAAACATCCATATTAGGTGGTATTTGGTCATTTTCGTCTCTTTTCCAGTCACTGGAAGTCGCCATCTTACAATTCAAAATGTTGTCTGAGGTCGACAAACGTACAAACCGTGGAACACCACCCAATGATTGCCTCATACATAGGCGAACTTTATTATTATAAAATATTCAGCCGAGTCCACTTCACAATAAAATGTGCATTTTTTTCAGTGTACCCATTAGGGTAATATTATTGTCAAAAGTTACTCTTTTTGCATGTCGTGTAGAACAAAATCAGAAGTGGCGCACCTAGCGGTCGAAAAGGTGACTAACGCTTCTGTCATTTTCAATTTGTCTTTATAATTTCACGTAAGTGAACTATATTGGTATTTAAGATATTTGATGTTACCCAAAGGTAAAATCAGCTTTGCTGAATTGGATCTTGTTTTTGAAAACCTGCATTAGAATCTTTGAAAATCTGAGCAAACCACAAAAATGTCTGCTTCAATATATCTACAATGCGTAAACGTACTTTCCTTTCACCATTCGGTACGATAGAACACTTTCTGGAACATAATAGGAACGAATCATGGGGCACTCGCATCAAGTGTAATGTTTGCTTATATCTGCAAGTTCCGTAGGACTTTTGTTTACGAATTTCCTATTTTTTTAGAGAAATAGAAGTTTAGAATCTTGAGAGGCTTACTTTTCGGAAAATTATATAAAAATTGAACAAGTCAATTAAAAAAAAGCACTCGAGAAATCTTCATTAACAAAGTTGCAAAACAAAAATGATAAAAATAAAAATTTTGCTTCCGCTTTTTGGTGGGTTTACATGTTTACAATAAACCAGTGCTGATAAAAGTCATTTTCCCCAGCAAAATTCTTCGAAAATTACAACCAATCATTTTCAATTTTCACTTCCAATGATCGCAGCACTCTTTCAGATACACTAGATTTTCGTCCTACGAACGTGCTGTTATACTCAGATGAAATAGATCGCGCGCATCGTTCACGGTTACGGAATAAAATTTGACGACAAATCCAACCAAATGATCCTCACTTCAAAGCGAAAAAGAAAAACAAACAGTTCACTCAACCAAAATAAACCTCACCGAAACACTTTTTCACTGACACTGACCGATGCCTTGACAATCTTCGTTAACTAATAAACTGATTTTGTTGTCTTGCTTTCATCGCATGAAATATAATGAGGTGTTTTGACAGTTCACTTCCATGCAAAAAGCGGGAAGGGAGAACTCTGAAAGGATTGTAAAAAAATAACGTTTATGGATGCTTTTTTTCACTTTCACTCAAGAGTGTCAACAAATATCAACCCTGCAATAAACAAACTATTTATGAACAATTTGAATTTTTTTCATGAATCTGACCATAAAGCTAACATTTGTTTTCCTACTGGTGACGAAAGAACTGGCTCGTGGTTAGTATTTCTGAATGCGAAGTTTTGACTTTCCATCGTATCCTAAAACATATTCTCTTCGACTATCGCATCTACGGTTTGGAACTGAAGAGGGTCGATCATGTAAAGGACCTTGGTGTTCTACTTGACAGTAGACTTACATTCCACCTGCATCACGCTACGATGATTTCAAAAGCTACACGCCAGTTCGGATTCATTTATAAAGTCGCCCGCGATTTTAAAGATCCACACTGCTTAAAGGCCCTGTACTGTTCATCTGAGAGAGAGGCGCCAGCTCATTGACAGTTCAATTTTGTTTTCGTCTACTTCGTTTTCGTTTTTGTGCAAGAAAAAATATCTCACAATAGTTTCAATCAAGTCAGCGTGCGCATCTGTCTCTCGTTTTGATGATAATATTATTCAAAAATATGTTCAAACTTGAGATGATTGTCATATCGGTTGAATATTATAATATATTTTTGATGTAGCGAAAGTAGATTCATGGATTCAGTTTCCGTCCGTGCAATTAAGATTTAGTAGTGCTGATAATCTTCTGTGAATTAAGGTTGAATGCAATGGGATTTGTCTACATTTTTTTTTCATCGACATTCGATTGATCCATAATTTTTAACGCGGTGGATAGAATTCAGCGACGTGAGAGGCGGTTGGAAACGGACAAATGCATTGAAGGTATGCAACGCATGTTAACCAGTCTAGTCGATGTGTCGCTTCCGCGCAATGCTCTTCAGGCAAATAAATGTTACGAATTCAAATGAATTTCAATTTCACAGTGACAGGCCCCAGCAATGTGTTATTGTTTTTGGGTGAATGCAAGTGCTTTTAAGCAGTGCCTTCAAGGTAAAAGGCAGATTGTTTCCGATATTAACTGTGCCATCATTGCTTAGTAAGATCTCGCCTAAATGAGTTTTACATCAATACTGTGGGTGTCATTATTATTATTGTTCTTACTTTGAGCTTATTCCAATTTCTACATCATGTTAAGAGATGGTTATATATTATTTTACTAAAGAAAACTCCAATATATTTTACAATATCTTTCAAATTTCAAATAATAAATAGGAATACAGTAAATATTGATTACATAGTGAAAGTTCATATTTACTCGTAGATTTAAAATAAACTATACAGTATTTTAATTCTAAATTTATGGTTGAGCGACGTTGGTTAAAATATTGGTATTAAAATATTGATAAAGTGAGAGTTTTCGTAAATACGCTTAAATCACCATAGCAAAAAAATGAGCACATTTACAAGTAAATTAGACTGCAAATAAACCAAGGCGGAAAATAGAACAGAAATAATTTATCTTTCAGAAATATTTATTTTAAAAATTATCTTGAAAAAATAAATCTGGATTAATTTACATCGACTACGATACTCTCCATATTTCATTTCATCAGGCCTACCGCGGGTTCCCAATGACATCTTGCCTGGTTCACGATGTCATTCGTGAGCATAAAAACAAAGCCTGCTGGCGCCTCTCTCTCATCTGTTCATTAGTAACCCACTGATTGAGAATTGTAACCTGGTTTGGTTTCCCTATCAGCTAACTTGGAACCTGCGGATAGAGCGCATCCAGAAACGATTCGTCCGCATTGCATTACGGGAGCTTCCTTGGCGTGATCCCGCTAACTTACCACCGTATCCAGACCGCTGCCGCTTGATTGGTATGGATACTCTCGAGCACCGCCGGAGATTGCATCAAACAGTGTTCATGGCCAAACTGCTCTGTGGAGAAATCGATTCACCGAAGCTTTTGTCTTTTGTCAACTTTCGGGTTTCACAACGCGCTTTGCGTTCAATTGGATTTCTGCAGACCCCATACCATCGTACAACGTTTGGCTATAATGAGCCCATCACCGCCTGTATTTGATCTCTTACTGGTGTTGAACATCTATTCGACTTCAACGAACCCTTGGATAAATTCGTGCAGCAAGTAAAAAGAACGATCATTTTATAAACTTGACACTCAAACATTGTTATATTTATTAAGACTCGGGTCAGATAAATTATAGGAAATACATAAATAAATAAATAAATTTCAGAGTTTTTTCAACAGAACTAAAAAATTTGGGCACTAGAGGGTTTAACTTAAGATGTATGAGAAAGCTCGAGATAAGTATATTAAAAATATTGAAACTTTTTCTAGATAGAATCAAATTATGATTTTTATATTGTTGCTGCATTTTTTTCTACATATTAGCAAGTTAAATTCTACATATTAGTAAGTTAAATTAATTAAATAATTAATTAATCAATTTCACAGCAGTATTCTCATCAAGTGAATTCTGTTGTTACTTTCCGTTTATGATAGTTTTTCAGCTGCGTACGATCACAAAAAGAAATTTTATTTTCTGATTCAGTGCCTGAATTATACATACAATTGGGACAGAATAAGAAATTTCCTTTTTTTCCACATTCAAAAATTTAGTCAAACGAAAAACGTTACCTCTACTGGAAGTCCTTTGGCGCTGACGGAACTTTCTGACAGCTATAGTATTTTTCAGCTCGCTAACTGTCTGGCAGAAGCAGGGCTGCCAACTATACAGATTTTTCTGTATTATACAGATTTTTGGACCACGATACAGAAATGATACAGAATACAGAATTCATACAGAATTTTGATTTTTAATACAGATTTGTACAGAATTTCAGCAATCGGGGTTTTTATTCTTGCTTAT
This sequence comes from Wyeomyia smithii, assembly GCF_029784165.1. Classification (NCBI taxonomy): domain Eukaryota; kingdom Metazoa; phylum Arthropoda; class Insecta; order Diptera; family Culicidae; genus Wyeomyia; species Wyeomyia smithii. The sequence continues at coordinate 54,299,549 of NC_073694.1, forward strand.
TTTCCGTCGATCTGGTTTCGCCACTGGTGGAGGCGACTCCACCCAGGACCCGTTGTTCAACGGACCGGCGCCAACGGCTTTACTTCCTCATGCGATGGAATGCTTGATCCCAGAGATTTTTCGCCTCAGAAAATCTCCCGGTGTCGGCTAGGACTAAACCTAGACCAGTTGGGTTAGTTGTGGGTGAATCACGCCACCCCACAACCATCGACACCTATGTCGGCGTTGGGATTCTAACCCAGGCGACGAGCGTGGTTGTTCGAGTTCTGCTGGGCGTCTGGCATTTACTAAGCGGGAAATTCCTTTTGTTTGATTTCTTCTGGACATTCGAAATTTGGCTAAGCGGGGAAGCTTTGAAACAAAAATACCGGATTCTATTGCCTCTCTAGCAAAAAAAACGGTTATAGACCTGAGTTTTCTTTCAGGAATTTTACCCAACTTTTTTACGGTTCCAGCCGAAGTTTAAGGTTGGATGCCAAGCCCAGTTACCCCAAACCAGAGCACTTGTAGGCACACGAACAAAATACAGAAAAATACAGATTTTTTTACGGGTGCATACAGATTTTTCAAAATAAAATCTGGCAGCTCTGGGCAGAAGCACGACATTCGTTTTCTATAGTTTGATTTCAACTGTCCAGCCTCTAGCAAACAGATCAGTGTCCCATTCCCATCCTCCAGTAGCGCGACATAACGTTTGTGGTGAAGCGTATCATTTTTATTATTTTTCACACTTCAATTTTCTACTAAGGAAAAGGTTAAAACCGATCTGAACCGACTGTGAACCATCAGGAATCTCGATTTTTCAAGTGTCCTGCATATTATCAAAGTGTTGCAGAATATTAGCAATATTGGCAGCAGCTGTCGTAAAATATTATTGTTATCAAAAACCGCTCCCAAATTGTATACTGCAGAAGAAATAGTGGCTGCTGCGGAACTTTTATTTTTTGCATTGAAGAATTCGTTTATGATGGAAGTGGTAATTTGATGTTTCACTATGAAAATGCAATGCTCGGGGATAGAAGCAAAATGAGTAGTAAGTGGCAGAGTTTGCAGAGTAGTATGGCGTTAAATGTTGATTAGTGTTGCTTTAGCTTAAACGGATGTCGCCGTAAAAGCGTAAACAAAGAAACCCGAACTTCCCCAGTAGTCCGTATTTAATAAACCCCTCCGAAAAGGTCACAAGCCCAACCCACGTCCCGCCTGGTTATGTTTTCATATTAGAATTGTGATAATTTCAACGACCACGAGCAAGATAAAGAAAAAATCATCTCAAATTTTGAGTTGTAAGGAAAAAAAGTGGCAGTAATTCAGTGTAAACACTTCCAGACAGCAGCGAAACGTGTGCCAAGCAAAGAGAGCACTGGCTGTGAATTTTGTGCTGCTGTTCTATTTTTTTCGCCTCGTTGGCATTCCCAAATCTGTACGCGCGTTGTATCGCCACTGCGATCCTGAGCAGCAAAAGAAAGCTGAAACGAGGTGTCTCCTTTCTCCCGCTGTCACGTCTCCATCCATCATCAAAACCCACCTTCATCGTCTGCGAACCCAGGTGAGTGTAACGTGAACGGTAGGGGATGGAAATATGTGGGTGCAAATGCATGTAGCTTTTTTGATATTGCTCAGAAAATAACTGATGGTTTTATCGTTATTGAAATATATTTGCTTGAATTTAATGCGTAAGTCATGCAATTTATATGAAAGCATAAGAAATTATTTTGATTTATTGGTTTAAGGTGTTGTAATTGTAATTTTATTTACTCTCGATTTAGCACTAGCACTATAATACTCATTCAACAATGATGTAACCAATTTTAGTACTTCTCGTCGCTTTCTAGGGGAAACTACAGTTTCGCGTTTAAAAAACTGTTTTCTCAAAGACTAAGTTTTAGCCAACCAGAATTCGAGTATCTGTTTCGTAAACAGTTAGCTATGAAATTACTTTTGATCGATGTAAAAGTATTAAAGAAAATATGTACTCCGATTCGTGTTTTCCTTTCATGCTTGGGGCAGGCAACAATTATACCGACCAACCAAGCAAAACTGCTCAATCGTTTGTCGACAAATGTCTGTTCTTTATCGTATCTCAATAAAATTCTTGAGGTATGCAGTATTGTTTTTTCAATTCTATTCATAACTTGCCGCGCTTGCAATACACAATTCCAATTTATCAAGATGATGAGTAAAGCATTGCATCAATTAGTCGCAGCTTGGAGTCAATAGCTGTGTCTAGAGGCACTTCGCCAAGTATCATCATGCGCGGGATAGCTGCCGTGGCTTACGTAATCGGCTAATCACCGGCTAGTCTTCTTCTAGGGATGGACTCATCATCGCCATCATCGCGATTTCAATCGTAGGCATTAAGCAAATCACGACACCTTTCGTTATTGGAAGTGTGCATATCATCTTCTGATCATTCGTGTTTGACAGGTCTGGCAGGCGGTAGTTGTAGCAGGAATGTACGGAATGAAAATTATCGCGATTTTCAATCCACTCTGAATTATACGGTGCTGCTTGTGAGGGATGAACTTGTTTATTGATTTGGTGTGCACCCGCTTGAGCCGCTTGAATGAGATAGAAAGTAAAATACAAAACCGGCTGTTCCGCCGATCAGCAAGTATAATGATCGTTACTGGTTTACCGTTAGTAAATAATGTCAACGTGCACGATTTTTGTGACTCACTGGCATCATAATTTTGTCTCGTGCACACTGGTGTGCACCAGGTATCGGAGTGAAAGTGATGTGAGCTAAATTCGTAGGAATGTTGTTTGGCATTGCGATCGATTTACATTGCTCTCTTCTCAGAATGGAAAGTAATTTCGAACAGTTCTCAAAGATGCAAAATACCGATATATAGATTATTAAACATTTTTGATAATCACATTCAAATTCGGTTTTAAGGTGAATCGGGACGTGGTCGCGATCAACTCGAATTTTGCAATCTAATTTTTTCTTGATTTATGAAGACTACGTACATGAAACTTTGATCAATTGTTTTCACAACTGTTGCATGCCTGAAGTAGCAATTTGAGTGCTGTTTATTTAGTGGAAGCCGAATTTTTTACGATCAAAATACAGGAGTAAAAAGAACTCTAACCTCAAAATTGTATAGGAAAAGGCCACAATCCCGTTTCACCTTAAACGCATCATTTTAACGGATGCTGCTATAAAAAAATATACTATTCTAGTCATCATTTCTTCACAATCCCAGTTAATCAGAGTTCAACTGTAGATTTCCTGTGGAAAATATTATATGACATGTCCTGAGAGGGTAGACGTAGTGACGCTGATACATTGATTGATGAGTTGTTCATTATTTAGGTTTTGGTCTAATTCTCTGGGTGTTACAAGGTGTTAGGTTCTTTGTTGGGAATATTTCAGGTGTAAATAGAAGGCTACATTTGATGAAAAAATTGATCTTCGCATTCTACTCAGAATTGTTCAACTTTTAAGTTTCTAGAATACTCTTCTTCAAAGTGCCTCTAACTTTGAATGTATACCAGTTAGAACAATTTAAATCCTTTTATTTGGAAGCTAAGAAAATTACCCAAACGACTCGATGAAGATCAATCTCTGCAATTTTGAGCATAATTGAAGGGTTTACCAATTTCGAAATAGGGTGGCCAGTGGAACGGCTTTTTTATATGTTTTATTTTTAAAAATTCAGAACTTTTAAACCATTTGATCAATTTTGGAAAATAAAACATAAAAATGTTGCCCTGAAAAGATTATAGCTTTTTAACCATGCCTATAAAATTTACAGCCTCTATTGTGTGCAGAAGTGCGTCAGAATGCCGCACAGTAAATGCTTACCGGGTTTGTCACTTAAAAAGAACTTATTAAAGTTGCAGAAAAAGTTATCTTTTCTAGGGGCTCCAAAATTCACAGAAATGGTAAAAAAGATATAATTTTTCATTTATTCCAGCTTGAGCACTTGGGCAAATTTTTTTCAGCTTGAACTTGAACACTTGGAAAAAAATAACCGAGAAATCAAATGTGTGTACTTTTGAATGCAAAGATTATAAAATATTAAAATCTTCATCGTGTCTTAGAATTGAATTTACTGAAATATAAAAAAATATATTTTCGATACATTCTTCATACGTAAAACGAGTGATTTAGAATGAGGCTAAAATTTTTTTTTCATTTTGGATTTTTCAATTGTTTGATAATATATTTTAATTAAATAAATAATTTGGGTACTGATTTATTTATTCAAATTAATTAAACTGACGAAAGTCAGATTAAATGTTGTGCGCTCAGAATTATAAATGATGTCACTCCAAATTCTTCAACAGAGAAGGTACAAATACATGCGGTCATAGGTTCATTGTACCCAAACGTAGTACGATGGAAGTTCCGTTGCAGCAATCCAGTAGAGCGAAGAGTTCGTGCATGCTTAATAGCTTAATAGAAACAGCGTTCTTGGAGAGTTGATTTCATAACTAATTATCTTGGTGAATTTTCCTTCGTCGTTCCAGTGTCTCTAGACCGAGTAGACGACAGCAATCACGATACGGCGAAAGATTTACGGGTTCCTGCCAAGGTAGATCTCTTAACTCAAATCGTAGAAATCTTTTTTGCGCACGTTCGATGCGTAAATTCCACACTAGCTGATGAGAGCACCAAATTAAAGAAACATTCTCGATTCAAGGCCGTACCAACGAGTAATTAAGGGTTTTAAGGCAGTGAGGATTTTCGAAATCTCTAGCAATTTTTGTGATAAATCCAAGTTGGCTTGGTCTACTCTCTTGAAGGCATGTCCATCGATTCACTAACTGAAAACTATTGGATTGCTTCTTCGGTGAAAGAGCGTAACTTCACATTTAGAAACACTAAAGGCTAGCGTATTTCGTCGACACCAATCAACAAACGTATCCAACAGGGCTTGTAAACGTTTGCAGTCATCAACAGATTGAAATACTGAATATAATTTTAGATCATCAGCATATACTAATTTGCAGCCGACTCCAAGTAGCAAATCGATAAAATGAACAACAACCCTGAATTGCTGCCCTGAAGAACACCGGAAACGTCGGTGAACTGAGATAAAATACAGGGATCAATCTGGGCACGAAGAGCCCCATCGCACCAATCAGAACTAACACAATCCGTTAATTTCCGAAAAGTGTCAAGCCGTTCATGTTTTCGTAAAAGAATCTCGTGGTCAATACGATCAAATGCTGCTTTTAAATCAGTATATATAACATCAAATTGTGCCTTTTGCGCCATGTGAGAAATGCGCAAAAATGCAAAAAAAAATTCAAAAATCCTAAAAACTGCCTTTTTCTCGTTCTGATGAATATTCTGTCGAAATCAGACTCCTTGTGCGGAAAAGTTTAAACCTAGGCTGTACTCACCCGTTCAAAAGTTTGTCTCTGCACTTATTTTAACAATCCTAGCAAAAGCTGGAATAACTGGATACTAACAATTCTAAAGGTAAAACGGTGTTGAAGCCACAAATGGCCGACTTCGGGCCACCACCACTTTGAATTTTCAAAGATTGTAGGACAGTATGCAAAAGGCATGTTTAATATTTGAAAAATAGAAGCTTTTATGTCGATATTCCACAATATTCAAAATCAAAACAATTTAAACTTCAAAGTATAGCTAGAGGTTTAAGTTGGAGCACATTACCTACAGCACAGACTAACAGACATAACACTTCGAACAAATGTTCAATAAAATCATCGTCCGGATGATTCTAGTATTTTACGTTAGTAACACTAGCACTATCTGCTGCCGTGTTCGCGCTGCGTCATGTATTTCGACATCAGCGCTAGCGTTACTGCATGTGTCAAATGGGGAACCACAAAATATGTATGAAATTGCATGACGGCGCCCCAGATGGCGTTTTCGCGCGATGACTGTTATTCGATTGGAAATTTGAAATGATCGTTTTTTTGTGGCGATGGATCTAGGTTCCAGGGTTACGTCTATTAGTCTGTGCCTACAGTATATTGAAAATACAACGCCGCACAATGTAACACGCCCCAAGAATAACTGCTCTTTGAATGCTGGGTAGCGCTCTTCCCAACTCAAGTTCATCAAGCAAACGACTTAGGGTAAGGAGAACGATTCAGGTCGCTGAGATAACTACATCCTTCAGGTGTCACATCTGCTTCAACTCCTCCACCAGATTGCGGTACTTGTATCTTGGACGAAAACGTTTAACTGTATATTGCGATTTAACGGTACAGCGATGTCGATGACGGATACCCACTTCATCATCAAAATCTTTAAAAATCTGTTCTGGATTTTGCCAGATTTCTGTTTGCGCGCCAGCTAAACAGATAAACCTCAGAATATGCCAGATGTTTGAAAATGAGACAGATTTTTGCCAGATTTAATCCGTGTCGTCTCGCAAAAAGGTCATCATTGCGAAATGGACCGTGGTAGCCTTTACCTACCTACACCCGGCGAGCAAAAAAAAAGGTCTTCACTTTCAATTTTGTCGGGAATTTGCTCCGATACTGAGTGCCAGATTTTTGCCAGACTTTTTATTTTTGCCAGATTTTATTCAAAACTTAATAGCAACGCTGGACCGAAGCGATGCTTAGTAAACGCCACTCGCACTGCTCGTTCTAGCGCCTCTTATTCACTCATGGTCCACTTTGCCACCCCGAAGCTATAGGTCATCAATGGCACAGCAAACGTTTTGATCGCCTTCATCTCTTTGTCGTCCGACATGAATGATTTTAGGGTTTGGTTGTCCTGCAGCTTCTTCTTGATCGTGGTATGGCGAATCCCTCGCAATTGCAGGAATCCTAGGTACTTTATGTATTAACCTTCGATCATATTCCCGATCAACTCCTGCTTTCTGACGCGGAAACTACCAGTGTCCTATTCGACATTTATCGATGCCAGACTCCATCCGGATGTCATTACTGAACACCGTCACAAGCTGCAGTAGACTGCCGCTTCTGTACCGATTCCGCAAACAGCTTCAGATCATCTATATAGAAGGTGTGTGCTACTTTTGTCCATCTGTTTCCACTCTCCAAACGGAATTAGCTACATTTGTTGAATACTCTGCTTAAGGAGTTCATAACAAGGCATAACCTTAGCGGACTAACGGTATTACCTTGAAATATTCCCCTTCTTATGCCAAGGATCCTCAACGCAATGAGCATGCACTTTTCGTGTGATTATCGACATAAGAACATTGTACATATTAGAAAGGCATGTTATTAGCTTGTTCTTGGCCGGATTGGCCGTGTTGCGGTCCTTGGGTAGAAAGTAGGTCACCCTTTTTATAATGAACTACGGTAGCTCCTGGGGGTTGTCTAGCATCCTGTTGAACATTTAGTCATTCGCCCATAGGTTGAGGTCAGTTTTTTACACCAAAAATTGTACACAAAATCAGGTCCTGGTGCAGCCCAAACTCGGGTATACGTAGTTGCCTCGAGAATATCCTGAGCAGTGGCCACTATGGCGGTCATGTCTCTAGTTCACTACAATCTTCCTCTTCTATCAACCACATTGCTGTGTTAAGCGGTAGGCATCTAAACGGCGTTGCTGTAGAGCACGAGAACTGTATGGCAACTGATCTTGGTGCACGAGCAGAAGACAACAGGATCTCCTGGAGGTGGAGGAGCAGATTGGCCGGCTGAAAAACAATAATGTTGCTGGAGTGGACCAACATCTCAGCTAGCTCCTGAAATAACTTGGAGAAAAACTGGCTGAATCTAAGTTATTCAAGACCAGCTATGGCAGATTTAACACGACTACAGATTTCCGGACAAACTAACGCGGGGGCATTCTCGAGCTCCTTCGAAACTCGAATAGGATCAAGGCAAGGTGATGGTGCCTACTGTTTTATATTGCCCTGGAAAATATTAGAAGAGCGGAGATTATCACGAGTCCAAAGGTAGGCGCAACTGCTTGGACCTTTGTGAAGATGGCGAATACGTACATCGGACTAAAGACCGAAGCCCAACGGATTGACCTGGTCATCAATGCATCGAAGACAAAGTACATGAAAGGAATGGGTTCACGTGAAGACAGTGCTAACCTGCCACCCCGAGTTCAAGTTAATGGTGATGAAATCGAGGTGATCGATGAGTTTGTGTACTTGGGCTCACTGGTAACTGCCGACAACGATACAAGCAGAGCAATTTGCCGCCGCATCAAGTTGATCATCTTCAGGACACTGATCAGACCAGTAGTCCTCTACGGCCATGAGCCATGGACTATGCTTGTGAGACCAACGCAGCCTTGCGGTCTTCGAGCAAAAGGTAATGTCTACCATCTTCGGTGGAATGTAGATGTAGAACGGAGCGTGAGAAGGCGAATGAACCACGAACTGCAGGAGCTGCTTTGGGGAGCTAACTGTTGTCCACATCGCTAATGTTGGCAGGTTGCGGTGGGCTGACCATGTCGTAAAGATGTCGGACAAAAGCCCGGTAAAGATGATGCCCTAATCCGTCAGGGGTGAGACGAAGAGGTGCACAGCGGGCAAGGTACGGACCCTATGCAGACTGCAGACCTGGCGAACTGCAGCCATGAACCGAGTGGAATGGAGACGACTCTTACGTACAGCAAAGGCCACATCACGGCTCGGGATTCTTTGGTAAGGTAAGTTGTGTTGAGTTGAGCTGGATTCTCCCAAAATCTTTGACTGCAAATGTGTTTATGCAACTCATTCTCGTTGCACTGAAACAGCCGGTTTCGTTCTTTCCGCTTCCGATTATTGTATATTTATTTGTCAACAGATAAAATTCTTATCCTGATGATAATTACTAAATTTACAACTAAAGTAACACAGAAACTTTCTCAAGCAACGTCTGTTTTTATCACGGGACGCGTTGGAAACAAACAAATCGTAGCAGCTATTCAAAACACGACACATGCTGAGAACTGGTTAATGTAGAGCGTAGCTAGTTGGAAATGGGAACGGGAATTGCGTCGTCTAGTGTATATATCAAGAAGGCCTAGCTCTAAGTTGATGAGTTTACAACGACTTCCATAGCTCGGTAGGTTACATGAGTCACGCCAAGAAAATTGTCTCACAATTGAGTCTTAGTAGAAAGAATATTATACTATAACGGAGTGTTCCGAATATAGGACGGACCAGGGAGCAATAGAGCATTTTTAGGCATCGCACGTGTTTAAAGTTTTTAGCGAAGCGAAACAAAAATGTCAGTTGCGATGAAGCCTTTGAAACTACCGTAAGCCGGGTTGAGATTGTGCCATACAAACCCATTGTTTGTCAGCCGTCTCATGGCGATCACAAGATAAAACTTTTTTGGATAAGTTTCCTCGAATACGACGGTATATAAGCAGCATGATCCTTGGAGCTTAATTTCGAATCGAGCATAACTCTCAGATCCTTAACTACCGTTTCGTAACCCAAAACAGCTGCTTGTAAGCTGTAATAGTGAAGACACATGGCATGTTTCTGACCGGAGGACATAGCTGAGCATTTGAACCCATTGAGTTACCTGTTAATTCGATAACAATCATCGAAGGCTTCCAAATCATGTTGCAGCATCTGGGCGTCTAAAGTCCTTTCATTGTGTTGTAATGTTTTAAATCACCAGCGTAAGATGATTTCATACCGAAAACCGAATTTACATCGTTCATAAACAACAAGAAAAGGAATGGTCCGAGGTGGCTGCCTTGAGGAACGTCGGATCACCGATCTGTTAAACATAGTTCTGCCGGTCAAGTAGAAGCGAAGCCAAATTAGCAGTTTGTCATTGATTCCTATTTGGTCGTATTTTGCCATAACAATCTTGTGGTTCACTTTGTCGAATGCAGCGGAGGGGTCGGTTCCTCTAAATACTGTCCACTTGATAACCGCGTTCAAGCTGTCGAGTAATAAACGATGTAAAAGTAATCAGATTTGTCGTCGTCAAATGCTTTGGCATAAACCTATGCTGGTTCAGAGAAATGATGTGTGAATAATCATGGCTTAATTTTCGAAGAATAACTATTTTAAAGAGTTTTGAGACAGAACTTAGCGATGCAATTCTTCACTTACATCCCTTTTTGTGTATAAGGAAGATAAATGAATTCTTCCAGCATTCGGGGGAATCGCCTGTCGTTAAGGATAGGTTGAAAACCTTGTCCAAAGGCTCTACAAGAAAATTTAAGAGCTAGTTCGCGAGAACCGCAACCACCTTTACAAGGGAGGTTGTATCGAGGTTCTCCGATCGGACTGAAACTTTCGTGGTTTATTAATCTATATAATAGAACAATGTTTTGCATAATGTCAGATTTTTTGAAAATGGGTAAGTGGGGTAAAAAAGCACGTCAAAAATTGATGTCCAAAAGTTGCTAAAAACGTGAAATTGTTATAACTTTGTGTAAACTGAATCGATTGTCATGAAAATCTTTGTGTAAACTGAATCGATTGTCATGAAAATCTTCCGGTGAAATTTTTTTCTAATGGTGATTTAATTCTTTAAAAGGCACATTAAAAAAGGTTCAACAAAAAGTATTACGTGGCTTTGTTGACATTCGTTCATTCTCTTGTTGGCTCCAAAAATAACCTTTCATTCCATCAACTTCGAATGTAAGCCGAGAGTAATTATTTTACGATTTGAGCAGTTTCTAAATATAAGATTTTAAATAGCCCGTTTACCCCACAAACCCCTTCTCCTTTCAAATTTTGCAAACTATTGCATTAGTGCATAAACAAACATAACCTGAAAATTATAGCTCAATGGAAGAACAATGACACAAAACCGGAGTTTCGCTTCTCGCACAATGGGTTCGATATGATGGTCAATAACATGTTATAGAATAAATGAATTTTCTCAGGCATCTTAATAACGGCGCATTTTTTGAATATATCTAATAAAAGCTCTTGAGTTGCACTTCAAAACGTATTATTTGGATTTTAATCCTAGATCTGTTGGCAAGAGAAAAACTGCTGTGAAAATCACCTTATTTTTTTAGAAAAATGCGAATATCTCATCATGTATTCTCGATAGCAACTTCCAATAATTCTCATTTTGTTCCCTTTACAGAGTAGAATAAACATGACAATCGATTCAGTTTACACAAAGTTATAACAATTTTACGTTTTTAGCAATTTTTGGACATCAATTTTTGACGTGCTTTTTTACCCCACTTACCCCTTTTTAAAAAATCTGATATTATGCAAACATTATTCTATTATATAGATAAACAAACCCTGGAAGTTTCAGTTCAATCTGAGAACCTCGAAACAAGACCTAGTTGCGGTCTCCGCGAACTGGCTCTTAAACATCGTTTGAGGATTAACTCTCGATAGTGTCTACTTCAATGGTTCTAGTCATGTTAGAAAGCAAAGCAAATTCTTTGCGTTGTTCGTTCACATAGCACCAGCACTTTTTGGGGTTCGCTTCAAGACGATTCTGCAGATTACCCTGGTAGTTTTCATACAAAGTAGTATTGAGGCGTTTGTAGGCGGCGTTAGCGCGTAAGTATTCATAGCACTTTCATAGCATTGCATAGCATTGGTTCTATGTTTACTGAATTTCCTCAGAACGATTGTTGGCATTTAGAACATCGTTCACTTCCCGAAGCCTGGCAGTAGAAAACGCATCGAGTAAGGGGCTATCCACATTCCACGTGGACAGATTTTTAATGATTTTGACCCCCACCCCCCCCCCCCCCCCCCTGGCTGTCCACGTGGAATGTGACTGGCCCCTAAGGCAAACGATGCTGGTCTGATCGAAGAACGAGAATTGACGTGGAATCAGAAGTTGCTCCCATACTGTGGAGCCATGTTACTGTTATTGTTATTGTTATTGTTATTGTTATTGTTGTTATTGTTATTGTTATTGTTAATAACAAGTAATATTGTTAGTTGTCAATAACAATAATATCCAACATTCAGAACGGGAAATTGAACAATACTATAAAGAAAGTCTTTTTCTGCTTTAAAGCTGATGTGTGTTGTTGTTGGAACCAAAACATATCCTCATGTTTGTTGGGATGCTGCATTAACTAGTTCCGAGTCTCATACCTTTGAAATCCACCTTAAATTTAATCTCATTTTTAAAAAGTTCGAAGATTGACTACTCTTAATCGCAGAGATGCGAACCGTATTTTATTCACTGTCACTTTTTCAAAACCGATAAGAATCATGAAGATGCTTTTGTATAATGTCATAACAATTCACTAAGTTGCATTCTGTTTGTGTAAAACAAAACAACAAGACAAGCGCTTTGACCATATTTTTGTTCGGATCGCATTAGATTAACCTCAAAAAGGTGTGTTGGCTGATAACACTAGCAATAATCGGGGTCAATTACTCAATTGCAGTAACCTTCAAAGGCGCGTCACTAATTATCAATTTCATTCATACATAAAATAAATATTCCTACAGCATTGTTTAGATGAATCACGAGGTGAACATATGCGAGATTCATAAGTGTAAACTGATTTTTTTCCTTTCTTTTTTTCTTATTTCAGCAAACAACAGTAACAGAACGGCAATCTCTCCCCGCGAATCTCTCTGTATCTCTCTCTTATAAGCGATAGAGCAATAGAAAGCAAGGACCAATTCTGCATACCCCGCATTCAAGCTTATTTGTATTAGATAACCTAATATAACGTCAAAAGCACAAACTATGGCTGGGCCAGAAATCACTTTTATCTTCCAATTCGGTAACCTGCGGGACATCGTAACCGTGTCCAGTCAGGCACTGACGCTGAAAAAGCTCAAGGATCTAGCCTGTGATTTTATCAATACTAAGGTAGGTCAATTGTGAACGTCAAAAACCTACTCGCACTCTACTATAACCCTCGCCTTACTCTTTTACAGATTCCGGAAAATGGCTTGAATCGTCTGTCCGATCGTCTACTTCTTTTCCGCCATGACTACAGCTCATCCAACGTACTCCAGATGATTAATTCCGCATCAGAAATTGTCGACGAGACTTTAGTGGAAGTCGTACTTACTGCCAATCGTAAGTGTATTATTACTAACATAACCAGATGCGTCAATAACGTTATTTTCTTTCTTTCCAAATCAGCCATCAGTGCTCCCGGATCGGACGATATTCCGCTAGTGAGACCACACGCTCTAGCGGTGCACTCATACAAGGCGCCAACTTTCTGCGACTTTTGCGGTGAGATGCTGTTCGGATTAGTTCGCCAGGGGCTCAAGTGCGAAGGGTGTGGCCAAAACTATCACAAGCGGTGTGTCATCAAAGTGCCAAACAACTGCAGCCGGGTGGAGCATACCGGTGCACTGCTGAATGCCGGCAGCAACCGGCGCACCTCGCTGCAACCACCGCGAAGCCCATCGGCCGGCTCGAGCAGTTCGCTCATATCTGACGACCAGACGACCAGCGGATCCGGCTCACTGCTGGTAAGAAAGATGCAGCAACTTATGAACGAGATTAAGAATTGACCGAATCGATTTGTCGGTGAATTTTATAAAACATAACATTCCGTCCAGTGAACAGTACTTTAGTAGTTAGTACTTACCATGCAATCGCTTAAGCGGCATAACTCTGGTGATGGTGCGAATCTTTTTTCATATATATTGAAGGCTAGGACTGATAAAAGACATCAAAACATTCCACAGTGGAAGAAATGTAGTATTTTTTGTTATTAATGTATACTATAAACTTCAGTATTTTTATGTTATTTTCCAATGTTATATCTATTAATTTGAATAAATAAGTTTCCAATACTTTTTGTTCTTTATTTTGGTTGCAGAAATTCCTTTATCAGTTCTACCTTCTAGAAAATCGCACCGCATGAAGCTTATTTTTTTCTTTACCTATTCTGGTCAGCACAGCTATGTAATTTTCTGTAACTCAGCATTTTCCCTTGCTGTCTAATTAAATTTCAACTGATTCAAATTTCTGATAGTGACCCCCCAACGAATGCTTCAAACTTTTACTTCATCTCTTCAGTAGTAGTTTTTTATGTATATATTTTGTTGGCGCTGTGAAAAATTCCAATTTTTTCCGGCTGTTAGCGCTCTGATATTCTTATTTTGAGCACTTTAAGTTGGTTTTTTTGGCATCCATCTTTTTTCTCATAGACATTTATTTAAATTTCTGACTATATGCATTTTGATGATGTTTTTTTTTTCAAGTTCTGGTATTTTTATTTCAAAATTTTGACTGTAACATCTTGGATTTCTGTTTTTAATGACCCTTTTTAAATTTATATGGCATTCATGTTTCAAGATATTTGACGCTCAGTTAGAATTTGGAGCGCCAGATGAATTGCATCTTTTATATTTATTTTTATGCTGTGCTTATTCTCCGTTCTCTGATATTTGTTATCAATGTCTGTTTGTTAAGTATTCGAAATATCCAAAACTTTAAGATTTTTTCTTTCGTTTGTGGTTTCAGTTTACACTCAATTTTTTTTATAATTGTTCTAGTTAATATGATTTCCTGATTTGCGGGTTTTTCAGTATTCCTACTGAGATTATTGTGAATTAACGCTACAAATGAAGCAAACCTCTACGGAACCTAATAATTTTTCAAAAGTTGTCAGTCATCACGGAATGAATTTTTGCTCCAGCGAGGTATATTATAGTTGGTATAGCCTGTGTTGGATCTCTATGAGAATCAGAAAAAGGTTCAACTGTCACACAGTTGAACTCGTAAAAATACCGATTGCACAAAAGTCCGAAGTCGACAAAAAATAATCGTTGTTTTCGGTTCCTTTTCAGCTCAACGCATCTGGTGGTGCTGGCACCGCTAACATCCGGCAGAACAGATCGCCGTCACTTGGAAGCCGCGGTGGAACCGTTGGCAGCATTAAAATACCTCATAGTTTTTCCATACATACCTACACCCGTCCGACGGTTTGCCAGTATTGTAAAAAATTGCTACGTGGATTGTTCAAGCAGGGTGTCCAGTGCCGTGACTGCCATTACAATGCGCACAAAAAATGTGTAGAACTGGTGCCGAAAGATTGCACCGGGGAGAACACACAACCGGTGGACCCGCATGAAGACCGAGGCTCAGGCGGTGAACGGGATACGATGCTGTACAAAGAGGATGCCGGTGACGAAAGTGATTTCGACGACAATCTTTGCGCTGGAAGTGGAATGAATAATAACAACAGCATTAGTCAAAATCGTAATGTGAATCTGATGAACACTGCCCCTCCCGTGAAGATCAACGGTTTGATTTCTCCCATGCACGATGACGGTGAATGTGGTGGAAATCGGCTGGAAGTTATATGCGAACAATCACGGCAATCGAGCGATTCCTCGTCCTCCCCTAGTGCCAACATTCCTTTGATGCGAATCGTGCAATCCGTGAAGCACACCAAAAGGCGCGATGGTCGTGCCGTCAAGGAGGGTTGGTTGGTACACTTCACAAACAAGGACAAATCCGTTAAGCGGCACTACTGGCGTCTAGATTCGAAGGCAATAACTTTGTTCGTGTCGGACCAGGGCAGCAAGTACTATCGCGAGATACCACTGAACGAAATACTCACGGTGGATTCGGCCAGAAATATGCAGGGAGAAGTGCTTCATTGCTTCGAGATTCGAACGGCCAATGTTGACTATTTTGTAGGCCAAGATCCGTTGTACAATTTGAAAGAAGGTGAGTGTGAAAAGTTTTTACTGACGAATTGAATAATGATAGTTTACTTATGTTTCGATAAACAGGCGATCCGATGCTTGCGCTTCCCCCTCCCGATAGTGGAATAGGCGCTTATTTAGCAAAAAGCTGGGAAACGGCTATCAGACAAGCACTGATGCCGGTCACCAGTACGCGATCGGAGTCAACTGGTGGAAGTGAACCGGAAGAAAAGGTAACCGACATGAGCCAGCTGTATCAGATCTTCCCGGACGAGGTACTAGGCTCTGGCCAGTTCGGAATCGTGTACGGTGGGATACATCGGAAAACGCACCGGACAGTGGCCATCAAAGTTATCGATAAACTTCGGTTCCCAACCAAGCAAGAAGCACAGTTGAAAAACGAAGTTGCCATCCTGCAGAACCTATCCCATGCGGGAGTTGTGAATCTGGAGCGGATGTTTGAAACGCCTGAGCGAATATTCGTTGTGATGGAAAAGTTGAAGGGTGACATGCTGGAGATGATTCTGTCGCACCAGAATGGTCGGCTAAACGAAAGGGTCACGAAGTTTCTGATCACACAGGTAAGGTTTACTCAGTGTTTGTTAACTTGTAATACCGTACTTTTTCTGGTGGTTTATAGATCCTTGTAGCATTGAAGTATTTGCACAGTAGAAACATCGTTCATTGTGATCTTAAGCCAGAGAATGTTCTCTTGTCGTCGGACAACGAGTTTCCACAGGTGAAATTATGTGATTTTGGCTTTGCTCGTATAATCGGCGAGAAATCCTTCAGGCGCTCTGTCGTCGGTACGCCCGCATATCTGGGTAAATGTTTCCTGTCTGATGTAGTAAATTTATATCAAATAACGAATTTTCGCTTCTAGCACCGGAGGTGTTGCGGAATAAAGGTTACAATCGATCGCTGGACATGTGGAGCGTTGGGGTGATTATTTATGTCAGCCTAAGTGGTACTTTTCCATTCAACGAAGACGAAGACATCAATGATCAAATTCAGAATGCTGCCTTTATGTATCCACCAAATCCTTGGAAGGAGATCTCCTCCGATGGTATGTGCGATATATTTTTTCTTCTCCATAACTTACCAAAAAAAAAAACAATTAAAACTTTTCAGCTATTGATTTGATCAACAATTTGCTGCAGGTGAAGCAGCGAAAGCGCTTTACGGTGGACAAAAGTCTGCTGCACTGTTGGCTGCAAGATCTGCAAACGTGGAACGATTTGCGTGCGCTAGAGGTGCAGGTAGGGCTACGCTATCTAACGCACGAATCAGATGACGCTCGCTGGGGCACATCAGCTTGCGTTGGTGGCATCCCTTGACCAGCGGAGACCTTGCACACCAATGCGTCCGCAGCAACAGCGACAAATCATAGCTCACTCGCAATTACTGGCAATTGCGTCGGTGGGGACAGCAGCAGCAGCAACAACAGCACCGTTAGCAATCAGGCATCGCCCAAGCTTAATGACTTCCGCGGTAAAGCGTTCAAGTGGGTACGGGGACGTCTTTGCCGATTAATTAAGGCCTAGAAAAGAAACACCGTCACCAGTGAGTACATTTTACACCTAAACATACTTAACAAAGAGTGAGATTCCTTCAAAGGACGCCACGACGTCCTTCGAACCCGTTGCCTGCATAGAGAAAAAGGCAGCGTGCCGTAATATTTCGTCACAATTTCAACGTTATCTAACTGAACTTGGTCTACTGTTAAAAGTAGATGACTTTATTTTCTCCCTACATTAGTCCAACTGGTGGAAAGACATCAATTTTCTAATAATTGGTAGTTAAGCGTCCGAATCATTTAATTTCAGTAATTCGAATATTCAATATACGAGAATACCAATAACATACAAGAACAAACAAAAACAACAAATTAAAGGAATTGAGAAGTTTGTAGTAATTAAACTGAAAGTGTATGTAAATTTGCTAAAAGTTCACTGGGTGCATAGATATCGGGTCTATATTCTCTTCTAAATTGGTCATCGAAATATATACTACAGTTATCTATTTTTATACTTTCATAATTGAAACGTAGATCTGCAGGAAACGAATCTGACGTTACATCAGTTCTAATATAAATAAAAAACTACACAACTCTATTATTATATCGGAGATTAACAACACCGTACTAAGATAATATTTTAATTTATATATGGCCATCCTCCTGATCCATACTTAAAATACCGTAGCGGTCAAAACTGCTCAGATTGTATGTCGTTTGAGGTTGTTCTTTTTAATTTCGCTCTTTTATGTGGAGTTATTTAAACCTATCGGAAACACATGACGATCAAATTTACTCTAAACTGCAAAATAAACTCAACACTAGGTGCTTTTTTTATTTTTGGACAAACTACGTTCGACGCGAAAATAAATTATTTGAATTTCAAAACGAAAATGTAATCTTTTCACAACTAAGTCTGTTAAAGTTGTTGAAGGAAATTTGATCGACCAACTTTGTGGTGGAATGTATTTCCTATGATAATACTCTAACACTGCTTATAGGTATACTCAATTTTACAGAATCTGAAAGCTCCAGATAGAAAGAGGTGCCTGTCAAGGTTCCACCAATTCTCTTCTGTTCAATGAACTTTAAAAAACTTCCTTATACTTAGTACTCCGTCTTTACTATGATATAATCAAATGATGGATTTTTCGTTATTTTTTATTACGTACTCACATTATTTTTTATACTTTATTTATAAGAAAAATGCAATGAATCTGTATTATTGTTACAAAACAAAACATTCCCTAGAATCCTAAAAACTTAAAAACTTTTTTATGGTCTTCCCAGGAAATAAAATCTATGTGTTTTCTTTTGTTAATCGAATTAGTTTTTAACATAGTGCGAAAGAAAGCATGCCTCATGCTGGTATTTAGTTCTTCCCTTTCCCCGAATCGTTAGTATTTCATCAAACTTAAAGTGCCTAAAATCGCAAAGGTGTGTCAAATTTTAGTCCAACTTACGCAGTTTAAATTTATACGTGAATAGTTTCGGTTTGGTCCTTACCATAGTTACTGAATATTTACTAGCTAGCGAATGTAGCGGCTTATTTAGTTTAGCAAGCTTTCCACCTAGTCGTACTTGAAGTAATGCATAGTAGCAATAGTGGTATAGTAGTTGCGCTTATTTTGTTTCGAAAATATACGTATCCAGTTTCAGTGTATAGGGAAAATATCGATCGCTAAATGAAACAATGAACTGACAATGTTTTGGGCCAAACAAGTTATGCCAAAAGTATCAACTATTATGTAGACCGATTTGCCAAGTTTTCAACGACTGTACCGCAAATTATGGTAAAATTTGTGCTCATTAACGCCCATTTAGAACAGGTATAATAACCTCAAGATGCACTTATGTTTAGAACTCAAATATTGTTCCACCTTAAGTTGTAACGTAAAAAACTAAACATAATTACAATTTAAACAACCACAAAAAATCCATTTCACGTTTGTAACAGAAAATAAAGTGT
Source organism: Wyeomyia smithii (assembly GCF_029784165.1). Classification (NCBI taxonomy): domain Eukaryota; kingdom Metazoa; phylum Arthropoda; class Insecta; order Diptera; family Culicidae; genus Wyeomyia; species Wyeomyia smithii. Next base: position 54,318,528 of record NC_073694.1, read on the forward strand.
CAACGAAGGTACCAAACAGTAACACATTCCTACTGATCCAATCCATTTGTAATTTGATCTTTCGAGCACCATCGGAGTAGTAAGCTGAAAGAAGAAAAGAGTAAAAAAAAACAAGCAAAGCACGGGTACTATTCTAGAAAAAAATACTACAGGTACAGGGCAATCCGCAACTAATTGCACAAATTTAACAAACCCCTTTTTACAAACGCACTACCAATATTCTTAAATTTACACACGTAACCAACTTAATCTAAACCAACATTGAATATTTCATTTTAAATTGAATAACCTACGTAAAACAAATAATTATGTAAGTTTTTAAGCGATTGTAAAAACTTTAAATTCCAATACAAAGCTATAATTGAGAATGTTGGTAAATTCACCAAAATCTACAGTATTAAAATCGCGTTTTAATGATTTGATTATTTTACGAGTACCACCAATAGAAGAAAAAATACATTCAGAGTATTTCACTATGATGTTCAAAGATTTTTATACGAATAGCGCATACCGAATCATTCACTATTCTCACTGTTCCATGTGTTACGACGACTCTAAGGAATTTTCAAATACTAGGAACCGACTGTCGTTTCACGGTTCATCTGGAATAGAAAACTTTCCATCTAGTCGGGAAGTAAGAGGACCTGTGAACTCTTAAACCCGTTCATCCGTTTCGTGATGCTTCTGTTCTGCACAAGTTTAAAACTTGTCTTAGTAAATAATATGATTTTGTAAATCACGCTTCCTATCTTTTGTGCACGTAGACGCGAAGTAATCGGCCGCCATGAGACAGATACTACAGATATGTAATTAAATATTTTGTTGCGAAGGCAGTTGCGGGCAAACAATGTCATTTTTAATAGTTTCTCAAAACATGTTAAGATAATCTGTTTGATGTTGAGAAAATAGCAATCGATAAAAAATAACATTGGACAATTGTGCGTAGATCAACAGTGCACACTTGCAATGTAACGGACTTCACGTTCGGATGTTAACTAAAATTCTATTTGATCAAACCAGAAAATACCAAATACATAAAAGATAGCTGATGATAAATTTACTCACCCTAGTATTCAGACGAGAGCCTGGGTGGTGCTGTATCGAGAAGTTGTCGCCAAGTTTCTCGATTCTGGCCTGTGTTTCACTAGTTTCCCAGGATTCATTATGCCTTCATTATGCCTGTTCACACTATAGCATATATCATGTGATATCATGTACCTTGATATCAGAACCAGTAATCTAATTTTTATGGGAAATTTGGTATCCAGATTGGCAATATCACATGATATCCGCTGTAGTGTGAACGCATTTGCATTCCTAAAAGCCGACAGCGATCAGTGTAGGCTAACAGATTCGAGGGATTACGCCAAGGGAAGAATCTTAGCGCATATCGTACAAATTTACGTTGCACGAATTCAATTCTGGCAATCCAAGAGTTGTGGAATGGACACCATACAACGGAGCAGAATTCTAAGATAGGATTGGCTTTCTTGTCCGATAGAAGGAGATGACACTACATTTCTGAACGCTTACAGAAAGAAGGTTTCTAGAACACCATAGGCTGAGAATATAGATCAGTTGCTGAAGCTCAATGCAGTCCGAATAATTTCTCACGACTTTAAAGAGTTTAACGTCGTCGGCGTACGATTTACGGCAACCTTCCGCAAGTAACAAAGAAATATCATTAATGAATAACATAAAGAGTAGCGGTCCTAGGTTACTACCTTGCGGAGGTCTAGAGACATTCATGAACTGCGCAGAAAACTCACTTTCTATCTTCACACAGTGTTCGATTCATCAAGTAGGAACCGAGCCATTGCACGAGAGCAGATGAAACTCCAAGTTTTCCAAGTTTAGCTAAAAGTACTCTGTGGTCTACTCGATCGAACGCTGCTCTCAGATCGGTGTACTGCATCTATTTGAGCACCGTTACTCATGTTTCGTGAGCAATTCGATGAGAATCCGCTAAATTAGTCGTTATCGAACGTTTCGGGTAAAAATCATGTTGATTCGACGTGATGTAATGTTTGCAGCTGGCGAATGGGGCGTTGTTTACAATTATTTTCATTGCCTTAGAGATGCGCAGAGAGATGTGATACCTCGGTAGTTGTGAGTCCTGTAACAGGACTTTATTCACTTCATTCTTATTTCACTGTGAAATGGTCGGTGTTAAGTCAGACCGGACCAAGTCGCAAAATTGGAAAAAAACGAGTCAACGATATTTATGGATAAAGATTTTTATAAGCTACATCATACAACAATCAGATTTTAATTATCTCTAAAACAGAAGAAATGATTGCATGATTTTTGTCTGCATGACCAATGAAAAGCGATTACAGTGTTCAGTCAGAATGGACCAAGTGTTTATTTTCAAGAAAACTGCCTTCGGTCAGCTATTGAGCGAACGAATGGAAGAATTTTCAAGCGTTTTTCCGAATTTCTTTGTATCAGAGAACTATTTCACTCACCCTCCTTCGGAATCTGTAAAGTTTCACGAACTGCCGTGGTTTTGAATGTATTTTTGGACTATTTATTGCTGTCACTAACATGACCTAATATCATGCCTTATAGTGTGCAGACAAAGTGAACCATGTGTTAAGCAGAAAAAAGTTGAAATTATCGGAATTTACAGCATCGGTTTGAAGTCAACATAAATAAATTTCAACACTATTAGGCAACTTATCGGAACGCTTCTTTGCCCGTAAGTAAAAAAGTATACCTTACCAGTAAATGAGAAAAATGTACATGGTCCACTCTGATTGAACACGTAAATGAGAAACGTTAGTCATTTGTGTGGGTGACACAATATTCCACAATTTCAGAAAGAAGTTCAAGTTACATAGCAATACTGACTTAAAACTTGATGATTTTACTAATGAATTATATCCTCAGGAGGTTGAAATAAGTGGTAAGTGTATGTTTGTTACTGTTTAATGCAAGCTAATCAGATTTATGCCCGTAATTAAATTACGGAGCTAAAGGCAACACAAGCGATTGTTTGGAGAAGACCTTTCATATTTATACAAGAAGAAGCTGCCTCGAATTCGATCGACATTTAAGTTCGTAAAGCATGTTGTCAATATTATTTTCTAATCGATAGTGGAGAACCTGTGCCAACTTTTCATGAAGCTCTCTTTGAAGCACTACATCCAAACGTGACAGAAATTTCAGAACCAAAACACGAGGAAACCATCCAATCCATTATCAATTCTACGGCAATTTCGGCCAAAGTTGCAGAGAAAGTGGATGATTACGAATAACTTAATTGAGTGAATTAACCATATTTTTGTTCCATTAAAACATTCCGTTCCTTCCATTGATTTGCTGAAACAAACACAGTTTTAAGTTTATTCAAACTATTTTCATTAATTGTTGATGTCGCAGAAGCTAACCATGTAGATTAAAAACTTTTTAACTGTTCGACGATCAATGGACTAAAATTATTTTTTCAATTGTTCAGTCATAATGGGCCAAGTCATTAATGATTCTTCTTTGATTCAATCAGAGTGGACCAAGTACATTTAATCAGCTACAAACCTGTCCTTTTTGAGCTCACGGCACTCCTTTTTTTCAATAGTCACATTGCATGATACAAAGTTTGAAAACGTTTGAACGGCACAGTACCATTTACCATTTAGTACCGTGTTTGGATACCCTTTGAAAAATTTTTTAATTGTTGCTTTGCTTGAAAATTTTGTCAGAAATTTATTGATATTAGGTACTTTCCCTGAAAAAATTTGGTCAGCCTAACAATACTTGAAGTGATAGAGATTTGAATATTTAATTTTTGTCCATAATGATTGATACCTGTTGTGATTTTAGTAATTCTAAAAAATCCAACGATTATTCAAAATGCATGCTTTTGTTATACTTGTCTTATGAAAAATATATAGGTATTTATATTTCGAATATAGAGCAGAATAAGCAAAAAAGAAACTCGAACTTGCGATTCCGTTCCTATATCATTCACCACTATCAACAATTTATGCTCTCGGGAGATAATACGAAATGCTTCATAACGTCGCTTCAAAACTATCAAAATCATAACTAGATAAAAAGAACAATCGGTTGTGAAAATCAATAAAATTTATTCACATTAGTTTCGCATACTTGTTCAATCATTTTTCTGATAAAATAAAATTAAATCAACACGTAATCAACTCTTAAAACTCTTCTTTGTAGCATGCAGCAGTTCAATAACCTAATTTTATTAATTCGACGAGATTGCGTTCAAAGATAGCTTGCGGTTGCATGAGACATCCGAAGGAATCGGTTGCTATGTTATATACTTGATCCCCTGCAAAAACAACAACATAGAACAGCTATGCAAATAATGAATAATGAACAATAAAATACCTTTTTTGTTGCTAATTTCAAAATGGTTGGAAACAGCCTAGTTCGTCCAAAAAAGTCATCAATCACAGCATGTATAAATAGTTGCCGGAGGAAGAGTCGTGATTTCATACATTTTCCTGTAGCTCTTGATCGATTATTCCTGCATTATGTTTAGAATTGAACATTATTAAGTTTTAACCACTGTTAACCGAACATACCTAGTATACAAATCGGCATCTGTGTCAATTGAGCAATGTTAAAATAATTATCCTGTGTTCTGTTACCCATCCACTTTTTGAGCTAATCAGAACCTGTCTGGTAGTTGACTTTTTGCTGATATGGCCAGGAAACTTTTCACAGAAAGTGAACCAAAAAAACTGGGGCGACGGCGATTCGTATAGTCATTTGCAACTTTCGACTGCTGTTTCTGGACTGGACTCTAAAAAATCATTTGTCACCTTTTTTCTTGAAAATGTTGCACTAACTTTATTTAACTAGGAATTGTCTTCGTTCCATTTATTTTCTCTGAAAAACTAACACAAAACCGCAGAAAAAAACAAGAAAAAAAAAACCGTGGCAACGGCGATTCGTACAGCCATTCGCAACTTTCGTTTCCGTATACAAAACTGGAGATTTTTGAAAATAGATTTTCACAAATGTTCTTCAGAATGTTCCTCACACTTCACGAATCAACACAAATTTTTCGGTTTATTCAATTTTGTCAAAAAACTAACACCAAACAGCAGAAAAACGAGAAAAAACTACCGGCGCCGGCGATTCGTACAGCGATTCGCAACTTTTGACTGACGTTTGCGAACGAGAGCAAAAAGAATACGGATGCGCATACGTACGTAAACAAGAATGGCACGTTCGTACGAAAGCAACGATGTTCGAAAGCTCGAATTGGTTAGAACGAACCGGATTCGTATGCGTTCGTATCGCATTCGTACGTCGCTGCTGCTCTCGTACGTGCGATACGGCCGTAAACAAGAATAAGGGTGGTATTCAAGCGAGGTATTCAAGCGTTTTTTTAAATCGTCCTCAAATTCACGAAACAAAATTCCTTTCGGCCAGGTATCGGAGCTAAGCGCAATTTCTTTGAAGGTTGGATGTATCCCAATTTTGTGAGAGATTAAGCTCACATTTCAAACTGTGATGGCGCGGGCTCTCATAAAACCCGCTTGGTACGGGCACCCGAAGCTCTTGGGCTGCAATTGTGGTACTCCAGCTTCTCGCCCTTTTGTAAATGAAACAGATTACTTCCTCTGTCCATTCTGGTAGCATTTCATCTTCCTAAGTCCTGGAAATGACCCAGTGCTGCGGGCTACCAGCGCCTCTCTACCATACTTGAAGAGCTCTCTCGGCAGCTCATCTTTGCAGTACACCGATCTGAGAGCGGCTTTGTTGTTTTTCAGCATCCCGATCTCACGACGCACAGTGATGGCGAAAATAATAAATACACTTGCAGTGTTGGATAATTTTCCATATTTGCGCAGTGGTTTAGGTATTGTATGCTGTTATACTACGTCATTACGATGTGCAAACACTCTTTTCAAAAGAGGAACGGAGATATAACTGGAATTTTTCTGTGTCGGTGATTTGTGTGAGTTAGTGTTTTTATGGTGGCGAAATAATAAATACACTATTAAAATATATGTACAAAACATTCCACATAAGCTGTATTTCTCTACATATCGTTAGCAGAGTAACCTTTCACGTTACAAAATTCGCAATGTATCGTCATTCAGGTATCCATCGAAGTGCTGCTTCCACTTATCAATCAACTCGCTGGTATTCGCGTCATTGTACATGTTGGCATGCGACACCCAGCTTCTGCGAGATTGGTTCACCTTTTCAAATAACTTCCGCGTATCGCGCTCGAGCTTCTCGTGTTCATGATCCTCAGTCATTTTTGCCAATCGGTGTCTCCACTTCTAATGTCCTCGTTGCGACCTTCCTGGAAGATGTGCAAATCCTGCACCAGCTGTCGGTCGACTGTTTTGAGTGTAAGCAATGTCTGAGAAATTTCGGTTATCGATAACAACATGGTCAATTTGGCTAGCTAACGTTGGTCAGTACGGCCAAGTTCAAATGGTTTTGTGGATGCCTTTATGGGTGTGGTGAACAGAAAATTTAATGTGGTATTCCTTGTTTTACAGCGGGTTTTCACAACCCTGCGACTTTTCAGTTCAGTGGAACGCGGAACCGATATTTGATACGATCCGCGCAACACTGTCAGAAAATGGTAAGAGAAATAAAATGATCCTGGAGCCGGCTCTCCAAGCGCAGTTCGAACTGATATTCTAAACAGTTAACAAGTGTTTTTCTCTCGCAACAAACGTACCGAAAAATCCGTACATTAAGTAGTCCAAACTGGGACCTAAGTTTAAAGTTGAAATATCAGAAGATTACAGTGTATCCGCCAGTGTTCTTTAGGTCCTCAGTTTTAATGCTTCCGGCCGAACATCCAGCTCTCCCGGACTTTGGAGAGTTTCCTCCCTTTAGCGTGAATACGCTTACTAAAGATAAGTTTTCCGTGATAGAGTGGCTAAATAGCCAAGTACGAATTTAAGTTCTTTTTCTAAAGCTTTAACACAAGCCTTAGTCAAGGACTGAAACTTGTGTTAGGTCTAGTTACTGCGGTAACATAAGATATTACAAGGAAAAGACCAAGTCAAAGGCTAAGGCCGTTCAGAATTTTGATTACGTAAAGCGTACAGTATGTTTACCAACACGCGCGAATGCTGGGCTCGAGAGGCAGAAGATTCTTGATACAGACCGTTGATATCTGATCCGAAATCCTTAGAGTTTGCTGACCTTCTTTTACCTAGTTGAAATACATAAAAATGGGAGAAGAAGGTACTTCGTACTATCAGTCCTCGGGAAGCTGCAAAGCTAACGCATCACTAGCCATTGTTGTTCGTCTTGGTGTGTGGGTTGTACGGGCCAATCATCAGTTTGTTCATTTCTTCCCTTCTGATCTTGTATCTCGACGCGAAACACCGTATTTCAGAGTTCTGTCGTCCGCTGCCGATCAGTTGCTGTTCGAGCCGTCCCTGACATGGGAAACAGTTCCACAGACAAACTGCCATCTAACGAGAACAGCGCTCCCTTCCCTGTCAGCATACGGCCAAGTTTCCACCGGTCGACCAATCTTCTCTTGGTTACTCGTATTATAGTCGGTACCAAATGGAGGTAAGGATTGAAGTCGCTCGCGGTATCACCTGAACGTAGGAGAAAGAGTCTGGGGACACTGGAATCCATGTTATGCCAACTAGTACGGGTTGTACTGTTGGTAGCCGTTTACCGACTGTTGTGGAAAACCCTATTGCGCTGCGCTCCATTTTCTCGGTCAACCGACGCAGCGTGACCCTGGCAGCATAGCTGTCATATGCAATGCTGGAAATGCACATACATGATATATAATGCTGTCCGTCAATTACAGTTAGTTGTGCCGTTTTAACGTGTCGTGATTCGTGATTAGATAACTCTTAATCCGTTTTAATCGGATGATAAACGGCTGAACACGTGTCACTTGAGACCTTATTGTGGTCATGTTTAGCAACTCCTATCCCAACCTCCACGAGTAGTCGACCAGGATACGAGTCACCTTAGCGGAGATTGGGTAACCAACCTTCGGTCGAAACTTTGGTTGTATATGTTGACTGAGAAGGGGGGTCGTTCGCGACTGTCTCTGCATGTTACGCATGTTAGGGGCGGCATACAACAGCGTCTGACCCGGATCGGACGGCTGAAGCATGCAATGCGATGCCTAGTCAGCTATTTCTGAGACGGCAGCCCCGTCGCGAGATTAGGTAAGATAGCATACTGAAACTGAACTACTTCGAACATACCAGATAATAATGCGTAACAGAATAATGGGCATGGAACTTTTTTTTATGGACTTCCTCAATGCAACCAGAATCGTTGATCTATTGTGAGATATGCCCGGGTGTCTGCTGTATCCCGCACTTCTATTATTAGCAATACCGCTATTGAGAAGTGGCATACTTATTATTATTTTTTATCAGTGCTTGTGTGTAATGTGCTACACTTCCTTTTAGACGCTTACTGTTCTCCTATACCGAGCCAAAATATCACCAATTATAATTCCCTGGAGAAGTTTCGTCGTGCGTCCTTCTGGCCAGTTTTATTGATAAGAGGGACTTATTTTTGGTAAGAGGAAGTCACGCAAAGGTATTGTAGAATTCAGCGTGTAGGAAGAATAACTGGTGAGGAGCCTAAGAATAAACCCATGATTAAAGTCCTTTTCGACATCGAATGGCCTGATTCTACTTAGATTCGAACCCAAGACCATCCGCTTGACAAAGCGGACTCTGTAACCTTGCATCTATGCGGCTCCCCTTTGGGCCTTACTGATTTACTTAAATAGCCGTACGTCCTTAGACGTACAACATAATGGTCCAATTACCTTGCTCTTTGTGTTCCTTTTCGTCTCAACCTGATTCGAAGTGAGAACCAATGTTGCAGGGTAATTGTCCGTTGTTCTCGTCACGTGCCCTGCCTAACGTATCCGTCTAAATTTGGCCACTTTCTGGATGCTAAGTTCACCGTAGAGTTACGCAAGCTCATGGTTCATTTTCCGTCTCCACACTCCGTTCTCCTGCACACCGCGTCTTAGCACACCGCGGTTCTAAGCACCCGACGTTCGAAAACTCCAAGCGCTCGGAGGTCCTCTCCAAGCATTGTCTACGTCTCATGCCCGTAGAGAACAACCGGTCTAATAAGCGTTTTGTACGAGGTGCACTTTGCGCGGGAACTTAGACGTTTCGACCGTAATTTTTTTGTGGAGTCCATTGTAGGCACGACTCTCGCTGATAATTCTCCTTCTAATCTCACGGCTGGTATCGTTGTTCTCAGTCACTATTGCGCCAAGGTACACGAACTCGTCGACTACCTCAAACTCATCACAACACTACCTAGGCGTGCCCTGTCACGCTCAGCACCACCCACTAGCATGTACTTCGTTTTATCTTCAGTCCAATCCTCTGCTTCACATTTTAGTCTGGTGTACTGATCTGCCACCTGTTGACAGTCGCTGAAAAATTATTTGGGATATCACTTTGCAGGCGGCATTCAACATAGTGATCGCTCGGTAGTTCTCACAATCACGCCTTTCTTGTAGATGGGGCAAATAACCCCATCATTCCACTCCTCCGGTAGGCATTCCGTTTCCCAAATCTTTAGAATCAGCCGATACAGACAACTAGCCAACTTGCCCGGACCCATCTTGAGAAGCTTCGCTCCGATACCGTCCTTTTTAGCAGCCTTATTGTTCTTAAACCGCCGGATAGCATCCTCAACTTCAACTATCGATGGAGATGGCACATCTCAGTTGCTTGCTGCACCGACAGAGTCTCCTGCTTCGCTGTTCTGGGCTCCTGCCCGTACGTCATGGACCTAAACGATCGTAAAAGGACAACGATTATTAGAAACTCGATAAGGACTCTACTCGAACCGGCACGCGCAGGTATTCTAGCTAGAGAGCTGCGGAAGGTGAATGTGCAGGTCACAGCTATCCAGGAGGTGGCAAAAAACGGGAGAACGTGAATTCCGGGCAATAGATTATATTGCGGACACTTCATTTAGGTACCACATCTACTACAATGACAGCGTGAAAGTAGAAAGAGGAGTCGGTTTCGTGCTTATTGGGAAGCAGATGAAATGTGTCATTAGATGGAGGTCGATCAATGACCGTATATGCGTGTTGAGGATTAAGAGCAAATTTCTCAATCACAACCTAATCAATGTGTACGCAACGACTAATGATAAGCTCGTTGACGTGGAGGAGGAGTTCTATGATCTTATTGAGGAGACTTACAATGAGTGCTCAGGGCAAGACAGCAATATCGTCATCGGAGGTGCAAATGCGTAGGTCGGGCAACAAGACCTCCTTCGTCCCGTAATTGACAGAAAAAGCTTTCACTACTACAAACGACAATGGCATGAGGCCTATCAATTTCGCTACAGCCAGAAGCATGACTATCTGTAGCACCTATTTTGCACGCCGGAATGTTCGTACGCACACCTGGATGGTCTGCTCTCAGATCGACTATTACATATCAGGAACTATTACATATCAGGAACCGAAACGTGTCTACCCTTGTCATGTGCAACGACAGGGAGGGGAACATGATTACCGATAAATCAGAGGTGGCCAGGCGTTGGCTGGTACAGAGCGTGGTAGCCCGTTGGATGTTGGTACTGCGGTGGTTATAGATGAAGAATCATTTGAAACAGTCGACGAATTCATTTATTTAGGTACATTAATAATGTGCGTCAATGAGGTTATTCGTGAGATAAAGAGGCGGTTAGCGGCTAGGAACAGGGCCTTCTACGGACTGCGTAACCAGCTAAGGTCCTGCAGCTTACAAACCCGTATAAAACTGGCACTCTACGAAAAGATTCCTGTACACGAATTTCATGTATCTCCCGCTCGGCAGAGTGCTACTGAAGACTACTAAATAAAAAAGGAAGTGGAGGTTCCCTAAAAAGTTCCTTGTTGAAAAGTGACGCTGCGTTTATAACTTTTAGTTAAAATATAATACACCCGCATCGAATGGAAGCAAAAAGCTATCTAAAGTTTACGTTTTTCACCTGTTATAAGCTGGTGAAAAAATTTATTTCATTTTCAATATGGGATACTAGCATAAACAATTTTTTATAGTGAAATGTATTTTTCATATATGCAATGCATGTTTTTTAATCCTCAATGTATTCAAATGGTTCCGGTGCTTCCGGTTCCTTTAGATCGTCATTTTTCGGTCCATACGCAGTAACCCGTTCGACCAGCGTCTGTTCGCCGGTTGCACTGTGCTGCATCATAATAATTCCTCCAATTGTAACGTCCTTCAGCGGGTTGTAGGGACTTCCTTCGGCGATGCTAATAACCTTCAACTGTTGACGCATGACACGCGCCGGATTATGCAAGATCTCAAAGCTAGGTTCTGGTTCTTTCGGTGTTTTAGTTGCCGATGCAGCCGTTGTTCCCGAGGAAGAGTCATCCCCGGCGGCTGGTGTTGCTGGTGAAGGAACGCTTGCGTCTTTGGACTTTTCCTTGGACGCCTTTTCTTTTTTATCCTCCTTAACTGGTGTGGTTTTTGCTTCCTCTTTAGCCTTAACCGTGGCCGACAGATCATCCTTGGCAGTGGAAACTTCTTCGTCCACTTCCATCTTCGAGTCGGTAGATCCGTCCTTGGAGTCTTTCTTTTTGTCGCCAGTGCGACGCTTGGCTCGAGCCGCCAACGAGAGAACGGCTGTGGCAACTTTGTCTCGCTCCTCGCGTTTTTTCTCCTCCAACGGAGCTGGATAGCTGTACAATGACGGACGAGCAGCGGATTTGAAATCAATCTTCGGCATCTTCAAATCCGAGTTCAGTGCAATCAAACTAGTTGGAGTGAAGGCCAGTGAAAGACAGTGAGCTAGCGGGAACCAGTACCAATATTGGGTGAAGACCAGCATGCCAACCACAGCTTGCAAGTTTGTATGTCCGGTACGAGATTGCAGACTTACCGTTACGTTGCGACCTCCGGCATCGATAATTCCCTGGGCCAATATGGCACCATACTTAGCCATTACATCTTCATGTTTATTAGTTATAACTTGGTTGTACAACTGCCGGAAGAATGTAACCTTCGGGCAGGTTTGATCAGTTTGCTGGATCAGAATCATTGCGGATGCGATGAGCGCACCCTGACGGACAAAATTAACCGGATCAAATTTGGCCATTGGTTCCAGCAGAGCAATCGCTTCACGTAGACCCGTTCCAGCACAGGCTATACCGAGGGCCATCGCTGCTCCGTACCGAACGTGCGGATTGTAAGATTCGGCCAACAGCGAAACGACCGAAGGACACTGTTCAGGTGTACGGAACAGAATAAATCCAATAGCAGTAACAGCGGCCCGACGCACATCGTCATTAACGTCACTAACAGCAACATGCAGCAGCTTCCGGATGGCTTGATTGTTACCGGTTCCGCAGTAAGCCATTGCGATCGTATACATACCGCTACGACGCAAAACAGGATCCTTATCGTTAGATAAGCTTGTAACCAGTGAATCGGATTCCTCCAGGCGTGCGTACATAGTCAAAGAAATACCAACAGCCAAGCCACGCAAAATCTTTTCGTGTTGAGTTTCCTGAGCGTAGGCAACCATATCCTCGATTGCCGGCGCGTGTTTGGAACCTAGCATGACCATTCCCATGGCGATTCCGGCAGCTTCACCGGTAACTGCGTCATCCTGGTATAAATTAAACTTCAATTGTTCGTACACATCCTGGCGATGAGTTCCCATAGCGGCCAAGCCCAAACCAAGACAGCCGCCATGACGGACATTCTCATTTTGAGCATCCTTCAATTGCTGTAGCAGATAGTCAATTATGTTTGCTCCATGGTTAGCGTGAATCAAACCTAACGCATACAGACCACCACCCTCGGAATAACCAGAGCTAGGTCCACTTTCCTTCGGTAGATAGCTTTGCATAAGAGCCAACGATTCAGTTTCATGTCCACGATGGATTACACCCAGAGAAGCTGTGGCCGTCAGTTTGGCCCAATTCGTTGCTCTAGCCAACCAGTCCAAATTGTCACGTAAGAACTGATCGCTAGTAGTTCCGCTGTGCATGAAAGCATTCGCAATGACGGTTGCTGTGTGACAAATCGACACACGCACTGCTTCTTTTGTAGCCCGCAAAATCTGCAAATCAGCATGGTTGCTGCGTATTAAAAATTGTAACTGCAAATCGATGGAAACCTCCCCGGAGAGGATATTAGCTAGCTTTTCAATGTTAGCTTGGTGTGTCTTCTCCGTTTCATTCAAACTATCAACCGTACGCTCTACTTTAGCATCGCCACCACTGTCGGTCTCTTTCGGTTCTTGTTTAACTTCTGGTACGGTTGATGCTGCGCTGCCTCCGGCAGCCGCGGTTCCTTGTGGCTTCAAGTTCGAAATGAGAGCAGACGGAATCGGTGCTGTCGCTTTCAAAGCCTGCAGTACTTGACCCAAAAATTGCTGTGTCGCCGATTCGTACAAATCAAAGGCAATCTGGTAGGCCATAAGTACCAAATGCTCACCGCCTTTCGTTAGATTGTCCAACAACTCAGCCACGGCTAGGGGATCCTCGAGAAAAATGAGACATTGGCACATGTTCACGTAATCTGGTACACCTAGGTTTCGATATAAGCCCACCAGACAGCGTAGTACGGTGTTACGGAATGCACGATTCTGAATCAAGCTCATAGTAACCTAAAAAAATAATTAGGGTATCAATATTTTTGCTTCTAAAGATCAAATTATTCATCAAACCAACCTGAAAAGCATAGGCCAACATGCCAGGAATATCATCCGCTTTCATGATGGACGACTCCACGACGTCCATTCGGCGCGTTTCCAACGCAATTCCCAAAGCCTGCCTATACTGTCCATCCTCCAAGCAGCGTTGAATCATCCGATTGACGATGGCCTCCAAACGTGCATCGATCGGTTTTGCCTTGCTAGGATTTTCGGCAAGCTGAACCCTCAACTGAGTATAATGATCGATACATTTTGCAATGATCGTGTCAACGTATTCATTGCGAGCATTCACATCAAACAGATCGCCAGCACCTAGCGCGTAGGTTAGCGAATCTTCGAAGGACCCCAAATGATAGTAAACTTTGGAGGCAACCAGAGCTGCCAAGTCATGCTGCGCAAATGCTTTGTCTTCGTGCAGGATCTCTATCTTCTCGACAGCTTCCGAAATTTCCGGCCAAAACTCATCCACAATGGAATCCAGCTTCTTCAGAGCGAACACCTTCAGCTCCTGGATCGGTTCATCCAGCAAACAGATGACGCCGGCAGCGGAAGTAATCTTCAACATCATGTTCTTCACTTTGCAGAATGTCCTCTATAAAATGAACTAATAGATAACTATGATACAACGAAAACTGTTGGGAAAAATACCGAAATTTATTGTGTATGATTAAACTTTATTTTTCTGCTTTTTTACTGAACTCACTACACAAGAAAATAGCAACGTAATGTGGCACGAATGACTTTCATAAAATGATAATGGCCGCGATGAATGGTGACTGTCAATCGATTGTCAAAAATATCGACGCTGTATATACACACTCATATTGAACTGTTCAAATTTATTCGTCAAAATGACCCCTGACAAAACAAATTTCAACTAAAAGCGTAATCGTAATTATGGCAGAGAGAATCAATACGAGTTGTGCTTTGAGATAAAAAATAAAATCTCAAATTTTCGAGAGAAAGTTAACCCTTTTAGTATCAGAAAAGTATAAGTATACTGGAAGATGTGTGTTAAAAAGAGCAGCGATAAATATTTTGAGATACAGCAACATTTCCCTTTGAGATGCATCTTCTACCTTGGCAGGCATTTTTCATTAAGCAGTTATTTACTTTATCGATATGAAACATTGTTCAAAAGTGTATCGATGAGTAAAAACTGGCATCGCTGAAGAAACGTAAACGAGGATGAAGACGAAGTTTGTAAACCTTTTCTGAGAACGGCTGGATTCCAAACCAACCTTTCAAACGTGTCGGACAACTTCTAGAAAAAATTGAATTTGGGAAGTTTAATTTCACGGATACATCGTAGAAAATTGGAGAATATAGCAGTTTAAGAGTAGGAAAAGGTGAAGAAAGAGTAGACCAAAAGAAAAAGTAGCGTTCTGAGGCTTTTTCTGTGAAAATAAGAGCGAAGTAGACAGACGCCATTCTGGTTAAGAAGAAGAAGAAAAGTGAGGTTATGACGGAGATAGAAGAAGATCCTCCGGACACCAGAGGAAAAAACGAAAAGCAACGTGAAAAGTTTGAGTACATCATCAGCGATGAAGCTCCTTACCGAGTTTACTTCGAGATGCGAACCAAGCCACAACCCGGAGCGAATGTCAAACGAATCAACAAATTTTCATTGGGTTCGAAGCTATGTAGTGCCCCACTGTACAAAAATCACATAATTGATATGAAGCAGATTGGAAGGAACAAGATCATGGTGGTTTTCAACAGCTACCTCCGGGCAAACTCAATAGTCGACGAAATTAACAAAGAGAAGGATGGAATGTATTCTGCATACATTCCAAAACATGTTGTTTGCATTTCAGGAGTTATCACTGGTATCCCAACAGATATAACGACCGATGAAATCAAAATGGACCTCCAAAGTGAGGCTGAAATGTAGATGTCTACCGTCTAAATCGATACGTGGATGGAATGAAGCAGCCATCGAACAGAGTTTCAATCACATTTCGAGCAAGCCGTTTGCCAGACAAGGTAAAGTTGTTCTGTTGTCTAAGCAAGGTACAACCATTCGTGCAGAAGGTTGTTTTCTGCAAGAAGTGTTTACGGTACAACCATAATGCGGAAAACTGCAAGGGTTTCCAAAGATGCCAAACGTGCGGTGAACGCCATGAAGATGGACACTACGATGATTGCCAACAACGTATCAAATGTCTACATTGCAAAAAGACACACGCAACCGGCAGCGTCGGCTGCCCAGAGCGACTTCGACAAGAGCAAATAAAATCTATCATGGTGAAGAAGAACTACACTTATATCGAGGCTAGGGATATGGTTTCCTTCACCTCGAACAACATATTCGAACCATTGAACTTACTGCAGGACATGCCAACGTTAGCGGAAACATTAGCGGATGGCAGCAACCTAGAAACACAGTGGCAGCAAACGAACAAACCGAGAGTCCCCATCACACCTGCTATCAAACTGTATACAGACAAGAAGCAAAATCCGCAAAACAAGCGGAAGCGACCAGCAAATACGGAATTATCATCGAAAGAGAAACTACAATCGGAACCTACACCAGGACCATCAATGACAAAAAATGAGAATCAGTTGAACTGGAATCACCAAACAGATGGCGTTGGATTAAAGAACACACACAAAGTACAGGAGGTAGAAAAGTGGAAGAGAATGATGCAGGAAAAGAACCAACAAATAGAATTAAGTGTTACGCATAAATATCAACATAAGGCTATGAGCTTCTATTCGGAGCTTATTAATGAAGAAAGTATTAGTGCGGAAATGAAAGAAAAAATAAAGCAAGCAGTGCAAAAGTATTTTCAATTAAACCAAACAATCGCATAGAAACATTCAACTAGAAAGAAGAAGAAGAAAATAACAAATTGCAATGGAGGAAAAAATTAAAATAATACAATGTAATATACAAAGTCTGAATAAACACAAAGAAGAGTTACAGAGTGTTGATTGGAGAAGAATATACAATTGCATTGCTATCAGAAACATGGACTCAGGAACGAGAACAGCTCTCGCTACAGAATTTCGGGATTCCATAAAGTTTTACAATCGAGGGAAGATAATTACGGTGGATCAGCCATCTACCTAAGAAATAGTTTCAATTACAAGAAAATTGAAATCGAAAACCTATCGGAAGACACTCAAGCGGTGGCAGTTGTTATTCCGAGTAAAGACATCGTTGTGGCATCAGTGTATATAACTACTCAAATAAAAAATGAAGTTTTCGAAGAAGATGTAACAAAAATATTCGAAGCAATGAAAAGATACAAAAATGTAATAATTGGAGGCGACTGGAACGCACACCATGTTACATGGGGCAACGAAAAGAGTGATAAGAAAGGCTGCATTCTAATGGAGCTGATTACTCTATATAATTGGCTAATTCTGAATAACGGACAAAGCACATTTATACCCATTCAACTAAACCAAAAAAGTACTGCCATAGATGTCTCAATCTGTTCAGCGAATCTATTTGGAGAACTGGACTGGACAGTTCGAGATTTTGGAATAGGCAGCCACCACATGGCGATACAAGTAGTCATGAGAACTAAAGAGACGAGAACACAGGATAAGTGGATTTACAATAGAGCAAAAATTAATAAACAGCTGGCATCACTAGATTCCAGCGAGATACAATCCTGGAAAGACCTCACAGGAAAGGTGAAACGAATATTCAAGGAAAGTAAACAACGAAACAAATATACACCCAAATACTGGTGGACATCAGAAGTGGAAGAGGCCTGGAAAACAAAAACACAAGCTAGAAGAGAATTCAACAATATAGGCAGCATAGAAAATTTGATCAAGTTAAAGAGAGCATCAGCAGTGTTCAGAAGAAAAAAGAAGGAAGAAAAAGAAAAAAAATGGAAAGAGTTCGTTGAACAAATTGGTCCTTGGACTAGCTCAAAAGAACTGTGGATAAAAATAGGCAGACTTACGGGGAAGAAGACATATAGGAAGGAAAACAGTCCACTTTTAGATGACGAGGAATTGGCAGAACAATTTTTGGACCTGCACTTTGGCCAAACGAGCAGAGTGGAAGAAATTAACGCTGGCGGATATCAGGCTAGTTACGAC
Source organism: Wyeomyia smithii (assembly GCF_029784165.1). Taxonomy (NCBI): domain Eukaryota; kingdom Metazoa; phylum Arthropoda; class Insecta; order Diptera; family Culicidae; genus Wyeomyia; species Wyeomyia smithii. The sequence goes on from NC_073694.1 coordinate 54,336,243, forward strand.
ATTTTAGATGAACAAAACTGGAATAGAATCGTTTTGGCCAAAAATGCGAATTCCGCACCGGGTGATGATAGACTGACTTATGGAATGCTAAGACAATTACCACCAGATGTCGTGAAGAAACTACTAACGGACTTCAACAAGCAGTGGCGTAGGGGATACCCTGACGAAAATCTGAAAAGAATAAAAATAGTGGCTATACCGAAAGCAGGAAAGGACCAGGAGAAACTAGAAGGAAAACGACCAATCTCGCTGGTTCCAACTTGTATTAAAGTTGTGAATACAGCAGTCTTAGAAAAACTACAAAGAGTGATAGAAATGAACAATGTACTTCCCTCGAAATCTTTTGGATTTCGTAAGGGGCTATCCACGAATACATGTGTGTCGTATGTTGTCAACAAAATAAAGGCCAACAAAAGAGAAGGCAACCTAACGTGTATAATATTTGTAGACCTGAGCAATGCGTTCTGCAAGGTGAAGGTCGATGCACTAGAAAAGGTTATGCTAGAAAATCGGATACCATCTGAACTAATACATTGGATTATAAACTTTCTTAACAATAGAGAAATAGTTTTTCAAATAAACAACAAAACCTTGACACGAACAGTCAGTGAAGGGCTGCCTCAGGGGGATGTTTTGTCTCCCACACTTTTTAATGTGTACACTGCCAAAATGCACAAAATTCAAGTCGATGGAGTTGAGCTGGTGCAATTCGCGGATGACTTCGGCATTATTGTCACAGCGAAGATGGATGAATTGCTGAAATCAGTTGGACAAACATATCTGGACCTATTCGTGGAAACAGCAACGGACCTTAATCTAACAATCAACCCAGGAAAAACAAAAAGCATTTTATTTCATGGAGGCGAAAAATCTCTAGACTACCACATTGACGGATCAGCAGTAGAGACCGTTAGGTCCCATAAATACTTGGGAGTGACGATAGACAGATCTGTAACATTTGGGAAGCACATAACAGAGCTTAAAGAGAAGGTCAATGAAAGACTCAATATGGTAAAAGTTATCAGTGGAATTAAAAATGGCGGACACCCCGAAACAATGTTGAATATTCACAAAGCGTTGATCCGAAGTACCCTGGAGTATGGATCTACGGTATACAACAATGCAGCCAAAGTTAATCTGAATTCATTAACAGTCATCAATAATCAAAGCCTTCGAAAGGCAACTGGGTGCACAAAAAGTACCCCATTAAATACGCTTCTCGCTGTATCTGGACTGGAACCGCTAAAAATCAGGCACGAGTATATTACGGGTAAAGAAATAGCACGAAACATCGCATATAAAACAGCTGTTGGAGAGCAACTTATTAAAACGACAATCAAAAATTGCTCAGATGCAAACAAGATTAGTTACATGGAAAAAGTTTACATGCAACATTTTCAGCTATTTGACTCCATCATGCAAATTGAAAAAAACTGTCCAAAATACCACGGATTGGAAATCCGTCCCACACTCAAAGGACTTTTGACATCAAAAGAAAACACAAACCCACAGCGGCTTAAACAACTGCTATTATTTGCTTTCAATGGGACCTATAAAGGACGTAGAAAAATCTTCACTGACGCCTCGAAAGATAACCACTCATGCGGAATTGGTATTTACGTGGAAGGAACTAGCATAAGAGCGACATATCAACTGGCAAACGAAGTGAGTATCACTGGAGCAGAACTAATGGCGATCAAAGTGGCCATGGACGTTATTGCGACGGAAAACTTAGTGAATACAGTTATATATACGGACTCCCGGTCAGCTTGCGAAATTTTGGAGCTAGCAAGAGAACAAGCTGATCGCGAAAAAATACTAGATGAAATATTAGCATCGGCAGCAAGATGGAAAGTATCACTGCAATGGATACCAAGCCATATAGGTATAAAAGGCAACGAAATAGCAGACTATCTAGCCAAAAAAGGAACAACGCATGGTCAACCAATAATAGACAACAGGATATCATACAAGGTCGCATTCTGGATTTTGAAGAACAGAAAAACTTTGGAAACGGATGAATGGTACAAGGATTACGACTTCTCCAAGTATTGGAAACATAAAATGAAGCTAACAGACAACCCGAAATGTGAGAAATGTGACACAATAGAGACAGCAGAACATCAAATATTACATTGTGATATTTATAGTAGAACACGCTCAACGTATTCTTTCGGCAAAAACAACACACTTATAGAAATTTTTCAAATGAAAAACGTAAACATGATAAAAGAAATTGCGAAATTCGTCAAAAAAGCAGCTATGGATCTGTAAGAAACTTCAGCCCCTCAGCTGTGGTCAGATGACCGTCAAAAAAATCAGCAGGGCATATAGTCTTGGTAGCTAGCCCGAAATTATGCACTCTGGGTGCAAACAGAAAGAAGAAGAAGTTTGTAAACAACAGTTCAAATTCTGAGCATTCTCGATTATTTCGTGTGATATTTGAGGATATTAGTAAAGATTCGTAAAATATCTATTCATCATGAAGCGTAAACATTGGGGATCACTAGAAGATGGCAGCGACAAAAAGAACGAAATTGCTAGCAACGAAATCATACTTCCGATGACAAAAATGGAAAAGTTTCAGCAAATCAAACTTCCATATACGATAACTCGTGAAAAGAGGTAAGAGAGCTCCTTGATATAAATGGACCAAAACTCACCTAATATTTTTTTTTAGGATCCCATTGAAAAATCCACTGGTAACACAAACGGTAGAAGTAATGAATCAAACCGAAATGATTCAAACTCTGATCGATACCTATTCCACCAAGTCCGGACACAGCTACATTCTGAATCCCTGCCAGCTGATGCCAAACATCGACTTTCCACCGGCCAATACTGCCGACTTGAACAGGAATGAGAAAATTCTACGACCTTTATGGTTTGCAAATCCTCATGACAGTCGATTTACGCGTGGCGAACCAAGAAGCTATCCAAAGCTCACAAGACCGGTGTTGATCCAAGCTCTCCGAAAAGTAATATGTGGCCTACTGAGGGTGGCAGGCTTTTCCGAGATTAATGAATCTGCCTTGATTATGATGGTCGACGGGATAGATCAGTATATGCGACTATTGTGCGAATCAATGCGAGATGTATTGGTTAGTGAGGGTCGTGAAGCGCAGTCTACCCTGGATATTCTTACTTTAGAGAAGAGTTATTTTGCGGTTAGCAAACGGAGTGTGACCAGTTTACATAACTATTACAAAGAGCTGGGCAACAAGAATAAAAACGAAATTCGCGAATTCAAGGATATCTTTCAAGAGTACGATAAACTTTTACAAGAGAACCATTTGTCCGCAGCACAAGGCATGCATCAGACAAGTAGTAAAATGGAAACCGTCAAGGAGGAAGAATATATGAGCTTTCTGGAAGGAGCACAATTGCAACAGCATTCTCAGCTGGAAACATCAGGGGCAGGACCATCTTCGGTAGACACGGCCTCCACAATCAACATCATGAGTTTTCTGAACGGCGAAGGCAGTACTGGTACAGATTAGGTGATTATAAATCTAAAATTAAATTAAATTAATAAAAAAAGCGCGTCTAAACAAACGCTAGTTTTTTTCGTCTCATAGAATGATGCTTAGATATAAAATGCCAATCACTTAATTCGCTGGCCATACGGTAAAGATAGAAAATCGACTTCCCTTTGAACGATTTCAGGTAATTCTCGCTGTAGTAGTTCGTGCAAGGAGATGCCGTCGTGCTTATACACCCAGCAACCTTTGCTGGTGGTCGATTTGTCCGGGATATAATCGTACCGTTTTGGACCACTGGTTGGCGAACTTAGCCAAATCTGTCGGTTTGGTGACTGTCTATTTATGACGTAGGTTCCGTACGGCTTCCCAAAGTTTACTGTCAGTACACCGTCCTGCAATTATGATGATTGAAACAATATTCGCATTAATATATGTGAATATCCGATGTACCCCGTAAGTCACGTCTGCTGATTTTAGGAAGCTTGTTTCCTCTACCAATTGCTCCATGTAATCACACAAAGATTCCAGAGTCTCGGAGCATACCACTTCGAAGGTAGCAGAGTCGACCAGCGAAGCTGAAATGAAATTGTTCGGATTCATAGAACGTAAATTTCTCCGTCGATTGTGTAGCAGGTCTGCGCCCGACTGATTTGTTTGCACTTTGCTAATTTGTTTGCAGCATAGCTGGTGACTGCTTAAAGTACGCTTTATATGTTTATTGAACAATGACGGCGTCAAACGAATAGTCCGAGGATTATTTACTTGAGTAGACAAACTACGGATCGCGATGAGAAGACTCATAATGCCTGTTTCGTTATGTGCTAATGACTAATTTAAGTTCAAAAGATCCGATTTCATAAGACCACAACAATAACAAGTCCAGCTGTCGTTACGCCGACTGTCAAACAATTTGTACACTTAGAAAAAAGTGTGATCTTTTTTCTTCCCGGTACGATGTTTTCTCCGAGTGTAGATTTGTCATTTGGCATATCTGCTTTAGATTAAAAAAACAAAACAAAACAAAAACATTAAAATTGCATTCAGCGTCGTTTTCTCGAATTCTTGTAAATTTCATGTAACAAAGCTTATTTAATCAATTAGGTATTCATGATGGTTATCAGGCACGGAAGTGATGTGGTAAGACAATCATAAAACGCGAGATTAGCGTTTTGTTAATTATTTTTTGTCGCGTCAGGAAGAAGATCTCTCCTCAGACGCTCCGGATTCGCCACAAGCTAGAAATCGCCAAACAAATGAACGAAACGGTGAAGAATTCGCTCGGTTTCTTTTTGAGCGTGGCACACTCTACTGTATGTATACTTCAACAAAATTTCTGAGACAGTGCAATTATTTTAATGTTACTTTTTCCCCCAGTTAATTTGATCTACATGTACGCCAATAATTTAATCGTCCGATATCATGTAAAGGAAATAGGTATTTCAATTTACGAAGCCCTGAGAAGGCATCCACTGCTGGCGGTTGGGATCGCGACTGGAATGTTCATCATCACTCTCCCGTTTATGTTGTTTGTATTTTTCACGCTGGCCACCGCTATCATGACTTTCACTGGATTCGTACTGATCGAAGGAACACTGATAACAGTCGCCTCGATGTTGCTGGTTGGCGTGCTGCTCTGCGTGTTCTCTCTACTGGCCTTTATGGGGTTGGTGTTTTTGGCTGGCTACTTTGGACTATCGAGAGCGTACGACTGTTTGGATCGATGGAATGGTCTTGGTAATGAAAGATATCGCGTCAGCTCAAATGATTAACTGCTGAACGTTCTTTTAATTCGGTAGCTAATATCTACCAGAAGAATCTTGCTTTTAGCGTTTTGTACTTAAGTTTTTATTTATAGGTATAACAGTGAAGGTAGAATCTAGCACAGTAATTTATTATAGCAGGGCCATTTATGGATGATGGGAAAAATATTGTTCCTAAACATTTGATAAAAATATAAATAAAATTCCATTAGTACGTATGATATTGGTTCATTTGTACCCAGGATTATGATCGAAGAATTATCGGCAATTTAGCTGGAAACGCTTACTCCAACTTTTAGACGTTGATGGATTACATAGGACGTTTGTCCAATTTTTGTTGAATTTGTTTTTAATATTCTTTGGTTTCATGGGATAGTTTAAAGCATAATGAACAGAATGATAGAGCAGAAAAAGTTGAATAACTGAATAAAAATTCATTGTAAAAATCAGTTTAGTTTTTTTAAATTTTCACAAAAAACATCCGAGTTCACTCGGCAACTTTGGATTCAACCGGTATTTCAGCAAAAAAATGCCGGTTGCCGACAGTTGTCAGATCATTTTGCCAAGACTTCGTCCAAAAAACTAAGCTTGACGAATCTCGTCTCTATTTTTTGCCGAATTTATCGTTAAACACTGTTGATGCCGAGGTCAGCAAAAACATTACTGGTATCTACTGGTATACTCGTTGCCGTGTTTCGGCAATACAGCTGTCATTTTCATGAACGAGTTGCCGCCATTTTTCTTAGTGCAAATTTATGCGTGTTACGGGTGAGCAAACAGGAATCGGATACAAGTTTGGAGTTTGAAATTTGTGCAAATTACAAGTGTTTACAATCCGGTAGCCGAAAAAAATGTAGTACAGTTTGGGGGGAAGTGGCTGGAACTCAAAAAGTGTAGTTTCAAATCGTGTGAATACAATATTGTATTTGTTTTAGGGATAGTCATTAGACGTAATTTTAGATTAGATGTTTAGCTCAATGCCCTATTGGCGAGCAAGATAAAGATAAGTATTGAAGATTTAGTATGAATAAATTTCTTTACTTATCTCATCGAGCTTATAACTTATCTTTTGAAAAAAAAACTACCTGATTCACAGCAAAACTATTTTCTGCGATTGGATTCCACTGAAAAACCGGCTCTTTACTGTGCCGAACATTCAGCTTATATAACCGAAAGGTCGTTGGACTGGTTTGCCGCTTCTCGGCTGGATTTGCCGAGAGCACAGTCAACTGTGTACCGCGATTCTCGGCATAAAATGACATCTGTCAAATATTGGTTTTCCGATTCTCGGCAAAAGAAATTCAGCCGAGCACTCGGCTGTCCAAATCTCGGCACAAACAATGCCAAGATTCGGCGAAATTTTATAAGTGTGTTTTTCAGAAAATGTTGTCGGCTACAAAAAAGCCATAATAGTTTTTTCCAAACGAAGTGTATTAGTTTTTAAACTGACTCCCATTGATTTTTTAGGCCATATAACTGTATAAAAAAAACAAAGGTGGTACTCTCTGGCATCGTACACAAATTTATTGCGTTTTACCGATTTTACCCAGAGTCTATGTATATAGAGTCGCGCGAAAAGAAAATCTATCGTTTCGGCAACACAGTTTTTGTGCCGTTTGTTGCCAAGAACTATACAGTTCTGTTTTTCACCATGCATAAGCGAATATCATTTTTTGAAATTCTTCACAAGGTACACAGTTTTGAAAGATTACACAGGTGATTTATTGTTAAATTTAAGTGAACCAGTGTACAGGTTTAATGTTGGATTAAAATGTGTAAGTAAAACTTCGGAAAAACACATATTCTTTATTACGCTCAATTACAACACTTTTCATCCACTCCTAACATTATCACCTTGTTTATTTACATTGCTCGATTGGTACCCTCGTTTGACACTGATTTGGTTCCTTTGGTTTCATCTTTGCGGGACTCTTAAACATAGACTCTGATTTTACCCTTTTCTCTCTAAATCCTCACCATTTCAGAAACTGTCAGTGGTGGATTTCGCCCATAGAGTTCTCCAGGTGCGTTTGTATTAGTGCGATGTTTACGATTTATTTTTTGTTAGCTGTAAGAATTTTTTGTTACCTGTGAGAACTGTCATCTGAAAGAGAGCATAAAAAACTACCGAGTTTGATTCACACTCTCACAAATTTCAATATACAGTGTAAAGCGGGCCGTGTCGTAGTGTTTGTGTGTTTTCGCTTGGAGAACTCTATAGACTATCTCACCCAATGGAATATAGAAAGGTACGGAGATGGAAAATAAATGTTCGGCACATTTTTTCAAGAAATTTTCACAAGTTATGACAGTTTACGGCTGAAAATGCCTACCTGCGTCGTTAAACAATGCGGAACACAATTCCAAATGGCTTTTTCTTGTTTTTGGAGATCTACGTCACGACCCCCACACGTGCTTCTGTTTACTTCTTTTTCGTTACTAGTGACGTTACGATTCTGCCGATACCGATCCATAATCGATTCTTTTTTCACGATACACGACAAATTGGTATCGATGCTCGAGCTCGATACTTTTGAGATATCGATACATTTTGTTAGAATTGAAAAAAATTATTCGCGACTACAACACTTCTGCTGTTCTCCTGACTTTTGTGGTAAAAAAGGAAGGCAAACATTTATGCTTCTTTTTAGAACATAGTTCATTATAGAGTTTCGTGTAGGTGCGAGCAGGCTATCTATATAAAAATTAAAAATTCAAATGTCTCATTTTCTTGTGTGGGCTAAAATCATCCAAGGATTATGACATTAGGATGCGTTTGTTGTCGAAAATTAATGACACAAATGATATCACACTTGAGAAGGTTGTCGAAGAGTGCAAATCTCTCATTAACCTGAAGCGTGATACGGTTCTTATAGGAGGACAGTCTTCATCCTACACTGTGGCGGCAACGAAGGCTACCAGAATCACCACAGCAGCAACCATCTCTATTTTACGTCAGATCTTCAGCAGATTTGGAATGCCTGAAGTGCTAGTGTCGGACAATGGGACACAGCTAACAAGCGATGTGTTTGAGCGATTTGTGGGATATATGAATAATAAATAGAATAAATTAAAAAAAAAAATAAGGTTTCTTATTTGTACAAGAAAATAATATCATTAGCGTAATCGTCTATACCAAAACATATTGTTCAATCTGAAAATAATATTCTTTCCTGCGAGCACTGGCAGACGAGTCGGACATATTACTTCGAAGGGGAAATAACATCTGCTATAAAAGGAGGTGTTCTTGTCCCCGAGGTTTCATTCTTGTGACGGAGTTCAATGGAAGCAGTTGGGATGAGCGGAAAGCAGCACGCAAACAAAACTTCGGCGGTGGAGCCGAACACTGGAGGAAGGCGCAGGATGGAAAAAAATCTCTCTCGGACTGATGGACGGCAGCTTCAGTCAGGATTCGAAAAGACGGGCACGCAGCAGCCGTGCGGGACGCTGTTTATGACTACCAATCAGCAGCAACAGTGGGAAAAGGCGATGGCGATGAAGGGACTGACGAAGGTTCACGACACGATTTTGCGAGGCAAACGGTATTATGCATTTAAAAACAGCGCCGTTCCATCCCCAAAGCAATGGGCAAGTGGAACGTTTTGTCGACACGTTCAAACGGACAATAAAAAAAAATTCAGGCGGGAGGAGAGTCATTAGAAGAAGCAATTGATACCTTTTTGCTCTGCTACAGATCTACACCGTGTCGAAATGCTCCAGACGGCAACCAGATTTTTCAAGGATAACAGTCTGAAGCAAAACAAACAATTCAACGCTAAACATGGTTCGAAGGAAAAATCCTTCGAGGTGAAAAATAAATAAATAAAGAAATCGTTGAACGAGTGGGTACTGTCATATACAACGTTTGGCTTCCAGAAATGCAGCGGCTTATCCGGTCGCATAGCAACCAACTGAGGACACGCTACGAAGATAAACCGAGTGAATCATGTGAAGCAGAGCGGACTGTCCCCCTCGACATACTGTTGGGCGCCTGGGGACTCGGTCCAACCGAACCAAATACTACTAAGGAGGTAGCATCGACATCAGGATCGTCGGAAAGTTTGAATGATTTTCAACGGGAGTTTTTGCGAGAGCTCATGGGTCGCGAAGAGGGAAATCCTCGACCTCGGTTACCAAAAAAGCCACCTACGATAGATCCTGAGGTACAACGTCGTTCGACGCGTCAGCGTAGAACACCAATCCGCTACGAACCCTACCAGGTTTACTAAAAAGGGGAGGTGTTGGAGTACCCCTCTCCCAAACGTTACTAAAGGATAACGCTCAAACGTCATCACTTTTTGGTATCGGCGCTGATCATAAAAGACAGCCGAGTGAGTCGAGAAACCACATCACACACGATCGGGTGCTTTATTGTCTACAAATATTATACGCATTAAATATAGTTATATTAGTTGTTACCACCAAGTGTTTCAGTAAATATCACAACGTAACAGAGTTAAGTTCCAGTGTTACGTCTGTTAGTCTATGATACAATCATTGAAAAGTTTTGATTTTAGTGTTATCAACTTTTTAAAATAGGAAACCTAGTAGGAAACAAAGATTTGGAAAACCGCCTGAAAATGAGTATTTTTGAGAAATGCAAAAAAAAAGTAGGAGGGTGGTATTCAAGACACGACCGCATGACGTTGACTACCGTATTCTTATAAAAAAAAATATTCCGTTGAAGCAAATAGTAGGGGGAATTGCAACGCTTCTTTTACAAAACTTCTGTAACAAAATTTCGAGGCACCAAAAGGTACCAGTTGCCGATTATTCTCGTTTACTGGTTAGTCTGTCCAGAATTCCAGCCATTTCAGTATTTTGCAGTAGCCATTTATTACTTATTGTAATAGCAACAGTGGGACTGAATTAAAAGTCAACTGGTTTGAACGGTTACTAACTAACGAATGAATAATTTATTCTCTCTCATATCAAATGTTTGCTGTGATTGAATTCGAAATGTTATTTGGTTGCTTCGTTGTTATGCAATTGAGATTTGCATACAACACTCCTCCTCAACGAAGTCAACGATTGCCTTCTAGATCTCTCCGGACACCGATTGCATATCGATGTTTCTCCAGCTTCAACCGCTCTAAAGGTTTGGTCATCAGATCGGCTTCCATCTCGGTGGTTGGTAAATATTGCAGGTCGATGATCCGTTTTTGGCGAAGATCTCTGGTGAACGCATGTTTTGTATCGATGTGCTTGGACCTTCTTTCCAGACGGTCAGATTCCACCATTTTGATACACGATTGATTATCCTCGTAAATGATGGTTGGATTGACTGGTTCCTCGTTGACGTCCTTTAGAAGTTTTCGCATCCATAGCAGCTCCTGGCATCCTTGTGCCAGCGCCACGAACTCGGCTTCTGTTGAAGAGAGAGCAACGCAGGTTTGCTTGTGGGTGCCCCAACTTACCAGGCCGCCACCAAACTTAATTAGGTAACCGGAGTTGAATTTTCGGTCTCCTTCATCTCCAGCCCAGTCTGCATCCACAAAGCACTCCAAAACTTCATCTCTGGAGCCAAGATGCAGCGAAAACTCTTTGGTTGCCTTGAGGTACCTTAGCACTCGTTTTGGCTCTGTCCAGTCCCGATTAGTTGGTTTGGATACCTTTATCCCTAGCAGTGATGTGCTCAGGCAGATATCTGGCCGGGTGTTGACCCCGACGTACAGCAAACTACCCACCAAGCTTCGGTACGATTCGTTGGTAGGCAGCTCTTCCTCCTCCTTTTGCTTGACGTAGGCAGGATCGATAGGAATTTTGGATGGCTTGGCATTTTCGTGTCCGAACCACTCCACGATCTTGTCGATGTATCCGGACTGATTCAACACATAGTGACCATCTTGCTTTTTAATTCTAATTCCAAGGAACAGTCGCAGCTCTCCCAGGCTTGAGAATTTGAACTGTTTTTCCAGCACCTTTCTTGTGTGTAGCAGCAAACGACCATGTCGTCCACATAGATGATTATGTAGCTACGCTTACCATTCAGCATCCTCACATACAGACAAGGATCCGAATCGGCAGGTTTGAACCCCATCTTCTTAAATACGTTATTTATTTTCTGGTTCCATACCCGTGCTGATTGTTTCAGCCCATAGATGCTGCGTTTCAAGTGGCAAACTTTGTCACCGTCCGTTTTTAATCCAGGTGGGGGACGCATGTATATATCTTCCTCTAACTCGGCATACAAGTAAGTGGTTTTTATGTCCATGTGTTGCACTAGCATGTTGTCTCGACCAGCAATGGTCAGGATGGTTCGAAGCGTAGATTGACGAGCAACGGGAGCAAAAACTCCGTCGTAGTCCGTCCCGTATTTCTGCGTAAAGCCTTGTGCGACCAACCTGGCCTTGTATCGCACCGTCTTACCATTTTCGTCCTGCTTTTTCTTGAAGGTCCATTTGCATCCTACGGTTTTCCTTCCAGGTGGTAGAGACACTAGCTCCCACGTTTGGTTTTCCCGTAGCGACTGCAGCTCTTCTTTCATCGCGTTTTGCCAAGCTACTGCTTCTGAAGACTGAATTGCCTCGGAATAGTTTCTTGGCTCGTTGGTGCTGTTGCTGGTGACACCAGTGACCTCTACGTAACGTTGTGGCTGGATTCCCTTGGTAGATCTCTCCGAACGTCGTGGACCATTTGGTGGTTCGATGTTCACAATGGTTTGCTCATCGTCTTCTTGATTTGATTGCTCGGCATTATCGTCATTGTTGCCATCCGAATCACCTCCGACAATGGTATTGTCACCTTCATCGCCGCTTTCATCACTTTCCTCTTCTTCATCGTCGTAATCATCATCGGGTGTCTTTTCTATTGTTGGCTTCAGGCTAGAGTGGAACTCAACCATGTTCTCCTCCTGGACGCCTTTAATAGGCTCATATTGTTTACTCTCGACAAACGTGGCGTCTCGGCTAATGTAGATCTTCCGGGTGGTTTTGTCCAGGAAACGGTACGCCTTGTGGTCCTGAGAATATCCCACGAACGTTAGTTTCTGGGATGTAGGACTGAGCTTCTTCCGCTGCTGCTTCGGGATGTGTACCCAGGTGCTAGCGCCAAAAACTTGGAGATGGCCAACACCAGGTTTGCGACCATTCCACAATTCATATGGCGTGACTGAAACGGATCTTGATGGTGATATATTTTGTAGATATACAGCCGTGTTCAATGCTTCCGCCCAATAACACTGGTCCAGTCCTGAATCGAATAGTAGACATCGGCTCATCTCGACCAAGTACCGGTTTCGTCGCTCTGCTACTCCGTTTTGCTGCGGACTATAAGCCACCGTGTATTGCACCTTGATGCCCTCTCGACGATAGAACGATCGTAGCCTTTCGCTGCTGTACTTTGTACTCCTTGATCGGAGCGTACTACTTTTGGTTTACGACCGAACTGAGTTTTGGCCGCCTCAACATATTCTTGAATTTTGTCCGCAACTTCCGAATTCTCTTTCAGCAGGAACAGCGTGCAGTATCTTGAATAGTCGTCGATTATCGTCATGAAGTACCTGAATCCGGTCACGGATGGTACCTCCACTGGACCGCACACGTCCGTATGTACCAGGTCCAATAGCGCCTTGGTACTCGATTTCGATTCCTTGGGGAAGGGTGTACGGGTACTTTTACCCTTACAGCAACACTCGCAGATTGCCTTTGCTCCGCACTCGTGGATCTCCAATCCGGTGACTAAACCGTCTCTCTTCATTTTGGAAATCGCGTTCAGATCCCGGTGGCCGAATTTCTGGTGCCATTCGTGTTTGCAACCCTTATTATGGCTCTCACCTGTCAGTAAGGTAACTTCTTTCGGTTGCTTCAAGTAGTAGAGGCCTTGTTTGAGCATCGCTATGGCTGCCGTTTGGTTGCCACGCATCACTCGGCAACCGTTGATGTCGAAAATAACAGTTGCATTTTTCTGCACCAGCGATGGAACGGACAAAAGGTTCATTGCCAGCGTTGGTGTGTAGAGCGCTTTGCTCACAGTCATTTCGGTTTGCCTACCCTGGTCGTTGTAGCACTGGATCACACCGGGGCCTTCACCTTCGACGACAGCTCGCTTTCCATCGGCAAGTGTGACGTGTTTTATCTCGCTTTCGCGGAGATTCGTGAAAAATTCTCGATTCGCAACAGTGTGGCTACTCGCTCCTGAGTCCATGATCCACGGTTTGTCCGCGCCTCGATCGTCGTTTCGCTTGGCCAAAAATGCGAAAGAAAGCGAATTGGAATTTAACTCTCTCTTTGATGGCGATAATGAATGTTTTCCTGGTTTTCCGGGCTTCTGTTTCGCCTCGTTATCTCGGGAAAATTGCCGACAATCCCTCTGTAGGTGGCCTACTTTCTTGCAGTAATGGCAGGCCAGTGGTTTCTTTTTACCTTGTCCGATTTTCATAGCCGAATCCGTCCCGGGACCCAGCCGTTTCGAGGCTTCGTCCAAGAGTTTTCGCTTGATAAGCTCCAGGGTCAGGTCCTCATCCGACCGGGTCTCAAGGGCGGTGGTGAAGGTATCAAATGAACTTGGAAGACTCCTCAGGATCATCGCGACCATGAGATTTTCCTCCAGCTTTTGTCCGGAATTTGCAAGGCTGATGAACAATTCCTCCATGGCAAAAATGTGCTCCGCCATGTCTTCTCCTTCCGAGTATTGTTTGTTGCAGATTCGCTTCAATAACGAAACCTTTGACGTGAGGCTCACTTTTTGATGGTGGTCTTGAAGTGCTTTCCAGGCTTCTTTCGCGGTCTTCGACGGACGAATCAACGCATGTTGACTGTCTTCGATTAGCAGCCCGATAGTCGCCCTGGCCTTTGCATCTCCAGCGATCCAAACTGTAGCTTCAGCCTCAGGAGTCGGCTTCACGCCTGGTTCCACGTAATGCCACAAATCCTCCCGCACCATTAGGAGTTCCACCTTGAAACGCCAGCTTGCATAGTTTGAATTGTTCAGCTTCTGTAGATTGAATCACTAACTATTGATTGAATTACTAACAGCCACCAGCATAACAGGTGAAGCCGGCACGAGATGACCGGTACTATTTTGTTTTTCCTCCTTTTAGCTGCTAACACCGAGCGTCCGTATGTATCCGGTACGGTTTAATAATGAAACTGATGGGGTGAAATGTTCAAACGATACGTTTTATACCAAGGCTTCGTCAGATAATTAGAAAGAAGGAGGGGCTACATAGATGATGGAATGGTAAAGACAAATGTTTCTTGAAAGCGGCGCCGGCCGCTGTCGTAATATTAACACCAACACAAACATGCATTTTTGCAAGGTTTTTTCCGCTAGCAGCAGCATTTGGTAAAACAGAAAATTCAATTAGCCGCTTCTGTACCAAAATTTCGAGGCACCAAAAGGTGCCAATTGCCGATTTTAGTTTCCTGGTTAGTCCGTCCAGAATTCCAGCCATTTAAGTGTTTTGCAGTAGCCATTTACTACTAAAGCCACCAGCATTACGGGTGAAACCGGCACGAGATGACCTGTACTATTTTGTATTTCCTCCTTTCAGCTGCTATCACCTAGCCCCCGCATGTCACTGGTTGTTTTGGAATCAGAATGATGGGGCGCCGGCCGCTGTCGTAAAATAAACACCAACAAAAAGATGCATATTTGCAAGGTTTTTTCCGCTAGCAGCAGCATAAACATCGGAAACAGAAAGTGACAACAACAATAATAACAAAGTCAGATCGATTGTATCCGTTAGTGTCGACTGTGCTTGGGAAGAGAGGTAGTGATTGGCTGCGCGGTATGATTTAGACAATCGATATTAATTACCAATTTTTCAATAGTGTATCTCAAACAATAGTTTGTTTTTGTTACATAAATTTAACCGTAAAAGAATTTCTGATCGATTGATGCCAAAACCTCGAAAACCTGATTAAAGATGACTGCAAAATGAGCGCTCAAAACCTGACCACTTTTCTCTGGTTTTCCCTGGTTGAATTACTAGATTTTCAAATTCAGGGGCCTAACTTCGATATAGACGTTAGTCAACGTCAAAAATTCTCACTGTGCCTTAACTGTCATTTGACGGGAGTTTAACATGTCATGCGTCCGGTATACAAATCAAAATAAAACTCTTTATAAAGAAACAAACGTCAACCCTATACGACGGCACTCAACTCAATCGCAGTTTTTAATGTAAAGTTAGCTTGATTGTTCAACAAATAACAGCTGAAAAATTCAATACTGTGTGAAAACAGTGCAGAAGCGATATATTTTATAGGTGGCTCGATCTGTGTTACATTGAAATCCTTGTTTGAGTTACTGTTTTGGGAAAATTAACACTTCTGCAAAAAACGTATTAAAACACACAAAAAAATCGATTGAACTTTTAGTATGTTGAACTAAAAAACGGCTCTGTGATGTAGTTTTGGTACCCAGTGTATGGAATCGAGCTGGTTTATCTGTGAACTGCACCGGGACTTTGGATCACTTAAGAATGGAAACGAAAAAACCCATCTTACATATTTTGGTGGTTGGATTCCACCATAAGAAAGGATGTCAGGTAGGTGTGATTGCATGTGGGTGGGCGCTTTGCGATGCAGCAAAAATGTTGAATCAATGAAGAAAACATTCATTAATGATTCATCATTAGTGCTGGCGATATGCTTGCAGGCACGGCCAATGTTCTGTTACTTTGCATTTTTTTATCGTTGCACAATCTACACAGTTCGCAGAATTTTTGTATTGACCGTTTTACGTTACTCGTAGGTGGAGTTCTCTTATCCACCGTTGATAGCTGGATCGGAGGGTAAACATGAGTGTCCATCCGGTTGGAAGTATCTACCGACGCTAGCTATCCCGGACGGATCGCATAATTTCGAACAGGATTTTGTTTGTTTCAACCTGCCTAGCCTGGTTGATCCACACGAATCAATTTACGGTATCAGCTGCTATCGGCAGATTCCGGTGGAAGAGTTGAAGATTCGAACGGCCGACGTTACGAGAAGCACCGTACAAAAGTCGGTCTGTGCACTGCTATCGATTCCTATATACGGTTATGTCGAGGTGAAGCTATCTTTGATTGCGCACGCTTTCTTCGAACAGGGCGATTTTTCCTGTACGGATATTCTGGTGAAAGCCTATAAGCAACTAAATGCTTGCCTCCAGTCGATGGAATCACCGGAGTTGGCTCCAGCTAGATTGCATTTTGTTGGATTACCATTGCGGGAGCTTGTTCTGAAGTAATTGCTGAGGTTATGAAAGTCCAAACTCCAATCTAACATTAAGTACCTTGTTTCAGATGGCGCCACAAACTGCTCATTCTTTACAAACTTCTGCTGCTTCAAAAACGAATTGTTTGCTTCGGTTCTCCAGTGCAGCCGACTTGTTCGCTCATTTTGGGTATAGTTTCATTGCATCCGGAGTTGCTGGCTAAAGGTTTCCAGGAGGTTGCATGTGTAAAGTGCGTTTTGCTTTCGCAATGGTGCTTATGATAGAATTAATTCCTCGATTTTGTTATTTTCAGAACTTCACGGCCAATGTCTCCCATGCCTTGCTTCGGTACTACTCAAGAGGAGAAGAAAACCTTTTCGGATGACTCTTCGCCTGTAAACACCCAATATATCCCTGCTAGTGCCGTTACGTCTGCCCCTGATTCTGTCGCTGGAGGCACCCAAGCACAGCAGGAAAAAGAAGATGACAGGATGGATAGCTTGGATAGCGCCAAAGATGTTACACCCAGTTCTGACGAGGCAACGGATGAGGGCTTAGGTGCTAATGAAAAACGATTGACTCGGGAAACAAGCGTTGATACGATTGCATCCAATTTCGCAAGTTTGTGCGCTATCAGACCGGACGAGTGGGCGGCACCAATAAGGATATTCCACGAGGGAAATTTATGTCTGCCGTATATATCGTTGCCATACATGGACCTGTTGACCGATCCTTCGGTGAAAGGATACATAATCGGCGCTTCGAATGTGCTATTTCAGCAGAAACGGCACCTAGCTGATGTGATGGTCGATGTGGAGGGGACCGTAATTGATGTGTACGACTTAGAGCTGAAGCGACAAATTCAGCTCAGTACGGAAGATTTACGTTTTGCCGATTTTGTTATACGGAATGTGCAAAATCCAAAGGAAGATGCCGAAGGTAGTGAGGTGTGGATTAGGGAACAATTCTACGGCTACATGGTGGCATTGCTTAAATCGTCTGTTTGCTTTGGTAAGTATTTGTTGTTACATCAGACAAGCTCATAAACGTGTTTTTTGTTTCAGACGGAGCCAAAGAGATGGAGCATTTTAATGTGCATTTCATGATGGGATTGAAAACAACTCAGTGCTACCAGGACTGGCTGATTAGGAGTGGCGCTGATGCTAATCAATCATTTAAGGGATTGGCAGTAGGTCATCCATTTGCGGGAACACTCTCTGTGGCCGATATGAAGCTCCGAATAGCGCAGTAAGTTATCGAACAAGTCTACAAAGTTCATTTCTGGCAACACAACATTTTGTTAACGTTTTCCAGAACCATGCAAAACAGCGAGAGTGGACGTAAGATAAATCAGGCAGTGAACAGTACAAGTCGAGCTGTTGGAGGGGCTCTAAGTACAGCAAAGGGAGCATTTTCCACCTGGTGGACTTCAATAACGGCACCCGTTCCATTAACCGCCCAGCAGCAGCAGCAGCAATCTCAAAGTGCACAAACCAGCAATGCTCAAGGCGATAGCAGTGGCCATTTTTCTGACACTAGTGACGATTCAGACGAAAACATCGACCCAGAAGACTTGGACAGTGACAGTGGCAGTGATAAAAGCCAGAATGATGCTAACAAAAACGTTTTAAAGAAAACTGCGGTTTCTGACACTCAACCAGAACCAGCAAAGATCGAGATGGCGGAGCATGCTGTGGAGAAAAGCAACAATATAATTGAAATTGGAAAAGAAGCTGATGTCTTGGACCGGCAACAGAAAATTTTCACAGTTTGAAATAATCCCACCTAGAGTCGTTGCCCATTATAAACTGGATCTCGCTTCCTAGCACAAACATTTACAAAGCATGGCAAGGCAAGCATCCGCAGTGATATTAAACAGGGCCTGTCGTACTTCTATCCGCATTGCAGCCATTCCGACGAGACATCGTATAATAACAGCATCATTGTTAAGTCTTATTTGTTATAAAATAACAAACTGTAGCAAAGTCACTATTAGTACTTATAATAATAACCTTGTGCTGTCACTCAAAACAACACACTTCTATTCGTTCTGCAAACCGTGTGATAAGTTACAATCATACATCAACAAAATAGCTGTTCATTAATATAATCTCATGTAGCTACTGCAACAGTAACAATAATGTCATAACATATAAGGTCAATAAAGCTTCATCAACCAAGTTAGAGTGTTCAGTTCCTTTCAACAAATGAATGTTTTCGTAAATCTCTGTCTTTGTGGTATGCAAATTCGATTAATATTTCAGCGATTGTCGATTTGTCGCTCGGATTGAGCAGATAATTTTCTCGCGATTTTCCTTGATTAGGGAAAGAAATCTATGGCCACAGGCAATTGCTATTGATTTATGATTCCTATCAAAAATGCATATGCACTGACTTATAATTTGTGGTCGAGTTTATATCGCTTGATCTGACGTAGGGCGTATGCATTCAAGTTTTTGACTGGCGATGGTTAGGTTGTGAGAAGGTCCAGAATGTGGTTTAGTTGGTGCAAGTTTGTGACTGGATATCTTGTTGGAAGTTTTTGGTTAACTTTGGCAATAGCGCAAAATCCCAAGGATAATGGCGGGAATTTGATCATCGGACTAGGTGACGGATTAAAATAATATGTTATATATCATCAAATTTAGTACAACTAACAAAAAACTATGCAAACATTTTGCTGAATCCAGCAGATAAGTTACTTTACGATTAGAGTTTGAATAACAAAATAATCGCTACGTCATTTTATTTTTAATTTCCTCTTATGATACTGCGTCTCAAAACAATGTCAATTTCGAAACATATATTTTTTCCATATTCTGCTTGTTAATTATGTCCTGTGCGAGTTACGTTTAAATTTGAAAATTGACTGCATTCGACAGTGCTAGAAATTTCACACCTTGTTCGCCTAAACGAAAGCAATTTCAATTTTTTCGTCACTGCAACGTTCAATTTCCTTACTTATTTAATGTTCCATTGCATCAATTTATTATTTCAAATCAATCTTCTCATTGTCAAGTCCTAAAATTTCAAATCCAATATAAAAAAAAACAACTCGAATAAAATAAAGTACTCAGTGAACCGTACATAAGTATTGCGGGTTTTCAGATTTCAAATTTAAAATCAAATATTTTCTTCTATTCAAATTCTTTAATCTTTGTCCTATATAAGTATTTGTCCTATATGTTTATTTCACACCAAATCATTATTATATTTAATATTTTTCATTGCTATCATTTCCGAAAGGTTATTTAATATTTTTTAATTGCTCTTTGATAATATTTAATTTTTTTCAGTTTTTAAATTTATTTTCATTGGAAATTAATGTAAAAATTTCTTAAACATATAAAAATACAAATCCGTCTGATCCATCCATATACACTTGAAAACTACAGAACCGATCGGAGTGAAAGTTTGTATGTAGGGGTTTTTGGAGAGGTCCCATACAAATGAAACACACTTTGTTGCACAACTCGAGATCTAATCAAGTATTCGGAATTAAATTTGGCATGTGGAAGGTTTTGAGGGCACAAAATATTTTTATATCAGTTCAACACCCCTCTCTTCTCTGGGGGGATAGGCCCAATAAAATGAAACATAAATTTTTGCACAAATCAAGAACTAATCAGGCAAACGGAACCAAATATGTTAGGGGAACTGCTCCATTATTCTTCTCAGCTCATATATTAATCTCATACAACATGAAAACACAATTTAAATCAGGACAAAACGCATATTTTCTAATCTGCTAATCCATGGAATGAATTCTTTTTAGTTTACTTTACATTTCTCATAAAGTAGAATCCTTAAAAACTCACTTAAAAGCTCTAAATTTGATATTATAGTCGGGCATCTGCACTTGATGCACTTATTTAATTCAATCGCCTACCTCAGATTACAAAATCCGCGCATCGTTCTATACGGCTATAACGAGACTCGTTCAGCAGCCAACCAAAGTTTCTTTCATCACTAGCGGACCACTTTGTATTTTAATCACTGAACAAAATCACTCATTACACTAAGAATACTTTAATCGCAGACAGACGTCCAAGCTGAGTTCCAAACTTGTGTAAAGATTTTTGTAGTAGCAATTCGTAACCAGATAGCGCTACCAGTGACGCCAGCCTCATACACCAGCGAAAAAAAATGTATTGTAGCGATAAGGTCACTAGGCGGCGCTAGTATACAAGTGATTTATAACGCAATTCTCTTTGAAAATTTACACGAAATTTTCGATCAATTTTGTTCGTGCTTGGACGTCTGTCTGTGCTTTAATCTCTGAAATGTTCACCTCAAATTTCTAACAAGCTTGAATTAGCAGAAATATATGAGATGAATTCCTGCACTTCCTAAATTTCAACTGTATGTATTTTCATCTGTTTTCACTGTGTTGAAGAAAATCAAAAGTTGCCAAATCAGTTTCTGTTAATACGAACAAATCATACTGAAAATGTTGAATTATTCCGACATAATTGACATAAATCGACAGCACTGCAGTGGTTACCTAGGTTACCAATTTTGCACGTAAACAACTACAGCGGATATCTAGGTAACCTACTACGACGGGCTGCGGCTACGTTCATTCATGACAATGTGTTTCATTCATGATTAACAGTGTGATGAATATGGGGGCGTCGTGAGATGAATGATTGTGCAGTGATTCAAGTTTTGAGATGGATATGGAAGCGTTGTGAAAAATGGTTTTGTTTTACAAAATTTAGGATAAATCTAGTTAATTTTACTAAATATACAATGCTAAACGATTCCATAAGAGCACGTAAGCATATTCAGTTTATTTGTTAAATGACTCCGTGAAAATTTGGTGTTTAATCCGTGCATTCTTCGTGAATATCGACTTAATGAGATGAACAATGGAGCAGTTCCCCTATGTGAAGGTTCTGGTTCTGGTTCTGGCAATGTTTCTACAATGGGTTGACCCCCCCTCCCATCCATAGTCTGGAAAGGAAGGAGGGTAAGCTCTTATACAAATGAAACAGATATTTAAGCCAAATTTTCCGGAAAACAGTCAGAGCTGCCAAAAATCGGCTCCAGACGCCATTTGGAGCCATCCACATACCACGTGGACAGATTTTTAACGATTTTGACCCCCCGCCCCACCCCTCCGTGGACAAAAATTTTGTATGGACCGTGGACATTACACATACCCCCCCCTCTCCCAAAGCTGTCCACGTGGTATGTGGATGGCCTCTTTTCAAATCCGAGATGGAAACTTCAGGTATCCGGTAAATAGCCAAAAACGACCGAATACCATTTTCTATGGGTATTCCCGGAACCCGAATGACACTCAGAGGCCAGAAGTTGACTCCACATGGCAATTTTAATTCCAAGATGGCGACGTTTTTGAAAAACAGCCAAAAAATGCCGAATACAAATTAATATGCAGATATGCGGTATTTCCAGAATAAGAATGATGCATAGAGGCCAGAAATTGGCTCCTTACACCATATTGAAAACCAAGATAACGACGTTCGGTTTCTGTAAGCCAACAGTGACCGAATACCACCCAATATGGGGTTTTCCGTAATCGAGATGATGCATAGAAGCCAACGTTCGACCCTGCGCACCATTTAGATTTCTAAAATGGCGACTTCTGGTTTCTGGGTAGCAGAACAACCAAAAACGGCTGAATATCACCCAACACAGTTATTTTCGGTATCAGTTTTCTTTCATCGACGCAAATTTGATGTACCTCATTTTTAATCTACAAAACGAAACAAACAATATCACACGCTAACCTGTGGGGATAATAGCGGTCTCGATCAACTAAGATTAGTTGAGAGAATTTCTTATCGATATTGTTTTTGGCACATTTTGCATGTGTAGGGTAAGTACAATAACACACTGTGCCCCAATGCTGAGTCGAGAAAATTTCCAGCTCGAAAAATTTCTCGACCTTGACCTGATCGGGAATCAAATCCGATATCACAACCGTGTGGGAGAGCTAGCCGATCGACATCGCAACCACAGAGCCACGGGCATAAGCGTAGTCAGAGGTGGCCATGGGTGCAGAATTTTGTTTTCAATAACTCAAGCACAAAACGACATCTTTAGCCCATAGAAACATCTGTGTAAAGTATGAGCCAGATCAAAAATAACATTGTGCTACAGCGATTTAGAACTTCTAATAGGCTGTAGGCCATGTTGAGTGTAACATTCGCTCGTACCAGAAATTTTCCAAACACCCCCAAAATCTGAAGTTATGGTCAAAATACGAACTTGAATTTTGAACCTCAGTGCATAAATCTTTTTTAACTCAGTTATTTCTTGACCGACTTTCAATATTTTAGCAGTTTTGGAAAGAAAATAAACAGAGCTTTCAAAATATACTACAGTACTGTACTAATATCACTGAAACACGTTGAGTTATTTGAGTTTAAATCGAATTTTTTAGACTTTTTCACGCAATTTTTCAACCAAACTTGAAATTTGCCACCTGTTTTTGTGAGAAAGATCCTACAATTTTGAAAGTATATTCAATGACGAATCAAACAAAAGTGGTTTTGTGAAAATCGGTGAATATTTAGCTGAGTTATATATTCCCGATCCGGTCCAGGATCTTTTCGGGCTGGAAATTTTCTCGGCTCAGCACTGGGGCACAGTGTATCGTTGTATTTATCCTACACATACCAAATGTGCCAAAAAAAATATCGGTAACGAATTCTCTCAACAAATCTAGTTGATCGAGACCGCTATTAGCCCCCAGGCTAGCGTGCGATTTTTTTTTTTAATTCTCGCTTATTTTCCGTCGGTCTAGTTCCGCCACTGTTGTTGTGCCAATCACCGACGCCCGGGGAGGCGACTCCACCCAGGACCCTAACTCATGACCCGTTTATTAACGGACCGGCGCCAACGGCTTTACTTCCTCATGCGATGGAAGGCGTGATCCCAGAGATTTTTCGCCTCAGAAAATCTCCCGGTGTCGTCTAGGATTGAATCTAGACCAGTTGGGTTGGTTGTGAGTGGATCACGCCACCCCACAACCATCGACACCTATGTCGGCGGTGGGATTCGAACCCAGGCGTCGAGCGTGGTTGGCGGATACGTTACCAACCACGCTAGGCCCCCGCTCTGTGCGACATTGTTGTTTTGTGATAAAGATACTACAAATACTTTGAAAGAATAATCAATGAGGAATCAAGAAACAGGTAGCAAATTTCAAGTTAAGATTGATATTGGTACAAATCTGTATATATTTTAAAAATTCTGTTTATCCTCCTTCCAAAACTGCTAAAATATTGAAAATCGGTTGAGAATTAACTGAGTTAAAAAAGTTGTATGCACTGAGGTCCAAAAAAACGTATTTTAATTTATTTATTTAACATCACCGTCTTCGACAGAAATATCGCACAGACTGTAAACTTATTCTATAATATTCTACCAACTAACCTAGTCTACTAGTGCGGTTTTTAAAAACATTTCTAGCCATGTTGAAGTCGAATTTGTCGTACACTTCGTTGAACAAGCGAATGCATTTCTCCAAGGGATTGTAGTATCCATAATTGGTTCTGTGGTAGCGGGTAGCCAGTAGAGTATAGTTCCGGAAACGACGAGGAGGGACATTTATATGCATTTGCTCGCGTCGCGCAGGGCAGTCAATCGCCCCTTGAAGCACATCAAAAACGAGGAGACACCGCGCTTTATCACGTCTGGCTGACAGCGACTCCAAACATATAAGTTGACATCTATCAGGGTAAGGGGGAAGCTCGACCGGGTCGTTCCAAGGGAGTGACCGTAAAGCAAACCGTACAAATTTCTTCTGCACGCGCTCAATCTCGAGGTTTTGTCCTAGGCAGTGCGGAGACCAAACAGGCGAGGCGTACTCCAGAATGCTGCGAACTACCGTGCAATAAAGTGACTTTATAGCAAAAATGTCCGTGAACTCAGAAGCGTGACGACGAATAAACCCAAGTACAGAAAAAGCTTTGGCAGTCATAATTCCGATATGGTCATTGAAGTTGAGCTCTTCGTCAATGGTCACACCGAGATCGCAGATAGACGAGACACGTTGGAGCGCTTCAGTTCCTATACTGTACTGGTAATGAACTGGATTGGCAGAGCGAGTAAAATATATAATTTTGCATTTCGTACTGTTGACACGCATACCATTATCATCACACCAAATCAGTAGAATGTTGATATCTTCCTGAAGGGCAGTGTGGTCATCCGTAGACGCAACTACCCGAAATACCTTCGAGTCGTCGGCGAAAGAGAGTTTGAACGAGGATATGAGCAGGTACAGATCATTCACGTAGATGTTGAATAACAGCGGCCCAAGAACACTACCTTGGGGCACGCCAGACGTAATACAAAATGTGCGGGATCGAGCTGAGTTGACTACAACATGTGAGGTGCGGCCGGATAAGTATGACAGGATCCAGTCCAGAATCCATTCTGCAAAGCCAATATGCTTCATTTTTTCGATGACATGGTAGTGAGGAACGGTATCGAATGCTTTCGCAAAATCAACGTACACCGCGTCGATTTGCCTCCTCATTTCCATTTTTCGTGATAGTGTAGTAACATAGCACATTAAGTTTGTTGTAGTTGAACGATGTCTTCTAAAACCGTGCTGGCTGTCGGATATGAGAGGTGCTGATGCCGTATACAGCACGTTGTGCATAAGTTTCTCAAAGACTTTGCCCAAACAACACAAAATGGAGACACCACGGTAGTTTGTTACTCGATTTACGTTGCCGGACTTGTAAATTGGTGTGACAGATGCAGTTTTCCACATTTCCGGGAACGTTTTTTCGCGTAGCGATCGGTTGAACAAAGATGTAATTGGAGCTAACAGTTCAGCACAGCATTTTTTCGAGAACAGCGGTGGGATGCTATCAGTTCCGGGTCCTTTTTTTGAGTTGAGGTTGTCGATGGCAATTCTCACTTCATCCGATGTGAACTGGATAGAGGGAAGGTTGATGTCTTGTGAGGGAATGTGGGCGAAATGGTTGTGACGTGGTACTGGTGATGACTTGCTGAAAACACTTTCGAAGTAAAGGGCGAAAAGGTTTGCTGCTTCCAAGTTAGAGCTGGACTGCACATCGTTGAGATATACGTTGGATGGAATGCGAGAAGATGATTTTCGCTTCTTAACAAAATCCCAAAAGCGTGAAATCTTTTTCACGATTTGAAAGCTCTGTTTATCTTCTTTCCAAAACTGCTAAAATATTGAAAATTGGTCGAGGAATAACTGAGTTAAAAAATGTTGTATGCACTGAGGTCCAAAAAACCAGTATTTTGACCATAACTTCAGATTTTGAAAGTGTTTGGGAAATTTCTGGTATGAGCGAATGTTACACTCAACAAGACCTATAACCTACACTAGGTCACTTCAGAAGCTCTTGCATTTTTTTTTGTTCATTTGTAGCACAGTGTTATTAAATACAAGGAAACCTCTGCCATTTTAGTGTACTTCAGATATGGCCTTCTTTTTCCTTCTAGTCGTCATTTATGAACCAGAACAACCGGAAGTTCCTGCCCTGACATCACAAACTATAAAATCACTTCTATCTACAATATCTGGTGGTATAACCGTGCTTGATTACTACATAGTTAACAATCGTGATAGAGATATTTCCGATGATCATTCCGAATGTAAGTCCGATTTTCAGCTCCCATGCTCAAATTAATACATGTGTCATTCCCAGTATGTGCCGCCTTGCAGAAAGGTGTCACCATCCTCTTGGACCTCACCTGGACCGATGGCAACCGGATGTTGAAGATAGCCAAGGCGCTCAACATTCCGTACATCCATGCGGATGCATCCTCGCAAACGTTTCTACGCGTTATGGAGAATTATCTGCGAGCCCGAGGTGCCAACGATGTCGTGTATATTTTCGACAGCGCCCAGAGGGCCGACGCGGCTATTTACTTTTTGATCACGGAATCCCAGCTGCGTACCATCATTTTCGACCGTCTTAGTGATCGTACGATCCAGCGTATCAAAGCCGTTCGACCGTATCCTTCCTTTTTTGCGGTCATTGCCGATACGGTGCATATGAATGAGCTCTTGAAGCAAGCGATAGTTGGCGGTTTGGTGTCGAAACCGGATAAGTGGAATCTTATTTTCACAGACTTGGTTGCCGATAGGTTCGAATATGGTGGGATGTTTCCAGCGATGAGTCGCCTGATGATGGATGCAATAACATGTTGCTTGTTGCTGAATTTGGCCAGTGGTTGTAGCTGTCCAGCTGACTTCAAACCATGGGAGGCACATCTGCAGAATGTAGTGCGCGAGATCTTGAACAGAGCCACAACCGAACGCTTACCATTAGTCATTAAGGACGAATGTAACGGAACGGGTGATGCCACCGATAAGACTTCTAATGTTTCACAGCTTTTGAATGATCTTCGAACAGATGGTCGATTTTGGACACCCGATGGAAGTCGAGTGGTGCGTTATAACATGAACGTTTCCATTTGGACGTCCACTGAAGAGGATGAAACTCAAACTGTTCAAATTGGTACGATCGAGCGTGGGCTGGTAGCTCCGTTCGAGGGGTTTGGAATCAAATCTACGCGACGGTATTTCCGCGTTGGGACTACAGAGGTTTGACTATTCAAATTGTAGAGGTGTAACGAAGTTTTAATGTTGAGTTTTTTTTTTCTTATAGTCTATTCCTTGGGCGTACCGAAAGCGAGATCCTGTGACGAAGACACTTCTCCTAGACCCAGTTGGGGAGCCTATATGGGAGGGTTACTGCATCGATTTCCTGCAGCAATTGTCGGTGGTTATGAGCTTTGACTACGATCTGGTGTCCCCGAAAGTTGGCTCATTCGGTAGACGGGATAAAGAAGGTAATTGGGACGGATTGATAGGCGATTTGGTGGTTGGAGAAATTGATTTTGCGATGGCCTCGATGAAGATGACAGCGGAGCGGGAAGAAGTTGTTGATTTTGTGGCACCATATTATGAACAGACGGGCATATTGATTGTCATGAGGCAACCAGTTCGAGAAACATCCCTTTTTAAGTTTATGACGGTGTTGCGACTCGAGGTGTGGCTTAGCATTTTGCTAGCGATTGTAGCGACTGCTGTTATGCTGTGGTTGTTGGACAAATTCTCCCCATACAGTGCCAGGAACAACAAGAGTGCCTATCCTTATGAGTGCCGGTTTGACACCAAATATCCAGGAAAAAGAATTACAATTTAACATGATCTATTTTCAGAGACTTCTCGTTGAAAGAAAGCTTCTGGTTCGCGTTAACATCCTTCACACCACAAGGCGGAGGAGAAGCTCCGAAAGCACTCTCCGGAAGGATGCTAGTGGCAGCCTACTGGCTTTTCGTGGTTCTTATGCTAGCCACCTTTACCGCCAATCTGGCAGCCTTTTTAACCGTGGAACGTATGCAAACTCCGGTTCAATCACTCGAACAGCTATCCCGTCAAAGTCGTATCAAGTATACCGTGGTTGAAAACTCGGACACACACGACTACTTCAAAAATATGAAGAACGCCGAAGATGTTCTGTACCAAATGTGGCGCAATCTGACACTGTCCAGTGGAAATGACCAGGCGCAGTACCGTGTTTGGGACTACCCAATTAAGGAACAGTACATCAATATCCTAGCGGCAATGGAATCGGCAAAACCGGTAGCCTCCGCTGAAGCTGGTTTCAAACGGGTTAACAAACGGCTTGAGGCTGATTTCGCTTTTGTGCACGATTCGGCCGAAGTGAAATATGAAATATCTCGCAATTGCAACCTGACCGAAGTTGGAGAAATCTTTGCCGAACAGCCGTACGCGATCGCAGTTCAACAGGGGAGTCACCTTCAGGACGAACTGAGTTACTATATATTGGAGCTGCAGAAAGATCGTTTCTTCGAGTCTCTAACTGCGAAGTATTGGAATAACTCAGCACGGGGTGTCTGCCCCAACACGGACGATAGTGAAGGAATAACACTGGAAAGCCTTGGAGGGGTGTTTATCGCAACCCTGGTAGGGCTGGCACTGGCCATGATCACTTTGGCTGGAGAGGTTTTGTACTATCGTCGTAGAGATAGAAAGAACAAGTTGATACAGGTGGAACCGGTACCGGATGATTTTAGCGGTGGGTTGCAGGATAAACGTTCGTTGACATTCAAAAATTTGCTTAACGTAGACGGAAAGAATAATAAAAATAAGGTGGATAAAAAAATTCCGAAGGAAATAACGATCGGTAGCAAATTTGTGCCGGCATCGGAAAAACAGCGGAAAATTAGCTACATTTCGGTGTTTCCTAAGAACCCGAATATCTAGAAATATATGATGAATTAACAAAGTGAAATCAGAACATATGAAATGCTAGCTTGATATCCAAACATTTCAGCATATTTGACAATTTAGTCCTTGTAAACATTTCGTCTACTAATATAGTATTTATTATAGAAATTGCAGCGACACTTACATGCTTAACATATTTACTGGTTCTAATGCTAACTATATTTGCTTAGAAATCCACTCAATACAGTCATTAAAACTGCACTTGGAGAAAATAATTTTAAGAAAAAAAATGATGTCATTTTTAATTAATTGACACAAAGAAACAGAGATAAAATCTATAGATTATTTGCTAGTTTTGGAATAAAGAATGCATAGAAAAGTAGTCGTAAATGTTTAAACGAAGATAAGGCCGTTACATTTTAATTTTATGTAACCCCCCCCCCCCCCCCTTCAAAAATCTTGAATATTGGAAGGGGAAGAAAAAAAAAGCTCAAACTGTTTTGTTCATTTTATTGGTTTTCCGACAGCATAAATGCTTTATTTAGCAATAAAAAAGTCCAGTGACAGCGAGAGTGTCGTCAAAAGGCAAGCGAAATAAATAATAATAATAATTAAGTGTTATTTTTCAACATTTATTTGAGTGCAAGTTACAAACGTCATAAATTGCACACAAACTTTGATCAAAGATATTTCTTTTTTTTTCGTCTCGGTGTTATTTATTTCTTGCCACCCCCTTTGTTAACTTTGATAACCTTGGACATAAAAAGAATTCGAAATTTGTATCAGCCTAAATGAATTACAAAGAACGCAGTTCTTCGGTGCGCTCGTGGTGATATTGGTTGTTGGCTTTTGTCCATCTTATGAACTGTGTGTATTTAGTACCACTCTTTCGATTTTTTTATCATTGCTACGATCAGCCAGTCGTCGATCGTTGAAGCAATTAACTAGTTTGGTCACATGACTAGCAGTTAGAGTTGTCGATATTAAAAAAAAATCCCAGGAGGGTTGTGTGCCACGACCGCAAGGTTGAAGTAGAATACTTTTACAAGAGAGATAACCCGGCTGCTTGCGTGTCAGTCATTTTGAAATCGGATTTGTTTCGTATATACCGCTTGTTAGGCACAGTATCAACAAATCGTAATAATACATTGATTTGTATTGTGCCGTGTCAAATAAATGTTGTGTGAAAAAAGTAGGAGGTTGTATCCAAGACACGACCGCATAAATGACGTAGAACTACGTACACTATTAATAAATGCATTGAGTGTTTCATAACCCTAGTAACACAACTGGTTTTATCAAAGTTTTATAGCGCTTTTTTGGCTGTATTGAGCGCTACGAAACTTTGATAAAACCAATATTTTTACTTGGGTAATGAGTTATAATGTCTACTAATGAAGGGTTGTGAATTTCGTGAACCGGATTCAGCAGTTAGCAGTTAGAACGTGCCGAGTTAAAAACCATACACAGCACACACACACAAATCATACCATATCATAGACACACACACATCATACCATATCATACAGACACACACACACATCATGCCATATCATACACACACACATCATGCCATATCATCATACCATACACACATCATACCATATCATACACACGTACACACATCATACCATATCATACACACATCACACCATATCACACCATATCATCCACACATCATACCATATCATACACACACAGCAAGCAAGCGACCAATCAGAGGACGTTATTTTTATTTAAACTAGGCTTGACAATTTTCAATAGTGCAATAGTTCTTAGATTCAAACAACATTTTTCTGCATTTGGGCAGATGCGTGTATAATTTTTCAATCGATTGCTGCAAGAATGAAAAAAATCGGTTGAAAACCAACCGACCTATGAGCATTTCAAAAGGGACAAATTTCGTCCCAGTTTTTCAGTTTGCATCCCTGTGTGGTATGCTAAAGTAAAACGTAGTTCTACGTCAAAAGGCATTTTGCTGTTCAAAATCGGTTGCTGATCGCAACCTTTGTGCTGCCCCAACAGTGGGGGAGTTAAGATACACGGACAACATGCACTGTGGAAGCTATTTCACCTTCTGTAAATTGGACGGCCACGACAAATGTAACTGCTAGAATCCGCACAGAATGCTTGCTTACGTTGTCAAAAATTATTAACTTTCAATGACTTGTTTATTTGCCTTGAAAAAAGGCATTTTGCAGTTCAAAATTGGATTTGGTGAGACACGCTGAGAATGGTGACCAACCACAGCGCAAGTGTTTAATTTGAAGGCAGCCACAGGCGTAACCCGCTGTTGCTTTTGAGTGCTGTATCTGCTTCTTCTGCTGTCAACGTTGTGGACGGTCCATCCAGCTCACCTTCCGACTAATGAATGTAACTAGTTTTCCCAGAAACACTCTTTTATAGCCGAAGGGTGCTACGTAATAGGCCACGCCTTTCTGTTCAGTTGTCTAATTCTCTAATATTCTTTAGACGAATTATTCCACAGCTCGCATTCGATATTTGTTCCCAGCGAATAGACACCGATGGTGCTCTCACACACGCAACGGTTTTAACCCGTATTTTATTGCGGTTTGTAACATCAAGCGATTTCGTTTGCTCGTTGTTGCGTGTTGCATCATGTTGCAACTTGGCAGCTGGGAGACGACGAAATTCTGTTATGCTGATTGATTGAATCGACTTGATATTAGCTCTGCATATTCGAATTACCTGCCTTTGTAAATGCGTTCTAACAGGGCAGTTTGTTATTCAAAATCGGTTATGTTGATCGCAGCCTTTGTGCTGTCCCAACAGTGGGGGTATTAACGAAATAAACTACAACAGAATTTGATTGCTAGGATCCCGCGAAGAATGTTTGCTTGTGTTGATGCTAGGAAATTTTCACCCTTCAATTATTTGTTTAATTGCCTTGAAAAAAGGCATTTTGCTGTTCAAAATCGGTTGCTGATCGCAACCTTTGTGCTGCCCCAACAGTGGGGGAGTTAAGATATACGGACAACACGCACTGTGGAAGCTATTTCACCTTCTGTAAATTAGACGGCCGCGACAGATGTAACTGCTAGAATCCGCACAGAATGCTTGCTTACGTTGCCAAAAATTATTAACTTTCAATCACTTGTTTATTTGCCTTGAAAAAAGGCATTTTGCTGTTCAAAATTGGATTTGGTGATGACGATCTTTATGCTGCCCCAACAGTGGGGGAATAATGGTAGTCTGGCGAGGCACGCTGAGAAGAACCGCGCTGCTACTGAGACGTGGTGACCAACCACAGAGCTAGTGCTGCTGCTAAGGAAGGACGACTGCTGTTGACAACTTGTCGCTGTCCAGAACTATTATGAGCGGCTCCGGCTGAAACAGGCTCTTATATAGGCCTAATAGCATGTTTTAAATTGCAAGGTATATGATTCTGTCGACCGTGCTTGGGAAGTAATCATATAACGACCAATCAGAGGACGTAATTTTCGTTTAAACAAGGCTTGACAATTATCAATAGTACAATAGTTTGCATAATCAATCAACAATTTTCTACATTTGGGTGGATGCGTTTATAATTTTCCAAACAATTGCTGCAAAAATGAAGGAAATCGGTTGAAAACAAACCGATTTATAGGCATTTAAAAAGGGACATATTTCGTCCCCTTTTCGTTAATAGTTTTCCTATTTACATCCCTATGTGGTAGGCTAAAGAAAAACGTAGTTCTACGTCAAAAAAATCGTAATAAACATCACACTGCTGTGCATTTGCAGCAGCATCAAACCCCAGTTGCAGTTTTATAATAACCATTCATTATGCTCTTCCAAAAACATTTAGTAGCCTTGAAAAAGGCCGATTGCTGCAATTGCAGTTTTCATCAATTATTGCATAAATGCTTCATGGTCAGTTATACCCGCTGCAACTATCACGCTATTTGTAGCCATGCCACAGCTGTGGCCGCTATACGCTGCATTGGTAACGCTGCCCCTGAATCAGCTGGCCCAGCTGCTTTCGATGTTGACACTCCCGCTGCAACTGCTACGTTAACCGTAGCCATGCCACAGTTGTGGCCGCTACACGCTGCCATTGGTATCCGCTGTCCCTGCATCAGCTGGCCCAGCTGCTATCGATGCTGAGATCCGCTGCAACTGGTGCGCTACCCATTGCTACGCCACAGCTGTAGCCGCTATCCGCTATCGCTGGTATCCACTGCGCTGCTACTGCTGCTGCTAAGGGACGATTGCTGTTGTCGCTGTCTAGAACTATTATGAGCGGCTACGGCTGAAACAGGCTCTTATAAAGGCCAAATAGCATATTTTCAATTGCAAGGTATATCGTCAGTTGAAATCAATACTGGCACAACTCAAAATTCATAGTTTCGAGAAAAACGCGTTTGAAAATTTGCGTCAAAAATTTCTGTTTTCATTTTCGTGGAAAATTTCAATTTTAAGACTTCCCGTTTTTATTGAACTTGTTTGGGTCTATCATGTGCATGTAATGAACAAGTTATAATAATTGTAACCTCATTTTGCTGTCTTTTTAGGGATATTTTAGATTTGTGCAATAAAGGCACATCTACTTATATTTCTGGAAATATTGTGAATTTTGAAACGAGTCTTTGTGAGATAAAACTTTATAGTATTTGGCATCGTTTGCCATCAATAACTCAAAACTGCCAAATTTTGGGTTGTGCCAGTATTGAATTCAACTGACGATATGATTTTGTCGACCGTGCTTGGGAAGCAATTATATAACGACCAATCAGAAGTCGAATTTTTCGTTTTGACAAGGCTTGACTATTTTCAATAGTACAATAGTTTGAATAATAATATTACAATTATCTTCATTCGGGAAGAATTTTAGAAGATTTTCAAATCTATTGCTGCAAGAACGAAGGAAATCTATCGAATACTAGCCGATTTATTAGCATTTAAAATTGGACATATTTTTTCACTTTTTTCGGTTATAGATTTTCATTTTACATCCCTATGTAGCCAAACTTCCTGAGAGAAGTAATCTACTTCAAAACCGCGCTGCTCCTGAAACGTGGTGACCAACCACAGGGCTAGTGCTGCTGCTAAGGAAGGACGACTGCTGTTGTCGCTGTCTGATGCTACGCTATGCATAGCCATGCCACAGTTGTGGCCGCCATTGGTATTCGCTGTACCTGCATCTGCTGGCCCTGCTGCTATCGATGGTGAGATCCGCTGAAACTGCTACGCTTATCCACAGCCATGCCACAGTTGTGGCCGCTATCCGCTATCGATGGCACCCACTGATCGCTCCCGCTGCTGCTAAGGGAGGACTGCTGTCGTCGCTGTTCAGAACTATTATGAGCGACTCCGGCTGAAACAGGCTCTTATATAGGGATGAAAATAGGAATGAATTATTTTTCGTACGTGGTGGAATGACATAACTTGAAAAATATGTGTGACTTCATTCCGGCTCAGAGCGATCATTTGATAAGCTCCACCTCTTTTTTCAGTTTCTAAAGTTTTTCCTCAGTTTCGTAGCACGGATGCACAAAAATGATTTCTTGTCGAGCCGGACCGATAGCACTCTCATTGAAGCAACAAAATAACATGTTTTGTGTCGTGTTGCGCAGCTTCGTTGAAGAAAATGTTCCCGTCCCCGTGTCGCATGTAAGCAGATTATTGCGTTCAGTAGACAGTAGATAGTGTATCCAGCGAATAAACACCGATGGTGCTCTCACACACGCAACGGTTTTAACCCGTATTTTATTGCGGTTTGTAACATCAAGCGATTTCGTTTGCTCGCTGTTGCGTGTTGCATCATGTGACAACTTGGCAGCTGGGAGACGACGAAATTCTGTTTATGCTGATTGATTGAATCGACTTCATATTAGCTCTGCATAGTCGAACTAACTGCTTTTGTGGATGCGTTCTAACAGGGCTATTTATTATACAATGTCGGTTATGCTGATCGCAGCCTTTGCGCTGCCCCTACAGTGGGGAGTTTACTAATTAAAATAAAAATTAGACAACTACAACAGAATTTGATTGCATCCCGCACAGAATGTCTGCTTGTGTTGATGCCAGAAAATTATTAACCTTCAATTATTTTTTTAATTGCCTTGAAAAAAGCATGTTGCGGTTCAAAATCGGTTGCTAATTACAACCTTTGAGCTGCCCTAACATTGGTGGAATTAAGATACACGGACAACATGCACTGTGGAAGCTATTTCACATTCAGTAAATTAGACGGGTGCGACAAATTTGAATTGCTAGGATGCAACACAGAATGTTTGCTTGCGTTGACAAAAATTATTAACTTTCAATGATTGTTTATTTGCCTTCAAAAAGGCATTTTGATTTCCAAAACTGGATTTCCTGATGGCAATCATCATGCTGCCCCAACACGGGGGGAATAATGGCTGTCTGGCGACATACGCTGAGAAAACCGCGCTGCTCCTGAGACGTGGTGACCAACCACAGGGCTAGTGCTGTTGCTAAGGAAGGACGACTGCTGTTGTCGCTGTCTAGAACTATTATGAGCGGCTCCGGCTTAAACAGGCTCTTATATAGGCCAAATAGCATGTTTTCAATTGCAAGGTATATGATCCTGTCGACCGTGCTTGGGAAGCAATCATATAACGACCAATCAGAGGTCGAATTTTTCGTTTTGACAAGGCTAGACTATTTTCAATAGTACAATAGTGTGAATAATAAAATTACAATTATCGTATTTTGGGAAAAATCTTAGAAGATTTTCCAATCTATTGCTGCAAGAACGAAGGAAATCCATCGAATACTAACCGATTTATTAGCATATGAAATTGGACATATTTTTCACTTTTTTCGGTTTTAGATTTTCATTTCACATCCCTATGTAGCCGAACTTCCTGAGAGAAGTATTCTACTTCAAAATCACAGGAGGGTTGTGTGCAAAGCCACGACCGCAAGGTTGAAGTAGAATACTTTATTCAACCCCTAACCGTATTGCGGCTTGTAACATCAAGCGATTGCGTGTTGCATCATGTTGCAACTTAGCAGCTGGGAGACGACGAAATTCTGTTCATGCTGATTGATTGAATCGACTTCATATTAGTTCTGCATAGTCGAACTAACTGCTTTTGTGAGGGCGTTCTAACAGGGCAGTTTGTTATTCAATGTCGGTTATGCTGATCACAGCCTTTGCGCTGCCCTTACAGTGGGGGGTTAACTCGATAACGTAAAAATTATACAACTGCAACAGAATTTGATTGCATCCCGCACAGAATGTCTGCTTGTGTTGATGCCAGAAAATTATTAACCTTCAATTACTTGTTTATTTGCCTTCAAAAAGGTATTTTGCGGTTCAAAATCGGTTAGTGATCGCAGCCATTGAGCTGCCCTAACAATGGGGGAATTAAGATACACGGACAACATGCACTGTGGAAGCTATTTCACATTCAGTAAATTAGACGGACGCGACAGACTTAAATTGCTAGGATTCCAACACAGAACGCTTGCTTGCGTTGTCAAAAATTCAATTCAATGCAATCTTCATGCTGCTCCAACACGGGGGGAGTAATGGCAGTCTGGCGACACACGCTGAGAAGAATCGCGCTGCTCCTGAGACGGGGTGACCAACCACAGGGCTAGTGCTGCTGCTAAGGAAGGACGACTGCTGTTGTCGCTGTCTAGAACTATTATGAGCGACTCCGGCTGAAACAGGCTCTTATATAGGCCAAATAGCATGTTTTCAATTGCAAGGTATATGATTCTGTCGACCGTGCTTGAGAAGCAATCATATAACTACCAATCATAGGTCGAATTTTTTGTTTTAACAAGGCTTGACTATTTTCAATAGTACAATAGTGTGAATAATAACATTACAATTATCTGCTTTTGGGAAGAATCTTAGAAGATTTTCCAATCTATTGCTGCAAGAACGAAGAAAATCCATCGAATACTAATCGATTTATTAGCATTTGAAATTGGACATATTTAGATTTTAGATTTTCATTTCACATCCCTATGTAACTGAACTTCCTGAGAGAAGTATTCTACTTCAATAGAATATCAATATTTGCTTTATCGATATTAAAAGCAGCATCGATGTTGAATCGATATTACGTGCCGATATCGATGTTTTATCGATATTTTCTTTATATATTTTTGGTTGGCTTTCAGTTAGGCCTGAAACAAGCTGAACGCCAACGTGAGCAATCGGGCGAGATTCTTGCCGAAGGTTAATAAACAGCCGTGAGTAGAGTTGTTCATTAACCTACGGCAAGAATCTCACCCGATCGATCGCGTTGGCGTTCAGCATGTTTCATGCCTTAGTATTGAATTTTCCGGCGAAGTGTTTGCTATTTCATCTCATCCGTTAGAACAGAGGGCCGATTGCTGATCGCTTTACGCAAGGTGCATTTTCCAATCAAATTAAACCGACGTTTCGCGAACCGCGTCTCCTAATCGTCACTTATCCATTGACTAATCACCAGCCAGTTACTGGAGCATCCTACCTGAACATTCCAGTTATCGCTTATGTAACACCGATTCTTCACTGGAATTCATCGATTCTGCCATCTCAATGCAACATTAAAGCATCGCATTTGATCGGTTTAATTTGGCGGTTATTGCCCCGAAAAGTTCCACACCCAAATTTCTGGAAATTAGCTCTATACATGCTGTCAATAAAAATAGAAATATGGCAACCATATTTCTGTCGAACTGCTTACATTTTCCATCTTCCACTTATTGATTCTAGTACCAACAATTCTGGTACCTACTTTTTAGTTGGTTTGCCCTAAAAGAGCTGAAATAGAGTAAACGTCCTTTAATTGCTATTGACCTGTTTTCGAATAAATATATTTATCAATGGAGATACCAAGCCATAACGTTTGTTTTTATTATAATGTGCACTTCCAATGAATATCTTATATTGTGTGTAAGCATTTTAGATTTAATTTTGATGCCATGATGAATTTATGATTTGTAGGCAAAATTTTGACGGCAGCACTCCCCTGATGGCAACCGAGAATATCGGACAGCTATATCGAGTCGCAATATCGAAATATCGATAATATCAAATGCGCCGGTATCGGTCAAAAGTATCGATATTGTCGCGGGCAAATATCGATAAAATCAAATATCGATAAAATATCAGCAACTCTACTAGCAGTTATAACTATTTGTGACATGTAATCGGCAAAGGTTGCAAGGTCACATTTGGATTAGTTTGCTTATGCATTGAACAGTAGAGCTTTAGCGATGTTGGCAATTTGTCTTCCAGCTCCTGTAATAGCGACGTATTGTTTAAATGGGCGATTTTACCGGAAGCTTACAAATGATCGTAGAGCCCCTGAAGTTTTACCTCGAAGTCAATCAAAGTTTCAAGACGTTCCATCTGAGGCGCACCGATTCTCGTGCCTGGCCTTTCAGAGACCGTTGCAATCTAATCAGATTTTTGTTCGGCAGAACGAATAAGTCCGAGCATTTAATAACTGCCACCGAGGGATGGATATGCTGGATAAGAAAAACATCCTCCACACGTTTCGTTCACCTTTGAATTCACAAACTTTCGACATTTACTTACTTACACAGATCATGGATATCCCTAAAATTCGACCCTGGACTGCTCCACTCCAGTCGCTTCTTACAGCTGCTGCTCGGGCATCCTTGTCGACAGCACACATCCAACGCATGCCTCGAAATCGTCGGCCTTTATCCGGGTCTCTGCTCAATATTATCTTTGCTGGTCGCTTATCCCCCATATGTGCTACGTGGCCAACATACTGTAATCTACCGTGTTTCATCACATTAACAATATCCGTACTGCGTCCTGCAGAGCAAAAACTTCGTGCGGATATGTAGACTGCGGGATCTAAGCTAATATATAAAAGGTCCCCTAAAGTATCTACATCCATTACTGTGGTATCTTGAACCAGTGTGCGCAAATGACTACTTACTATTAATCACCGACCATGTAGATAGTATTGGGATAGAATAAAGACAACAATGAGAGTGGAAGGTCAGTTGATGAGCGACGACACGGAAGCCAACTGGATAGTGAATATTGCTTTACCTCGTGAGAAAGTATTATTGCTTATTTACGGAGGTACAACAACTACCACCATCAAAAAAATCCGGAGAACCACGACGTTCTCTGCCAGTCACCACGTACTTCGTTTTGACACTATTTATAGTTAACACCGATCGATAATGTCGTTTCGTTTGCGAAGCCTAGAGGCATGTGAGACTTCGTAATGATGGTGCCGCTCCTCTGCACACCTGCCCTACGTATAGCACCTTCAAAGGCCATATTAAACAGCATGTTTGAGAGCATGTCCCCTTACTTTGGACCATCTAATGTCACAAACACGCTGTTCTGATGCAAGATGTGAAACCGTCAAGAGTCTCACGTATCAGCTTGATCGGTTTTGTTAAAAAATCCACACTGAATCGTACGCCGCCTCGAAGTCTATAAACAGATGATATGTTTGCAAATTGATCTCTTGAAATTCTTGAAATTGCATCTGTCTGGTGAACATCTGGCCCATTGTAGATCGTCCCGCTTGAAAACCGTACTGGTATTCACCGACAAAGGTTTCCTGTAACGGCTTCAGTCTGTGGAACAGGATACGGGAGAGGATTTTATATGCCAAATTAAAAAGAGTTATGCCTCGACAGCTGCTACAGTCGAGTATATTTTTTTCATGGTAGGGGAAATTCGGTAGCCAGACCCTTGAGAGACCAACCTACAGTCTCCAGCCCATAATACCTTCTAGGACCACCGTTAGGTATTACTCCGGGGAGCGGCTTTTATGCTCTGTACAGGGTGCACTGGCTCATTTAGGCATCCTGTTGGCTAACTGCCTGGAGACTGGCAGTTAGCTAACACAGGCGTCTTGGTGGTCAAACTGATGCCTGTTTCGCAGCTCCAATAATATCTGGGAAGCGGCCGGACTTACAGCCCTCCACGTTTCGAGTCTCCGCATATTCTCCGCAGTGCCACCATGTCGCCTCCCGCGCGGGAGACGTGGGCATACGAAAACGACAGGCTCAGCGGTCGAATATTGCGTGGTACAACACTGAGCGATACGCGTTTGCAACCCTCAAGCAGGTACTTTCCAACTTACTTTGGTATTTACTAGTACCTGGTGCTTTGGACCACGCTGGCCCGGCGTACCGCAGTGGACGAATTCGACAGGGCTCCCGCAGGTGAGCATGTCGTCAATCATCACCCCCAGCAACTTTGGGGAGCGCCTAGAGGCGATGATGCAGGGATTGCATCTTGCTGCTGCTTTGATTTGCGGTTCTCAACTATGACCTCCGTCTCATGATGCGCCAGTTCCAGTTTCTTGACGCGCATCCAGTCAACAACATCGCTTATGGAATGCGAAGCCGTCAACTTAACCTTCTCGATCGAATCGGCGAAGTATAATGTCGTCCGCAAAACCACCAGCGTTTTTGAGTGTTAGTTTTACCCGCAGCATTCTGTTTCGTGTTATAGTCTACACTAGCGGACCACCAGGTAGTCAATAAGAATGTAGACATCGTCTTCCTCCAGTTCGTGATTAGTCCTGGACCACAAATCGTCACATCTATGATCGACTCCGCACCGTTTTTACTGAAGATACTCTTCAAGCCGACGTTGCTCAGATATTGAGCTAGCCCTTCGTTGAAGTTTCCTGCCACCACCAACGGTGTTGGACCGATTAGCTTCACGTTTGCCCGGTCGACCAACTTTTCGAACTGTTTCGTAGACCAACGGCTGACCGGCCGTGCACCTCTGGCTTCACCGCACCGCTCCGTATTCTTTGTTTTTGTTTGCTTTTATCGGGCCCATTATAGCTAGAGAACTTGTGTCCGCACTCGAAGCATCGGAAGCAGACCTCCGGCGGCTGATAGATGCTGAGTAGGCACACTGACTAGTTTACTTGCTACCCTAAGCGCCAGGTTTTCGTCCAGGTGTGCTTCCACTGCTCGTTCACAATCCATTCCTACTACATAGTTCATCGATCCGTGGTCGTTGCCCTGACCACGGCAAAGTTCACTAGTCTCACGCCATTATCGTTGCTGGAGAAGGGAAGGCTTTCCCTTCCAATACCACACACATTTGCCTTTCGCGGCTCTCTGACCAAAATGCCCGTGCGTGTCGGTTCAAGAAGAGTCCTTATCAGTAGCGTAGCTAGGGGGGTGCGGTTGGTGCGGTCCGCACCAGGCCCACCACTCAAAGGGGCCCCAAAATCTTACGAACACCGACCGGTCAACATGCCCATCTGAACTCAACCTCATGTATCTGTGCTCGCCACTCTGCTCTCGTGATCCACAAGGACAGAGTAAACGTAATACCGATGTTCATTTTTACCATGACTCGTGATTCGACTGACGCTGAAGTTGAATGTTTTCCGATCGCAGGAAACATTCGATGCAACGTGAAAACACGCAACGGGATCATTTTTTTTGCGATGCTGAAACGCTGTCTATCTGTGTTACTGTGTGGCTAACATGAAACAGAGCGAGGGAAAGGGGCACCCGAAAACTGTTGGCTCAAAGTTAAAGTTGATCAAGTTTCTCTTAGTTAAAATTGGTCAAGAACTATTTGAGGTCAACGATGAGTAACTTGAGATTAACCAACATTGCCGTTTTATCGATCGAACGTAGAATCACTGATTCCATTGATTTTGAATTTATAATTTCTGTTTCTAAATTAACCTAATTTTTTCGATTTCGAGGAAAACGAAATAAATAAGTAGAAAAATCTAAATTTTTTGTTTGTCTCAATTCCTTTTATGAAAGAAAAAACTGCCAAATCATTTTCATTGGGGGCCCACATTTTTGTTACCGCACCAGGCCCACCAAACCATAGCTACGCCAGTGGTCCTAATATTCCAGGTGCCAAGTTTTCAATCGTTGTTATTTTTTGTTTGCCTAGGTCTGTAGGTACCGATTCACATTATTCTCTGGTTTATTCGTAGCATATTTGTTTTAGCATGCTACCTTACTAGGGCCGTGATACCAAGTCTCGCAACCGTGCTGCCGTCTTGGGTGTAGCTGGTGAAACATCGCCGTCCGCTCCGGACTAGTCGCTATTTTAGGTTAAAAATAATATCCTGAAGGTTCCGTTCTGAACCTAGAAAACGATTCTCAAACATATGTTGTTCTAACTATTGGTAATAAATGTTTGTTTTTCTACAAATAAACAATTCAATAAAGGAAGAACAGATTTTTGGTGAGGTAAACTATCAAAAGACTTCGCTTATGAGATACATTTCATACAAGGTTATACAAGCGAAACCTGGCAAGAAATACGAGAAATAGCTTCAATCTAAAACCATGCTGCTAGAAATGAATCATCGTTGGATAGAACAGTGTTATAGTGTGAAAAGTGAATTTATGTTTTGCTTTCAACAAGACGCCGCTTTCAGCGGTCTGTTCAGTGGCTTTGGTCCGTTTAGTTTCACTTAAAATAATACTCGGCGCTTTGCATTCATGCATTATGCCGCAGGCAGTAGCTAGTAAACCAAATTTTCGTTACGTTCCACCATGAATTCAAAAAACAAGCAACATTCCAGACCTGGTTGTCTTTATTCTTCCACGTGCTTTTTTTTTATTTCAGCTTCGAAAACAATTTCGGTTTAAATCCCCTCTTACATTCGATTTGATTTTCTACTTTGATGGATACAAGAAAAACAACACATATCTGCTAAACTTGCCCTACCGGTTGTATGGTTCTTCTCCTTCCTACTCGGTATGTCTATT
The DNA here is from genome assembly GCF_029784165.1 of Wyeomyia smithii. NCBI lineage: Eukaryota > Metazoa > Arthropoda > Insecta > Diptera > Culicidae > Wyeomyia > Wyeomyia smithii. The sequence continues at coordinate 54,378,536 of NC_073694.1, forward strand.
GCAACTTAAATCACTGCTTTTATAGCTACTGTATCAGTTTTTGTTCCTGCATAAAAGTTATAAATATTCAACCGCTTTTCTAGTCCAAAAAAAAACTGACTCGTTCGGAAGAAAACATCGCTGCTGCTGCTCATCGAAAGATAAGATGCAATTTTTATGATAGAATACGTATAAATGATTCACGCTGTATTGCAATTAGACGGATCTAATTAACTGCTAACACCACCTTTGATTTTTTATATTTGCTTAGGAACAGTTCATAATTAATCCGTAGTAACCGATGCTCTAGAGAACATATCTATTTTTGCTGCAAATTTTGAAACGAAACACGAGTTTGTTTTTCTAGAGCCCGACTGCCCGATCGCGCGCCTCCACAACCTATTGTTTAACATGTTCAGTAACGTGTGGCTATCGTTTTTATAGCATAGAAGCGTATCCACAAGGTATTTTGCTTATTAATTTCCTAAAATCTAATTGCTTACAGTTTGTGATGGATGTTTCTACTTTAAGGGAGAATGTAGTACAATTTGCTGGCTAGGTTTTATTTTGGACACTAATGAGGTAAGAAGGTGTTCCAACCAAGTGCTAACACGATTAGTTAACTTTAACAAAATAAAAAAACATTTGAACTATTCCCGTTTGTCCAAATTTACACCCAATCCAAATAGGAAAAAAAAATACAGGAAACATTTATGAGTTACGCTAAACCTAGTACAGTTCTAAATAGTAAATGTCTACCAGTTCACTCTCGGATCGAGAAAACAAAGCGCTCGTAAAGTATTCAAACGAACAAGTACACATGAAGTGGATGGGTTATTAGATTTGAATCGTTTTGTGTTTTTCATTCTATAAGAATCCGTACGGGTTACAATTCAACAGCTGGTTCGCTGGTCCTAGACTACACTCGCAAGAAAACAAACTGCAGCTCTTTATAGTACAACATCTGTATGTATTATCGTTTCGTAGCAGCCGAAAATCGTTTTTCCTTCTATCTTAATAAATATATCACTCTCTAGAGTGAGTTTTACTTCCAGTTTCAGATGGTCTAAGATTACATAAGGTTTTCTGTTTTGTTGCTTCCTATCAACTAGTATTTAACTTCTTTCGACGTTTTCAGTTTTTCTTTTCATATTATGATTTATGTGAGTGTTTCTCAATTTTTTTTTATTTATAATCACTATCGTAATTAACTTTATACTGGTTAGTCTAAATTTATTGTATTTATAGTAATATGTCTGTGTGTCTTGCCTTTTGTTACAAAATACTAGTGCCTGGAAGAAAGCTAGTTCAAACGGGATGCGTGGGGACACAGCGGAAATTTGGGGATAGAGGAGAGAAACGGAAGGACTTTGCGTGCGCGAAATTTGCTCTATTCCTGCATCCCGTATTACTATTGATCGGGAGCCGGTTTCAGCTCCTTTATCTGCTTGATCAGATATGCTTTTTCGTCGTTGAACTGCTCATCCTCGGATCGGTCCGTGTGGAATTTCGTCAGAAAGTCCACCAACTTTTCCTGGTTTCGCAGTAGTATGTCGAGAATCGGTTTCGGTTTGTTCGGGTTCGCCACAAATACCTGGAAGTTAAAAAATGACCGTGATTATTGAACTGTTCATCAATTATAATAGACACGTTATACCTTGAATACATGGAACGCCTCGAATTGGATATTCCGTGATTTCTCTTTCAGCATGTTCATCATCAACTTCAAATTGTCCGGGTTGGAGATGTACTTCGTCATAACCTGTTACAAAATAAAGATATAAATTATCTACAATTGCTAAGTTGAATCCTAGAGCCGCAGTCTACCGTAAAATTATGCCGATCCAACAGTAGCTCCCCCAGAAGTTTCAGGCTCTGCCTCCGTGTTACGTAGTTTTCCGAGTTTAGCAGATGCTGGTAGTGGCTAAACACTTTGTCATAGTTCTGTTCCAGAAACTCAGCACACAGAATTTTATGGCGCGTGAGCAGCTCTTTGAAGGTGGAGAAGGCATCCGAGGCGATGTCGAAGGTGGACACTTCGACGTATCGGAAGAAGTTGAAAAACTCGTCCGAATGAAGCATAATTTTGGCAAGCGCTTCGTAGCGTGCGCACTCCCGCAGCATCGTACCACAGTTCAGGGCGATTTCCTGGTGTTCATACCTGCAAATTAGTATAAAATAACATTTCGTCTACGGATTTATTTGTCATGTTTGACATCTACTAACCCGGCCATAAGTGTGAACAATATCTCCGGTTTTGTGCAGATATACTCCACCGTCGGTGACCGAGTACCGATCTGTCGCCTAAGCACATTGTTGAACACTTGTGCAACGTCTTTCTTGCCTTCGAAATCGATGCGACTTAGATTCTGCGCGAATTGTTGCGTGGTGTAAAAAAAAAAGTTTGACTTTACATTCAATCGAACAGTAGTAACTTTAGAATTGAAGTTTTGCAATGTAAATGCCAATTTGTTGGAATTCGATCAATACTTAGCTTAGGTCAAAGGTTACTCACTTGTATCAGTAGCAGGAGTAAATTACTGTTGTACAATTCCTGTGCTAGCTGTGACACGACAATCTCTGTCTGCGGCTCTGCATCTGATGTTCCGTATAGCATATTTTTTATAAGAACCTGTAAGTTGATAGTGAGTATTGAAACACAATTGTGACTAAGAGATATTAGTTGTAATAAAGTTTCGGGTAGATCTATATTCGGGAAGTGCCAATATAAGATTCATGCTACGAAAGATTGTTGGACCACAAAAAATCTCAACTACAACTTTCTGAACAAAAAAAAAGGTTACTTATTTTTTGTAAACATTATAGTCTACTAGTGGACCCCATAGTACAAGCAATGGTTGATTTTATGTGATTTTATTATCCATAAAAATCATCATTTTCAACAAATGAACACAAAGCCTGTTTGTAAATTGGATCGTTTTATACGAATCTTTTGTATAGGATAAAACTACCTTGGATGGGCCACGTCCGTAAGTGCACCACCGGTTTTTAGTTTTTAAATAGTTTATTTGACACGGCACGATACAATTTATGTTTAACTGAGCCAAGTAAATTTTTTTTAAATTCTAAATTAGCAGGGAAAAGAGGGAGGCCTTTTTTTTTATTCTCGCGGCCGACTACGAGCTAGTGGGGATTTGAGGTGAGAGGAGGGGTGTTACAATTTTGTTTTTAACTATACAGAATGTATTCATTTGTACGTGGCTAACCAGTGATGTTCTATTTGAGCAGTTTTGGTCTGAGGTGTCTGCGTAAACATAAAGATGCCGAGTCTTCGTTTTAGTGTCTCCACCCGGGTGTATCATTCTCTTTCAGTTTGTGACAGAAATTATATTCTAGCAAATAGATAAAATAAATCAAATTTTAATGCCAGCATTTTTTATAAACCCGTATAGCTGTGTCATGTACTGGAGATAACCGCTTCCCAGAATGTCTCTAACGGGTACGTTCGGTTGTTTTCCTCGGGCCCGAAGGGAATCTATAAGCTCGGATCTAACACCACAGAATTCGGCACACGACCAAACAACATGCTCGATATCATGGTAGCCATCTCCACAAACGCAGTGATTACTGTCTACAAGCCCTATACGAAAGAGATGCGTGTTTAACGTGTAGTGATTGGACATAAGTCTGGACATCACGCGAATGAAGTCCCGACCTACATCCAACCCCTTGAACCATGCTTTCGTCGATACCTTAGGAAAAATGGAATGTAGCCACCGTCCCAGTTCATCTGAGTTCCATGATGATTGCCAACTGTTGAGTGTTCTCTGACGCAAAATGCTATAAAATTCATCATAAGCAATTGGTCTTACATAAATATCGCCATCAATAGCACCCACCTTAGCTAAAGCGTCAGCCTTTTCATTGCCCGGAATGGAACAATGAGAAGGGACCCACGCTAAGGTAACCCGGTAATTTTTATCTGTTAAAGCACTTAAAAACCGCCGTATTTTCCCCAGGAAATACGGGGTGTGCTTCACAGTCTTCATCGATCGCAGAGCCTCAATGGCACTGAGACTGTCTGTGAAGATGAAGTAGTGGTCTATGGGCAGGGTTTCGATGATCCCAAGAGAGTACTGAATGGCAGCAAGCTCTGCGACGTACACGGAAGCAGGAGCATCGAGTTTGTAGGAGGCGGTAAAATTTTCGTGAAAAACACCGAAGCCAGTGGACTCATCTAGATTAGATCCGTCAGTGTAAAACCTTTTATCATGAATAACATGTTTAAACTTATTGGAAAAAATTTTAGGGATCTCTTGGGGTCGCAATTGATCCGGGATACCAGAAATGTCTTGTTTCATGGTGGTGTCGAAGAATATAGCATTATTAGAAGTATCTAAAAGTGCGACATTGGAGGAATCGTATGAAGAAGGATTAATATCTTGAGCCATATAGTCAAAATATAAAGTCATAAATCTGGATTGAGATTGAAGGTCGACCAACCTCTCGAAATTTTCAATTACTAATGGATTCATAACTGTGCATCGAATTAGCAACCGGTAAGAGAGATTCCAAAAACGATGTTTCAACGGAGAATACCCGCTAGCACTTCATGACTCATCGTATGGGTCGACTGCATGCAACCTAAGGCAAAACGCAAACAACGATACTGTATTCGTTCCAGTTTGATCAAATGTGTGTTTGCTGCTGAGCGGAAGCAGAAACACCCGTACTCAATTACAGACAATATCGTTGTTTGGTAAAGCCTTAGAAGGTCTCCTGAGTGGGCTCCCCACCAGGTTCCGGTAATCGTACGAATAAAATTAATCCTCTGTTGGCATTTTTGTGTCAGATACCTAATATGACAAGCCCAGGTGCATTTAGAGTCGAACCAGACCCCGAGATATTTAGCGACTAAAACCTGAGAGATCGTTTTACCCGTTAGTAGGAGCTGCAGCTGAGCTGGATTATGCTTCCTAGAAAAAACGACCAGCTCAGTTTTCTTCGGAGAGAATTCGATACCCAACTTAAGAGCCCATTCAGACAAATTGTCTAAGGTATCTTGCAATGGTCCATGCAGATCGCTAGCCTCGCTACCAGTAATGGATACAACGCTATCGTCTGCAAGTTGCCTTAGCGTGCATGAATTTGCAAGACATTCATCGATGTCATTGACGTAAAAATTATATAAGAGAGGACTTAAACATGAACCCTGGGGAAGACCCATGTAACTAATTTGGGAAGTTGTCGAATCGCCATGTGAGAAATACATATGCTTTTTTGACAACAAATTGAGCAAAAAGTTATTCAAATTTGGTGAAAGTCCCTGCGAATGAAATTTCGCGCTTAAAACTTCTACAGAGACAGAGTCAAAAGCCCCCTTAATATCCATGAACGCAGAAGCCATTTGCTCTTTTCGAGCAAAGGCTAGTTGAATTTCAGTAGAAAGCAACGCTAGGCAATCGTTCGTCCCTTTGCCCCGGCGAAAGCCAAATTGAGTATCTGAAAGTAACCCGTTTGTTTCGACTCATTTGTCAAACCGTAAGAGGATCATTTTCTCCATTAATTTCCGGAGGCAAGAGAGCATCGCAATCGGCCTATATGAATTGTGATCAGAGGTAGGTTTCCCGGGTTTCCGAATAGCAATGACTTTTACCTCCCTCCAGTCATGCGGAACAATATTTAGCTCAAGAAACTTGTTGAACAAATTCAACAAGCGTCTTTTTGCAGCGTCGGGTAGATTCTTCAACAGGTTGAATTTTATTCTATCTAACCCTGGAGCCTTATTGTTGCACGACAGGAGAGCCATTGAAAATTCCAACATCGAAAATGGAGGCTCTTCCGTAGTTACTAATAACGCGTCGCGAAAGGTTTTCTGTTCCGGTACAGAGTCCGGACAGACCTTTTTGGCAAAATCGAGTATCCAGCGATCTGAATACTCCTCGCTTTCATTCGAAACGTCACGGTTCCGCATGCGCCTGGCGGTATCCCAAAGAGTGCTCATCGCTGTTTCCCTCGACAACGCGTTTACGAACCGCCGCCAGTACCCGCGTTTTTTCGCCTTTACTAAGCTCTTCATCTGCCTGCCCAGTGCCTCGTACTTTCGAAGCAGGTTGACAGTGCCGTACTCCCGGTAGTCCTTATACGCCGCGGACCTTCGCACGTACAGCTCAGAGCACTCTTTGTCCCACCATTTGTTGGGAGGGCGCTGTCTAATCGTTACCCCGGGTATCGGTTTCGTCTGAGCTTGAGTCGCGGCGTCGATTATCGAGCCAGCTAAGAACGCGTATTCTTCCTCCGGAGGAAGTTCCTCGTGAGTCTCGATAGATTGCGCTATAATAGACTCATAACACTTCCAATCAATATTACGTGTAAGGTCGTAGGAAATATTGATTGGGTTCGGGGGAGTTGAACCATTAGCAATTGATATAACGATTGGAAGATGATCACTACCGTGGGGATCGTTGATTACTTTCCACTGGTAATCTAACGCTAGTGATGTCGAGCAGAGGGATAGGTCAAGCACGCTTTCACGTGCTGGAGGATTAGGTACGCGTGTCGCTTCCCCAGTATTCAAAACTGTCATATTGAAGTCGTCGATCAAGTTACAGATTAAAGAATAGCGAACAGTGAGAGTTAAAATCTCCCAAAATCAAAAAAGGTGCGGGAAGCAATTCTGCTATATCAAGGAGTTGCTTCTGTTCAATCCGCGCGGATGGGGGAATATATACCGAAACAAGGCAAAGGTCTTTTCCTTTCATATTCGTTTGAATGGCAACAACTTCAATATTCGAGATCGAGGGGAGGTCGATTCTGAAAAAAGAATAGCACTTTTTGATCCCTAAAAGTACCCCTCCACCCTGTGAGCCTCGATCTCGACGAATGATGTTGAAATCGTGGAAATTAAGTTGGTCATTTGAATTGAGAAAAGTTTCACAGAGCGCGAACGCATCACAATTGTATGTGTTTATCAAATGTGAAAATAAATTGAATTTGGGGATGATACTTCTGCAGTTCCACTGTAACACAGTGACAAATTCCTAACATCTTTCGACGTATTAGTCATCGAAAGATACGATAGCTGAAATGAGGGGCCAATTTGCTGTGAGTTGTTTCAAATAGGTTTTCACTGTAGGGAGAAGGGCAAGAAGAATGTTTTGAAGGGGATCTGGTATGTTGATTGTTTTAAATATCCAGTCCACAATATCAGAGAATTTTATGAACCCTGTTTCTTTTATGTCTTCTGATCGAGAAATGGGTGCACGAGGGGTTTTTGGTGCCCCAGGAAGCGGTGGGCACTCCTGGTTTGATTTGAAATTAAAACCGGGGGGTACTTGCTTCGGTTTTTCTTCACCGCTTCCTTTCTGTGTTGTCTTATTGGTCATTCCGCTAGGGGTTATCTTACGACCTTTGCGAGAAAGATTAGGAGAGTTGAGCATTCTCCTCTTCCTAGATCCCTCTGGCAAGGCATAAGAACACCCTTCGACGGGATCGTCAGATGTACCCTCATCGGTTGGCAAAAAGGAAAAGATGTTTCCTGTCGAGGGTGGCTCAGCCCTCTTAAGCATTTCTGCAAAAGAGCGCTTTGATCGTTCCTTAAGGGAACGCTTATTTTTTTTTTCCTCGCGCTGTTTGTACGCGGGACACGCCAAAAGGTCATGCCGAGTTCCCTCGCAGGAAAGACACTTTTCAGTATCCTCACTGCAAGCGGTCTCAGCATGATTGCCTCCGCACTTGCTGCAGCGTGCCTTGTTGAATCAGGGGGTTATTGAAGCAGCCAACCCCGTGACGCAAAATGTCATCGACCGTGAGGCTTCCTTCGGTAACCACACCGTCGATCTCCACGTCCTTGGCAGGGATGTACACGCGGTACTCCCTTGTAAAGAGCTCGTAGCTAGCAAAACTCACGACAACTCGCAGTTTGTTCGGCCTCACCTTCGTAATCTCGGTTACGGCTGAAAACTGTTTTGCCAGGTCCTTGCCTATTTGTATAATGTTAAGAGGCTTCTTTATGGGCCTAAAGTAAACTACGAACGGACCTTTCGAAGCATCTGGGTAAGCTTTCACCCGTGTTGCCGGTACCCTTGGTACGAGGCTAGGTAGCGGGGAAGGTAGAGGGGAATTGATGGGGGAGATCTCAATCTCTTCCCCATTTGTTTCCACATCCAGGAATAGTTGCACCTGCGTGTCGTCCATTTTGCGGGAGCGTTACGCTCTACCGCACACAAACGATAAATATTCAAATGTGGGGGGGTGGGGGGATCAAGTAGTTGATATTAAATTTTAAAAACAATTTTTCAAACTACAATGGATCATAATAAAAAAAAGACAGTAATACTAATACTAATAACAATAGTAATAATAGTAATAATAATAATAATAATTATAACAATAATAATAATAATAACAATAATAATAATAATAATTATAATAATAACAATAATAATAATAATATTAATAATAATTATAAAAATTTTAAAGTGAATACTTCACCGAACGTCTAAGTCACGACCTCACGGCTGATAGTTGGATTAATCGAGTGTCTCCGCAGAACAAACAATGACGATCCAGCTTCGTGTTGTGACACAGTGGCCGTATCTTACACTCGACCTTGTATATGCCACTTGTAGTTGACTTCCACTCGCTCGATCGTTTGATGGTCCGTGCTGCTAGCGGGGTAACAGCGGTGCGGGAGAATTATTCTTGCTGATATATCAGCTGCGTATCAGATCACTGGCGGGGTAGCCTGCCCCTACCAGTGTGCTGAAGATGTTTCTGCCGATATATTGCAGGCTATTGTTATCGCACACAAGAACTAATAAAAAAAAACACCCGTACGATAACTCGTGTATTGTTATTTTGCGAATCAAACGGAGATAAACAATTTGCGTCTAATCAAGACGAAAGCAAAACAACGAATGCACCACCGGTTGATTGAATTAACAATTTATGCGAAAACTTTACGTTTGTTCAACTCGGCCACTTATGCGAGGTAATCGATTTCACCTGCTTCAACCTATAATGAACCCCTTTCCTATAGTTGACTACCCGCCAGGTTAACGCAAATTATGCGAACTATACACTATAGATACACTATAGATTATTTTACCCTAGTGAAGTTTACGTTGATCGAATGACTGAAGAACTTTTTTATTGGAGAGCCCTGGGTAAGACGGACAGGGCGGGCGAGATGGACCATTGCTCATTTTTATATGAAACTATTGATATTTTAACAAATTTAAAATGCCAGTCATACGCAAACAGAATTCTAATATATTTTCCTCGGAAATTATTATAATCCACCTAATTTTGACTGCAGTGAAACTGTTTTTGGACATCTAGAAGAATTTAAATTACAATTTAAAGCAAATTATATCATTGGGGATTTCAATGTTGATCTGAATACATCAACACCGAGAATTCATCGTTTCCTGGACGCAATTTCCAGTTTGTCATTCATCTGCTCAAATCAAGAGTCCACATTTTTCCACCAGACAGGTAGTTCTTTACTAGATCTTTTTATTACGGATTCGCCCGATTCTGTTCTACGGTTTAATCAAATTTCTTTGCCCGGTGTTTCAAAACATGATTTAATTATGGCAGTTATAGATGCTACACCGGTAGCTGATAGAGTGTGTGTGATTACAATAATTTCAATAGTCAAGGATTGCAGAATGCCTTCAATAATGTGAACTGGGATGATTGTTATAGTATTGATGATCCTGATATGTTACTAAATTTAATTAATTATCATTTTCAGCGGCTACATGATGAGCTTTTCCCTCTTAAGTTTCGTAGATCCAGAAAAAATTCTTGGTTCAATGAAGAAATTGAAAGAGCAATTATCAATAGGGATCTAGCATACAGAAACTGGAAAAATAGTCGTTTAGAAGCAGATCATTCTCTCTTCAAGACACTTCGAAATAGAGTAACAACCCTAATAAGGAATACGAAAATGGCCTATAATAATTAAATCATAAACACAGAATTACCTTCCAAGCAACTCTGGCAAAATATTAAAAAATTAGGTGTTACTAACAAAAAACAGTCCTCTGTATGTTATGATGCCACAGCTGATGAAGTAAACGAGTATTTTTCGTCTAACTTTTCTTCTGATTTGCATACCCCAGATGTGCCTTCTGACTTAGGTGATTTCAATTTCAGATTGGTTCATAGATATGAAGTTGTAAATGCAATATGCTCTATAACATCCAAAGCCTGTGGCCTTGACGACCTTCCAATACAATTCTACAAACACCTCTTACCACTTGCTCTTCCGCTATATACTCATCTTTTCAATGTCATTATCTCCAGTGCAAAATTTCCACAGGCTTGGAAGTATGTTAAAGTAATCCCTATTAAAAAGAAACCGAATACTTCTAGTGTATCAAATCTTCGACCTATATAAGTCTTCTTAGTGCTCTCTCTAAAGCATTTGAAAAGCTAATTCAGGCTCGAATGTCAGCATACATCAATGAAAGAAGTTTATTAAATCCTTTCCAATCTGATTTTCGCAAAAATCATAGCACTGAATCTGCCCTAATGAAAATCCATGACGACATTGCACTCAAAATAGATAAAAAAGGGATAGCTGTTCTTTTATTGATCGACTTTGCAAAAGCTTTCGACCGCGTATCTCATAAGAAACTTTTGAACAAGCTGGGAACCCTCTTTGGTTTCTCCAGATCAGCCGTATCGTTAATGAAAACATATTTAACAGGTCGAACCCAAGCGGTTTTCCGAGATGGAGTGCTTTCTTCTTTTTTTTTGTTGGACCCTTGTTGTTTTCATTATTCATAAATGATTTGCCTCACGTTATTAAACACTGTTCAATTCATATGTTTGCCGACGATATGCAAATTTACTTCTGTGCTGGATTAGATTCTAATTCTGCCCTAATATCAAGACTCAAATCATGATCTGCAACAGATATTCGAATGGTCTCAAAATAACTTGTTAACTATTAACACATCAAAAACTAAAGCGATCTTCGTTCAAAGACGTCGTTTTCAACCTGATATTCCTAAACTATTTTTAAATAATGAACCAATCTTGTTCACTGATCAAGTGAATAATCTTGGCGTTATTTTTAGCAATAATCTGAATTGGAAAGCACAAACAACTCTCAAGTTAGAAAAATTTACGGAGTTCTCAAACAACTATCACTAACAACCAAAAATCTGAGTAGCGGAACTAAAACCAAGCTTTTTAAATCTCTTCTATATCCTCATTTCATTTATGGAGACTTTGTGTATCTAAATGCAACGGAAGATGCTAAAAATAAACTTCGTGTCGTTATAAACTCATGTGTCAGATATGTTTTAAACATTTCAAGGTATGATAGTGTATCTCATCTACAAAAGAATTTACTAGGCTGTTCCTTTGAGCAATTCTATGACTTCAGATCTTGTTATCTTGTTGTCGTATTTCTTCTTCGCATAAACCTACTTATCTGTTCTCAAAACTGTTACCTTGCAGAAATACTAGAACCAGAAATTTTGTGATTCCTGCTCATTCTGCTAGCTAGTAATTGTCGAGTTATAAACGGGAACTACTCTTGAAATTGAACGTCGTGCACTGAACGAAATGTAATAATTAATAAAGCTATCATTAGATTGTAAATTGGATAGTATCGCATATCTCCGTGAGCATATATCATTGTGTAACATTGAAAAAGATTGTAAATCTTACGTTACATGAATTGAATAAATAAATAATAAATAATAATAGTTTCGAGATATTGTATAGATTAAAATAGCTGTCCTTTATCAGCGCAGCCAATCTAAGATGAAGTTTTGTATTAGAATATGTTTTGAGAAGACGAAACTTTTAAGGCCTATCGCTAACCGAAGGTCAATTTTTTTTCATGCAGGTCTCTGCCACTCTACTATACTTTTTTATACAATTTTAATAAATATCTAGTATAACTCTACATTGTACTTCTCGTCTGCTTTTGATTACATTAGATATATTCCACGAAAATGATAGTATGAAAGTAGCTAACATAGTAGAAGCAACCTGGTACATTATTTGAAATTCGAAAGATATTTTATGTTAAATTATGATATTTTATGTTAAATTATTAAACACTTACATATTCTATTGTTTTAATTATTTTCAATGATTTCAACTTAAAAAAAAAGAGTGTGTATGTAAATAATCAAGACATGGCCGGCATAACATTCGAGGTGAGAACAAATTTTGCAGTGTAGTTGTCCGTCGTTCTCGTAACGTGCCCTGCTCGACGTATTCGTACAGTTTTGGCCGCTTTCTGGATGCTGGGTTCACCGTAGAGTTGCGCGAGGTCATGATTCATTCTCCGTCTCCGCACTCCGTTCTCCTGCACACTGCCAAAAATAGTTCTTAACACTCGTCGTTCGGAAACTCCGAACGTTCGCAAATCCCCTTCAAGCATTGTCCACGTCTCATGTCCTTAGAGAACAACCGATCTAATAAGCGTTTTGTACAAGGTGCATTTTGCGCGGGGTTTTAGATGTTCCGGCCGTATTTTTTATGGAGTGGGCACGACTCCCGCTGATAATTCGTCTCTTAATCTAACGGCTGGTATCGTTGTTCTCAGTCATCACTGAGCCAAGGTACACCAACTCGCCGACTACCTTAAACTCATAACCGTGGATTATCACACCTTCCGTCTCCACCTTTCGATCACCTCACGATCATCTGTCAAGAAACTCCCATCGTTATCCCTGCATGTTTCGGCTTGCGGAACAAAGCCTTTGCGGAATGCGTTGATAGAACTTTCATGTTTCATGAGAGTGGTATAGCTGTTGTAGATCTTCGCACTCATCCTCTTCCAAGCAGCGCTTTTTTCTGGAAGAGTTGGGTTTGCTGTCTCTGTTTCTGTTTGTCTTGCTCCACGTTCTGACGGGTTGCTCTTCGCAGCATTACTGCCCGCGCTGTGATCTTTTCATCTAATATCTGCCGACTTTCCTCGTCAAACCGTTCGTTACTTCTACCCGGTACTTCGCGAACTAAGACGTTTCCCACTGATGGCTGACTTGACGGTATTCCAGCAGACCTCTCAAGGGGCTTTTTCCAGCTCATCCTGTTTTGGCAGTGCAGGTTTGAGAGAAAATCGTGTAGTTTTCGGCCACTTCTGGTTGCTTCAGCCACACAAGAATATACTTTGGTGGGCTACGGTACCGTAGGCTGGGGAAAGCTGCGAGGTATGGCCATTAGACTGGGACACGGTTATATGGAAAAAAAGCGATGGTGTTATTTTTTCGCTCCCATGCACTTTTCGTGTTCCTTATGGGTCCTACAACAACGGTGTTAATTTTCAGATCGATCGGTGAAACTATATATTTGTGCCCGATTTTTAAAGTTTCCATACGATTTTATATGGGAAAATTCACTTTTTCAAAACTTAGTTTCTAGAGATGTCTAGTTGTCCCCTAAAAATATATCAATACATAATATTTGTAGGAACTTTTCCTGGGAAAAACTCTTCCGAAGACCGTTCGTCAGATATTCAATCAGTTTGTAGAAAATAACTTTTTCTACAAGCATCACAGCGCCTTACGATCTTCGGAAGAGCTTTTCCCAGGAAAATTTCCTACAAATATCATGTATTGACAATTTTTATGAGCCAACCAGACATCTCTAGAGAATAAGTTTTGAAAAAGTGGATTTTCCCATATAAAATCGTATGGAATCTTTAAAAATCGGGCGCAAATCTATAGTTTCACCAATCGATCTGCAAATTTACACAGTTGTTGTAGGACCCATAAGGAACACGAAAAGTGCATGGGAGCTTTTATTTATTTCTTGTCCCACCCTAATGGCCATGCTCTTGGAGGCGGTGAAGTCGACCCATTTTGAACAGAAATCAGCAATAATTTTTGAGTGATTTTTTAGAGTTACCGTTTAATAAGTTGAAATTAATAAATGAGAAGAAATTGATCATTTAAAAATTTGTGATAGAGAGTACTGATCAAAAGATACTGATTTGTCAAAGTTAACAAGAATGCCGAGTGCAATTTTATACATTTCTGTGAAACTGCTCTACTATACCAAGCAAATATCGTTAATTATAATTTCCTGGAAAAGCTTTGTTGTGCGTCCTTCTGGCCAGTTTTATTATAAGAGGGACTTTTTGTTTTGAGAAAAAAAAGGTAATTTTTGACATCGATCCTAAGATTCGATTCCACGACTAAGGGCTTGTCAAAGAGCACTATGTAATCTTGGGGTTACGCTCCCTTTCAACGGTCTTTTTACAACACCATAATGTCTTACAAAACGAATTGAAATCTATCGAAGGAGATTCGGATTAGGAACTTCTGTTTCGAAATAGTCAGGTGATAACATAATTATTTTCAATAGCTTTGATAGTTGCGAACCGTTGGGTTAAAGTATTTTCCGATATGGAAAATGAGTTTCTAAGCTACCAGGAATTTATCAATATTATTAATATTACATTTTGTGCCATTGGAAAGGACATTCTCTATCGCGAACGGTATGTAGTCCACATACGAAAAGTAACGATTGCAAGTTGAGACTATGCGAGCCATGATAATTTTGAGGTAAAATTTAAATTTTTCATATGACAAATTTCACGACCTTATTGCTAAAAGTCATGCTCTACTTTTCAAAATTTTATCAAATGTATTGTACAGACAGAGTCAGGCTCATCAAAGCAATGAAACATATTTTGTATGATTTGGTTGGAAATTTTTTTCCTAATTCCCAAAAAAAAGCAAAGGCTTGGTGCTACATTCGTATCGGAGGAACTCGACGTTCTGTTTATTATACACAGGCTTCGCAGCTAACTGTTAAGTGTACAGGACAATTGCGGGGCTAGCGCTACGATCCTATTGACACTAACAGTCTCTCCCGAGCCGAGACTCGAACCTACGACGACTGGCTTGTTAGGCCAGTATCGTACCTCGAGACCAGCTGGGAGAGTTTTCCAAATTCCCATGTTGTCCCATTTTCCTTCTAATTTTCCTCGTGTAAATTCATTACCGGGGGACCCTACTCTAGAAGGTCGAAAATGATAAATTTTCATATTTTTTCCTCCGGATGTTGAGAGTAAAGTGATGTGTTCGGGTATTTTGGCTATTGGTAAGGGATATTTGGAGATATATTTTGCATGTCCTGGATATAAATATAGTGAGTATTACGCGGTTGGCAGCGTTTTTCGCGAAACCAAGTTTTTCAACTGGTGGTACGTTTTTCTCAGCATCTACTGAACCGACTCGGCTGAATTTTTTTTCACAGTTTGTAACAAGTTAGATAATCCATTTTAACATGCTAAAAAAAATTCAGCCTAATCGGTTCAGCAGATGAAAAAACCTTTCTCTGAACATCCGAAAAAATATTACGTAAATTCATTATTTTTCAACTTCCCAGAGTAGGGTCCCCCCTTAAGGTCAACTGCAGGTAGTGTGAGTTTCGCATGCAATGACCCATAATAATTATGGAACACTTTGCCATGTTTGACTCATTTCGCTTTCACCGTTACAATTCGCCTCAAATTCTCTGCCCACGAGCCTCACTTAAAAAAAAAACCAATAAAATATTACAATTTCGTACATACAAAGACAGAGCATCGAAAAATATTCTGCATTTATCGATTTTACTCGGTACAACTGAAAGTGAGTTTTCTACTATTCCCCTTCCCTTAGCTGTCAGTTTTTACATAAATTGTTACTGAAAAAAAACCTTTGAAATTTCAATAATCCGAAAAACTCGGCTATTCTAAATCAAATGGCCTGACAAACTTTATTGTCGTGTAGCACAGAGGATGGTGCTTAACTATCTATGCGTCAGAAGGTCATTATAAAGTCTTCAATCAAAAAGCTTACCACTAGTTGACTAATGAGGTTTCGAAGGAAAACCAATTCAAGTATCAGTTTCTGACAGCGAGTTTTTATCAGTTATTAGAAACAAAAGCCCAGGATTGATTCACAAGAAATGAATGAAGTTTATTTTTGCATCTTTCAGCTGGTCTTGAGGTACGATGCTGGCCTAACAATCCAGTCGTCGTAGGTTCGAGTCCCGGCTTGGGAGAGACTGTTGGTGTCAGTAGAATCGTAGCGCTAATCCCGCAATTGTCTGTGTTGAAAAAATAGAAGGTCAAGTTCCGATACGGGATGTGTAGTACCAACGCCTTTGCTATGAATGGAGTTAATTTCCTACGAAATTAATAACTGATCGTTTCTATTACTTGAAAATTAATAAGCTATAGTAGCCAATTTTTATAAACTTTTTTCACTGATTGGGGAAAACATAAATGAAAACAAAAAAAAAAAATTACGTTGACAAAGGATAATTATAAGAAACTTCCGCGCCATAGTGACATTACCAATGCTATCAGTCCAGCGCAAAAAAAACAAATATTTGTTATTGAAAATAATATTTACTTCCTCAGTAACTACAGGAGCGAGAGATAAGCAGACACATGCATAGACGATTAGTATATAGCGGCCTTCACAAAATGCATCATGTGTTCTGCACAGGTGCGTCCCCGACGTGATACGCCATGGCCTTGCTGGTGAGTCATTCTACGTTCACAGGCAAACAAGTAAGAACGTGATGTATTTCTTCCTTGCACTCTGAGCTGAGAGAAAACGAAACCGGCCTGCAGGAAAGGAATTTATTGCAGTTTGGGTATTTAATGAAATTATCAATGAATATAAATTATGACACGGAACCAAAAACATACAACGACAATAAAAAGATTTCTATCCTCCGGTGACTCACCATGAAATGGGAAAAATATGGAGAGATATTTTCGACAACGATATTCCCTGTTTTGTTTCAGGTTTTTCATCAATTATATTAAGTTATTTTTTATCAGAGCAATAGCATGTTTGTTATTGGTATTAGAAGTACATTGAACGATCAAGCTACGATGTTATTCTTATTTTAATATATAATTTTAAATTAATTAAAAATTTCGCTTCTGATAATCGAACGAAAAAAATATTGAATTTTGAGCTTTTTTGAATGAAAAGTTTATCAAAAAATCTAGTCGCTCCACGCTTTTTGATACGACTTTGAAAATAGTTTGGAAGACTAAACGAAAATCGTTCCACTCGTGTTTAGTAGTATTTCATAAATAAATATTTAAAATTTATATTCAATGATAAAATAATATTATGAATAAAAAATGCGGAAACCGTATAGGAACCGAGAGCACTTCAGGTCCCGTATACTAAAAATAGACAAATTTTCCAATCTTTTGACGGGTCAAGATCGAAAATTGGTCAAGATCAAGCAAGAAGCATTTCATTTTGGTGGGTACCCGGTAACCCTGCCGAGTACTTACGTGTGTTAAAATTGCCGAATACATAACGGTTAAGTTGTTGTATATGTTCATAGGTAACGTGAGAATGTACTTAAGATTTATTGAATAATTGTTTGTTGATTTTTGGGAATAACGCGGAATTATTTGATCATAATAATGCATGATAATGTCCAAAGAATGGAAAAAAATATATCCTGTCGAACTACTTCGGCAGTGGTTTAGCAGTATTCCAATGCAGAATCTGCCGGAGAAAACCATGATCGAGGTAGTCCGACACTTTAGTCCTCAATCATTGAATTTGAAATTAAAAAAAAATAAACACCCATTGAAACTTTAATTATGAAAAAAGAGTTGTAAAAAAAGAAAGCAGAATAAAGTTAAAAATCACCCCGCTTGAGAGTGAGCTTTAAAAATTTAAATGGAATTTTCGATCTTGCTGATTCGAGGTTCGAGATTGGTAACTTAAGCCTGTCCATCGCATTTGTTCGACTACCTGGCATTGAATTCATCTCTAAATTTTTGTGAAAATCAATGTAAAATATTGGTAATCGAAAAGGTAGGCAATATTTATTAGTGAAATTGAAAATGTTAAACGGTTTTAATGGAAGATCACAGGTAAATCAAAATATATGCGGTGTTTGTACATTCACAGCGAGCTAAAACTAATGCAACCCCAGCCTAGCGAACCAGCAAACGCAATGTACCGTTCGAAACGTATTTTTCGCTTTCTTCACCGCTGCGCGCTGTTCCGCTGGTAAAATACAATATTGCAGCAGAAGCAGCTGCGGACTGACGATGTGAAGTTGTATTGGAGGATACGGCAAACCCAAAAAGTTCCAATTTTAAAAGTTGTTGCCCTTAATTACTGTAATGGCTGTGCTTCCCGTAACGATAAGACCGTGATTGATTGGTTTAGACTGGGCAACGCTTTTTTACACTTACCAGATTTTTGCTAACGTCTTCCTGTGCCTTTTCCGCCTTTTTGTCGCCCCGTTCCAGCGAGTTAACCGCCTCCTTCAAAGCCTTCACCAGCTCCTGCGGGCTTTTCTGGGACTTTCCGAACAGAGGCATTTTCAACATCGGCACGGATGTCTATTAACCGCTTGCTGAAAGCTACTATCGTTGTTGTTGTTACTGATACAGCTGATTTATCACAATTGATTGATTGGCGTATTAGTCGCTTTAACTTTCCCAACACTGTTACACTTTCTGATCTTGCCTTTTCTTATCTTCTTCAAACGGAACTCACTCCAAGCCAGTGGAAGATCTGGTTATTGAAATAAATATAGCACAATGATAAATCTGACATGCCGCCTGTCATTACAAGAAAGGTTAGCAGTTTTCTGCCAAAGTATTAAAAAATAATCTATGAATGAGCTACTAAGAATATTTTTTCTTGTTTCGTAAAATTTCAAAATAAAATAATAAATCTAAAATGAAGTGGGATTAGTGTAATGTTGAACCCTGTTCAACTGTTAAAGTTTTATTGAGCTAACAAATCCTTTCACACGGCTCCGAGAAATCACAACTATTGTAATAGGCCCAAACAGTTTCGAATTTGATTTCACCGATGACGCAGATTGCACTGGAGGACAACGAACGACCTTAACGCCAGCAGGCGCCGTCTGTCTTCGCCTTAGTGCTTTTGCCTGATTGAACGTAGTTTATGGTAAAACGCAGTTTCACTGCTTCTGTGTACGTTTCCCTTAATCACCGTTTACACAATGTTATTTAGATGACGATTGGAACCGTCTGAACACTAGAAGTACTACGTATGGGAAGAGATAATCTCATTTCACATCCGCTGGTCTTCTTCGTAGAGATTGCCTTCGGTATACGGCTAGGCGCTCGCCTCTTTTCTTGTAAACACCACAGAATAGTTAAAAATCGGGACTGCAGGTTTTCATTAGCTCGTAAGTTAGTATAATGATGGGAAGGGAAGAAAAAAAATACATGACGAAACGCAAACGAATGATGAGGACACCGAAAATCTTCGTCAGAAACTTCCACACACAACAGCACACGACGTTCAATTTTTACGACGACGAGACGAATTTGCTATAACCCGTTTCCAAAAATTTTGACAGATAATAGAATTTTTGCTGTTCGCGCAATATTCTGTAACGAGTAGCTAAAAGTATTGCCCGATGGAAGGAATCGACAGTTCACATCCCACTGGTTTTCATCTACACTGAAATGCATTTATCGCCTTAATTGTGTATTGTAACCACATTTCACACGAAACTTAACTTTCTCGAGGAATGAACAGCTCAATAAAAGTCATATACTCATTTGTGATTGTTGAATCATAGGAGTCAATGTATCATAAGTTAATCACAGCAACAACTGCTTTGGAATATAGATAGACTAACTGTTACTTTTGATTCATTCTAAGCTTGACTTTCAATAAAGAAACACGTATTTTGTTATATCTGAAAGTTTAGGACACAACAGAAATTTGGCGACGAGGATTCTAGAACCAGTACCAATGGCAGAACTACAGCAAGCAATTCTTCAAATGGCCGAGCTCCTTCAGAAGCTAGCAACACTAGTCCCTAGCAACACTAGTCCCTAGCAACACGGAACAAACGCTCGAGCCCTTGGCTACCAACATCAGCGAATTTTCGTTCGATGCAGAAAATGGGATCACATTCGACAAGTGGTATAGCCGATATGCGGATCTCTTCGATTCAGACGCCAAGAACCTAGAAGATGCTGCCAAAGTTCGTTTGCTGTTGAGAAAGTTGGATACCCCTTCTTACACTCGGTATGTCAACTATATCCTGCCGAGGCTACCCAAAGATGTCAATTTTGCCGATACCGTTGAAACACTCAAGAAAATTTTCGGAGAACAGTCCTCTATTTTCAATAAGCGATATCAGTGTCTGCAGCTGGTGAAGTCAGAAGCAGAAGTTATCATTAGCTACGGAGGAAAAGTTAACCGTGCTTGCGAAGATTTCGATTTCAAGAACGTTAAAATCGATCAATTCAAATGTCTGGTATTTGTTTGCGGACTGAAGGCTCATTGCTACGCGGACATTCGGGCCAGACTGCTCTCCCGGATTGAAGGTGAAACTGTAGAAGCTCCCGTGTCCCTACAAAATCTGATAGACGATTATCAACGACATGTCAATCTGAAGGCCGACACTTCTTTGATTGAGCATCAGTCAAGCTCAAAACCAACGGTACATGCAGTACAAGAAAAACAAGGAAAATTCCGTCAGCAACAGTCTTCGAAATCGGATAATAAACTACCTCGCACACCTTGGTGGCAATACGGTCAGATGCACTACGTTCGGGACTGCACATTTTCAAATCATTTGTGCAAACAGTGTAATCGTATTGGGCATAAGGAAGGATACTGTGGCTGTTTTTCCAAACCAAAACCAACTCAAGTTCAAGGGGAAAAGAAAAAGAAATCACACAAATCAAGCAAAGCAGAATCCCGAGATATATATATTGTGAATCACATCGCTCAGCACTCCAGCAAGCGAAAGTTCGTGCCAACATTCATCAACGGTATAGCGACTAAACTGTAGTTGGATACCGCAAGTGATATCACGGTAATTTCGGAGCGAACCTGGAATATTTTGGGTAAACCTGAAATCAAAAATACAACGGTTGAAGCTATCAATGCATCAGGCAAGCCACTCAAATTGATTGGTAAATTCCAGTGTGAAGTCAGCACCAACGCTAAAACTTGTCAAGGAAGATACTTTGTTACTACGGCTCCGAACCTCAACTTAATGGGCATTGACTGGATCGAACAATTTGGTTTATGGTCAATTCCTATCGATACCATATGCAATCAGTTACAAACCAAAACGGTCGACAATCAAATATCTGATTTTCGAGCAAAACATGCAGCCGTTTTCAACGATACACTAGGACACTGTAAGAAAATGAAGGTGAAGCTATTTTTGAAATCGAATGCCAAACCAATTTTCTGTCCAAAAAGACCAGTTCCTTTCAACACAATACCATTGGTAAATGCTGAACTTACACGGTTGCAATCATTAGGCATCATTGAACCAGTCGATTTTTCGGAATGGGCTGCGCCAATCGTTGCTGTACGCAAGCCTAATGGGCAAGTTCGCATCTGTGCAGATTATTCCACGGGGCTCAATGATGCATTAGAACCAAACCATTATCCGCTACCGACCCCGGAAGAAATTTTTGCTCAGCTTAATGGCAGCACCATCTTCAGCGTCATTGATCTTTCTGATGCGTACTTGCAACTCGAAGTTGATGATGAATCAAAAAACTGCTTACTATCAATACGCATCGTGGTTTGTTTCGATTCAATCGCCTTGTTCCTGGGGTAAAATCAGCACCAGGTGCATTCCAGCGCCTAGTGGATGGAATGATTGCAAACATACCCGGTGTCAGATCTTTCATTGACGATGTCATCGTGTTTGGAAGAGATACGAAGTCGCATGCAGCATCACTCAATCAACTTTTTTTTCGACTAAAGGAGTATGGATTCCATGTTAAAGCTGAAAAATGCCATTTTTTTCAATCACAACTATGTTACCTGGGACACATCGTGGACAATCAAGGTATTCGTCCAGATCCAGAGAAAGTAAAGAACATCGCTGCAATTCCACCTCCAACCAACATTGCCGAGTTGAGGTCGTATTTGGGCGCCATCAATTTTTATGGAAGATTTGTGCGCAACTTACACGAACTACGTCATCCTATGGACCAATTACTGAGGAAAGAAATGAAATGGCAGTGGTCTCCAGAATGCCAGAAAGCCTTCGATCAGTTTTAGTTAACACTCCAATCAAACTTATTGTTAACACACTATGACCCGAAGCTACCAATCATTGTAGCTGCAGATGCATCGAACACTGGAATAGGTGCGGTCATCTTTCATCAGTTTTCCAATGGCAC
Source organism: Wyeomyia smithii (assembly GCF_029784165.1). NCBI lineage: Eukaryota > Metazoa > Arthropoda > Insecta > Diptera > Culicidae > Wyeomyia > Wyeomyia smithii. Next base: position 54,400,644 of record NC_073694.1, read on the forward strand.
ACTGAAAGCTGTTCAACATGCTTCGAGGACGCTCACACCCGCAGATTCAACTATTTGTAAAAACTCCTACCAAGGTGCCACTGGAATCATGGCCAATTCCTGATAAACCCTGGTCTAGGATTCATATCGATTATGCTGGACCGGTGGATGGATTCAACTTTTTAGTAATAGTCGACCCCTACTCTAAATGGCCTGAGGTGCACGTGACCAAATCAACAACGAAAAAAGCCACACTCAAGCTGCTCAATCATTCATTTGCAACGTTCGGCGTGCCGGAAACAATCGTGTCAGACAACGGCACCCAGTTTACAAGCCAAGAATTTCAAACCTTCTGCTCCAGCCAGGGTATACGCCATATTCGTATTGCTCCCTATCATCCACAATCCAACGGTTTAGCGGAGAGATTTGTGGATACGTTGAAAAGAAGTCTACGGAAAATTCGTTCGGGAGGAAAAGGACTAGAGGAAGCACTGAACACCTTCTTACAAGTGTACCGTTCTACGCCAACCGATGATTTGGGTAATAAATCTCCAGCCGAAATAATGTTAGGTAGACCAGTTCGTACCATTTCATCTTTACTCAAACCGTGCGACAGTGGGATTTTACTAAGAAACAAAACGAAGCAGAATGACGCTTTTAATAAAAGGCATGGTGCAGTCCATAGAGGATTTAAGCAAGGTGACTTAGTATACGCCAAAATTTATGCTCCAAATTCTTGGCAATGGAAACCTGCAACTGTTATTGAAAAAATTGGAGCTGTTAACTACAATGTGTTACTTGAAGAAGGAAATCGCCTAATACGATCTCATGCCAATCATCTTAAGACTCGTTTTCAAAAATGCTGCAGTTCAGAAAAACATCCGTCACCGCTTTCAATTTTCTTCGACGGTTTTGGATTGAACATTCCTGCCGAGGTGCCACAAAATGTTCCAGCAAATGTTCAGGTGCGAAAGGGACAACCGTTGGATAATGAGGTAGACCCCAACCTAACGAATGATTTCTCAGATGAAGGACAACCGTTGGATAATGAGGTAGACCCCAACCTAACGAATGATTTCTCAGATGAGGAAGCTGCAATTGAGAAACCAAATGTGCGATTACAAACTACTCCTGCAGTAAAAGAGCCAGTTCAATTCGCTACACCAATACTTGAAAGAGGAAGGCGTATGATTGGCATTAAAAAAAATAATTTAGTTCAAAAACCGTTCCATAATCGAGAACTGTACTGCCGCGCATAGCAAGTCAGTCCCATTTGCATTTTCAGTAAAGTTGAGTTATTACGCGTAAATGGTAGCTAACAATGCATAGTTTCGTAACAATGGATGAGCTCAACAACTTTGTTCTGAAAAGCTGCTGGAAAACATCCAAACATATTGTCCCATCTCGTAAGAAGCAATGTTATAAAATCATATAAAAGCGCGTTTTTCTCGGCTTGCTGAATATGCAGGTGGGACTGACATGCAATGCGCGGCAGTGTACTTGCAGAAAAAAATATAAAAAGCAATCGAACAACCATTTTATATGATAGAAATCCATGTAAAGTGAAATCAATCAATGTCTAATTTTGTTTTGCTTCTCAAAACTTCACCTTTTTCCCATGGAAACTGCATTATCCAGCTTTTTACGTGCCATAATGGCGGACGCTATAATGGAAAATTCGTAATATGTTACCTACCCTTTGGACAACTCTGCTTGCGTCAGTTTGACTCTTCATGTGTATCGCAAGAAAAACAATTAATCTGGCAACATTAATGTTGCCAAAACTACAGAAATCACGAAGCTGACGTAAGCTTCCGCCATTATGGTGCATAAAAAGCTGGATACAAGTAAAATAACAAGAGAAAACATTTGTTTCAGATTCGTTGACCAAAAATTTGAATATTTTTTTGTGATTCAATTATTCGGAAAATTCGATTATTCGGATTGAACATTTTTATGATATTCCGGATAATTGAGTTCGACCTGTATTAGTGAAAAAACTCAGTTTTATATGCATTTCACTGGATGATAATTAAAAAATGCTGTTGAAAAGCGGGAAATTCTTTTAAATTACAAATATGCTTTGAATTTGCGAGTTTATATTTAACCATATTAAATTTTCACTGATGGAACTGGTTTTGTCACTTAAACAGAAGTATTCACAAATGAAAAGTTATGCACACACCCATGTATGCGTGTTTTCTTACGTAAATCAGCCATTTTTGTGTAGGAAGAAACTTTCAGGTAAAAGTGTACTTACTTCCCGCATAATCAATAACCATAAAACGTGCCTAACAACTAGTTGGGGGTATAGTTACGACCATGTGGGTTATCGTAAAACCATCCTGAACTGAAGTCATCATGAGGTAAAATTGGATGCCTTGAATCATCAATATCATTTAAATAACTTCAAACAAATTTTTATCCAGAGTTCGCATTTATTAAGCTGTTGCGTTATTTTTACCAATTTTTATGTGAACTATCTACCTAAATCAGTGGAAACATTTTTACATAAATTTACGTTGTTTTTGCGTAGAAATTTTCTGAGAGTGTAAATTGTGCTAGCGTAAGCTGAACGACGCTATTCGTGACTTCGAAGTTCAAAAAGATTTAAAAGGCTGTTCACACTCACGTAAACTCTCGTATAGATTGTCAGAGTATGCGTGGTGCACTTTACACCGTTAAGTCGGATTGAAAGTAAGGCCAACAATGTCCCATTGCCTGCATTGATTGCGGAATTTTCATTTTCTTTCACTGACTTGAAACTTAATTTATTCCTTCGCGGAATTTGCGATTTGTTTACGGATAGACTATATTTTTCGATTTGTTTAACCCCGGTAGAGTTAAGCAAGATTCATTTATGAGGCAAACAATCCGAGTTTAGTGTGCGTGACTGAGCTCTCAGAAAGCTCTATGCGAAAAACCCAAAACCAAACAAATATCAGCAGCTTCGTAGTCCCGAATAATAAGAAAAATTGTACACTCTTGGTTATGAGACTTACATAAATATTTCGTTCAGTGTACTTACCTTGCAGCTCTTGTTCAAAACAGAATCGTCAAAGTTTTACGTAAAAATATTCGGTTGTTTTCACAGTATCGTTAGTAGTTTCGTACACTAGTAGTTTAAGTAAATTGTTTAAGGTAAGTAAATGAAGCTTTGGTTTTTGTGTGATATATTAAATCGTAATTAGTACCTATATTTTGCTGTAAGAAAGATAGTCGAGTATGTAAATATTTTCTTTTGACAATTCAAACGTCAATCTGTGTTGTTCCATGAAGAATAAAGCGAAAAGTAATCAGATTTGTGGATTGGATAGATTAGTCATACTCTAGCATTTTGGGAGGTAATTTAGGATGTAACATTATATTCCTAGAAAAATCTACAACTGATCTACCTGGGAGCTTTTAATAGATATTCCTGATTAGTCGTCGCTTGGAGCTTCCTCTATCCCTTGTGAAATGGCTGCGGGGTCAATGCTGCAAAAGGCGATCGATATTGTCACGAAGGCTACCGAAGAGGATCGCAACAAGAACTACGAGGAAGCGCTACGGTTGTACGAGCACGGTGTGGAATGTTTTCTGCATGCCATTAAATGTGAGTTACAATTATTTGTGGCCTTGACAAGTATGTGACCTTTCCAAACAACGCGGTATGTCCTTTCATTTTCAGACGAAGCGCAGGGAGATAAGGCAAAAGATTCGATAAGAGCAAAGTGTCTGCAGTACTTGGACCGGGCGGAGAAACTAAAGGCCTATTTGAAGAAAGGAAAGAAGAAACCCGTCAAGGATGGAGGCAGCAGTTCCAAGGATGATAAAGGAGGCAAAAGCAAAGACGGAGACAGTTCGGATTCCGATTCGGATGATCCGGAGAAGAAGAAACTTCAAGCTAAACTGGAGGGCGCTATTGTAGTCGAAAAACCCCACGTCAAATGGTCAGATGTAGCTGGACTGGAGGGAGCAAAAGAAGCATTGAAGGAAGCTGTAATTTTACCTATTAAATTTCCACACCTGTTCACTGGAAAAAGGATTCCGTGGAAAGGAATATTGCTTTTTGGGGTAAATAGTTCTTTTACGTTTCAGCTTTGCACTTGTTTACGATACGAATTTTGTTTTTTAGCCCCCTGGAACCGGCAAATCATATTTGGCAAAAGCGGTAGCTACGGAAGCAAACAATTCGACCTTTTTCTCTGTGTCCAGTTCGGATTTAGTTTCTAAGTGGCTCGGTGAGTCGGAAAAGCTGGTTAAAAATCTATTCGAACTGGCCCGTACTCATAAACCGAGCATAATATTCATCGATGAGGTGGATTCACTATGCTCTTCTCGTTCGGACAACGAGAGCGAAAGTGCCCGACGCATCAAGACTGAGTTCTTGGTGCAGATGCAAGGTGTCGGCAGTGATAACGATGGGATCCTTGTTCTGGGTGCGACCAATACCCCATGGATTTTAGATTCCGCCATCAGACGACGTTTCGAGAAGCGCATCTACATCCCGCTACCGGAAGAGCATGCCCGCCTGGTTATGTTCAAATTACATTTGGGAAATACGTCGCATTGTCTGACGGAGGAGAATTTGCGCACGCTAGCCAGTAAAACAGACGGCTACTCCGGAGCGGATATCTCTATAGTGGTTCGCGATGCCTTGATGCAACCAGTGCGAAAAGTACAATCGGCAACGCATTTCAAAAAAATTACCGGCCCGTCCCCAGTCGATAAGGAAACGATCTGTAATGATCTGTTGGTTCCATGCAGCCCGGGTGATTCGGGTGCGATTGAGATGACCTGGATTGATGTACCCAGCGACAAACTATGGGTTCCCCCAGTAACGATGGTGAGTATTATTCCCTTTTTTTAATAGCACACCTGTATTGACATAAACTTAACTTTTTAGAGTGACATCCTAAAATCGCTTGGTAGCACCAAACCGACCGTAAACGAGGAAGACATGAAAAAGCACGATAAATTTACAGAAGACTTTGGCCAGGAAGGCTAAGATCAAGTTTGGACTAAAATATCCAAATATGTTGCCTTGGTCCGTGTATTTTCCCCCTTCTGTCGTACAGCTTGGTTTGCATTATCCCTTCTCTGGGTTTTCTAGAAATGATGCAAAACTAAATTTTACATTTGATTCTATACACACGAGCGATCGCTTACTACTTAATAGAATTTTTCATATAATTTATAAAACGCTCCGACGAGAATGTGAACAATGATTAAAAACTCTTTAATTACCGAACGGGAAAAATAATTATTTAAAGTCCATCCTGAAAATCTTTTCGGAATTTCGGAAAACCCAATATAGGCCGGCGCTTGAGGCAGTGAAAGGAGCACTCGATTCTCTAAGTTAAATTGCGAGTATTTAGTGTTTATCTAAATGTGCTGTTGATTGGACAAAAATATTACAAAAAAGAAACTTGCATCCAATTCATAATTTAGAGGAAATAAATATATTGTTATCGATGAGAAAATGGCTTTGTTATTGCACTGTTATACAGACAGGAAAGGAAAATGTTTTTGGCTAATTTGTCCAAATTCATAAAAGGGGTTTTACATAAAAATGCTGATGGATAAAATTGATGGATTTCTACTGATTGTTTCTGACAAGCGGTATTATTGTTTTGGAAAATAATCAGCAGTGTTACATAAACTGTTAATTTCTTTTTTTTTTGCAAAGCGCTTCGTCAATAATACTCATACATTGCTTAACAGTAAAAAGTGAATAGGTTATCTGTTTCTTTTAAAACAAAACGCGCCGAGTTTGTCGCAGAAATCGTATCCATACAGTTTGTGTGGCGACGATTTCTGAGACGAATTCGGCGCGTTTTATTTTAAAAGAAACAGATAATACATATTAGCCATGGGCGATTTTTGAAAAAAAAAAAAATAAAGATTCGCTTAAATAAACTAAAAATCCGATAATCGACCTGAAAAATCGATTCTGCTGAAAATTGAATCGATCCCGTCCTCCGCTACTCCACATTTTACTAGAGAGAATTAAATACCTTTTTTTTATTTACTCTGGTCACCGACAGATTATGTCGTTTTCGTTTTCGCGGTGTACTACACTTTTTCCGTGCTATACTTTGCAGCTTCAAATAAAACATTTTCAGTGTCATTGCATTGGTATGCGTAATAATGGGATAGCTGTCAATTCGTTTTGTTTTGGTCATAATCGCATTCGTCATTTTGTCTCGTTTCCATTTCATATGTCCATCTCGCAAATGTGCTGAGAAAAAATTTACCTGACACTTTACCACGTGGAACGAAAACCAAAACGAACCAGTTTTGACACATACGTGTGAATGTGTTGGTAACTTCCTACAGCACACTCTGCTTTTTTCGGGTGTCATCAGTGACAGAAAAAGTGTAGGGAGAGACAGAAAAAGCGTAACACGAAAAATCAAATAAAACATTTTCGGTGTCAAAAGTGTCATTTGAGTGTAGTACACCGCGAAAACGAAAACGACATTAGATTGCATGTGAGTCATTGTGGGTGAATGATAAATAACTGTTTGATTGTTTTCATGGCACTTTCGAGTTATATGATATAGGGAAAAATACCAGTTTCTGCGTTAACTTAATAGCTATAAACGTACTCACGTAGCACTACTAAAAAACTTCTTCTCAGTGTATTTGATTTAGAGTTTCAATCAGGCTGCCAGCAATAATATTGAAGAAGATATAAACACAGAGTTTTTCATGAATTCGCTGTTATTTTTATGTGCAATTAGATGACACACTACTTATTAAAGGTAAGTCGAAAACACTGTTTGTATACTTAGTATGAAAAAGACCGTTTGAAGCAAGCTTTTGACAACATGTAAATTTCACAACCTTAGCCGGTTATCTGAGAATTCCGAGAATCACGATTTCGATTCCCTACCCGCTTCGGTATTTAGCGAGACAGAAATTATTGAGAAAATGAATTTGCAATTGCTGAATTCAAAAACAATGAAGCTACTCACTCCGTTCAGAAGTGTGCGAGTCTAAAGAACGGTATCCCGACGCGTCGAAAACTGACGTCGTGCGGCACTTTGTGGACGCCGGATACACTGGTTCCGGTATCTGCAACATTTTGACACTATTGGACAACAATCAGAGTATCGATTGAAAGCCTGGTTCTGAACGGCCGACGACCCTGAGCGACAAGAAGCTCTAAAGGATGCTGAAGAGGAAGACAGAAGAAAAAGTGGCTACATCGCTGTGTGCGCTTGGCCGGGAAGTCGGTGCAACCAGCCAAACAGTTAAAAAGTACCTAGCGAACGTGGATATACATGTCAGCAAGCGCCTATCCCGTTCATTGGTCTCGGAGCTGCAGGCAATGACGCAGTGGTAGCGGCTGAATAAGATGCTCAAGCCGACTTTCCCGGCGAATCGCGACGCAGCGGTGGTGGTGGTGGATGACGAGACCTATTTCCCCCTAGATGGCAACGACTGGCAGGGATCTCGTATTTTACTTACCCCACGAAGGGAGTGCACTCCGAGGTGGAGTTCATTTCACACACCGAGTTCCTCAAGAAAGTGCTGCTTACCTCACCAATAGGACGAGCCGTGGTGGCTCGTGCTGTATCAAGAAGTTGTCGCTATGTTGCTCGGTTTTACGCTGTGTCACGTCAGTTTCCCAGGCGTCTCATCACCTGCAAGTCTCCTTCGATATAGTCGAGCCATCGTGCATGCAACCCCTCTCTATTTCTGGTGCCGGCGGGGTTGCTGAAGAGAAGTGATTTCACAGGGTTGTCCGGTATCCTAACGACGTTACCGGCCCACCGCAACCTATTGACTTTCGCCAGGTGTGCAACGGGGTTCTCTCCAAGCAGCGCGTGTAGCTCACGGTTCATGCGCCGTCGCCATTATCCATCGTCCGTCTGTACTCCACCGTAGATAGTCCGCAGCACCTTCCGTTCGAAAATCCCAAGAGCGTTGAGGTCCTCCGCAAGAAGCGTGTTGTCTTGATTCCGTAGAGGACTACCAGGGTTTCACACAGCCTCATCGTTACACTCGACTAGATCGAAATGTCTTCTAAAGTGAAAAGTAGGCACGATTTCCAGCCTGGATGTGTCTCTAGATCTCTTTGCTGGTGTTATTGTCGGCGGTCACCAGTGACTCCAAATACACGAACTCGTCGACCACCTCAATGTTATTGACGTCTACAGAGACTTGAGTTGGAAGGATGATGTTCTGTTTGGAACCTCTCACTCGCATGTATTTCGTTTTCGACGCATTTATTCGGCAGTCGGGCGTAAGTGTCCTCGTTCGTCGCAAAGTTACGTGTTACGATGCCAAAATCATTCGCGAAGCCCAGAAGCTGAACAGACTATGTGAAAATCGTTGCCACCCTCCGGATCACACCCTCAAGGGCGATGTTAAACAGCAAACAGGAAAGTCCATCACCTTGTCTCAACCTTTTGCGCGATTCAAAGGAACTCGAGAGTATCCCCAAAACATTCACGTAGCACATCACTTGCGCTATGGTGGCCTTGATCAATCGAATCAGTTTATCCGAATTTTCTTCTGTATGTATTTCTGTAAGATCTGATCCGTTGTGGCACGGGCTTCCATGAAGCCCGCCGGTACTGGCCCCTGAACCTCCTGGTTCAAGGTGATAGACGACGGAACAGGATCTGTAGGTGTATTTTGTAGGCAGCATGGATAAACGAGATACCGCGGTAGTTGCGGCACTCCAGCTTGTCGCCCTTCTTGTAGATGGGGCAGACGACTCCCTCCATCCACTTGTCTGGCAGTTTTTCCTTCTTCCAAATCCTGCATTTGACCCATTGTAGCGCTCTAGCCAGCGCCTCTTTTCCATGTTTAAAGAGCTCGCTCGGCACTCCGCCTCTGCCTGCGGCTTTGTTGGTCTTCAGCTTCTCGATCTCACAAAGAACTTCATGAACAGCGGGGGCTGATACTCCGCGTCTGTTAACTGAATCGCCATTCAAGTGTTCATCGAAGTACTCCTTACACCTGTCGACCACCTCGTTGGCACTCGTGAGAAGGTTCTCATCCGCGTCGTTGCACGAGTCGGCTTGCAAAACATAGCCTCTGGGAGACTGATTCACTGATTCAGGCACGGTACAGCTGCTCCAACTTCCAATTTTCACGATCCTCTGTCTGCGAATTGTGGTCATGTCATTCCGTGCCCATTTGTAATTCGCGTTGGCGGTGTTGCTGATATTTGTTTGGTTTCTGCGTGCGAAAAAAAAAGAAGGAAATATTTTTGCTTTTGTCATCACGCACATTTTGACAATTACATACGAGAGTTCACGTAGGTGCGAACAGCCTTCGAAATCTCTTTCAACGCGAATAAACCGAATTGGTCTTGTTCTCTCTCGTTGACTCTCGTATATCGCCCAGTACGGTTCTACTCATTCACCGCTTCTCCGCACTCCCCGTCATACTAGTCGTTTCTGTCACTCGGTGCTTCTATTCCTACACCCAACGCAAACGGGGAACATTTTATACTTTAGGGCAATTTTTTATTACTTTTTGTGTCTTATGACTGCGCATTATACACAAAAAGTAATAAACAAAAAGTAATAAAAATTATGACGGCCACACGCTTGTATGTGTTTCTGCAGGAGAACATACAGCCAGGCACCGCAATGCATGTGTTGGCAAGACTTCACTCGCTGCATTTGCATTGATGCAACGATCTGGTTCATTTTTGTACCCTTCATCCACACATAATCAGAATCTCAACCGTCAACCACAAATGTCTAATTAGAAACACTTTCATTTCGTCCCCCCGTGTTTACTTGAAATATGTAATACTGGGGCTTATTACGGGTGTCACCTCACGGTGAGAACGAAGTGAAAAAATCTCACGGTGAAAAAAGACGCGTGCAAATCAAATGGGAATCACTTTCACCGTGCCTATTACGGTTGTCATCTTACCGTGAAGTGACTCCCGTAATAAGCCCCACTGTCTGACCAGAGTTGCCGAAGTTGCGAATATTTTTCTGGATGGGCACAAGTTTTGTATTTTCAAACAGGTTCAAATGAGTTTCCATGTGCTGTAGATAGCTTGCGAGAAAGCGAATGTTTTTGTTTTTCTCTAACGCAGTCTACAGATCGTGATGTCATTTTAAGGCGCGTCTTTGAAATCATCAACGTTTGCATACACTATGACGGGGAAAATGCTGCTTGGCAGCTCTTGTCATATTTTTTCGCTACTCCGTATGCAATGAGCATAAAAGAGAGGTGAGGAGGGACGCGTGCAAGTGTTAGTAAGTTTTCTCCTCACCTCTCTTTTATACTCATTGCTCCGTATGCATAAGACGAGTGAACTAATACACGCACACCGGATGAATTGGAGATTGAAGAAACTTGTAAGGCCTCTGCCAGGCTGAACGCCAACACGAGCGATGGGGCAAGATTGTCGTAGGTTAATGAACAGCTCTACTTACGGCTGTTTATCTACCTACAGAAAGAATCTCGCCCGATCGCTCGCGTTGACATTCAGCCTAGCAGAGGCCTAACATGTGCAACATATGCGACGGTGTGTGATTTTTTTTTTTGATTTGAGATGAAAGGGAGCAATTTTCTACAGAAGAAATTTTGCATGTGGTTGAAACTGTAGAAAAGTGCAACGACTTACCCCCTGTACAGCCAACATTGGTGAACCTTTATTTAGCGTGCAAACCGGAAGAGGCACCATTCTTATACAGACTGATACCACGTACAGTTCTTTATTATTTGCGTTCGATTAAAACCTTTATGTTACAGTATTTCTCGCGTGTGTAATTCATTTAACTAGTGGCTCCGAAACTCCGAAACTGCTTCCGCTCGTTTGCTACGATTCTGCCATCAGGTTATGAGTCCAGAGTTTGATCGGAGGAACAGTTAAATAGAAAGCATTGGTTGGATAAAGCCGCCATTGCTGGTGCTCCGCCACGTGTGTGCGAAGAGTTAAAAATAGATTACCGCGAAAGATCGTAAACGTTGAAAAATGACTCCCGTGGAGTTTTCGATTCCAAAGCTCAATGGAACGAATTGGGCTACGTGGAAAGTGCGTGTGGAAAGCTTGTTATGCCGAGAAGATTTATGGGAAGTGGTAGTGAACAAGCCTACCGAAGAAAACGAGCGTAACGCTAAATGGAAGACATCTGAGCGGAAAGCAAAAGCAACGCTAGTGCTACTGCTTGAAGACAGCCAGCTGCCTTTAGTTAGAAACTGCGTTTTTGCCCATGATATTTTCAATGCATTGAAAGCTTATCACCAAAAAGTAACCCGCTCAGTGCGCGTTTCGTTGTTGAAAAAGTTGTGTTTAATAAACCTTTCCGAGCGCGGTGACCTAGAGAAGCATTTGTTCGATATAGATGAAATTTTTGACCGCCTTGATGCTGCGGGAATGGTGTTGGATGCAGATATAAAAATTTGCATGCTTCTGCGAAGTCTTCCACCTTCGTATAACGGCTTAGTGACGGCATTGGACAACCGTTCAGAAGCCGATCTTACACTTGATGTGGTAAAATCTAAATTGATGGATGAGTACCAACGTCGGCTAGAACGCAACAATGGTGCAGTTAAAGTGGAAAGGGCCATGAGAAGTGCAGAAAACCGTCAAGGTAGAAAAACCCGTGTTTGTCACCATTGTAAAAAGCCCGGTCATCTTAGAAGAAATTGCAGAAAACTGCAAGCTATGAAGAAAGAAGAAGAAACGAGCACATCGAAGCCAGTGAAAAGTGAAAAAGCTCAAGTGGTCGATGAAGACAACCGTGGAATCGCTTTTGTTGTGGGCGATACTAAAAATCGATCTTGGATCATAGACAGTGGTGCCAGTGCGCACATGTGCTGCGACGAATCGTTTTTCATAAATTTCAAAAAGTTTACAGGAGGTTGGATTACTCTAGCTGACGGAAGAAAAACTCAGATTCTCGGTGAGAGTCGTGGTGTATTGTACGGTATTGATGGTGATGACGAGATGATCAAGATTGACATGTGTGATGTGAAATATGTCCCGGGGTTATCAACTAACCTGGTGTCTGTGGAGAAACTGGCGCAGCAAAATTTGGATGTGTGTTTCAACAAAAATGGCTGCCGAATTATTGACAAGAAGGGTACCGTTGTAGCAACCGGTGCTCGATCTGGTGGTTTATATCACCTGCGTTTAGCTGAGTCTTCGTTACAAGCTGCATCGTGTCAACACAAACAAAATTGCCAGCACCTTTGGCATCGACGCTTAGGCCACCGTGATTGGGCGGCCGCCGAGCGTGTTTTGAAGGAGAATCTTGCAACGGGAATACAGGTGAGTGACTGTGGTCTAAGACTGATATGCGAACATTGTTTAGAGGGAAAGGCTGCCAGAGCCCCTTTTCCAGCAGTCACTGAGAGGAAGTCATCCCATATTCTTGATATTGTTCACACTGATTTATGCGGCCCTATGAAAAATGTCACGCCGAGTGGTAATACCTATTGAAGAATAAATGGGAGGCTTCCCAGAATATTATTGACTACGTGCGCTGGACTGAAAATATTTTTGGGCATAAACCTCGAGTTATTCGCTCAGATGGAGGCGGCGAATTCGATAACAAAGAGCTACGAGCATTCTATCGCCTAGCGGGTATCAAACCACAGTACACAACTGCTTACTCTCCTCAATCAAACGGCGTAGCCGAGCGCAAAAACAGGTCGATCACTGAGATGGCAACGTGTATGTTGCTGGATAGCGGACTTCCTAAGCGTTTTTGGGGTGAAGCTGTATTAACCGCGACATACCTCCAAAATCGATTACCATCCAAGTCTTTAGCGAAAACTCCATTTGAGCTGTGGTGGGAACGAAAACCAGATCTTAGACACTTGCAGGTATTTGGTAGCAAAGCCTACGTTCATATTGCTGATGTCAAGAGGACTAAGATGGCACCGAAAGCAAGCAAATTAACTTTTGTGGGATATTCAATGGAGCATAAAGGCTATAGATTTGTTGATCTTGAAAATGATTCCATTACTATAAGTCGCGATGCTCGCTTCGTAGAAAATGGGAACGGAACGTCTTCTGTGGAGATACTCGATTATTCTGTTGGTATCGCGGCGAGTGCAGTAGAAGAACCTGATAACCACAAGAGGGCAATGGAAGATGCTGATTGGCGTAAGGCAATGCAGGAGGAGATGGACTCACATCAACGCAACGAAACTCGGGAGCTTGTTCCGTTACCACCTGAACGTAAAATTGTTGGTTCGAAATGGGTTTTTAAAATCAAGCGCGATGAGGAAGACCAAGTAGTGAAATATAAAGCCAGGATTGTTGCACAGGATTATACACAGCAATTCGGTGTTGATTTTGACCAGGTATTCGCGCCTGTCACCCGTCAATCCACATTTCGGACGTTTTTAACAGTCTAAAAAGATACTAAAAATCGATCTTGGATCATAGACAGTGGTGCCAGTGCGCACATGTGCTGCGACGAATCGTTTTTCATAAATTTCAAAAAGTTTACAGGAGGTTGGATTACTCTAGCTGACGGAAGAAAAACTCAGATTCTCGGTGAGAGTCGTGGTGTATTGTACGGTATTGATGGTGATGACGAGATGATCAAGATTGACATGTGTGATGTGAAATATGTCCCGGGGTTATCAACTAACCTGGTGTCTGTGGAGAAACTGGCGCAGCAAAATTTGGATGTGTGTTTCAACAAAAATGGCTGCCGAATTATTGACAAGAAGGGTACCGTTGTAGCAACCGGTGCTCGATCTGGTGGTTTATATCACCTGCGTTTAGCTGAGTCTTCGTTACAAGCTGCATCGTGTCAACACAAACAAAATTGCCAGCACCTTTGGCATCGACGCTTAGGGTTTTTAACAGTCGCAGCTAAGCACAATTTAACTGTTCAGCACTTGGACATAAAGACAGCATATCTCAACGGTTTTCTTGAAGAGGAGATTTTCATGCGTCAACCTCCAGGCTTCGAAGTTCTAGGAAAGGAAACGCTCGTATGTCGACTCAAACGAAGTATTTACGGATTGCGTCAGTCGGCTCGATGCTGGAACAAACGCTTGAATGAAGTGCTGTCGAAGTTAGGATTCAAAGCTTCTTCAGCTGATCAGTGCTTGTACGTGAAATTGAAAAGTTCAGCAAAGGTTTTTCTATTAGTCTATGTAGACGACATACTGCTTGCATCAAAGGAAGAAGCTGAAACTGCAAGAATTTTTAAACATTTGAGTAATGAATTTGAACTGACTCGTTTAGGTGAAATTCGTCATTTTTTGGGTATGGAAGTACGGCGTAAAAACGGAGCTTATCAGATTCGATTGAAGCAATATATTGACAAACTTATCACTGTGTACGGAATGGATCAAGCTAAAGTTGCAAAATCGCCCATGGATTTGGGCTACCTTAGTTCCAATGACAATAGTGAATTGCTCGAGGATTCAACGAAGTATCGCAGATTAGTCGGAGGATTGCTGTACTTGTCGGTGGTTGCGCGACCTGATATCGCTGCTTGCACAGCTATACTTGGTAGAAAGTTTTCTTCGCCAACCGAGGTAGATTGGACCGCAGCAAAGCGAGTTTTAAGGTATTTAAAATTAACACGAGAATATTTCCTCCGCTTGGGCGGCGTAGTTGATGAACCGTTGATTGGATACTCTGACGCAGACTGGGCTGGTGATCCAGTGAGTAGGAGATCAACGTCAGGTGCTGTATTCTTTTTCGCCGACGGAACTATTTCATGGACTAGTCGTAGGCAATCGTGTGTGACCCTTTCATCTATGGAGGCGGAATACGTCGCGCTTTCGGAAGCCTGTCAAGAGACCATCTGGTTGAGGCAGCTCCTGCTTGATTTTGGTGAGAATCAAATGGCACCTACAACTTAATAGTGAAGACAATCAAGGGTGTCTGGCCTTTGTCCAAACAGAGAGATCGACCAGACGATCCAAACATATCAACACTAGAGAAAAATATGTTCGTGAGTTGTGCGATAAGAAAGAGATTGTGCAAGAAGTGCAACGACTTACCCCCTGTACAGCCAACATTGGTGAACCTTTATTTAGCGTGCAAACCGGAAGAGGCACCATTCTTATACAGACTGATACCACGTACAGTTCTTTATTATTTGCGTTCGATTAAAACCTTTATGTTACAGTATTTCTCGCGTGTGTAATTCATTTAACTAGTGGACCCGAAACTCCGAAACTGCTTCCGCTCGTTTGCTACGATTCTGCCATCAGAAACGACCATTATTAGATAGTCTTACTCCCGTAACACGTGCCAAATATATGACAGTATGTGTTGTTACTTGACTGGGGAAAAATTTTATTGCCTTTTAAGTAATGGATTTGTTACCTAAAAGGCAATTTTGCGCTATTGCTTCTAAAGTAATAAGGAAAAGTTTTGCGTGTAGTGTCGCCGTTTCGGTCTCCCCGATAGCTGTATGAATGCTGTCCCAGCCGTCCTCGAGAGGCGATGCGCCAAGGCTCTCCGCCGTGGGTAGTACCGCTTCGAGCTATTGTGCGTATTCCTCCGCAGTATGGCGATCATCGGCTTGTATATGTCTTCCCTACCGATCTATGCTTTAATGTCCCCGATGACCATCTTGATGTCTACGCGAGCAGCTATCGTAGGGATTCTCCAGCTGTGCATAGAACGCTTCTTTCTCTACATCGGGTCTTCCTTAGTGAGGGCAGTGCACATTAAGGATAGTGTAGTTGTAGAACCGGCCTTTTATTCTCAACAAACACAACCTTTCGCTGATCGCCTGCTATTTGATCACACGACTCTGCATCCTGCCCAGTACTATAAAGCCGGTACCCAGCTCATTGGTTGTGCCGCCGCTCTGGTAGTACGGCACCGATCCTTCGTACCTTTTCTCCTCCCCGACAAAGCTCGATGAAGTGGCGGGGTTCTAGCTGAACCAGCAAAATCCGTTCATCACCCGGTGCGTTCAGCGTCGTCGTCGTTTTTTCGTCGTCTAGGTCGTTGTTGATGGTTCCGGCAATTCTTGACTGTTCGTAGAATTTGAATTTCCGGCATGCTACCTTATTAGGACTCCGGATGCTTAGTCTCACGACGGGGCTGCCGTCTTGGGTGTAGCTGGCGAGACACTGCATTTCATAATTCAGCCGTCCGCTCCGGATCAGACGCTGCTTGAGCCGCCTTTAACATGGAGAACAGACGCTCAGGCAAGCTGCCTCCTAGGAGAAGAAGGTGCTGTTGTGGCTGACAATGAGCGAGAAGCGAAAATTCAAAGCCGTTCTTCTTTAAGTGTCTGCCGGAAGTTACATCGTTAATCAAGAAATATCATAAGGGCGAAGACGCGCTGTTTTGGCCGGATCTGGCGTCGGCCCACTACTCGAAGGGATCTTTGAAGGAGATGTAGCGGCTGAATATCGATGTAGTACTCAAGTTGGCGAATCCGACCAACGTCACCAGCTGCGTCCCATCGAGAACTTCTGGGCAAAGCTGAAGCGCAAGATCTACTCCAACAATAGCGTTAAAATATCATTCTTTAGAGTCGGCTGGAGGAACATTCGCTTCTACGACACTAACCACAAGGATGTAAACATAGTCGATGAGCAAAATTCAGTAGAAACAAGACTGCTGTTACACCGTATGAAAGTAAACCTGGAACGATACCGATAGCCACAGAGCAGACAAAACTCGGTCCTCCGAAGAAAAAAGCATCAACAAGAAATCCGATATTTCAAAACGTAGGAAGAGCTGTACCAAGCGAACGAGACAGCATTGTGTGAAGTGATAGAAAGCTGGGGACAGTACTTCGATGAGCATCTGAATGCTGATGCAGAAGAGAGCGAAGGTGTATGGCAATTGACTGTAATTCATAGGCATGGGGACGATTTTGGTACCTGATTTGGAGATGAAGAAGGAGATTGACCCGGCTAGAACGGTGCATTAGGTTGGGTCTACTACGAAAGGCTGAAACTCAAAAGGCTGAAACACGTAAGGCTGAAACTCGAAAGGCTGAAATCACGAAAGGCTAAAAACTACAGAAGGCTGAAAAACACGAAAGGCTGAAAATCATTAGGCTGAAAATTCAAAAAGTTTCTTATTTTCGATTTCATCATTTAAATGAACTATTTGTGTTGATTATCAGACTGTCGCCAACATCTGTATATTTTCATGCGATGATTACCGCTGAAAATCTTCCGGTGTTTGAGATATTTCAATAGCTCAAATCTTCATTTAAATATAAGATTATATTAAAAACTACATATAATGTACCACAATCGTGGCCTTTGGCCAACTCGATTGTCCGGGGTGAATGCTGTCCTTACTCGCTATCGCTCGTTCGGACGTAAACTAGGGGATCAGCCCTATGTTTGGAATAGACCTAGGAAATCCAACAGATCAGTTGTTTCAGTGCACGTGGCCGCCGCTTCCGACGGCGGGTCGGCGGCCGGCTCGGGCTGCGGGAGCAGTGCCGGCCTTGGGGGCCGCCACAGTCCCTTGCCCACGATTATGCGGCAGAGCCGCATCAGGTATAACACCTATGGGTACGAGACTACGAATACCTATGGGTATGGGCATACGAAGTGGTAGATTGTCTAGGGGTGGTGAGGTTTGGAGACTAGGCCGTCGATTACAAAACTTTCAGCCTTTTATGATTCAGCCTTTCGTACATTCAGCTTTTTGTGCATTCAGCCTTTCGTATATGATACATACTTTTCAGCCTTTCGTGTTTCAGCCTTCTGAGTTTCAGCCTTTCGTAGTAGACCCAACCCAATGCACCGTTCTAGCCGGGTCAATCTCCTTCTTCATCTCCAAATCAGGTACCAAAATCGTCCCCATGCCTATGCATTACAGTCAATTGCCATACACCTTCGCTCTCTTCTGCATCACCATTCAGATGCTCATCGAAGTACTGTCCCCAGCTTTCTATCACTTCACACAATGCTGTCTCGTTCGCTTGGTACAGCTCTTCCTACGTTTTGAAATATCGGATTTCTTGTTGATGCTTTTTTCTTCGGAGGACCGAGTTTTGTCTGCTCTGTGGCTATCGGTATCGTTCCAGGTTTACTTTCATACGGTGTAACAGCAGTCTTGTTTCTACTGAATTTTGCTCATCGACTATGTTTACATCCTTGTGGTTAGTGTCGTAGAAGCGAATGTTCCTCCAGCCGACTCTAAAGAGTGATATTCTAACGCTATTGTTGGAGTAGATCTTGCGCTTCAGCTTTCAGCCTTCCGTTACTAACCCCATTGGGTTATAGTTAAGTTTTGGAAGGTGTTGTGTGTCTCATTTACAAATAAGGTATATGTACATATGTATGTCAAAGTAGATCGTGAAAGGCGACCTGCCGATTCTTCGAAGGCAGTGGAGTTGGTGAATTGCAGCCATGGACCGAGTAGAGTGGAGACGACTTCTACCTGCAGTAAAGGCAACAGAGGGATTTTTACCGATTTTTACCCTCTCTCTCCGTGAACAACCGCCCATATAAACATTGTCCACGTGGAATGTGGATGGCCTCTAAACGCTTTGAGGTTGCTTCTTCGACTCTTCCAGAAGTGACTAAGTGCAGTATCCTGGTCACAATTATTTCAATTATGTAACAAATACGAACACCTCCCAGCTGGTCTGGAGGTACGATACTGGCCTAACAGGCCAGTTGTCGTTAGTACGTGTCTAGGCTCGGGAGAGACTGGAAGTGTCAGTAGGAACGCAGCGCTTGCACCGCAATTGTCCGGTACACTAAACAGTTGACTGCGAAGTTTGTGAAAAATAAAAATAGAAGGTCTAGTTCCGAATTCAAATGTAGTACCCAGAACCATCCTGTGTCCTTCCAGCGCTTCATGCGAATTTTTTATTACTTGAAACAGTGCTGAAAGTTGCAGAACAAATGAAACAAAAAAAAAGTCACATGGTGTCAGGTCAGGTGATTCGGGCGGACTAAAAAAACTGGGATGCTGTTAGCCGACGCGTTATCTTAGTGGAGTCGTCATGACTTTTTTCTTTTCACAATTCGAATCGTTTTTGCCTCACTCTTTCACGGAGGTGAGCTGTAATGCTGGTTTATAGTTTTAGCTTTGGGAATCCAATTTATGTTTCGGCAAAATGAAACAAACGCCTCTTACATAAACGATGGTGTAGACTGATTTCTCTACAATCACGAGTGGCGCTACATAGTTCTTCTGTAGCATCATCAGTCCCGCTGCAAACATCAGGGAATTCATTTCGATCACTAATTGTTCGTTATTAAGCCCATCACTGGTAATTTATAATTTCTTACAGTTTCCTATGAATCCTGCCGAAATGGAAAATACTGCTGGGAGGTCACAATCAACTTCTGGGACGATTTCAAAAACCGAAACCAGTAGCAAAGAAGAAAGTACAAGTTCCGATTTATATGGCCGTAGCAAAAACAAACTTCAAGTTGAACTAGACCAAGCAATCATGATCGAAAAACCGAATGTTCAATCATGATCGAAAAACCGAATGATGTGGCTGGCCTGGAAGACGCAAAGGATGCCTCCAATAAAGCTGTTGTTTTACCTATCAAGTTTCCGCAACTTTTTGAAGAAAGACAAACGCTGTTGAAAAATATGCTATTAATTGGGGTGAATATTGAAATCGTTCTGTAGGTCAGTACATATTTTAACATTTTTTTTTTCTTTAAGCCACCCGGCGTTGGTAAATCGTATCTAGCGAGAGCGGCTGCCACTGCAGCCAACGGTTCTACCTTCTTATCTGTGTCCAGTTATTACGTGGTGTCGATGTTGTCCGAGAGGGTTGACAAGCTGATACAAAGGCTCTCCGAACTGTCTCACAGTCACAAACCGAGCTTCATATTAATCGATGAAGTGGATTCGTTGTGTCTTTCCCGGCCGGACCTCAAGGCAGAGTTCCTAGTGAAGGCGCAAGCTATTCAAAGCTTCAACGATGGAATATTTGTTCTCGGTGCTACTAGTAAACCGTGGCTGTTGAATTCGACCGTCGTTCGGTGTTTCGATAAATGTATCTACCTCTCGTTACCAGAAGAAAGCGCTCGCTTTGAAATGTTCAAGATTAATTTAAGCGAGATGTCGCATTCTCTTACGGAAGAAAATTTGCGTCTATTAGCTAGCAAAACCGATGGTTACTGCGGAGCGGATATTGTCATGGTGGTTCGTGATGCCCTGATGCAACCGGTTCGAAAAGTTCAATCGGCAACGCACTTTAGAAAGGTCAGCGGAGGCACGTCTCTAAATAATCAAGATACGATTAGCGATGAATTGCTGACTCCATGCAGTCCGGATAATCCTGGCGCAATCAGCATGAGCTGGATGGAGACTTCCAGTGATAGGCTCCTAATTCCTCCGATGACAATGGTGGGTACCATTTGTTTAGAGTTGCACGAACTTTTCATATATTGGTGTTTCTATTTTAATTTAGGATGACATCCTGAAATCATTGAATAGTATCAAGGTTACGCTGCCAGCTATTAAAAATTTTAGCAAGTTTTTGGAAGACTTTAACCAGGAGGGCTCAAAATCGCCTGTGGAGCACTGACTAAACAGTCGTTCGAGTTTGGAAACACGAAACAATATGTTCAATGTCATGATCGTTTCGAATATACAATAAAAAGGCACGCGTTTTACATTATTCCATTATTTATTTCTCGAATAGATTTTGAACGCTAGCAAAAGAGCAAGAAAAAACTACCTGATAAATTGGAAACATTTTCATTCGATGATAAAAATAAGAGAAAACAAAATAACCACGACCAAGGCTTCAATGCGCAGTAAACAAAATGGGAAAACACGAACTAACGATAGAACTTAAATGAAAATAGAAAAGAAATAACGAAATCTACAACAGAACGCATACAATTTCTTGCTTTTGTTAAAATTCTACATGAATGAACTGTTTTGCTCAAAGGGCGCACGGAGTTTGCCTTCTACGTTTCATCGAAGATTTCGACCCGTACGCACCCGGGAGCGCATTCATATGCCCTAGACTCTCTTATATAAACGGCAGCAACACCGACCGAATGAAACATATGACGTTAATTATTTAACATTGGTGGAAATGGTTGTTTTGTTTTGCTTCTCTTCCAGAAATTGCCACAATGTAGTACGATATAAGAGTGCCATTCTGTTGTTTTGTTTAGAATCCAATTCTACTAAAGTGTGTTTCATTTCATGCTTGTTGGTATGCTGTTTAAAGTGTGTGTGTGTTTGTTTGTGTGTATTGCGGCTTGTGACTGCGATTGTTCTTTCATCTTAATGGTCACTTGTCAGTGTACTTTTGTCCCACTTTCGTTCGATATCTAAATGTAAATGTGTTTGTGTGGGGTGTTTAGTAGTTGCAAGCAGCGCTGTAATTGTTTTTTCTTTGTTTGTTAATAATAAATGGTTATATTCATGTACTATATTTGTCAGTGTTTCCTTCTCAATCATAAAACCAAAGAATTCTATGTTTGCCAAATTTCCACGCCAGAAGGGAGCGCCCTCTTCCGATAGTATACACCTAACATTTGTTTTACGTTCTAGATAGTGCTAATTTTGCGCACCCTCAGCTCAGCTAGTGCTGCGTATCGTACCGAAAAAAGCTAGTTTCCCATCGGCGCCAGATTCGTTTGGGCTGTAGTTGTAATACCGTGAAGATACCTAGTACAGTTTGACGAGTTGTTTTGGTGCAAAGATCGAGTTTTCGGTTGCATATATATATATATATATATGCTAGCAAGGTAATTTATTTCTGGTAATGGGCTCATCAAACTATAACATAACAAACATGCTTTTCCCATATTAATAGGCTACTATTATTCTTAATTGCTAGCGTTTTTTTGTTTGTTTTGCATTACATTCTGACAAAGAAAAACCGTCGACCTGTTCCGTCTCCACGCGTGTCCTGTTTTTCGGGATCACGGAGTCAGCGCTTGGGTTTACCGCACGGCGAATCGAAATCCTGGTACCGTGGGATGAACTTTGCATTGTTTGCTCAACTAATTTATTCTACCTCTAAGCGAGAATATCGTTTCATTCTGAATAATTTGTTTGTGTTTATGGGGGGGGTGTTTGTCCAGATTTTACCAAAACCGAAACGAGACCTTTAATACCATTGCTGAACTCATCAACAAGAAGAGTGGATAACTAATTGTTCATTTCCTGTGACTTTCTCTCTTCTCCGACAGTTGTTTTGTTGTTGTTGAATTGTTACTTGGTATTATTTAGGATAAATACATTTTCTTATGGAACCTGCCACCAGCAGACTATAATTTGTTTGATTTTTAAACAATGCAGTTCTTCTCATAAATAATTTTTATTTTGCTTTTTTTCATTAATGTTCTCACGCTGAAGCTTTTCGCTTTATCCTAAACTGTAACCGTGTCTAAACGTACGCTTTTTGACATTGATCCTCGTTTTTCTCTATAGTTTCTTTTTTTGTTGCTTTAATTATGTGTAGTTTTATTAGTTCACTGCTAGTTTTTCTCATTTATAACTGCTTTTATTATAGCACACTGCTTACCTTTTCCGTAACAATTTCCCCATTTTATTTTGCTTCGAATCTTTACGCACATAACTGCTCCCGTTTATTCTTCTGAATAGTAATTTAAATTTTGTTTTGTTTTAGTTTAGCTTATTATCATTGCCGTCGCTGCTACTGATGTTGCTGCGGTTGCTATCATTCAGCGTTCAGAGTACAAACTTACCGAGAATCAACCCGAATACAGCCATTGCGATCGCCGCGACCACAAACATGATGGGGATCTGCTGCTGGTTGGCCAGCTGGGGCGGACTGTAAAGGTTCTGGTACTGGGCAGCTGCCGCCGCACCGGAAGAACCGCTCCCGGCAGCTAGCGATGAACCGATACCGCTCGAGCCGGACGATAGCGACTGCTGCTGGGCTTCCTTGTCGATGTTGTCAGCGTCCATTCGCATTCGTAGTATTCGTTCCTGTTGGAGGGGGAAGAATGGAACAGATTGTAGGTGATTAGCTAATTTATTTTTTCATTTTTCATTTCACATTTTCGAGTCGAAGTAGTCCGACGAATGCCATTATTTATGTAATATCTTTTCTCATTTTCAACGTTCGGATATGTAGACTTTCCCAATAGAACAACATTCTAAGCATTGTTCATATTTTATAAGCTGCATGATAACATTTTAAATTTTCAAATTCACACAAAAATTTATTTAATATCAAAAAAAACCTGGAAGATTGAAGCAATCGCTAGAATCTCGCAGTTTAATTGCGGAAGAAAATTTAAGCACTGGCGATTCCGAGTGAAAATGTTCCTGGATACTGCTAGAGTTTTAAATATGTAAGTACACAAAAGTACACACATAAAAACAGCTGTGGCAAAGATCGAAGAAGCTGACTTGGTCATTCCGCTGTTCCGCACCCTACGGGATACATACGATCCATTGGTCAGTGCACTGAAGAATACCCCCGAGGAAAAACTGAGTTTGAAGGTCGCAAGCAACGTTTAATCGCGAAAGATCTTAAGCGTCGGCATTTCTGCAGCTCCCGCAGAAATACCGCGAATATAACGTGCCCAGCCCACACACGCTTTGTCCACCGACTTGAAATCGGCGTACGAAACAATCGATCGACATTAGCTATAACAGATTATGTACGATTACGGTTACTCAGATAAACTTACACGGTTGGTTAAGTTGACGATGTTTCGAGGACACTTTCGAGTCATTTAGAATCTCGAAGAGGGTTACGGCAAGGTGCTGGACTCTCGTGCATGTTATTTAGTATCGCTTTGGAAGATGTAATACTACAAAGGCGGGTATCGACACAACATCAGACTGAAGGCCGCTCATCCCAAGTCCTGATAGGGCCCGGGACTTTGAACAATGGCAATGGTCCTGCGACATAGCGGACTTGGTCGCTGGCCTTGCAATTTCACACCGTTGAAAAACAACAGTAACGAACGCAGTAACATTATTTACGGACCGGAACAATCGGCTAGCACCTAGGCAATGAAAACGGACTAACGAATGGATACTTGGAACATGGAACTGCCGATCTCTCAACTTTCTAGAAAGAACCCGCGGACTTTCCGAGGAATTGAAGACCCGCAAGTTCAGCATCGTAGCGCTACAGCAGGTATGCTGGAAAGAGACGATGGTGCATACCAGGGATGTTACGGATGTGATTTTTCAGACATCTGCAGATGCGGATGCGGATATGTGATTACGGATTTTTACGGATTTGCGGATGCGGATATCCGTTACATCCCTAGTGCATACGCACAGGGATGGTACTTAATACCATTTACATGAGTTGTGGAAGCACACATGAGCTGGGACCCGCTTCTATAGTGATGGGCGAGATGCAGAAGCGGGTGATCGGGTGGTGGCCGATCAGTCCTAAAATGTGCAGGTTGAGGATCGAAGGCCGTTTTTTCAACATTAGTATTATTGGCGTGCATAGCCGACACCTCGGAAGCACCGTTTTTCCGCGCGACTGAAGACGTCTCGTTTACGATCTCGCGCGACTGAAAAAACACAGTACGCGACATCGCTCAAAGCTGCGCTGCCAGAAGAGGGTGAGCCTGAAGAAGCCCCTAGCTAGACTGCGAGAACTATCGAGGGATCACAGTCCTGAATGCCGCCGACAAATCTTTCAACGCCGATTTGTAGGATCTATCAACATCTTCTTACAACGCCTTTCTACATCATCTTTCAACGCCGATTAGTAGGAAGTTACCGCAGTTAAACTGCGGCAGATCTTCCAGAAGTGCCGCGAATTTAGAGTCCCTACACACCATCTTTTCGTCAATTTTAAAGCCGTGTACGACACAATGAATCAACAAGAGCTATGGAAAATCTTTGACAAAAACGGCTTTCCAGGGAAGATGAAAAGACTGATTAAGGTTACGATGAAGAATGTGAAGTGGTGTGTGAGGATTTCGGGTGGAATGTCGGATTTCTTCGAGTCCCACAGAGGGCTTCGATAAGGTGGTGGTCTTTCCTACCTAATGTTTAACGTCGTGCTGGAGAGTTTTATGAAACGAGCGGGGTTTAACATGCGGGGTACGATTTTCAATAAATCAGGTCAATTTATCTGCTTTGTGGATGCCGTGGATATTGTCGGCAAACAATTTGAGACGAGGATCCGACCCGACTAATGTGAAGCAGATAGGATCGGATTAAAGGTTAATACGTCTAAAACAAAGTATATGCTTGTAGGTGGGTCCGTGCATGACAGAACACGACTAGGCAATACGGTAACAATCGACGGGGATGAGTTCGAGGTAGTCGACGAGTTTGTGTACCTCGGCTCTCTGGAAACTGAGAACAACGATATCAGCCGGAGATAAGGAGGCGTATTATCGCAGGAAGCCGTACCTACTATGAGCTCCATAAAAACTGCGGTCGCAAAACCTGAGTCTTTGAGACTGAAGGCCACCAGCAGAGAAATACTGTGTACCATTTGCGGTGGAGTGGAAATGGGAGAAGGATAATGACGGAGGCGGGTGAACCGCGAGTTGCATCAGCTGCTGGGAAAACCAGTCGTTGTCAAAACGGCGAAAATTGGGATGAAACGGTGGAAGTAAGAACAAGGTGGAAGACGATCTCTGATCTCCGGGGTCTCCGCAGACGACATTGCTGGTGAGTAGCAACCATGGACCGTATTAAATGGAAACGACTTCTTCGAACAGCAAGGGAAACTCCGGCCTGGAGCTGGCTGGTAAGGTAAGATAAGATAAGTAAGAGGCCACTTCAAAAAGGATTGAAAGAAAATCTGACTGAGCAAGCAAGGAATTGCCGGATCGTTTGTTGCAAACCGTAATATTAACAGCGTTTCGATTGGAAAGCGTTTTCAAGCTCGGTTCTGGTTCCGTTAGTAAACGATCTGGCTGTGTTATCGGAAGATCGCAAGTCCCGGAGCATTATGACAACGTGATGTCGTTAAAAAAACTGGTGATGGCGGATGTTGTCGCCATTTTCGGCGGGTCTTCTGTAATTATCAAGAAGAATGATGACGTGATTGCTGCTGCGAATCTGAGAGGCAACCTGTACGAAATCGGGGTGGGCATTCAGTTTTTCGGTTAATATGTGTCTAACAGAAGCGACCAGTTTGTGCCACCGAAGACTAGGATAGCTTAGTCCACAAAGTTAAAAGCGATCGTAAGTGACAATTTTTAGAAAGGTGTTGAACTCAAAGCGAACAAGCTCGAATTCAGTAAGGCGTACATGAAAAGGAAACAATGCCGTGGACGGAATGGAATTTCGTCATGCTGTTCATGATGAAGAAGAAATGGGAGGCGTTTGATCGATTCCGTGAATATAGGGAAATGATAACGGCGATGATTTCTACATGAAGATCTCGGAAATCATCAATTGAGGCTAGGAAAAAAAAGCCAGGCCCTGAGATACAAGGTCCTACTAGTACCCAAGAGTTACCTAAAACGGTACGGTGTGGACTTCGAGGACCCTTCGCTTCTGTCGCGAAGCTATCAAACCGTTAGGATTGTGTTAACAGTCCACCACCAGTTTTATTTACAACAGATGGATGACAAAACGGTGTTCCTACTTGGCAATTTGAAGGAGGATATTTAAATGGAGCTCCTTGAAGACGTCAAGGCTGCAATAATAAAAAAAATCACCGCGTGCGCCGCTGGAACGAGAGAGATGGGTTTCAAGAAGTCCCACCGTTTGCATGATTGTTTTGTGCAGAGGCCCGCCACTTATTGTACGATCGGGAAGCTGGAACCCTTCAACTTTTGCAGGAGGAGTTGTCGAATGTTTTGGTTTGGTTTGGCTGCTAAGACGCCAATGGAGAAAGGTCTACAACTGAAACGAGAAGGAACACCAACTCGAGAACCCTACTGCGAGATGTTGGACAGCTTAATGTACGTCATGCTTTGCGTTCGCTTGGATATCAGTTTCGCAGTAGGGTATCTGGGGCACTACCAGCTACGCCTACGTAATAATTGAAGCCATGAATGTCAAGGATTCGGAAGCGTCAGGATGGATGGGAATGGCCAACGGAGCAAGCACATCGATGTCAAACATCGGTGAACTCATCGAAAAAGGACGAACACAACAGGATGCCGTTAGAAAGAGAGATCAATTGGCTACAATCTTTACGAAGCCATTGAACGCTAGTCCATTCCAAAAATTACGGTTGCATTTTGATCTAAGCGTTTAAAAGGGGGTGATATCGCAGAACGAAGCTTGAAGCGATCGTTGGAATCCCATCACAGTAGTTCTGGTTTTAGACGTTCCGTAATTTTTATGTTGCCGAAAATATAAATAATAAAAGTAACAATTTTTAATTAACTAGCTTCATGTACATTTTTCCCGAAATAGTATAATTTTAAAACAAGTACTGGTATGTGCTTCAAGGCTTTGCTTTTTTTTACCGGCATGTGCTCCAGTAAACCTCTATGGCTATTCGTGAAATTTCTATCGTCTACTTCATGAAATAAATTCGATAATTCTATAAAGTACTATGAGGTAAATTGGGGTGAAACTGATCACTATTGAAATCCATACATTCTTTTGGCAATGTGTTTTTGTTTTCGATATGCTGAAGATAAATGATGATTTATGTACTTAAAAATTTCATTTACAGCTAGTTTGGAAACGAAAATAACGATATTTCAGGTTGAAATTTGTTTATTTTTGTACACGAGCTGCTTGTTGCTAAATTTGCTCATATTTGATCGTCGTTAGACCGATTTCAATTCGGTTTGTTGCAAAAGCTCAAAAGCTAGCTCTGAAATTAAAATCTTTGTGGTTCCCTGCGAATTCATCAGTATTTCTTTAATGGTATGAAATGATCATTGTTGAAAATTACATTTTTGAGCTTTTATCAAAATTTACTCACTTCTCCAAATTTAACGTAATTAACCCTCAACTAAGATTATTTTAAGTAAATTCAATACTTTTTTTTGTTATTTGGAAACTTGTTTGATAAATTTGATTGAGTTTTGACTGAGTTAGAAGAATTTTTCGAAAAATTTAAAAATTGCACCGGGCATGCAAGGGTTAACTTTGACAGTTATGTGAATCATGCAAAAGTTTTTTATCACGAATTTTCAGGTGACCAAGTTCACCCCACTGATCAATTTCACCCCATTCCACGGTACTCAATAAACAATCAGGGTAACGGAAAGAGCAGCTCTGAAATCTCAGTGAAAAAAGTATTCGTTCGGATATAAAAAAGAATCGCGCGTCTCGGTTGAATTTTCTCTCCAGATTGATTTTAGTTTTCTATGACGTTCCTTGATTTTTCAGGTTTTCGTCACGCTGAGCAATGTTAATATTTTTCAATCCATTATTAAGAATAAAAATATATGAGCACTGAGACTGATACAATATCCACAACAATCATAACAATCATTCATTCTGATGTTTTATCAGAGGTCAAGATTAACACAAAAACAGTCAATTAATTTATCGATAGAAATGCTCAAAATATAATTAACAATGCTATCAAATTTCATCAGAATGTTTAAACTGATCAGGTTGATTGATAAATGGCTGGGCAATGCTTATCATAGCTCAGTAACCACTATTCTTACCTCCCCGTGATGCCGACTGGTGTACGAGTAACCTTGGGAAAAAACCAGGTAACCAAACTCGATGGGACCTCTAGTCGTATGCTGACAGGGAAGGAAGGCTCTTTTCGGGAGCTAATTCGTGTGTCTGACCTTTATGTTAGGAGCGGCTCGAAACAGCGTCTGTTCTTCATGTTAGAAGAGGCTGAACTACCGTCTTGTTAGAGCACCCAGAACTCTTAACACCAAAGCCAATATTACCGTTCCAAGCATAACTGTCCCAGCGTCCATAAGGTTTGCGTAGAACATGGGACAGATATGCTTGGAACGGCAGAATCGTTCTGGTGGTATTCAGGGCTTAAAACAGTGGTATCACGTAGGTCCTTCTGCGAAGGCGAATAGGACCGCTGCCCAAAACATGACATCAAGATCATCATCGCCGCCTCTAAGAATATGGCCGTACGTAGTACCTTTATCCAGTACAACCTTCCACATCGGTACACCTGGAGCATCACAAAACCAGACAGAATCGCAAATTGACTACGTATTGATAGATAGTCGGCACTTCTCGGACTTCGACATCGAAGCCAGAACCTACCGAGGCGCCAACATTGATTCAGGCCACTACCTAGTGACGGTGAATATGCGCCTAAAACTTTCCATTATGAGCAATACTCGATAACGGCGCCCGGCACGGTACCATCTCGCACGACTGAGGCAAACCGACGGAATAGGTGGTTCGAGAATGAGCGTCGGAAGGTGCTGGATGAGAAGAGCGCTGCGCGGGCACTAATATTGCGTCGAGCTACCCGTCATAACATAATGCGATATAAACAGAAGAGACTGCGAACATAATGCGATATAAACAGAAGAGACTGCAAAACCAACTATTGCTGTAGAAGAAATGCTGCCGAAAAGAGGAGGAGTTCAAGGAACTAGATCAGCTGAATCAGCTCTCATGAAAAGCGAAAGTTTTATCAGAAATTCAACGTATCCCGCACATGCTTTGTGCGGTGAATATAGATTTCCGTATATCTGCATAAAGCTATCCAATCGTGTTTGTATTGATGTACTTCACTATGTGCAAGTCGAATTGGTTATAAAGGTTTTTTTTTTTTTTTTTTGAAAAAATCAGTTTTTGCTCTAAAGAGCCGCCTAAAATAATCGCGTCTCGGTTTAAAAAAATTTCCCTGAATATTTTTCAGTTTTCCCTGATATTCCCTGATTTCCCTGGTCGAAAAACGAGCTCTCTGACATTCCCTGATTTTCCAGGTTTTCGACACCCTGTTTTTAGTGATATATGAACATTTTGATATACCATTTTTTAGTTGTATCTATTTCGACTGTTGTGATTTTGATTTTTCTGGTATTTCGACATGCAGTCTTTTTTGTTAAATTGAAACAGAAGTTTGTCTACAGACCTACGTTTCGGCTGAGTATAATTTTTTCCGGAAATATGTGGTTTCTGTCTGTCGTCAATTTTACAAGAAGGACTGCATGCCGAAATACCAGAATTTTTTTGCTGATTGTTCCTGTGTTAAATTGAATTTAATACTAGAGAGCCGAAGTTTTCACGTAGTCTAGCGACGAAATGTCATTTGCCTTCCGATACCCAGTTTAACTTTGCTTCGGTTTCTTACACGCTTTATGTTACTAGGGCAGCTGTTGTGAAAACCTTTCATAGAATTGTTCCTTCTGGGACTGTCTTTCAGAGTGTTAACTCGCTTGATTCTTACCTTCAGCAGAAGATTCTCGTGGCGCAGTTCACTTTCGGCTTCTCGCAGTTTCTTCAGCTCCTGCACCAACCTCGAATCTGACAGCTTTTCCTCGTCGTTGTTCAAGTTGCCGGCGTGTTGTGGCTCCATCGAGGCTAATCCCGATTCGTTCCTATTCGGTGTAGCTGGTGGGATGGAACGAATAGACATATATATACTACATATATACTACAGAAATCAAATGAGTTTCTGCTTACCACTCATCGACTGGCTGACTGCCGCTGAGCTCACCGGCAATCCGGTACCTTGAGCCGATGTCGCGGAGCTCTGGTTATCGACCGGCAATTCAAACACGCAGCGCAACTTTGAATCCATCAACTCGTCTGGGCTGACGTCCTTCCAGAGTTGCTCGGGACTAACGTCGCCCTCCGGCATGATCATGGACTGGACCATAAACTTGTGCTTGTTCTTTTCGGTTGCATCGAAGATGAATGGTTGAAGAATGACTGAAGAAGTTGACGGAAGGAAAAGGCTTAGTACTTTAGTTTGAAATTTGTGCAATCATAGCTACAACTTACTGGTAATTTCGATAGTACTTTTCGGTTCCAGCAAACCACAATTGGGACGCACGCAGTACTTTTTGGGCGCGGTAGTTTTGATTTTAAACAGAATATTGTGATCGGTCGGGTTGGTTAATCGCATGAAGGATGAAACGGCTGTGCAGAATGGACCTGAGGAGGTACAGACGAATATGAAAATATATGGTTAGATAATTTTGCAATTGTACAGTTTTAAATTACTTTCTAAACCCCTTCATTGCATCATAATATACAAACATTACGCAGACGCCCGGTCTCGAGCAGGAGAGCGAAGGTCAATTAGTCATACGCAGTTGATTCGAGCGATTGATGTGCACTTGTTGACAATCGAACAGAAAAGCGATCGAATTACGTGTGTGTAGCACGGAAATCCATTCAAGTGGATGAAATGATCGGTGTTTTTTCTGCGTAGGGTGAACTAATATCATTGCTGGGTATTGAAAATTATTTGTATTTGTATTTGTGAGGTATAAAAGGGGGCCAAGGGCCGGGTCACTGGTGTTATGAGGCACCATTAATGCTATACCAGTGATAAGAGGATTGGCATCACAGCCTCAGTAACCAGCTGGTCAATTCAATTCTGTGTAAATAACTAGAATAACCCTGGGCAAGTTGCAAAAATACTGTCTTGTTAGGGTTGGCAAGACCCCTGAGTTATAACTAGTCAATTAACTGCCAAGGGATAAGGAAAGGCAAGGATTTCTGAAGGTTAATAAGTGTGTGTAAGTGTGAGTGCGTGTGTGTGTGTAAATGTATGTGCATCTGTTTGTTTGTTGAGTTTACTATGCTGAAAAACAATGATGATAATAATAAAAATAATGATAATAACAATAATAATCGTAACAATTATAATAACAACAATAATTAAAAAAAAAACAGAACATAATAATAACAACATATGCTAATCAATAAACAAAAACAGATATGATAAAGTAATACTTAGCTTTGAAAACGAAGAACTGTGGTTCCTTGATCAAATTTCGCTGTATTGGTGAATTCAATACATATCTAGACATCTAAACTCGAAATTTTATTATGAAACTCGGAATTAAATCGTGAAAATATTAAAAAAAAACAAAAAGGGAAAACGAAACAGAATGTATATATGAACGATGTAGTCGATAAAGAAACCACGTACACGTTTACTAAATAATACAACATACAACAATACAACTTTGTACATGGAACTAGCAATAAAAAGTGAAGAATTTAATTTCACGCTTAACTACAGTCCATCCATGAATGCATAAGAGTCACACTGCCAGAAAAAAGTTAAAGCATTAATTCATTTTATCTAATAAGTAACAAGGTATCATGTGGGACTGTAATGCATTCATGGATATAGACAAGAAAAGAGCTTGCACTAAGTGGTCTGGTCCACGTGTGAGAAAAATTCTCTAGTGTTAATTGATATTTTTAAGGAACTTTCTCACATAGGAGATTGCCGAGATCAGAGTAGGAAAGACTACAACATAGGTATCTGACTCTCATCATCTCCCTTAGTTTTGTGGCTCCATCTTAGGATTCCGTAAAGCTATAAGAACCCGAGATAGGAGCTCAACCACCAAGCCCAGGGATTGCTGGGTATTGAAAATTATCCATACATTTTCCACAAAAATATTACCGATTCATCAATCCACAACCACTTAGGAGTTATTTGCTGTGCTTACTACCTTACGATACGACGATAGATTTATCTTTTATATACGCTGTAGGTACAGAAATAAAGCTTGCCCATTCTCTATGGTGACAGTGACACATTCGCCCACATCAACCGATTTAACGAACGAAGAAGGGGGAGGATTCACCACACTGTGGTTACCTTTAGCACCCTTTGTCCCGTAAGCGTAGAAGGCATAAGCGCGACATGTGAAAAAAAAACATGATAGTGTTGAGAATGGAAAAGAAAATAATCATCAATTTTCTTTCCCCCCCCCCCCCGCTCACCCCGTCTCACGTAAGCAATATCTGATTTGGAGAGGTCGATTTCAGTTCTTTTCTTTTCGATACTATCTCAGAGGTTGTCTCTCGAGGAGCACTTACTAAGTCATAGTTATGCTTGCTTTTATCGAAGGAAGGTTTTTCGTGTTGATTTTTACGTTGAAACGAGCCTAACATTACTCTTGGAACAATATTCGTTTGTATCCATAAATAACTGCAGAAGCCTGTGACATTCAGATCATGTTCATTATCTTATTTCACATCTGTGAGAATGGAATAAAGTTTTATGGTATACGATACTAAACGTTGAAATTGATAATTTCCAGCAGAATCTATGCCGTCATTGATAATTGCTAGGCCTGTTTATCTGTGATGTCATGTGTGGTTATAATAGTCATCGTTACTTCGAGTTCGTCATTCCAAGAGAGAATTGCAAGCAATATTGTATTCCCGGTTATGTTAAATGACTTCTTGTTTTATGACCAATCTATAAATAGCTGCTAAGTTCATATTTTCCGCTATAGTGCTTAGTTCTATTTTACTGTGCCAAATAAATGTCTTACTCATTCACCCTTTGCATAACGAGGAGACATGAAGTGCTGTCGCATGGTAAACACCTGAAATGAATTGAATGCCCCAATAAAGTATTGCTGGAATAAAATAGTAGGAGGGTGGTATTCAAGACACGACCGCATGACGTTGACTACCGTATTCTTATATTCCATTTTAGTTTTTTGCAGTAGCCACCAGCATTACGGGTGAAACCGGCACGAGATGGCCGGTACTATTTTGTTTCTCCTCCCTTCAGCTGCTAACACCTAGCGTCCGTATGTAACCGGTACGGTTTAGTAATGAAACTGATGGGGTGAAATGTTCGAACGGTACGTTTTATACCAAGGCTTCGTCAGATAATTAGAAAGAAGGAGGAGCTAAGTAGATGATGGAATGGTAAGGAAAATTTTTTTCTTGAAAGCTGCGCCGGCCGCTGTCGTAATATTAACACCAGCACAAACATGCATTTTTGCAAGGTTTCTTCCGCTAGCAGCAGCATTTGGTAAAACAGAAAATTCAATTAACCGCTTCTGTAACAAAATTTCGAGGCACCAAAAGGTACCAGTTGCCGATTATTCTCGTTTACTGGTAGTCCGTCCAGAATTCCAGCCATTTTAGTATTTTGCAGTGCCATTTATTACTAACAGCCACCAGCATAACGGGTGAAACCGGCTCGAGATGACCGGTACTCTTTTGTCTTTCCTCCTTTCAGCTGCTAACACCTAGCGTCCGCATGTCACTGGTGCGGTTTTGGAATCAAAATGATGGGGCGCCGGCCGCTGTCGTAAAATTAACACCAACAAAAAGATGCATATTTGCAAGGTTTTATCCGCCAGCAGCAGCATTTTGTAAAACAGAAAATTCAATTAGCCGCTTCTATTACACAATTTCGAGGCACCAAAAGGGGCCAGTTGCCGAATATATCCTTGTTTTTGGTTAGTCCGTCCAGAATTCTTTCAAGATAGTGTCCGTATGTAACCGGTACGGTTTAGTAATGAAACTGATGGGGTGAAATGTTCGAACGATACGTTTTATACCAAGGCTTCGTTAGATAATTAGAAAGAAGGAGGGGCTAAGTAGATGATGAAATGGTAGAGACAAACGTTTCTTAAAAGCTGCGCCGGCCGCTGTCGTAATATTAACACCAACACAAACATGCATTTTTGCAAGGTTTTATCCGCCAGCAGCAGCATTTTGTAAAACAGAAAATTCAATTAGCCGCTTCTATTACACAATTTCGAGGCACCAAAAGGGGCCAGTTGCCGAATATATTGTTGTTTTCTGGTTAGTCCGTCCAGAATTCTTTCAAGATAGCGTCCGTATGTAACCGGTAAGGTTTAGTAATGAAACTGATGGGGTGAAATGTTCGAACGACACGTTTTATACCAAGGCTTCGTCAGATAATTAGAAAGAAGGAGGGGCTACATAGATGATGAAATGGTAGAGACAAATGTTTCTTGAAAGCTGCGCCGGCCGCTGTCGTAATATTAACACCAACACAAACATGCATTTTTGCAAGGTTTTTTCCGCTAGCAGCAGCATTTGGTAAAACAGAAAATTCAATTAGCCGCTTCTGTACCAAAATTTCGAGGCACCAAAAGGTGCCAGTTGCCGATTATATTGTTGTTTACTGGTAGTCCGTCCAGAATTCCAGCCATTTTAGTATTTTGCAGTGCCATTTATTACTAACAGCCACCACCAAATCGGGTGAAACCGGCGCGAGATGACCGGTACTCTCTTGTCTTTCCTCCTTTCAGCTGCTAACACCTAGCGTCCACATGTCACTGGTGCGGTTTTGGAATCAAAATGATGGGGCGCCGGCCGCTGTCGTAAAATTAACACCAACAAAAAGATGCATATTTGCAAGGTTTTTTCCGCCAGCAGCAGCTCTTTGTAAAACAGAAAATTCAATTAGCCGCTTCTCTATTCCACAATTTCGAGGCACCAAAAGGGGCCACTTGCCGAATATATCCTTGTTTTTGGTTTGTCCGTCCAGAATTCTTTACAGATAGCGTCCGTGTGTAGCCGGTACGGTTTAGTAATGAAACTGATGGGGTGAAATGTTCGAACGACACGTTTTATACCAAGGCTTCGTCAGATAATTAGAAAGAAGGAGGGGCTACATAGATGATGAAATGGTAGAGACAAATGTTTCTTGAAAGCTGCGCCGGCCGCTGTCGTAATATTAACACCAACACAAACATGCATTTTTGCAAGGTTTTTTCCGCTAGCAGCAGCATTTGGTAAAACAGAAAATTCAATTAGCCGCTTCTGTACCAAAATTTCGAGGCACCAAAAGGTGCCAGTTGCCGATTATATTGTTGTTTACTGGTAGTCCGTCCAGAATTCCAGCCATTTTAGTATTTTGCAGTGCCATTTATTACTAACAGCCACCAGCATAACGAGTGAAACCGGCACGAGATGACCGGTACTCTCTTGTCTTTCCATGTCACTGGTGCAGTTTTGGAATCAAAATGATGGGGCGCCGGCCGCTGTCGTAAAATTAACACCAACAAAAAGATGCATATTTGCAAGGTTTTTTCCGCTACCAGCAGCATTAACATCGGAAACAGAAAGTGACAACAACAATAACAACAAAGTTAGATCGATTGTATCCGTTAGTGTCGACTGTGCTGGGAAGAGAGGTAGTGATTGGCTGCGCGGTATGATTTAGACAATCGATATTGATTACCAATTTTTCAATAGTGTATCTCAAAAAATAGTTTGTTTTTGTTACATTAATTCAACCGTAAAAGAATTTCTGATCGATTGATGCCAAAACCTCGAAAACCTGATTATAGATGACTGCAAAATAAGCGCTCAAAACCTGACCACTTTTCCCCAGTTTTCCCCGGTTGAATTACTAGATTTTCAAATTCAGGGGCCTAACTTTGATATAGACGTTAGTCAACGTCAAAAAATGGAGCTCATATTCATAGCACTCCTGTCAATTTCTATCCATTTACGTAAATGCAGAGTATTCTAATGATGAAGTTATAGGAATTATATCCAACGGTAAGTTTCCTGAAGTCAGTAGAGGGGACGGGACACGAGGCATATGGACGCTAGGCATATGAATTTTAGGCATAGTATGCTAGGCATACAGACGCGAGGCATAATGGATGTGAGGCATAACGGATACGAGGCATACTGCCAAAAGGCATAACGGACGCGAGGCCGAATGGACACTAAGCCGAATGGACGCGAGGCCGAATGGACGCGAGGCCGAATGGACGCGAGGCCGAATGGACGCGAGGCCGAATGGACGCGAGGCCGAATGGACGCGAGGCCGAATGGACGCGAGGCCGAATGGACGCGAGGCCGAATGGACGCGAGGCCGAATGGACGCGAGGCCAAATGGACGCGAGGCCAAATGGACGCAAGGCCGAATGGACGCAAGGCCGAATGGACGCAAATGACACTTTGAAGCGAAATACATGTTATTGAATGCTGTGATGAAAATGGCGATAATAACATATTCCGCATCACTTCCTCTTGACCTTGTGTCCTTTCGGCCTTGTATCCATTCGGCCTCGCGTCCATTCGGCCTCGCGTCCATATGCCTCGTGTCCGTATGCCTGCTGTCCATTATGCCAAGCGTACTATGCCTCGCGTCCGTATGCCTCGCGTCTGTATGCTTAACGGGGTGTCATCGTCAGTAGATGTTACTGTTCGTTTGTCACTCTCAACGGTAGATCGGTTTGTGTGTCGAAAATCTCGGTGGTTTCAGACTGCTACGATAACCCAAATAATTACAAATATTTCAAAACTTTAATTCAACCTGAATGGTATGAGAGAACACGTGAAATACGGAATGTTTAGTTTTTTATTAGTGAAACAAAAATTAGGCAAAATATTGTGCTGATGAGAATGCTACATTTGGTAGAATGATTTTCGAGAAAGTATTACTTTCGAGGTTAGTAAGTTATTTTGATCTTCGCACGTCAGTTTTTTATTCAATTCACTTGCGACATGTCTGTGCTTTTTTTATTTGTTTAGATTAAAATTTCAAAGAATCCGATAGAGCTTCCCAATCTCCTACGAAGCGTACGTTGTATGCCATGCAAAACAACGATAAAACAAAGAGCGAATGTTGTCAGAGAATGATATAATCAGGAAAATATATTTGAATACCTTAAACAGGAGATAGTTGAATGTAACTAATATAGACTGCAAATCAAATAAAGAGGATGACCCAGACATACCAATTTTGATGAAACAATTCTACGCTATATTTTACATGTTCTATTTGATAACAAATGAATTAAATAGTAGAATTACAGTTGCACAATCAATATAAAAAACCGAAACCCATTTCATCCACCAAATTTGCTCAGCCAAAAACAGCTGACTCAACAATACGAAATGGTTAAGTACCAGTTTACTTGTTTTTACTTGTAGGACACGTCCGCAGCATGTTAAGTAGTCATTGGATCGTTTTTTTTCTTGTGTTGTTGCTTATGTACTTTGTTATGTGTTATATTGTCTAATTTGTGCTATTATTGTTTACCAACGGATTCCCTCCAGGCAGAAATCGATCAATCGAGCAGCCTCCCTTTCTCGCGCAGTGAAAACTATCGTAAAATCTCCGTTAATTCATCTTACTTACCCATAAATTTGAGTTCATTTGCTGGCTCGATCGTGAGCAGCTGCGCTGGTTTATTGGCCATGCTTCCTTCTATTACCGCTATTTCCCAAAATTGTAACTTTCACTATCCACAACTTAGAACGATCTTCCACCCGGGAGAAGTAAATAACCTTACACAACAAAAAAATAAAGGAAAGCGTATTCGAAAAAAAAAATCCCTCCTGCAAGAACGCAGTTATTTCCCGCTGCTTCTTATTCCTCCTTTGGTGCCTTTTCGCGTTTTCGACTCGCTGCTTCCTATAATCAATCCCACGGGACTCCCGTTCCCGTTCGATGGGTTTTCTCACTGAACACGGACGAAAAATTCTTTTTTAATCAAATGGATCGATAAAATTCACGACCCCAGTCAAGCACTAATACGCACACTTAAAACCACTCTTCTTTCTTTTTGCACGTGAAAATTCTA
Source organism: Wyeomyia smithii (assembly GCF_029784165.1). Lineage (NCBI taxonomy): Eukaryota > Metazoa > Arthropoda > Insecta > Diptera > Culicidae > Wyeomyia > Wyeomyia smithii. Next base: position 54,438,879 of record NC_073694.1, read on the forward strand.
TACTGGCTGCCTTTCTAGCTTTCTTCCGACTTCAGTCGCAAACTCCGGCAGGGACGACACAGGGTAATATGACACCTTTTCGGTGCGAAGTATTACGAATCACGCAGAACGAATTTCGGTCGCAAATAAACAGTTCGCGAGGGCCAGTAATCCGCAGTCGCGATCTTTTACCGTATATTCCGTGATGCGGCTCTTGACAGCTCCAAGAAAAAATCAATTTTCACGCCCCGGTTCTGCTTTCGTCACTCATACAATATATCTCGCTCCACGGTTGCTATTGCTGCTTTTTTCTTCGTCGTTTTTTGACTTTTGTTGAAGGCAGCGTTGCGGTTAGGAACAACGCAATTTTCGCCCGCTGACTTGCGATGATGTCGTTGATGCTGAAGCGACAAGGTTACACAATTTGGATAGGTCGACGTAATCGTAGAACGCTATCTTTTTCACTCTCACTTGTGAATCATCACTCTCTTTCGCATTTGTGTAGCTTTCCTACAGTATTGATAAACTTGGGTTTTGTTTTTTTCGCCTGATCGTTTTATCTGGTGCGTGTTGCCAGAGTCGATGTTTTTATACCGAGGGACTTTCCAATAAACTGAAAAGAACGTTCGCCGCAAAAGGGGCAATGAAACATCTACGCTACAAATCTTGTTCTGAGTGAATGCAAAATATGCAATAAAATATGAGTGTCAACTTATCCCAAGGTTGTTGAAATACAACAGCATTTATTTAATTTAATACAGATACATGGCTGATTTTAAATTGTGTGATATCACTGGTCGGCAAAACGAAAAAAAAATGCGCTAAAGCTAAAAAAAGTTGCCCTAAAAAGATTATTTCTTGCTGTCTAACCACTTCTGTAATGTCCTTTTCGTTTTCGCGGTGTAGCTACACTCGGACTATTCTTTTGACGCCGTAAATGTTTAATTTCACTTTCCGGACTACACTTTTTCTGTCTTTGACTACACTTTTTCTGTCCCGGGCTACACCCAAAAAAAGCAGAGTGTACTGTAGGAAGTTACTAACACATTCACACGTATGTGTCAAAACTGGTTCGTTTTGGTTCTCGTTCCACGTGGTAATGTCAGGTAAATTTTTTTTCTGCACATTTGCGAGATGGACATATGAAATGGAAACGAGACAAAATAACGATGGCGATGTTGACCAGAACAAAATAATTTTATAGCTATCCCTATTATTACGCATACGAATGCAGCTACACTGAAAATGTTTTATTTCAAGCCGCAAAGTGTAGACCAGAAAAGTGTAGCTACACCGCGTAAATGAATTCGACATAAATGTTGGTTCCCACAGTATATGCGGAAGTGCGTCAAAATGCCGCTGAGAATTTGATTACCGGGCTCGGTACTTCTAGATTTGCTTATGTTATATCTTTAAAGAATGAGTTATAGAACTTATAGAAATAACGTCTATTCTTGTCAAAGGCTAATATCAGAGTGAACAAATTATTTGCTTCTTCTAGCGACACAAAAATTTACAGGAATGGTCAAAAGGCTATAATCCTTTTGTTCGGATAGAATCGAACCACTTTTTTGCAGCAGTGTTGATTTCCACAGCTCAAACTAGAAGAGAATTTATTTACAGAAGTTTGACCATTAGTATTATTTTTAGTTTCCGTTTTAAATATTTTTTAAAGCTTACAATAAATAGTTTCGCCTATATTTTCCTTCTTGCACGCCACAAGTTCCTCTACCAATTTGCGATCTTCCAAATTGCCTATCTCAGCGCACTGTATTTGCCTGCTATTCGAATCCTGTTATAGTGCACTAATTTATCACTGGTTTTTATTTCAATTATTTCGGTTTACTAACGATCGTTTGTGTTTTTATTTTAATCTCTTCTTTTCAGATTACATACAACAGGTGCTGCGGTCGCTGTGGGTAAGTACACGCGTTTGTTATTATGTGTCTTCTAATATTTTCTTTTTACTTAGAGGTGAATAAATCTTCGACTACTATTAACTATGTCTTCCGAACTACTTCTGCTTTGCAAACTAAAATGTTTTTATTTTAATTTGCACTAATAATTCACAATATAAATTTGGAAATCTTTAAACTTTCTCACTCACTAATGAAAACTGGTTGTTTATCTTCCTCCCTCTTGTTCAAATCTCGCTGTCAGGCAGCTGCCAATCTAGAGGGTACATTCCGTCTTGCCGTCGGCGCTTACACCGTCGGGCCGCACTGTGGGCGCAACACCTTTTCTTTTTCCAGATTCGAGCTCTAGAGTAAAACCTGTGTTTACCAGTTTATCATTATCAATTCAGCTTTTTACGCATCATAACGGCGGGCGCTAAAATGCGTGTTTGTCATATGCGAATCTCATTTGCACTCGCTGTCAGCTGCCAGATAGAGGTGTATGAAAAATGACGGTTTTGAAAGTTTGAATACGCTTTTGAAGTTTGTTCAGAAAATGAAAATACAAGATATTTTTTCCTGAATCAATTTTTAATCATTGAGAACCTATATGACATATGAGCAAGGAGCACACCCCCTTTGTGTTGTAACGAGCTCGATTTTTTTCAAAAAGAACGTACGAGGCATGCACCTGGTCCATCTCGTCCTAGATCTTGGCAATAAGCTTCTTCAATTCGTCACCAAAACGGTGCTCTGCAACCGTAGGATGTTTATTTGGGTCAACAAACAATTTTTATTTGCACAAATCTATGTCGAATTCTTTTCTGTGGTGCAGCTACACGAGGCCCTCTAGGTGATTTTTAAAATTCCGGACTACACCAAAACTACAAAACTACATATTTTTTGTCCCAGATTATATCAATAATGAAATATGAAGGTCAATCGACCGGGAAGGCATTGATTTGTTTTAACAACAATAATAATTCTTTACTTGTTGGAATGGAATTTGATGGCAATAATGAAATAAGAAGGTCAGAAAAAGTGAGGGCAACGTAGTTCATTCTTTGAAGGCCCAAATACAACTGATACTTTGCGGCTGCGTTTGCGGTAATTTGACAGTAAGTCCATACATATTCTGTCAAATTAACGTCAATGCAAAGCAAACGAATTCATTGTATTCGGGCCTTAACTCTTTTATCCATGTGTGGTTCTCCGTGGTCTGTTGGTGAACCCCTCCGACTCCCTGTTAGTGACCACGAGGCCCCTAAGTAGTAATTCCAAGATCTTTGCAACCTCACACCAATAATGATGAGAATTTTTCTTTTTTCAATTCAGTTTCAGTCGAGTCTTAACAAAATTCCTTACGAAACTGTCAAAGAGTTTTTTACCATACTTAAGCAGTCTTCTTCGAGTATGTATGTAAAAACATTCTGAAATTATCAGAGCTTTTCTGCTGCCCGTTTTGGATCAACTTCTCGTAATCTTTTTATTTGCCATGTCTGTTTTTTTTTCAACTTCTGCTCTCTATCTAAGTATGTACAAAAATGGCATTGGGATGCTTTTGCAATGTTAATTGTTACCCTAGGATACAATTGTACGTCAGAAGTTTGTCTTATCTGCACGCACTTTATGCCTTGTTCAGACTACGTCGCATATCACCTGATATCGCCAGATGATATCGGATATCACCTCGGGTGTTTACACAACAGCAAGCTGATATGATTTGACATTTGCTTTGTCAATTGGAAAGAGAAGAAAACAAAAACAGGTCAAAGCAAAAACAAGACAACAAGAACAATGCAATTAGAGTAGAGTAGAGATGTCAGCTAGTTGGCTCGCACCAACGCGAACTCTCATATGCAATAGGGGATTTTAAATTGAAAACAACCTGCTTTTTCTTATACTAATCGATGACCCCCCTTTCAGTAACCACTACGTATTTTTTCTAAAATCTCTGCGATTTTTCTTTGATTTATAAATTGAAAATTTTTTTTAAATTTTCACTAACTGGCAAGTAGTGCACAGAGTGACACTTCTACTGCTAGAAAATATAACCCTGATAGGGCACAAAATGACATTTCTGCTGCTAGCTTTTGGGAAATATAACCCTGTGTTATGACAGGGATTCCAAATGTGAAGACATGTTCCAATTTCGCAGACATTAGAGCTCGTGTGAAGAAGTGGAAGCCTAATAGTCGGTTAATTACACGCACCCGATTTGATGTTTTCACTGAAATTTTTGCTAACTTTCAATGGGGAGCATGTTTACAGATTTCTCGACTACTTTGTGATAAGGTCGTAAGTCCAAACGTAAACAAAACGTGTAATCGCGTTTTTGATGCGACCAAGAGGGCGAAGGATCCTCTCTTTATACGTTTCTTGGAACAGAAACGGGTCGACCAAAATTTTCCTTAGCACAGGAAAACCGCTTTTACTAGTTAGAGTTCGGGATGTGATCCACAGGAAAACAAGTGAGTCTCAATCTTAAACTGATACTGAATTTTATACTCAAAAAACTTAGCTTATATAGTAAAAAAGTTATACAAATTCACATTTTAGGGAGTAAAATTACAACTACTACTTTAAGGCTAGCTGAAGAATTTCACATTCGTATATCTTATAAAATCATTTTCTAAACCTAGCCTTAGTTTGATGAACAGAGATAGAAATATAGTTTTACAAAACATTCAGTAACTTATCGTATTCCTATCATTGATACAATTCTTTTCCTCCAATACAGAGATATAAATTTAAATGCATTGCGTTGGTAGCATTCTCTAACACACTCTTTGAACAGATTTTCCTTAACTCTAAGCAACCTGATAAGGACAGAAAATATCTTTGACTCTAATCTTAGCATTTCAGACCTACTGATAGAACGCGTTGTTTACTCGAGACGCGAGCTTTGTTCCTTATATCAAATATAGTGCAGCGATATGTCCCCCGCGCAGGATAAGCCATACACCACGTGTATCTCACATACTAGTAAAAACAGACTTTTTCCAATCTACGCGTGGGCGTGTACAAAATCACGCTATGCAAGAAGGCGTGGAAAATACGAAAGGGCCGGAAAAGGACAAAATCCCTTTTTGCCTTATCCCTTTTATTCCAATTTCGTTTTCATTTGACATGGACCTACTCCTAGTCACATGCCTGCATTAACTCTAACACGATGAAAAAGGTATCAATTCGTGAGGACGCTACAAAACGAGCGAGAGATGATTTACGCTTGTGAAGTACAAGGGATATAAGTCTCACTTGTTTTATTTACGTTTAGACATACGACCTTATCACAAAGTAGTCGAGATTTCTCGGCTTATTAAACACGTTTCATGATATGTCCTTTACACCATTTCCAGAATCTAATCCAGCTTTTTAAATAAAAACCACGTTGGGAATAGTTACTTCTGCTGAACCATTAAACAAATGAATGATTAATGAATCAATCAAGAAAATCGATGAAAGTAGATAGACCCTTTTGACATGTTGCTCTACAGTTGTTAAAATTCGAAATCGATTTTTTTAAATAGTTCTACTGTTTAAATTAAAGAAAAGTCAGTGGAATATGTATATTTCTTGTTTAGCGATAGAACGTGAAAAACGTGTGAAAATGAATAAATCCTTTATTGTACCTGATTGCAATACCTTTCAATGTGTTACCTTTATTGTTCGTTTGGCTCGGATTATGACATTTTCGTTTGGCGTTCTTCGCATATCTCTAGTTTCGAGTGTTGCTAGTTTTAACGAGCCATTACCACAAAGATCAAAACAATGGTCGCAGTGGTCCAAATCTTACAAAAAAAAAAAAAAAAAACGAGCCATACACTCAGAAAAAATAACTATTGAGTTCCATAAGAACCCCTTATGATTTTGCTCCACAAGGATCCCTTATAAAAGTCATAAGCTTGTCTTATGAATTGGAGGGGAAATTTTACTCTCGAGCACTAACGATTTTTATAAGTCATACTTATAAAATTTATTGGTCGTATGTATGCATGTTATAAGAATAGACATATCAAAATCATAGCTTTTCAATGTGAATTTTTTAATGACTACCATGAAATTTATCATACTTTGTTGTCATGTTTTGTTAGAAAAAAAAAAACAACTTCTTCATTCTAGTTCTTTACTCGCAAATATATAATAACGAGTGCAAGTTAATGTATAAGATTACGTCAGTTAACACTTTGAGGTTTTGCCATTCGGGAAACAAATTCGCCTTTGATTCTTCTTGCCGAATTCGTCAGTGTTGTCCTCTTCAACGATCACAAGAATTATTAGTTGCTAGAATAAACATAGATGACATGATGTAACAGTAGGATTTGTAGAGAGGTACTTACAGTTTTTTGCTCCAATTTTCAACCCAGTTTCTGCATAATTATTTATCCACCGTAATGCTGGTCTGCCATTTTGCAGATTTTATAAGATATGCATATAGAATTTTCACAATGTTAACGTTTATAAAAATCATAGGCTACGCGTATGGGATGCACATGACGTTTATATGAAAATCTTAAGATATACTTAAGAAATTTGTAAGCTTGATATGTAATGCATAAGTGTTTAATGAAATCAACATCATACTTGTTCATAAGTTGTAACTTATGGAATTCTTAAGTGTTTTTCTCTCAGTGTAGAGATAAGTGACTTTTTACCTACGCACACTAGTAAACGTGTAAACCCGTGTAAAGTTGCTTTTGTTTCTTCCAACCTGTAAATCATCGCATCTCGTTGCTTCGACTTTTATCACTTTTGCACCATTTTTGGTCGATTATATTTAGCGCCTCCTTCCGAATTCTGATCACGAATGAGAAAATTTATTCAGAAACAAGTTTAAAACATATAATGAGTGTTCAACAGAATATTTATCCAGCTGCTGAAAACATAGCATTGCAAACAAAACAGCTATTTATAAATATTTTCTCCAACTAGTGGCACTAACACATTCGTACGTAAAAAGGTCTATTTCGGGTTGGAAAACATGTGAAGACATTTTTTCTCGGATCGTGAAAATATTTAAAAAAAAGACCTGGCATCCTTGCGTTGCTTTGGCAACGCTGATTGCAGTACTAGTGCATATTTTGAAAAGAAGACAAAAAGCAGAAGCAAGCGTGAATGTTTCTAGTACTACATTTATTCCAACGACGACGGTTAGAAATAAAATCTGTGCTATTTTGTTATTAAAAAGTTTGTATTTCCTAGTTGAATATTCACTGTTAAACGATTTAAACTTGAAAAAGAAACATAGCAAAAGTGTGTGAAATGCAAATACATCTTCAGCATAATGAGTGCAAATGAATCAATTGTTAAGGACATTTCGTCTCTACCGGAAAACGAACTGATTGAACAGTACAAATATCTGGCCGAAAACTATCGGTCATTGAAGCGAACTCATGAGGAAGAACTCCAGGCTAGCCATGAATTGCGTCGAAATTACCAGACCGCTACGGAATCGGCTGCATATATGACGGCTGAATTAGAATCGATTGATTCCGTGCATAAGGCGGAGCTGGGTATATTTTTTATCTTCTGATTTTACGCAATATACAAAGCAATCTTTTATTTTACAGACAAACTCAAGGAAAAATATGTGCAAACGTTGACAGTACTGAAAGATTCAAACACGGACCTTAAGCAGCAAAATTCCTCGCTCGAAGCCACTATTGACGAAGTGCAGAAGCAACGAGATTTGTTAAAAGAACGTATTGAAGAGCTGGAAAATGCTGGGGCTGGCAGAGAATCCGTTATAGGCAACGAAACACTAACGTCGGAAAAAGAAACATACATGGAACGGGAAATGGAAGAACTAAAAACTTTGATTTCAGACCAGCAGGAAAAAATTGACACCTTAATGTTGCAGTTGGTAAATGCTGAAAGTCGGTTTGCGAGTCTGAATGAAAAGCTAGAATGTGTGGAAGATAACTTAGCCTGCAAACGGCAAGAACTTGATGAGGCTCGAATCGTGTTGGAATCCACGCAGCAGGAGAATATGCGCTTGAATTCAGAGCTAGCTGCTTTGCAAAGCACACCCGACGACCCTAACAAAAAGGGCAATTCTTTGTTCGCCGAAGTCCATGACCAGCGCCAGAAGCTAATCGAGAAGCTAGAATCCCAGCGAAAGCACTATCAAGAAATGAAGAAGCAACTCTCGGAAAGTCAAATCCAGATCCGTCGGCTGACGCGGGAGAATCGGGAGCTCTGCGAGGAGATACAGGATTGCAGTGAACTGTTTCTCCGTTCCGATCGAACCTTCCGCGATGAGTCTAGCAAGCAGATCAACGTGCTACGCGAAGAAAACCAGCGGCTGCGTGATCAGTTGGCTTCTGCCGAGCGAAGACTAATGGATAGAACCACTGATTCGCATTGGGTTGATTCGTTTGTGTCGTTCTACAAGTAAGAAACGTCTATAATCTATAATCTAAGCACGAATAGATCTCTAACGAAATAATTTAACTTTTTAGAAACGAACACTCGACGCTAAAGGCGGAACTGTTTCAGCTGCAGATGGCTAAACGAATGGTAGATGAAATTTGCTGGGACGCTCAGTGTGACCTGGCGAAGTGGCGTTTTGAGGCCCTCAAGTCTCGATACGTCATGATAAATCGGGAATCGCTGCTTGAAGAACACGGCATAAGCTTTCCTTCGTTTAGTGCATTGGAAGCAAGCATTCACATCGATGAGCAAGTAATAGCGAATGCTAAACCTCATGTCGCATTTACTTTCGGAAACGGATCAAATCAAAGGACGAACTGTCGGTACCTAGAAGAACTGGATTTATTATCTGATCTCGAGCCAAAACTTCCATCGGTAGAAAGCTCAAAAAATCAGCCACCAATTGCTAAAGAGTTTAAACCTCTGATTAAAGAAGAGCCCGTGACTCCCCTAGCGACTCCACTGGTAACTCCCGTTCAATCTCCAAAGTCGATTAAGGAGGAGGCTCCCGCATCGGTAGACGCCAAACAAGACACAACAGAACAAAATACTAGTGTTCTGGTATACCGGGATATTGTTTTCACACCGAAGGACACCCCCATTTCAGATAGTATGAAGAAGAAACAAGTAACAAAAATAGTAGAAAAAGTTGCCGTTAAATGTCAGGATATCAAACTAAGTAAAGATGTGCAACCGATCGGCGAAAAGGAAAACTTCCCACCTGCGAAAGATAGTGAGGAAAAAACCCAGCAGCAACCACCGCAAGCCAAAGGTTTCGGTTGGGTATCGGAGAAGCGTACGAAGCACAACGTTATCGTAAGAAGTTTTAAATTTCCTGACAGGATCACTGCCAAGTCGACTGAGAAAAACTAAAACTAGAAGCAGCTTTATTCATGAAAATTGGTTTGGGTTTGTTCAACGTCATATATCCGAAATTCAGGAGGTGTTGATGTTGAAGGTTAAATCCTAAGCTGTATGAAGGTATATATTTAGTCGACTTTTCATTGTAGTTTAGTGAAATCTAGAATTAACATAATATTTTTTGTCTATGAGTTTTTCACCTGCATGGTTAATTTGGATAAATCCGCTCTAGCCAAGCTTTGACAGTACTAGGAGTGCAAAAGATTGAATAAATTTATTTTTTATTGGAACTTTACCTAATTATTTTAACCTAACTAATATAATTTGACAACTATTATTTGAGTAGTAATATGCATCTTCAGGATGTATAAGGGTATGTTCCTTAGTGAACAAACGCAGGTTCGATAATATAATGTTTGGACAAATTGTAGAGATAAAGTATCTCTACAAGTGATTCAAATATGACTTGTTCGAATTCTGCCTCCTTGACAAAATACAGCCTAATGAGCATTCAAAGAGTAGAAGAGCGAAACCAAACATGTCTATAAGAAAAGTCTTCGATTGGATTGTTGCAACTAACGAGATATTACGTTGCTTAACTCCGCATATAAAGTGCTCTCCCGGATCATGTTCTTCAGATTGAATCCGTTACGGGATTCCTTTGTTGGCGAATACCAGGCTGGTTTTCGACAGGGGCGTTTCTCGACTGATCAAATCTTTACCCTGCGACAGATCCTCGTTAAGTTCCGGTAGTATAACCTGCAGACGCACCATCTGTTTGTGGATTTCAAGGCGGCATACGACTCAGTGCGTCTTGAACTGTCCTACAGATCAGACGTTTTTTCGGTTGCTTGTGGACTGGTCTTTGACTGCCTATAGCTTCAAAGTTTGTGTTTTGTCAGTGTGTCTTTTAAAGACTACCTGAAAGTTATTTCCCATCAGTCTTTCTCAAGACTACCTACTTTTGAATTTAACATTTGTTTTAACTTTTTTCGTATCACCTGAAATGGCTGGACGGAAAAAGAAACCTCGCATCGCTGCGGGGAGGAAAAGAGAGGCATCTCTTTCTGACACATCGAGTGTCTGTAGTGACAATCCTTTTGATATTTTGCCTGAGCAAGAAGCTGGTGAAATGGAAGTTACCAATAATGAAACTATACAAAATATAAAATCTTTAAAAAAGGAGAAAGTTCCACCTATTGTGGTAACTATTTCTTCTGAATTTAATATATTCAAAAAGGAACTTTCAACGTTTGTTTCTGACGTTAAAGTTACCTATCAAATTGGCCGTAGAGGTGAATGCCGCTTATTAGCCGACTCAGTAAAGGGTCGTGATCGTCTTGTTCAGTATTTAACTGACAAGATGTACAAATTTTTTACATATGACACCAAGAACGCCAAGCCGTTCAAGGTTGTCTTGAAAGGTCTCACCAACGATCAAACCGTTGATGAGATCAAACTTACTTTAACAGAATTACTTGGCATAGCCCCTACCCAAGTAATTCTAATGAAACAAAAATCACGAGGCGAAAACAGTCAGAGAACTGGAATTTCCCTTGTTAATTATTTAATTCATTTTAACCGCAATGAGGTTAACAACTTAAAATTTTTTGAAAAAGCACATGCTTTGTATAATGTGCGTGTAAAGTGGGAAACTTATAGGAAGTATGGCGGAGGTGAAAAGCATATCACCCAATGCCGTACTTGCCAACGTTATGGCCATGGTTCCAAATTCTGTAACATGGACCAAAAATGTCTTAATTTTGGAGACTCTTCTCACAAAAAGGACACATGTCCTGTGAAAGAGAGTAAAAATTTTCGCTGTGCGAATTGTAACGGCAACCATATGTCAAATTTTTATCAATGCCCAGTCCGTTTAGCAATTGTTAAGGCAAGGCAAGGTAAACAAAATTCAATTTCTCAATTAAAACCAACTTCAAAACAAAATTCTCCAAGCGTACCAGTGACGCATAGTTTACCTACTCCTTTGCATACCCGTTTAACTTATGCACAGGTTACAGGTAGTTCGAACATTATACCGCCTAGTGTTGGTAGTTCGAAAATGACCGTTAATATGGGTAAGCAAAACACGCTAGAAAATAATTGTACACCTATTACTCCAGCTAATATTGCTGCCGAAAATATTTTTTCTAATGTCAACTGCCTGGGGCCTATTACGGCAGGTAAACTTTCTTTTTTGCAACAGGCAATGTTCGATCTTATGAACGCCATGTTGCAGGCAAAATCAATGTTTGAAGCCATTCAAATAGGCACAAATTTTACTATTAAAATTGTTTCTAATTTAAAATTTAGCAATGATTTCAAATAAAACAATTAAAATATTGAATTGGAATGCTCGCTCATTGAAGGCCAATGAGAATGAGCTTTTTAATTTTTTAACAGTAAATAATGTGCATATTGCAATTATTACTGAAACATTTTTGAAACCTAACATAAAATTAAAATATGATCCCAATTACGTGGTTTATAGATATGATAGGATTCAGGGTTCCGGCGGTGGAGTTGCAATTGTTATTCATCGCCGAATCAAACATCGTGCTCTTCCCCATCTTGAGACGAAAGTTATTGAAACTTTGGGAATTGAAGTTCAAACTGAACTTGGGATTTTATTTATTGCCGCAGCATATTTACCATTTCAATGCACACGCGAGCTCAAAAATTATTTTAAAGGTGATTTACAAAAACTCACCAGAAATCGTTCGAAATTTTTCATAATCGGCGATTTTAACGCTAAACATCGTTCATGGAATAATTCTCAAAGTAATTCCAATGGCAAAATTTTATTCAATGATTGTTCTTCAGGATACTATTCTATTTTGTCTCCGAATAGTCCTACATGCTTTCCTTCTGTAAGAAACCCTTCAACAATTGATTTGGTGCTGACAGATCAAAGTCATGTATGTAGTGATTTGATCACACATGCTGACTTTGATTCTGACCATCTTCCAATAACTTTTTCTTTATCACATGAAACAGTTTTAAACCCTATGAGCTCTGTTTTTAATTATAACAAAGCTAATTGGGAAAGATACAAAAATTATATTGAGAGAAATTTCAATAATGAGCTTGATTTGCAAAACGGAGTGAATATTGATTCCGCTTTGGAAGCATTAAAATGTGCAATTGTTGATGCCAGGAATTATTCTGTTCCAAAGGCTCAAGTGAAATTTGATTCACCAATAATTGACGAGAATCTTCAACTTCTAATTCGTTTGAAAAATGTCCGCAGACGTCAATATCAACGTTCTCGTGACCCTGTTTTTGAAACTATTTATAAAGATTTACAGAAAGAGATTAAACATAGATTTTCTCTTCTGAGAAATCAAAATTTTGAGACTAAAGTTGAAAAATTGAAACCATATTCAAAACCGTTTTGGAAGCTGTCAAAGATTCTTAAGAAACCTTCAAAGCCTATTCCAGTTTTAAAAGATGGTGAACGTTTTCTTGTATCCAATGAACAAAAGGCTCAAAGACTTGCTCAGCAGTTTGAGAGTGTTCATAACTCAAATTTGAATTTTGTGAGTCCAATTGAAAATGAAGTCACACGTCAATTTGATTTAATTTCTTCCCAGAATTTTTTACCTGCAGAAATAATTGAAACTAACTTGAATGAGATTAAATCAATTATTAAAAATTTCAAAAATATGAAAGCACCTGGTGACGATGGAATCTTTAATATACTAATCAAACATCTCCCTGAGAGCACAATGGATTTTTTAGTAAAAATTTTCAATTGCTGCTTCAAAATTGCATATTTTCCCAAATTATGGAAAAATGCAAAAATTACTCCCATTTTAAAACCGGATAAGAACCCAGCTGAAGTTTCAAGTTATCGACCAATCAGTTTGCTTTCTTCAATAAGTAAACTGTTTGAGAGAGTTATTCTTAACAGAATGATGTCACACATCAACGAAAATTCAATTTTTGCAAATGAACAGTTTGGATTTCGCCATGGGCATTCCACAACTCATCAATTGCTCAGAGTTACTAATATGATACGAGCTAACAAATCTGAAGCTTATTCCACTGGAGCTGCTCTTTTAGACATAGAAAAAGCATTTGACAGTGTTTGGCATAAAGGTTTGATTGCGAAATTGCAAACTTTTAATTTTCCAATTTTCCTAATCAAAATTTTAAAAAATTATCTTACTGATCGAACTCTGCAGGTTGTCTATCAGAATTCAAAATCTGATAGATTTCCTGTCAGAGTTTGGCATAAAGGTTTGATTGCGAAATGGCAAACTTTTAATTTTCCAATTTTCCTAATCAAAATTTTAAAAAATTATCTTACTGATCGAACTCTGCAGGTTGTCTATCAGAATTCAAAATCTGATAGATTTCCTGTCAGAGCAGGTGTGCCTCAAGGTTCAGTCTTGGGTCCAGTCCTGTACAACATATTCACTTCAGATCTTCCTGATTTGCCTCCAGGATGCACAAAGTCATTGTTCTGCGATGACACAAGCATTTCCGTAAAAGGAAAAAGTCTTCGTGTCATATGCAGTCGATTGCAGAAAAGTTTAGATATTTTTTCTTCCTACTTGCAAAAGTGGAAAATCTCTCCCAATGCTTCTAAAACTCAAATGATAATTTTTCCGCATAAGCCTAGGGCTTCTTTCCTCAAGCCAAACAATAATCACGTTGTCAAGATGAATGGGGTTATTTTAAGTTGGTCCGACAAGGTTAAGTACTTGGGACTAATTTATGATAAAAAACTTATTTTCAAAGAGCACATTGAGAGTATACAAGCCAAGTGCATCAAATATACGAGATGTTTATATCCTCTCATTAACAGGAATTCTAAACTTTGTTTAAAGAACAAACTTTTGATTTACAAACAAATTTTTAGACCAGCAATGCTTTATGCTGTACCGATCTGGTCAAGTTGCTGTTCAACAAGGAAGAAAACGCTCCAAAGGATTCAGAATAAAATTCTGAAAATGATTTTGAAGCGTCCTCCTTGGTTTGGTACACTCGAATTACATAGACTTACTGGTGTTGAACCATTAGAAGCTATGTCAAATAAAATTATTAACAATTTTCGACAAAAATCGTTGCAATCCTCAATTGCTACGATAAGCTCTCTTTATAGCCAATAAGTTAGCAATTAAGTTAGTTGTAAGTTTACTTCCCCTTTTCTGACAAGTAGGTTTAAATCCCTACGAATGATAAGTCCTAATTGCGAAAGCAAACAAATCCTAACAATTAAAATTACAAATTTCTAACAGTGTTGAGAAGTCACCATTTGTGATTGGACACACATACTCATTATTTACTAATATTTATCATAAAAACTTAAGCTACTAACAAACCCCCCCTTAAAAAAAAAAAAGGCGGCATACGACTCAGTGAAAAGAAACGATTCGTGGCAGATCATGCTGGAACACGGTTTTCCGACGAAACTAATTAAGCTGAGTCGTATGACGCTAGAGACATCAGACATCAGCCACGTTCGTTACATTGAATGGACTGAAGCAGGGGGATGCGCTCTCTAACTTACTATTTAACATCGTCCTTGAAGGTGCAGTACGAAGAGCAAACGTGCAAAGAAACGGTACGATCATCACGAAATCTTACATGCTTCTTGGTTTTGCGGACGACATCGATATCATTGGTATCGACCGTAGGGCCGTGGAGAAGGCCTTCGTACCTTTTAAGAGGAAAGCAGCGTGATTAAGACTTGTCATTAACTCTGCCAAAACGAAGTAAATGGTAGCTGGCAGGGAGCGTGGGGGTTCCGTGGTGTTGGTGCTGAGGTGGAGATAGATGGGAAACGATTTGAAGAGGTTGACGAATTCGTTTATCTTGGTACGCTTGTGACATGTGACAACAATATGAGCCGTGAAGTGAAACGACGAGTTGCAGCTGCGAATAGGGCCTTCTACGGACTACGTAACTAGCTAAGGTCCCGTAGTTTGCAAACTCGCACAAAACTAGCGCTGTATAGGACGCTGATACTCCCGGTGGCCCGTTACGGATATGGAGCATGGACGCTGAAGAAAGCTGATCGACGAGTGCTCGGAGTTTCTGAGTGTAAAGTTCTGCGATCGATACTTGGCGCTAAACTAGCGGATGGAGTGTGGCGCAGACGCATGAATCACGAGTTGCACCAGGTATACAAACATGCTGATATAGTGAAGGTAATACAGCGGGACAGGCTTCAGTGGGCTAGACATGTAGCCAGAATGCCTGACGAGAGAGTCGCCAAAACAATCTTCATTAGAGAACCAGGAAGAGGCCGTCAACTCAGTGGTAGGCCTCGCACGCGTTGGATGTGCGCAGTGGAAGAAGATGCACGATCTGCTGGTGTACGAGGAGACTGGAGAACGGCTGCCCAAGACAGAAGGTTCTGGACATCTTTAATTCGTTCGGCCCTAGACCGGTGAACGGTCCGTTAGCCAAAAAAGTAAAGTAAGTAAGGCGGTGTGTAAAGCGGCGTACGTATTTTGCGAACGTAATTGCATCAACCAACAAATAGATACGGTAAATTCGAGTTGAATAATCTTAGGGGCCATCCACATACCACGTGGACAGGTTTTTAACGATTTTGACCCCCCCCCTCCCTCACCGTGGACAACTGCCCATATTAGCCAACCCCCCCCCCCCAAAGCTGTCCACGTGGTATGTGGATGGCCCCTTACGTATTCCAATACAGCCCCCAACTAACGACACCTTCCTTTATCCTACACTAATACTAAATACTAAAATGGTTTATTTGTCGGTTTTCGCGTCGCCTCTGATTCGTTACCATTCGTGTTTGTGGAATGCACCAGGAAATATACATCTTCATGGAACACCTTTGAAACGCAATACGGCTCTTCAAATACCATAAAAAAATTTGTTTGATCTCCTTCAGATTCAGATGAGGTAAGGTTAGCCCGAACGAGATCGCCCACATTGATCCTGACAGTCTGTGTTGTCACTTTCCGCCGACGCACAGTGCGTTGAGAATGCATGAGAACGCGGAACAAAAATCAAAACAGCCATTCTAGTATTTTTTTTCAATTGGTGTGATACGAAAAATGTTTAGTACCGATGAGAGCTACTATTTGCACAATTGACGAATGTCAAAAACGTCATCGAAAAAATGTCTCATACGCCATTTTTTTTTTGTATAGAAGCATGGAATGATAATTTTCCAAGAATATTATCCATTCGAGATAAAAGGCTTGAAAAGCATATTGAAATAATTTCTAGGCAATGAAAAAGTGACCTAAACGCCATCACATTCAGCTTTTATGATTATTTCTATTCAATTCTCTTTTAATTGTGTTTATTTACGGTTTACTGTTGCAAAACATCTAGACATTGTTAATCCAGAAATCTTTTGTGTGTTTTGCCCATTAGCCTTGGTGCTACATTCCGATTCGAAACTCGACCTTCTGTTTATTATACACAGACTTCGCAGCCAACTGTACAGGACAATTGCGGGGCCAGCGCTACGATCCTACTAACACTAACAGTCTCTCCCGAGCCGAGACTCGAACCTACGACAACTGGCTTGTTAGGCCAGCATCGTACCTCGAGACCAGCTGTTATACATAAAAATGAGGGACAGAATAACAACAAATTTCTCACTCTTGGTTCCAGAGGTATCATTTGCAAACGCGAATTTCGGTTGAAAGAGTAAACTTGAGCAACGGCAATCACTTCCCAAGTTTGAAGGACATTTCAAATAAGAGGAAAAAGTGAAATTCAGAGAGGTACTTTGGGGTACTTTTTTGACAATCGATTTTAAATCGAGTGTCTTTTTACTTTAAGCATAAATAAGTATGACTAAGAAGCCTTTAACTTCCAAATGCGCTACGTAATGTCTCA
The DNA here is from genome assembly GCF_029784165.1 of Wyeomyia smithii. NCBI lineage: Eukaryota > Metazoa > Arthropoda > Insecta > Diptera > Culicidae > Wyeomyia > Wyeomyia smithii. The sequence goes on from NC_073694.1 coordinate 54,455,882, forward strand.
ATAGTAACATGTGAAATATAGTAGTTACATGCCTACCGTTGCCATTTTGGTTTTAACATGAAAAGATATAAAGTATATTGAAAAATTAATTTGAAAACTAAGAAAATTTTTCAAAAATAACATGTCACTTGAATAGTTGAAACCACTTCGCAGTAGATGCGTGCCATAATCGTCTGAGTGGACTTGGGAGATAAATAATATCATTACAGTATGTCTCAAACATGTATAAAACATACCAGCATATAGAATTGGTTCAATATGAAATCCACTTTTTTAAATTTTTGTCTATGGAACGTTGCACTGTGGACCGTGCCTTCCGTTTCATTATTGCCCGGACCGTTTCAAGATTAACTGCTTCAGGTTCATTTCCCTCTTATGGAAACGTTGAGAAGTTTTCGCAAAAAATCTTCCGGTTTTTTCCAAACTGCAGTACATATGGTGGGCACAACGTACTTTCATGGCATAGGGAACATACTTAAATGACGTGGCATTTTTTCATGATTTTCAAACCCCCTTCCCCCTCGTAGCATTTGGTCACAAAACTTTAACCCCCCCGGAAAAAAACGTAGCATTCGATTAACCCCCTCCCCTCCGGTTCTGAGAAAAACGTACAACAATACAAGTGGTAACATATATACAAAAAAAAAAAACGCTTGAAAAAATAACACCATGTCTAATTCAATTTATTTATCACTCATATACTTGTGACAGCATTTCATATGATGTTAACTTTGCTTTGGATCAATGCCTTCTGCTTCGAAGGGTTTGTGTTTTGGTACGAGAAGGAAAGATGTTTATACAACATTGCGTGATCTATGTCTGTAGAAAACACAGAAAATGTTCCGAAATTCGCAAAAAAACTAATCCCTGCACATACCAGCTTTGAAAAGAAACGAGTATCTTGTAATTTTCACTATTAAAAGCCACAAAGAAACAACGATTTGTGTTTTTAAAACAGATTGTGTGTTTGCAATTCCAAACGATTGTTTATGTAGCAGAACTTTCAGAAGATCCCAGAATGCCACAGATAAAAGATTTCGACAGCTCTCGCTGCAAAACTTTGTTCTATGTCCTAGTGCATTTTTAGTATACATGTTTCCTGTTAAAAAAATCAGTTTTTCAAAATGAATGCTCCGAACATTAATGTCTGTTCTCTGTGCCAAAATATTTAAACTCTTCGTGAAAACAGCTTAACACTAAAACCATTGGCTTTTGGTACCCATGTCTTCCATTCAGCGTCCTCCTTGAGTTTGACAAGAAGGACTCCATCCTGGAGCAAGTAGCTGCTTTTTTCTCTAGTAACCACTCCTTTCGACATACTCGCTTTTCACTTATTTATTCCTTTATTATGGTCCTGAAGCTCACGGATCTTCCCAAACTGAGCCAAAAATGCCTTTTCACTCGATGTCTTGCTTCGGTCTAATTGTGCTAGGTTGAATGTAAGATGTAAGATCCCTTTTATTTTGTCTTACAATCCCTCAGGATACCGGGAAAGTGTATCTGCCATGCTGTTTTCTGTACCCTCACAATTGTAACTTTCGTAATCGTGTTGCTGTAGACACTCAACGGGTTTAACGGCCGTTAAGGAGTTTGCTCTGTTTAAGGAAGACTAGAGCTTTGTGTTCGGTGATGATAGTGGTACGTCTACCGAACAGATATTGGCGCCATTTGTCCAGAGCCCAAACTATGGCTAGGGCCTCAGGCTTCGTAACGGTGTGAATGGTTTCAGCCGATTTGACAAGCCGGTTTCCATATAAAATCACTCGCGGATAGAGGTCTTTCACATTTTCAAAAGCATTCTTGTGTTCCTCTCGCCATTCCCGTGGTTTACTAGTTCGTAGTAATTCGTATAAAGGACTGCCGTCATGACAAACGCTAGAGCAAATCTGGAAACGTAGCTGACCATGGGTAGAACTTGGCTACGGAAATGGCGTATTGTAGACGTTTTTTCCAGGTTCAATCGATAGCACCTGATTTCCTATCAGGTGGCCTAGAAAACCAACTTGTGCTCGGAACAATATAAATTAGAAAATGCTCTTTATCAATCCAGCCACTCAAAGCCGAGTGAAAAGTAATCGTAGGTGGTGCAAATGCTGATCAAATGTTTTTGTCGTGACGTGTCGTGAAAGTGATCAAACTACGACCACATGGTTTAGGAACGGCCCCAGAGTAACGCGAAAGAGTTATGAAGTTTAGCGGGTGGAGGGGTGAGGAACCGAGATTTTGAAACTGCTTCGGGGAAATATTCGGCCATGTGAGACCCATCCCGCTGAACTTAAGCTTCCCTCGTGATCTCCTCCGACACAAATCGCTGAGCGGTTGGTCCTCAAAAGTTCCCCTTAAAGTGAATTACGAATGACTCATGATTTAGGAACAGATAACCAGATCCTCTTGCCCAAATCTTTGTTTCACACGTCAAGCAAGACAGTGTCTATCGGCTGGTGCACAGCCAAGACCAGTAAAATAACACCCAAGCTCCGTTTACCGTCACCCAAACTTAATTGGGTGCTTACTGTCAGTGTCGGTATGGTAGCGTTTTCCGTATACTAAGCTGGGATCGTCGTTGTTGGCATACCACATGTCTAATACACTGTAGAATATGACATTTGCGCGTATCCGCTTGTTCCTCGGTTATCGATCACCAGATTGGATCCAGGTGGTAGGAACCCCCCGTAATTTTGCGGCATTTCTAATACACCGAACCTTCTCTCGTTTACGCCTCCGTGTCATCCACAGTTGAGCCACAAGGTTTTGTCCGTACCCGAAGCCGACATTGTTACTAGGTGGTATCTAGAGATCCTCAGAGGGAGAGATAAGCGATGAAAAAAACCGCTGATTTGGCAACTAGGTTTCACATATCAGAGGTGCCAGATATCTTCTCAAAGCGCAATGTTCACTAACTTTTTATTCGGCTCGTATAACTGATGGTGACGGTGGAAGTCCTGGGGATGTTATTCCATCACAAAAACCGTGAAGGTGTTAAATTTTATGTTTATGTTTAATTTTATATACTTCCATCATTATTCTGTAGACCATACAACGGGTTTGTGAACCACCAGGTAAAAATCACTGTGATGAAGCTACTTTGGAGCATTCTGAATTCATGTTTTAGCAATAAAACATGAAAAACGTGTAAAAATAAATATACTCTTTATTGAACCTTATTGCAATACCTTTCAATGTGTTACCTTTCTTGTTCATTTGGCTCGAATTTTGACATGTTCGTTTGGCTCACAACACTCTCTTCGCATATCTCTCCCTCTGAGTATTGTGATTTCAGAGAAAAATTAGAATTTTGCGTTTAGTAAAGCGGGCAATGTATGTAGTTTCGCGGGAATGCGAAGATGAACGGGAATAGAAGGTGTGACTAGAATTAGAAAAAATTTTCCCTCGTCCAGACGGGACAATATTGTCCTTTCACAAAAAAATTAGAATGCAGGGTATTTTTAAGAAAAAGAAGAAGCAACACCCGCAACTGACAGACATCTCAAACACTGGTAAGAAAGTGCTGTAAGGAATAGCATTCGATACACGTTCAACTGGGGATAGTTAAATGTTCGTAATTGAAATACAAAAATATCCGAATAAGTTTTATTCTCTACACCTCATTAGTTAATTTGAGTCTTTTTCATTAAGCAGACAGTATATGAAGTAGAGAGAACGAAAATTAAGCGAACTGGAAATATGATATATTTCCAGTTCGCTTAATTTTCGTTCTCTCTACTTCATATACTGTCTGCTCAATGAACTTGCGTGTTAACGGGAAAAAGCCGTTGTTAAAAATAGAAATTCAGTTCGAAAAATAGAGTCTTTTTATTTGTTTCTTAGGTTTTCGTTTGTCTTGATCGAGCAAAGAATATCATATTCATCATCAAAGGCATGTACGATTTATTGCCTTCAGCGATGGGCACCATTTCGCCTGTTTTTAGATCGGTTAGTGAATATGATACGACAACATCGGGTACGGGTTTGTTAAAGTTCGCATGCTTTTGGCGATTTGATGTATTTATCACAACAATGCCATGATATATAAAATAAAAGTCGTGGGACAACTATGTCTATAAAGCTCAATTTTGAAGAAGCAGGAGACAGACATAGAAACGATGCGCTGTACACTTTTGCGGTACTGGAAAACATCTATGTTAACTCAGGAAACAAATTTTCAAAAAACAAAGACTTTCTGAAGCATAGAAATTCTCAAGCTGGAACCAACAGAAGTTATGGGGAAACTAGGCCTTCGAATTTCGTTTAGAGGTAGGGCTCAGAAGCTTCGGTTTTTCGAAAAATGTCCTCAATGGTAAAAATAAATTAAAGCTGAGAGAGTTTCCCAGCTGAAAAATATATAAATATTTTTTTTTACCACAAAAGGTCAAAATAATGGTCGCAGTGGTCCAAATCTTACAAAAAAAAACACTAGATTTTAACGTTTATTGCATCTCTAAGGAATTTGGCATCCCATTTTTTTTATCGAACATTTTTTTATTGATAAAAAAGTATAATTTTACTCGCACGACTTCCCGAAGTCCGATTGTGCTGAAAATTAGAATAGTGACTTCTTTCGAGAAGACGAAACTCTTGAGCCGTACCTCCAAATCTCTGAACGAAATTCAGAGGTCTTTTTCCCATATATCTCATCGACACATTTTTTGTTGAGGTTTTAACCGGCGGTCATTCACCAGTCAATGAAAACTATATTATATTGCATACTGTTTAAGCAACATCAAATAATGGATTATAACTAGTTTATTCGTAGAACATTCTGATTGCAAACCATATCAATGCGGCTCTGCTGCATAGTCGAGGGCAAGGAATCAAAGCGGCTTCAATGCTATTCAATTTCAATTGAAGTAAATTAAGAGTGCATACGCTTTGACAAACAAGTTCATGAGTCGCATTTTTATCGGTGCTGTCTGAGATTGTAATTTTCGGTTGTCAGTTGCGGTTGTCAGTTAGAGCGCAAAATTCTAATTTTTCTCTGAAATCACAATATTGCTAGTGGTACCCAAGTGATTGATATTGGATCAACTCTGTTTGCTATATTTTTCTCTAAAGAGCAAGATCGCGCCAAATGACCTATGGTCGAATATCGACCATTTTCGATTTGAATGAAACTTTGCACACGTATTTGGCTTAGCAAACAGCATTTTCCACAGATGGAGAGATTTTTTACACTCATGAGTTGCATTCTAAAAGGGGGTATGCCTTTTGGCATAGGTGTTATTCGAAGCATTGTAGCACAGAAACCGTTGGTTGTATAGAAAAACTATCTGAGAATGAGTTGTAGCGAATACAAAATGCATCATAAAAAATATACACTGTAGAAAAAAAAATTTTTTTTGATCAAATAAAATTAAAAATAAACATTTAATTTCAATTTAAAAAAAAAGAGTTGAATTTTTCATTTTTTTTTTCAAAGAAACTTGACGTTAATACGCAACTTTTAAAAAAAGTCCAGGATGGAGAAATGAAAAATTATTTTTTATGGTAGATTAATTTTTTTATTAAAATTCTAATTTAAACATTTTTCAAAAAATTTGTAATCTGATGATTTTAAAAGATTCAGAGAGTCATTTTGAATCAAAAAGCTCTTAATTTGTCCATGGTTCTTCAGCAAAAACCATACGTTCATTGGAATGCTTGATCAAAAATATACAATTCATTCTTTGACAACAAAACGATTGGATAAATAACTCAAGCGCTAAACCTTAGCCTTCCTACACGTTCCCCCTTGCCGAATCTTATATATAAAATAAAGTTACATATGTGCGACCGCCCATAACTTTACAACGGAGCGTCTGATTTGAGCTGGCTTTGTTTTGTTGTGTTCGTCTTTGTGCAAGGCAAATTGTTACGGCGAGAAAACTAGGAAAATTCAAAGGAAAATGGAAGAATTCACGAAAATAGAATTTCCATACAACTAAGAAATGAGATCGCAGAAGGCGCAATGAATAACAATAATATGACAGCAATTTAAAACAGGTGACTCTCGACAGTTATTTTATAATCATCCTTTAAAAGCTACCACCGAAATAGAAGTACGCTCGACTGGTGGGTACTGTCACGGTGATCGGTTGAACAATCTTAACATATAAAAATGCAGCTCTGTCTGTCTGATCCATATAGGCTTGGAAGCTTCTGAACCGATCGGTGGGAAATTTTGTATATAGAGGTTTCAGGGGCCGAGAGGGGTGACTAAGATCGTTCGAGATCCCTCCCTCTTCTGGAAGGAATGGGTTCCATACAAATTAGACACAAATTTCTACACATCCCGAGAACTAACCAAGTTAATGGAACCCAATTTGGCAGGGGAATATTTTTAGGGATAACAAACATATCCTAAATAGTTTGACATCCATCCATCTTCTGGAAGGGTGGGGTTTCCTACAAATTTCTATGTTGGTTTGATACTCCTCCGTACTCTGGAAGGGGAGGCAGGTCTCCCATAGAAGCTTAACAGATATTTCAACCAGGTTTTCCGGAAAACAGCCTACACTGATCGGGTCGATGCTCAGGAGCCAAAGCTAGACTCCTGACGCCATTTTTTAAATTTAAGATGAAAAATTCCGGTTTCTAATATGGGTATTTCCGGAATCGTAATGGTGCACTAGAGCCACAAGTCGACCTCAGACAACATTTTGAATTCGGAGATGGCGACTTCCGGTGTCTGGAAAACAGCCGAAAATGTCCAAATACCACCCAATATGACGCTCATAGGCCAGAAATTTTCTCTAAATGCCATTTTGAAATCCAAGATGACTCCACAAGCTAAAAATTAACCACAAACACCATTATGCATTGTAAGATGGATGGAAAACAGCCGAAAACTGACCAAAACCAGAATGACGCTCAGGGGCCAGAAACTGTCTCCAAATGTCATTCTGACATCCAATATGGCGACTTCCGGTTTCGGAAAAACCGCCGAAAAAGACCGAATATTACTTAATATGGATATTTCCGTAATCGAATTGATGCATAGAAGCCAAGCATTGACCCTGGACACTTGAATTCAAAGATAACCACTTTCAGTTTCTGGAAAACAACAAAATTACTGAACACCTCCCAATATTGGTATTTCCGGAATCAGATTGTTGTCATAAAAAAAGCTGAAAATGATCGAATACCACTCAATATGGATATTTTCAGATTAGAGGTGATATACAGAAGCCAAAAGTCATTTCTAAAAAAAACAATCATTTCAAACGATTTGCCTTTTGACTTTGATCATATTCTATGGCCGATTCGTCGTGCATTTGTAGACTATAAACAAATCGCAAGGAATCAATGAATTTGGAAAGTTTTAAATTATTAAATTAAACACAAAAATGGGCGAGACGAGGTTTGCCGGGTCTTCTAGTGTTTTATGAAAAATATGGTTGTCGTGCAACACTACCTACTTGTTTACTAATAATAACTGTTTGTAAAGTACGCAACCAATAACTACTGGGTTACCTATAATATCTGTTTTCGTATATAAATACGATTGCACTACTCCGGATGTGTTAGTAACAGTTTGCATTTTGTGAAGATGAATAAAGTGAAAATGGAATACACCAAGCCCAAATGCTGTAAACCCTTTCCTGATCATCGGTGCTCATCAAGCTTACGCAAATTAAACGAAACCGTTATTGCAAAACTAAAAATATTGAACAGTCAAGCTCATTTTAATACGTCTTTATCAATTTGTGATTCGTGTAGTTATTGGAATGATAGTCAAGCCACCATTCATCCCTTCGTTGGTTACTATTCAGAATCTGGAACACTTAAGAATATCAGCTTCATCATAATATCGGAAGTACTCCATCATGATACTGTTGCGGTTCAGGTGTTCATTGCCAAATTAATGAGTTTTTTGAAAACAACAATAGAGTTGGAAAAAGCGATATTATTGTCTGATGAAGCTGCCTCACAATATAAAAATAGAAAAAACTTTGCAAGTTCAAAACAAAATATAACGTCGATGCAGAGTGGCATTTTTTCGCGACTTCTCATGGTAAAGGCCCATGCGATGCAATTGGTGGCACATTAAAACGAATGGCAGGAAATGCAAGTTTAGCTAAAGAACATGAACATCCCATTACAAGCGCAAAAGAATTGTATGATTGGTCTAATCAGAAAAGTAATAAAAATTCATCAAAAATGTCATTTAGTTGGGTATCATATGAAGAATATGAACAAGGAGTAACAGAATGGAGCAGTTGTTTCAAAAAATCTATAATAATAGCTGCCACACAAAAGTATTACTCTTTTGTTCCGACTTCAGAAAATAAGATACAAACGAAGCTGTTTTCAAAAGATGACGAATCATTTACTTATGATGTATATAAAATATAATGTGAAACTAGTTCTGTAAAGTATCTATGTCATAAAAAAATATGTTCCTAAGATAATAAAAGTCGAAAATAAACATTTGATTCTTATATATATAATATTAATATCACTTAGAACATTTAACTCTTTTCTTGAGAACCGTTCGCCCAATCGTTTTGTTGTCAGAGAATGAATTGTATATTTTTGATCAAGCATTCCAATGAACGTATGGTTTTTGCTGGAGAACCATGGACACATTAAGAAAAACATGTATTTTCCTAAATTATTATAATTTTTCGAGCTTGAATTAGAAATAACTCGAAAACCAATGCCTTTAGAATGTTTACTACCAAAAGCTATTTGATTCAAAATGACTCTCTGCATCTTTTAAAATCATCAGAATACAAATATTTTGAAAAATGTTTGAACTAGAATTTTCATAGAAAAATTAATCTACCATAAAAAAATTATTTTTCATTTCTCCATCCTGGACTTTTTTTAAAAGTTGCGTATTAACTACAAGTTTCTTTAAAAAAAAATTCAACTCTTTTTTTTTAAATTGAAATTAAATGTTTATTTTTAATTTTTTTTGGTCAAAAAAAATTTTTTTTGTACAGTGTATATTTTTTTTGATGCATTTTTTATTCGCTACAACTTATTCTCAGACAGTTTTACTATACAACCAACGATTTGTGGGCTACATTGCTTCGAATAAAACCCATTTTTTTTTCAAAGGTGGCGGGGAAATCTGCAATCAGACACCTGAGAAGAGAACTCAGGGTGTGGGGATGAGACTAGGGGAGAGATGCTGGGGTAGTTACACTCCCCAAGACCCCTACTGATCCCTGTCCCGACCCACTAGAACCCCTCCAGTCTCCAGCCCTGGTCTTCCCGGAACGACGGTTAAGTATTACGTCGGGAAGTGGCTTTTGTGCGTGATGCACCCTCTTTACTCTTATAACCTCCTAGCTAACTACCTGGAGACTGGTAGTTAGCTACCACTGGCGTGTTGGTGATTGACCCGCCACACAGGCCGCGTTCCAGATGTCCGGGTCGTCGCACATCCTCCGGACAAGATTGTCCGGAGTAGTGCCAGGCCCGCTTACAGCCATCATGTTGCTCCTCGCTCTTACGAAACGGGGACATACGAAGAAGACATGCTCTGCAGTCTCCTCCTCTTCCACGCACTCGGGACACATGGGGGACCCCGCGTGCCCGAACCTGTGCAGATATTGCTTGAAGCAACCATGGCCTGACAGGATCTGTGTCAGGTGGAAGTTCACCTCGCCATGTCGCCTCCCGACCCAGCCGGATATCTCCGGTATAAGTCGGTGCGTCCATCTGCCCTTTGTGGAATTAGACCATTTTCTCTGCCAACGGAGCATCGAGAATGACCTTCTGATGCCTCGTATGCCCCTTGTGTCACGGTGGTCGAAGCACTCTCTGTCCTCCTTGATGGCGGTGCTGATAGGCATCATGCCGGACAAGACACAGATTGCATCGTATGACACCGTACGATACGCACTCACAAATCTCAGGCACATGAGCCTGTAGGTACTTTCCAGTTTACCGCGGTAACTGTTAGTACCTAGACCGCTGAGCTATTGGACATCATACGAGATAGTGCTGCAATAGCCGATGAGGCCCTCTTACAGGCATAGTCGACGTGGCTCCCGAACGTGAGCTTGTCGTCGACCATAACCCCCAAGAGCTTCAACGATCGCTTTGAGGTGATGGTGCAGTCTCCGACTCTGACCATCGCCTGTTGCTCTGATTTACGGTTGTTCACAACCGTGACCTCCGTCTTATGGTGCGCGAGCTCCAGTATCCTGGAGCGCATCCAGTCCTCGACCTTCCTTATGCAATGCGCAGCCGTCAACTTCGACCTCTTCGATCGACTCGCCGTGAACCTCTAGCGTTATGTCGTCTGCAAAGCCGACGATCACAACCCCTACAGGAAACTTTAGTTTCAACACCCCGTCATACATGACGTTCCACAACACCGGACCCAGGATTGAACCTTACGGAACCCCGGCGGTGATTGGGACGCACTTCTGACCCTCCTCTGTTTTGTAAACCAGTACTCGATTCTGGAAGTAGTTTTCCAGAATCTTGTACAGTGACACCGGTACGTGGATGCTCCTGAGCGCGAGCGCTATGGAGTCCCAACTGGCGCTATTGAACGCATTCTTCACGTCAAGCGTGACGATTGCGCAATAGCGTATTCCCCTTCTCTTGCGCTGGAGTGCTATCTCCGCCGTCTTGGTGACGGAGGCGATGGCATCCAGCGTGGACCCGCCCTTCCGGAAGCCGAACTGGTTGCTTGCCAGACCGTTTACACCCTCTGTGTACCTCACCAGTCTGTTGAGGATAATCCTCTCAAGCACCTTGCCCGTCGTGTCTAGCAGGCAGATAGGCCTATATGCCGATGGGTCACCTGGGGGATTCCCAGCCTTCGGCAGTAGGACCAATTTCTGCCGCTTCCACCTATCCGGAAAGAGGCAGTCATCCAAGCACCTCTGCATGACTACTCGAAACAGCCCGGGGGCCGTTTTTATCGCCAGCCTGATTGCCAGGTTAGGAATGCCATCCGGTCCCGGTGCCTTGCTCACCTTTAGAGAGTTGGCGATCACGATGAGTTCCTCATTCGTAACCCTTGCCTCCTCCTGGACCTCGACACGGCTGTCATCGCCCACGGATTGGATGCTCGGCTGGTTGGCCGACCATCCCTGGTCTGTGTCTGAGATACTGGAACGTCGAACATGGGACTCGACCGCCGGAGGCCAAGGACTTGGCTCGCGGCGTGGAAAGAGTCCCTCGATGATTCGCTCCAGCATCGCTGGTGATCGCTCTGCAGGCGCTAGCGCGCCTTAAGTCTTGGCCATTACGATCCTGTAGGCGTCACCCCACGGGTTCGTATTGGCACTCGCGCATAGCCTATCGAAACAGGCCCTCTTGCTGGCCTTAATCGCACTCTTCAGCGTCGATCTGGCAGAACTGAATGCTGCGCGGCGCTCTGTCCTCTGTTCGTCTGTTCGCGCACGCTGCATCCTCCGTCTCGCACGGAGGCACGCACTGCGAAGGTCCGCTATCTCGTCAGTCCACCAGTAGACCGGTGGCTTCCCATTCCTAGGTTGGCGAGTCCTAGGCATGGTGGCGTCGCACGCCCGAGATAGTATAGCAACTAGTTGGTCAGGCGTCGGGTGAAGCCGACTGCCCCCCTCGCGCTCTCGTCTAATCGCCTCTTCAAAAACCTCTGCATCAAAATGCGATGTCTTCCACCCGCGGGTGAACGGAGTGTTGGCCCTACTCGTCACTTGCCGCCTCTATTAGTGTAGCCATCGTCTACCCTCCAGTTCTTGATCAGTCCTGGGCTGGAGAACGTCACGTCGATGATCGACTCCGCGCCATTTTTGCTAAAAGTACTTTTGTTCCCAACGTTGGCCAGATCTAGGTTGAGCTTTGCCAAAGCCTCCAACAAGATCTGGCCCCTCTGGTTCGTGAAGCGACTTCCCCACTCAACAGCCCAAGCGTTGAAGTCGCCCGCCACCACCAACGGCGTTAGCTCCATGGATTGGAGATCGACCATCAGGGTGAGCCTTTCGGTAGACCAACGTGGCGGAGCATAGCAACTGCAGTAGAACACTCCGTTCACCTTAGCAACTACGTACCCTTCTTCTGAGGTTGAGACAACCTCTTGAACCGGGAACTTGCCCGTCGTACATATGGCCGCCATACTGGACTTATCCGCAACCCAGTTACCGTTTCCGGGAGGGATGCGGTAGGGGTTCGATATGATTACGATGTCCGACAACGACTCAGTGGCTGCTTGGTGTAGCAGCTGCTGAGCCGCGAAGCAATGGTTCAGGTTCAGTTGCGTCACCCTTACGCCCGTGGTTTCGCAGCCGGCTTACCGGCTGGGCACCTGGGGCCTCCCATAAAGTGTTTGGCGTCCCGTTTCCCGGAACATACCATACACTTGGGAGACTCCCCACAGTCCTTCGCTTTATGGCCTGCACCTCCACATCGCCTGCACAACTGGCTCCTATCGGGCCCCTTGCAGGTCCAGGACTTATGTCCACCCTCAAAGCACCGGAAGCAAATGTCTGGTTGCTGTAGTATGCCCAGAGGACATACAGACCAGCCGACCTTCAACTTGCCTTCTTTCAGGGCCAGGTTATCATCCGCCGACGCTGGTCGGAAGGTAGCTATCTGGGTCCCCGCCGGACCTTTGCGGAGGCGGATTGACACCTTAGCCACCTCCACCCCACACTTCGCTTTGAGGGCTTGTGCAATGTCGCACCCCTCCGTGATTTCGTCCAGGTTTTTAAGCTGGAGAGTCACCTCTGAGGTGAGTGCCCGCACTTGCACCTCCTTCCCTAGGACCTTTTCAGCTACCGTTTTATAGGTAGCCCCCTTGTTCTTGGCGTCCTTCCGGAGCTCAAGTATCATCTCGCCAGTGCGAGATCGGCGGATACTCCGCACATCCGCCCCCAGATCCTTGAGCTGGGTTTCCCCCCTCGTCTTCTTCAAAACTTCTGAGTATTTCGACCCGTCCGTCTTGAGTATGAGGGCAGCACCCCTACTCCGCGCCTTTTTGACCTTTTTCGGTCCTCTTGCCACTCCGCCATCTTGGCGCGTCGCACCTTCCCGACGCCTCCTACCCAACCGTTGTCCAAGGGTTGCCCGTAGCCTCCACTTGTTCCGTTTCCGCGCCGGATCTTGAACCGGTTGGTGTGTACTCTCGTGGGAGTAGCGCAACCAACCGTTTCTTGGGGTTCCCGGGGGCCGCTTCCCCCGGAGACTGCCTCGCTGCCTCGTTCGAATAAAACCTATGCCAAAAGGCATACGCCCTTTTAGAATGTAACTCATGGGTGTAAAAAATTTCTTTACCTGTGAAAAATGCTCAGTTTGCTAAGCCAAATACGTGTGCAAAGTTTCATTCAAATCAAAAATGGTCGATTAAATTTTCGCGTATTTCCAGGCGATTTGAAATGATTTTGCTCTAAAGCAATCATGCGAATATGGAGCTGACTCAATACAAGTATTTCGGATTATTTATGCCAGCGGTTCTTAACCTTTTTTTGTTCGCGTACCACTTGGCGATATTTTTCATATCGATGTGGGAGTGGGAGAGAGTAGCGGTAGATCATGTTGTGGTAGTCTTTTTTAGGTTTAAAATTGAACTATGGTTTGTTTGATTGCTCCAGTCATGATTTAAGAGCAAGATTGAAAAACAAATGAAATATTTTAAAGAAAAATTGCTTTGTCCGCCATTACTGATTTTTCTTTCGCGTACCCCCTGAAGGCTTTCGAGTACCCCCAGGGGTACGCGTACCCCAGGTTGAGAACCGCTGATTTATGCAATAAAACTATGTGTATCATTACAAAAAGTGCATTTGTTGCCAAATGGTTCCCAAACTTTTACTCCATTTAATCTACACTCGTTATGGACACAATCTAATTTCGAGAGGGTTGGTATTTCCCAACCCAATTAACGTCTTGACAACAATCGACAGTTACGAGTTATTTTTTGTAGAAATGGTAAACAAAAAAAGGCGCCAACAAGGTCCTTGAAGTGTCAGATACGTTATCGCGCAATTGTCCTTCACTTATATTTTCATTTGTGCTCACGATATTTTGACATGAATATTGAGAACTGCTCTCGTGACAATGGAAAAAACGCTAATGTTAACAGGTGTACCTTGAAGCACGACAAGGCAAGTCGCCTCGCGCCGCTATTCGCTTTCACTATAACTAGGGCCTAACCCTGCCTATTACGTTGTTTATGTGAAAAATGGACGTCTCAATTAAAAAATGACTGCGGAACTTAATTCCAAACAAAACACGTTGCTTGAAAAAATTCAAACGAAACTCAATCGTAAAATAATATGTGTTACTTTCCGCGAAGCTCTGACGCTCTCTGCCGTGCAAGCTTTTTAATCTCAAATCGGTTCAGCTTACCCGATATGGTCAGTGGCATTTGGTCGACAAAAAATACCCCACCTCGGAGTTGTTTGAAATCACTCAACTTTTCAGCAACTAAATCCGTAACTCGTCGCTCGTCAAGCGAGCTGCCGTCACGTAAGGCTATGATGGCCGTGGGAAGGTCAACAGCCATTTCTTCATCGACTAAGCCAACGACGCACACGTGCAAGACCTCGGGAATTTCCTCGATCACTTCTTCGATCTCAACTGGGGAAATTTGATAATTTCGATACTTGATTATCTCTTTCTTCCGATCCACCACAAACAGAAATCCGTCTTCGTCGAAGTATGCGATATCACCGCTGCATACCCATCCGTCCGGCGACATTAGTTCCTCGGTGGCCGCAGGATTATTCAAGTAACCGAGGGTCGGCAACGAATACCGCGCCCACAGAACTCCACGTTCATTTATTCCAACCTGCTTATCATCATCATCTAGCAGTTTAATCTCGACATTAGGTGCCAGTTGACCAACTGAACCTTCTCGTTTTTGTGCGCCCATTTCAGCGGAAACATAGCCGACTTCGGAGAATCCGTAACCAACACCTATGGTACCATTGGGAAGCCATTTTTGAACTGACCTGCGTAAAGCCGGCGAAACATAGGCTCCACCTGAGAACAGAAGCCTGATGCTGGAGAGATCCGCTTGGCCTAGATGTTCACTTTGTAGAATCAGTGCCAGCTGTGTAGGTGGTGCGAAAACGTTGGAGATTTTGTACTTTGCGATTATTTCGAAAAATGCTTCCGGACTGAAGCGACGAGTTGTAATGTAGCGTGTGAAATTATTGAAAACACTTTGAAGAAGCATGCCAAAACCGGACAACCAGTAAAGTGAGCTGAAATTGAATCCATCCTGGATCTTGCTGAGGTTGCTGAAATGAGAATTTTACAAATATAATAGCTGGCGAAAATTTCTAGTTGAGTTGGTGTCTCACCTTAGTAGAACATATTGGTTGATAAAAGTGGCATGCGAGATGCATATCCCTTTTGGCATTCCGGTAGTTCCCGATGAACAAACCACAGCAGCAACCAACTGCTCTGAATTCCCTAGATAAGCGGGGCTGAAAACATAAGTAGCAACGTGAGTATCATTAAAATTCAGGATATCTTCGTCATACTCACTAGAACATTTCTTCTTGACCCGTTTCTTTGATCAATTCTGAAGCGGAAATATCTCCGTTCTCAGTAACCTTATCGAGTAAAACGTATTTAGGGAGGATTCCCGCCTCTGCACAGGCTTGCTTGACCGTTTGAACATTGTCCTCATCAGCCACCACCATGACAGGTTTGGAAAGTCGCAACATAGAGACTATATCGCGGACCGCGAAATCTGGATCTAGACAGTGAACTGGAGCTCCTATCAGGAAGCATGCGTAAACTAGGGGGGCTAGATTTTCTCTGTTTCTCGCAGCGAAACATACGAAGTCTCCTTTTCGGGGTGATCCCAAAGTAGCGAAGTTCTGAACAATGCGAATCGTACGCAGGCGCATTTCTTCACAGGTGACCGTAGCGCCCGTTTCTACGCTTACCTGAATTACTTTCGATGGATTCCGCTCGAGCAGGTTCAGTATAAGCTGCCCCATGTTGGCTTGCGGATTAAAGAGGCTTGGCTGGGTGATGCCAGTCCATACCTTTTTGCTTGGGTCGTACACTGTGCTCATCGTGGCTAGATTCAAAACTGTCTGAGTTGTTAAGCTGGCAGCATAACTTA
Source organism: Wyeomyia smithii (assembly GCF_029784165.1). NCBI lineage: Eukaryota > Metazoa > Arthropoda > Insecta > Diptera > Culicidae > Wyeomyia > Wyeomyia smithii. Next base: position 54,471,888 of record NC_073694.1, read on the forward strand.
TATGATGTGTGTTATCTGAGCCCACAATTAAAACTTGTGACGACACATCTCAGCGATAGATTAATCTTATCGGTGTTATATTATTTCGAACATTGCTTGATAACCATGAGATTCAATTTTGTTCCCGTTTCGTCGCGAGTATCTTCTGTGGGAAAACGTAAATATGAAATTCGGCAAAGTCACGATGCATTGAGAGTCTATTGGGAGTACAGAGATTGGAAAAAATTCTCTGTTGCTTGCCAAAATTGAAACATGAGAATTCTATCACCAACATCTCTGTCACTCATTGCGCGTTTTTTTTTCTCTAGAAGATTAAAAGATCATCATCATCATGGCTTTGTTAGTTCTCTCCTAACTGAATTCAGGGTATTTAAATCTTCTGCTGGTCGGTTGAAGACGGCCGTAAATTACTATGCAAGATTCGCAACTCATCTATCATCAATTCGTTTTATTGTTCGTGGGCGTGGCTCTCAATTAAATTTCGGAGGTCAACCTGTTGTTCACTAGACACATATGAATAGATCAACACCAACAGACGTTTTTAAGAACTCGCTCCACCCTACTGGATATGGTATCAAAAATTATCAGTATTCAACATGAAGATGCTTGTAGATTTAGCTATTTCATTGTACGAATTATGGTTACATTTATTTTGGAAATTGATTGAAATTCGTGTAGATTTTTCATGGGTTTGAGCAGCCCGTGAATATCACCGTGGGATCAAATCTTCTCTAGCATGGACCTCCTTTATCTCCAATCTACCTCTGATGGTAAAGAAACCTGTGCAAGGAGCGATATCAGGTAGCGTAATCAACCTCTGATCATATTTAACTATACTTATTTTTATTGTATTGTTTCACTATGATACTGTCATTATGGCGCTAAGATACCCAACATCTATGGGTGACTTTGCAACATTAGCTAAGCCCATTCATTTACTACAATGTACTACTTTAGACAAATCAGGAAAATTTCGGTTTTTGCGTCGTGCTTCCGTACCCAAGAGCAGTATGCCATCAACATACAGGGTGTTCAATGAGTTCGTATATAACCTTTCATCGTCGTGTAATCTCATATATATGCCTATCGATGCGCATGGTGTTGACTTGCTGACATTTGGTGTTTGTTTACCACGCACCATGAAAGAGACCCGATCAGAAGAGCATAACTAAAAAATTACAAAATTCTATCAACGCGAGATACAAATAACATATTTTGATACAATTTTGTATTTTTCCATATAATTTTGATAACAAAATTAAATCTGAATGAGTTTTAATAACAAAACCTGAAATAAAGTAGTTCTGAAACAAGTTAAATTGATTTTTCGTTTTTATCAAAACCTGTTCTGCCGTTCTACGCATATTTGTCCCATGTTCCAAATCATGCAAACAAGAAAAAGGATGGTAAAGTTTTACAATACTATTACGCATTGTGTCAATGTGACAAATGCAATTATGGGTTTCTAAACAGTTTTACCTTGCAATAGACTGTTTTCAATAAATCTAGTTGAAGGTTTTTAGATTCAACACTTTTTTCGATGAAAAATACTCACTGGGACAATAATGCCGAGAAATTTGCCTTCCAATAGGTAATTTCTACGCATATCAGTCCCATCACGTGCATACGCAAGTGAAAGTTTAGTTAATTGAATAAGTATGAGATGACTTACCATTACAAAGAGGAATTGTTTTTTATATTGCCCATTACTATCATATTTGAATATTGTTGGGCTTTTACCATTATGGCTACACACAAAAGACAGTTCTTACAACTTCCCATTAGTATGAATCTCAGGCGTTTATCATCTTACATGTTTGAAAAAAAAAAGGATTCAGATTACAAACCAGCAAGCAAGGTGTAGGTATCCCTTACAAAGATATGAACGTACCGCGTTTAAATAATCAAGCAAAGTTATTTTTGAAACCCGCAATGCAGCCAAACGTTGTTAGGAAGTCTTTAGTGCTCTGTAGCACTTCCCAAGTTGTAAATATGGGAAGTAGTAGTTAGTGGGGTGAATTAGAATAGAAAAAATCTAGTGGGACAAATATGTGTAGAATATCATCAATGGGACAAACAGACTTGGTATGGTTTTTCAAGATTTTCGGAACAAACAATGCTATTTTTGAACGTTTTTCTAAAATATGCATGAAAATAGACTCATTGGTGATAAAAAAAGAAAATCGACCAAAAGTAACATGGGACAGCTATGCGTAGAACGGCAGTGTTGTTTCTAACAATGGTTGTTATTATAATGTTACATATACTATCTTATTTTGTAAGAAAGCTGATACATTAGTAACCAATTTTGATATGTGTTTGATACAAGTAAAATCATTTCTGTTATAATTTCTGTTATTTTATTACCTAACGGGATCAAACTGAAAACGCTGCCTGTAAGGTTTTTCCCGCAACAAACTAACAGCTTCTGTTACACTTCTGTTTTTTCTTTCTTAACGGGGAACTGCGACGTCGTGGTAAAGTTGTTTGCGGCACGCAGGTCAAGAGTTCGTGTTTTCTAGTGGGGAACTTTTTGTCTTGCAACAGCAGCACAATGTCCAAAACGATCAGCTGTGGGCCCGACGTTGGCCAGCATCCCCCAGTCCCACATTAACACCCGCGGTTCCAGAGCGTTACGTTGGTAATGGTTTGGGGCCGTATCCGAGCGTGGGATGCTCCCACTGGTGTTTATCGAAAAATCAACGCTACGTGCTATAAGGCCGATGTCCTGGAGAAGGTTGTTACCCTGACACTTCGGGACCTCTACAGAAAGGATCATTACGTCCTTTAAGAGGACAGTGCACCAGTTCACATGGCGAACAGCGTCCTAGCGTGATGTCGGAAGAATTTGATTGATTTTCTCGATAAGACTTTGTGGCCTACCAGCTCCCCGAACCTTAATCCTCTAGAATTTTATGGCACATGGCTGGACTTCTGTTGCACATGGCCAAGCAAGGCGAACATAAAGTGAGCACTATGGACTAATTCAAAGAGCTTATTTCCAAGATCTGGTACGAGATCCCGATGGACCTGGGGCATGCCGCGTGCGATTTTTTTAAAAACGTTTTAATCTTGTCATACAACACAAAGGGGGTGTGCTCTCAGCTAATTTGTTGTAAAGGTTCTCAATAAAAAATGATTTAGGAAAGAATAACATGTGTTTTCATTTTTTTTAAACATTTTTTTAAAGTGTATTCGAACTTATTGCATACCCTGTACACCAAGAGAAATGCATCCTTGCTTTTCTCGTACATACACTTTTTAACTAAAGGACTTTTGCGTCCCAGTTTTGATAGCTTTTCGTTTAAAACTTGCATCAACAACATAACTGAGGCAGTTCGTAAATACTTTGTTCAAAGCCAAACTACGAGCCTTTTAAAACACACAAAATGTACGAGCCTTTTAAAACACACACAGAATACCTTTTCGAAAACAACTGAGCTGTGTGTAACAATTCTGACTTACTTAACCCAACTTGGCATTTCTGATTGCGCTAAATTTGATAAGAGTCTGTGTTTTGAACTTCAAAAGTGTTCTAGTGAGCATAGAAGTTCGTGTGGGATCTGCAGATTTTGTGAAGAATCAACAACAATCAATATATTTCAGCGAAGGTTTGTGATGTGTTTGTACAGATGTACGTATAAGAGGCATTCCATGGAAATGAGTAAAAAAAATATTTTTTTAGTAAGTCGTTTCCGATTTCGTTCGTCGACAGTTGTTCCTTTTTTATAAAAAGGTCAATTTATTATATCAGTTTTTCATGTAGCCTCACGCGACTGTTATTTGAAAAGGGCCTATTCAAAAATGTGACTGGAGAATCAAATTTCAATCTCCAGCAAAGTTGTAGGTAATAAAGTTGCGGTTCTAGAAAAAATGTATACGCTGTAGAAATTTTTTTTTTCTGGGACAAATTTTTCAAATTGTTACAAAATATTAAATATCCCAAAAAGTACATTTTTCAAAAATATAATTTTTCTACACATTGAAGATGAAAATACTACTATCTGTCAAAATTTTACCTCCGAATTTTATCACTGTAAACATAAAACATGTTTTTTTATTTTGCTTCTTCCTTTTTATCCTCTTCCGGGAGTAAGTCAATGGTTTGACACATTTATTGAAAATTATACATACACAACACTCACAACACATCACTCTCCCCTTTTCCCTTTTTCTTTACTCTGTATCTTGATTTATATCTAAAACATAGTCCTCAAATGGCAGTAATTTTCTAATACGTCGTTTTGTTTGCGCCGAGGCAAGTTACTTGGTTTACAATAGGAATGTTACGGATATCCGCATCCGCATCCGCAAATACGGAACATCCGCATCTACATCTGCATCCGTAATCACATATCCGCATCCGCATCCGCAGATGTCTGAAAAATCACATCCGTAACATCCCTGGTTTGCAATATTGATTTGTTGAAATGCTTAGCTTTTCAGACGAGTTTCCGATGCGGGTGGCTCTCGTCCCTGTGCTAAAGGCGTGCTATACTGTAAGGTTTTTTCATCTTCCTCCTCCTCGTCATGATCCATATCACAAAACTCAGGATGCTGCAGCGTCGTGTGACCCAACTTTACTACAAACTCTCCACAAAATTCCTCCATTTCATTGCTCGAGAAGTTTCTGTCTGTAGTTGTAATTTGGTGTAATATTTCGATGATTCTAAAATGGCTGTAGGAATCGATGATTACTAGTAATGATTCTCCAGAAGGTAATGGTTCAAGCATATCGAGATGTAAAACATTCCTTGGCGTTTGCCGCAACTCCCTGATTGTAGTTGGTTCTGGCGAAGCCGCTTATCCAACAATTTGGCAATCCAAGCAACTTCGTATTGCTTTTTTTACGTCTCTATCCATTGATGGCCACCAAACCTTTGATCTGCTCGGTCGCTGCTTTGTCCGCTTGTTTCTATCAGCTTGTTTCCGCGGACAAGAAGGTGCTCTGGTCTAAAGATCACTTTAAGCGGCTCATGTCAACGGCGAAAACTCCATTTCTCTAAACTAAATCTGCAATCGTTCTGTAGCCCACACTAATGCTAAAGCTCTCTTCTCGTTTTGCGCGTATGACTTCTCAGATTTGAAAGTCCCTTACTAATGTGGTAGAAAACCCTTTTCATACCTTCTTTTTTAGTGGCACAGCTCCCAAGCCTGTGGAACTAGCATCGGTAATCAACATTGTTTGATCATTTCGCGAATAGTATCCCAAAGCCATTGAATTCACCGACCTACATCCTTGACCTTTCTAAATGTTTCACTGTGTTCGCTTCCCCGTCGGAACTTTGAACTTTTACGCAAAAGATCACGAAGAGGAGTCGTCGAAGTTGACAGGTCTGGTACAAACCTCCCGAGATAGGTGATAGTCCCCAGAAAGCTTCGCACTTCTTCGGTAGTAGTCGGTTCTTCAAAGGCCCTAGAGAATTGGTACGTTGCAGCTGCGTTTGCAGCATTTTGACAGTTAGTCCATCTTCTGTCGAATTTTCGTCAACGCAACGCAAACGTATCCATTTGCCACATAATACGTATAAGCTAAACATGGCAATGAAAATTATCATTTGTTAACTTAAAAATGCTATTTAATTTGACGAACTACACTCCAAATATTTTTCACGTTATTGTAACGTGAAATTTCCTGTATTTATTCATTTTTTGTCATTTTGCATGATTTATGTGACAAACATAACATTTACGTGAAAATCACATGCATACTATGTTTTACACGTAGCATCTACGTCAACTTGGCAACGTTAAACAGAATGAAGTATCGCGTGAAATCTCCGTGTGAACACTCAAAATATTTTTCACGTTATTGTTACGTGAAATTTCCTGTACTCATTCATTTTCTGTCATTTTGCATGATTTATGTGACAAACATAACATCTACGTGAAAATCACATGCATACTATGTTTTATTACGTAGCATCTACGTCAACTTGGCAACGTCAAACAGAATGAAGTATCGCGTGAACTCTCTGTGCGAAAATACACAGAAATCAAAATGGCGCAGCTGTTGTCTGATTCATTCTTTGGACATGAAAGGAATTCCCCGATGACTTCCCAATAAGTGAGCTTAAAAAAACCATATGAATCCGGCATCGAGATTTCACTGATTCAGTTCAAATTGTGAGGAATTTCCTGAACATAAACAGTTGCAGCTAATAGTGATGATCGCCAACGAATGTCGCAATATCATTTTGCCATTTTGTATGTCGTTTAATTCATTTCCGAATTGGCGATTTTACATTCACGTGAGATTTATCAAGCAACATATTTGGATAATTTCGAAAACTATTCCTAGTCTTTGAAGAATTTGGTAAACCACAATTGAAAATTATACGTTGTAAAAAACGTAGAACCTATCAGACAATCAAATGTTTTTCACTTCACCGGTAGTTAAATTCTACGTGAAACTCACATGAAATGCATATGTCTACTGTATAAGATTCATAGGATAAATCATCTCACCAGTTAATGATGAACTCAAATGACAATCACGTAAAATCTACGTGAAAATGACAGTGGAAAATATTCACATAACTTTTCCGGTAATTATAACGTGAAAAATATTTTGAGTGTACGGTTACACTCGTTATGGAAATCGATGGGTTTTGTTTCATAAATTGATGTAATAAATAAGCAAATTTCATCCGAAGTAAGATAAATTAAAAAAATGTGTACCTTATTTTATACAGCTCACGAAACTTGTTCAAAATCATAAAAAACGGCTGTATGCGATATATTTTATTTCGAAAAATTCATAACTTTTGAACCAGTTGCTCGATTTTCAATCTTTTTGGATCAAATAAAGGTAATTATTTCTATTTATAAGAAAAAATACCGAAAAAATAAACCTATGTGCTTTTATATGCATAATACATACAATTATTTAAATTTTTGTCATGTTTTTGAATTGCATTTACTCAAATTTAAAAAATACCACATTTTTGAACAATTTTTCCATATAAGAGTTAAAATGAGATCGAGAGATATTCTTTTATGTTTGCCCCAAAAAGAATGACAATCAAATGAAAAACGCGTATTTTTTTATGAAAAACATTATTAACTGTAATTAGAATTAAGATATTCACGATATTAGCATTGCAAATTGTTTCTCTTGAAAAACTCTAAAAGTCGTTCAAAGTCAGGTTTAAGGTGAAAAGTGAAATAAAAATGTTAAAACGCAAAATGTGTTTTTTTCAATATAAATCGGTTGTTTTCAAAGATAGAGAAAAACTTTTTTTTTACAAAGTTGCTTAAAATTAACGAAGCTATAACATTGTAGAACAAGTTTTTCTTATAGCTACAAAGGTAAAAAAATCAGTTACTTGATTGCATCGAAAATTTGGGTCATCCTAATTCTTGATAATTTTTCAATAAGTGCTTTATCATATGTTACAACTTTGTAGAAGAAAGTTTTTCTTTAAAATATTGCTATAGAGCTTTAGACCCAAATTTCTCCCTAAATTTGGTTTCTGGATCATTGTGCAATGGTACATCAGCTGTGTTGCACAAGCGAAGGAAATATTGTTGTGTTCATTTCAAATAACGGGTGACAAATAAAATTTTGGAGTTTTTTTTACTGTTGTCAAAAAAAGGTGTAGTTAAAGCACAAGCAAACAGACGTACCACTCCATACCAAATTCTAAGAAAATTATGGTTCTTACTAACTTGGGCGACACCTACTGGACATATTCCGCAAAAGTTAAATAACACAGTGCAATCATTTTTTTTGCCTTGGCTTCTATGTATGATTTTTTGAAGAAGTTGGATTCGAAAATAAATTTCTCTGAGTTTGAACATATTTCAACTTAAGGTGCAACAAAGGCGCCATTTTTAATTTTTGAGAAATCGGAAATTTTCGATGTTTTTTCGACGCCATTTTGTTTTAAAGCCAGATATCAAAATTCTATGAGTTTGTCCACATATTAGCATCTTCTTACCCATCTTTTAAAACAAACAGATCTTAAATCGGACAAAACCTGAGCTCAAAACGGTGATTCTACGAAACCGGTGTTGGCATGGTTTTAGTATATTTCACAAAGCAAAATAATATCGAATATGTTTGAGCATTAAGAGTAATGCACTAATATCTGGTAAGTGGTAGTCAAATTATTTCTCATATTGAGTAAAAATGTCTTAGAAATCGATTAGTAGGTGTCTGATCTAGGTGAATGTCAGCAACATGTCGATTTTGCCCCAATTCCCCTACAATACTAAAATAGGTTTATCTCGACGTTAAATTAGATTATTTGAAATCTGTTTAATGTAATATCAAGAATGTATTTTTTTTGTAAGATTTGGACCACTGCGACCATTATTTTGATCTTTTGTGGTATACCTGTTCTCTAGTCTAGCTACTCGTGACAGACATATCACTATTGATGGAAGTGATCGTCGTTGTCATATCGCACCCTTTCTCCCAATTAAGCACTGAATTTCGTATGAAATGTATTACCCCATTAGGATTCGCAGACCAGACCTCAAAAGGCTCCAAAGTTCCTTTTCCAAAGGCTCTTATTCTGCGCTGTATTAGTGCACTGCAGTGGCAGAGCAAATGTTCTGCGGTTTCACATTGGAACCCGCAGAGACGACAAATTTCGTCATCTGACTGACCAATTTGTTTCAGGTGGTGCTTACTTGGACAGTGTCCTGTAAACAGTCCGGTAATTGTCCTTAGTCCCTTTTTATTTAAACTAAGCAATTGCTGGCTTTTCTCGACGCTTGGTTCTATGAAGCGTTTAGACTGGCGTAGCCCTACTGAGCATATCCAGTTCTCTTGTATTGTCCAATGTTCCCAGGTTTTCAATTCTGCTTTCAAGGCGCTTGATGACACCCCACAGAACGGTTCTGGGCCAATGAAATCGGTACATGACCCTTGTCTAGCTAACGTAACGGCTTTTTCATTGCCTTCCACTCCGCAGTGACCAGGAACCCAGTATAACCATACTTGGTTCCTTTCTGCCAAATGTTTCAGTGAAAGGATGCACTCCCATACTAGCTTAGAGGTACATGTGAGGGCTTTTAGTGCTTTAAGTGCTACTTGGCTATCAGAAAAAATGCATATGTTAGCATGCCTGTATTTCCTAGCCAAACAGACTTGTGCACATTCACAAATTGCAAATATTTTGGCCTGGAACACTGTAGGCCAACGGCCCATTGGTATCGAGATACTTATCCCAGGACCATTTATACCTGCTCCGGTTGAATCATTCATTTTTGAGCCATCTGTGTAAAAGACGACAGAGCCTTGGGCCACCTTGTTCCCAAACTTCCCGTTCGGTCTCTATGATTTTGAGAGGTATTTCGAAGTTTGCTTCATCCAGTCTTCGATACCTGGTATATGTTTGCTCAGCTGGAAATGTTTGAGGATTGCCAGCTGGCTTGTCTGATCTCCATCAGGTACTTTTTTAAGGCGTATTAGTTTTAATGCAATTTTTTCCACCTTTAATTGTACTACCTTGTGGAGTGGTAATAGATGCAGAATTGCATCTAAGGCTTTCGACGGAGCACTTTTCATTACTCCTGTAATTGCATTACAAATTAGCCTTTGCAACTTGCCAAGCTTGTTCTGCGTTGACCTTATTTTTGTTTTAGGCCACCACACTAGCGAGGCATACGTTATTCTTGGTCTTATTATTGCCTGGTACAACCAATAAATCATACTTGGCCTTAGACCCCAAGTTCTGCCAATAGCTTTGCTACATGCCCAGAGGGCACTCGTAGCTTTACCGATGACATATTCAATATGTGCATTCCAGCTGAGTTTCTGATCTAAAACTACTCCAAGATGTTTAGTCTCAGTGGAAAGTTGCAGTGTAGTCTCGCCCAGCTTCAGGCTCTTCAAGTTGTACCTTCTTTTCCGGGTGAAGGGAATAATGGTTGTTTTAGAGGGGTTAATGGTCAGCCCCTCTTGTCTACACCATTCTAAAGTATAGTTTAGAGCTAACAGCATTCTCTCCGATACAGTACTGTCGAATTTTTCCCTCACAAGAATCACAACATCATCGGCGAATCCGACAACTCCGAAACCTAGCTCAGTTAAATTTCTAAGTAGCTGGTCTACAACCAATGACCACAGCAAAGGCGATAGAACTCCACCTTGCGGGCATCCCTTAGTTGTATTCCTTGTAAGGGTAGTATTACCCAATACTGCAGTTATCTCACGACTATTCAGCATGGTTTCAATCCATTTTGAGGTATATGTTAGTGGTGGGCGATCCGCTCATGAACTGATCAAAAGAACTAGCTCTTTTAGGTGAACGAGTGAGCCACCGCTCAGAATTTTCCTGCGGTGGCTCACCAGTTCACTGATTGCGGAGCTTACTGAACTGACTGAACTGGCTGCAAGAAAGAACCGAAAGAACGAAAGAGATCAGTGAGCGAAAGATTTCAATGAGAAAGCAAATCGGTGGAAGCCGATCCGCTCATACACTGATTCAAGAACTAGGTAGCTTTTTCAGTCGAACGAATGAGCTGGTCTATTGACCAACACATTAGAACGAGGAAGAAAACGCTGACGACTGTAGGTAGAAAGGGCAAAAGTGAATTGTATTTATAATTCAATGTTTTGTCTGTTTCTTATGAGGTTCAACGTAAGTGGGAAAAGGTATTCGATAATTTTTCAACTTTTTATACGTTTTTTTTTTGTTCTCGCTTATTTTCCGTCGGTCTAGTTCCGCCACTGTTGTGGCCAATCACCGACGCCCAGGGAGGCGACTCCACACCCAGGACCCTAACTCACGACCCGTTTATTAACGGACCGGCGCCAACGGCTTTACTTCCTCATGCGATGGAAGGCGTGATCCCAGAGATTTTTTCGCCTCAGAAAATCTCCCGGTGTCGACTAGGATTGAATCTAGACCAGTTGGGTTGGTTGTGAGTGGATCACGTCACCTCACAACCATCGACACCTATGTCGGCGGTGGGAGTCGAACCCAGGCGTCGAGCGTGGTTGGCGGAGACTTTACCAGCCACACTAGGCCCCCGCTCCCTTTTTATACGTTTATCGCACGGAATGTGCTGATGATGTGTAAGTGATTCATTGATGAAGCGACACCAGATGGGCCATTTTTTCTGCAAAACGTAGATTTTTGGGATCTGTGTGCCAATTTATGATTAACAGCAGATATGCAGTTTTTCTCAGAATGAGTGCAGATTTTTGCTCAAGCCAATTTTTTTCCCAATCCAAGGTAGATATTTTTCTGATTTCAGGCTGATGTAATTTGGTAGCTACATATATTTTATAGAACATCTGGCATCTTTGTTTCGATGTTCCTTTTTTCCAAATTGAATTTGAATTTTTTCGACTGCAAAACGTGTATGCTAATCATTTATTTGTGGAAACCCAGTTATTATTTCGAAAAACATTACTCGCTATCATTGTTCATTCAATACGAACAGTATCAGATCGCGTCTCAATCTCAACAAGAAAGGTTTTGCGTTTACATTCAATCGGTAATTTTCAGCTTGAACTGGGTAACTAAGTTTGTGTAGTACTACGCGTTCAAAATAAATTTTTCAGATAACACCGTTTGTGAGCGGACACTGATTTCATTTTACCATCGAAAAAGAAGTGAGTGGGTAAACACTTGTTGAGTTCAAGACTCTTTTAGAAAATTAATTAGCATTTTTCAGACATGCAAGAAGAACCTCCAGCGACATCTGGTACCATTTCACCAGAGAAAAGGGATAGGGCGTATGTCGGTACTGCAAGGCGACAATTTCCATGTCTTCAGGCTCCACGTCGAACTTAAAGCGTCACATGAATGGAAAGCATCCGTTTGTTTCATTGAACTGGGGAGATATTAGGGCGGTGCAAACTGTGCCATCAGCTGTTGCTGATAAGGATGGCGATGCTGTTACGAGTCAGGATATTGAAAACAGAGAAACAGTGCAAGAGCTTCGCATGGGTGAAGCTGTCGAACAAGTTTTTCCGACAACTTCTTCCCAGCCTCCGCAATCGTCAATGACGCGTTTTGTAAATGTGATAAAACGATTGCCGGTTCAAAAAAGTAGAACGATTGATGTGCAGCTGCTTAAAATGATATGTAAAGAATATCACCCATTTTCACTAGTCGAGGATAAAGAGTTCGTAAGATTTGTGGAGCTCCTGAACCCATCGTTTACCCTTCCCAGTCGCAAAACTTTGTCTCACAGTTTACTGCCTGCTGTGCATAAAGAATTGTTTGAGAAAGTGAAGAGCGAGTTAATCGATAGGCAAGCAATATGCTTGACCAGCGATGGATGGACAAGTGTTACAAATTCCGGTTTCTACGCATTAACTGCCCATTTCATTGACAAAAACGGAGAAATGAAGTCATATCTCCTCGAATGCTCCGAATTCACTTTTAAGCACACGGCAGAAAACATTGCAGAATGGATTTCGAACGTTCTCCGAAAGTTTGAAATTGAGTACAAAATTACCGCAATTGTTACAGATAACGCAACGAATATGCGGGCGACTGCCAACATTTTGAAAATTAGGCATGTTAGATGTTTCGCTCATTCGCTTAATCTGGTTGTTCAGAATGCCATTGCTAATTCGGTTGCAGAAGTAGTTGAAAAATGCAAAGGCATAGTTAAGTTCTTCAAGAAAAGTAGTCATGCTTCCGCTAAATTGCGCGAAATGCAAGTGAAGCTGGGTCAAAAAGAGTTGAAGCTCAAGCAGGATGTAGTTACTCGCTGGAATTCCATATTCGATATGTTGGAACGTTTGATACGTAGTAAGGAAGCAATAGTGTCTACACTTGCCTTACTAGATTCGTCGCGATGCGCATTGGAAACTGATGATTGGGAAATAATACGCCAAAGCATGGAAGTTCTTCGACCGTTCAATGATGTAACTACTGAGATTTCGTCAGAGAAAACGGGGTCACTTTCGAAAACAACAGTTATGGCACGATTACTGAGTAGGCAATTACGTTACTCAGATTCTGCTTTCTCGCAAGTAAAAAAACTAATAACTGAATTGGGAGAGGGTCTAAAAGCACGGTTTGGTGAGAGAGAATCGAACGAGTTGATTTCTCAGGCTATTCTCCTTGATCCACGCTTTCGGAAACAGGGCTTTGGTGACGACCAAAAATACAGAGTAGCGTACCAAACTCTGATACAAAAAATACGGCAGCTTCCCTCAGCCTCAAACGAAGGACCACAGCTCGTGGAACCAGAACCGCAAAGCTCAACGACTCATTCAACTCTTTGGAAACAGTTCGATGAAACGGTTAGCAGACTGCAGGGAAAATCTGATCCGACATCGGCTAGCATTGTAGAGCTAGATAAATTTTTGGCTGAGCCATACTTGCATCGAACTGGTGACCCACTGGCTTGGTGGGAGACGAGAAAGCATATGTACCCAAAACTCCACCGAATAATGCTGCGAAGATTATGTATTCCTGCAACATCGGTGCCTTGTGAAAGGATATTTTCCAAAACAGGACAGCTGGTGACGGAAAAACGAAGCAGATTAAAAAGTAAACACATCGCTGAAATGATTTTTGTTAACGCCAATGCTATTTAATTTATTTTGCCATTACTGTATCGCTAAAAATCATACTACTTTTATAATACATGTTTTGTTTGTTAAAACTAAAACAAATCAGTTTGTCTAAAAATATCCGAAATGTCTTTTAATATTACAAACCTTTAAGCCCAATGTTCATGGAGCTCGACTTAATATTCTCAGAAATAATTTAACTGACTCCGGCTTCATTTTCACTTTGCTTGTAAAAAAGTTATCAACATTTCCGATACAAAATAACAGGAGGTTATATTTATCCTAAAATTATCAGGTACTTGTTATCTTACATTAAAAGTAGATTTTACAAACGAAAGTAAACAAATATAAACTGGACTGCACTCAAATATAAATAATAGCGTAGCATCAACCGGTTCAAAAACAGTTTTAAAAGAAATTTTGGTCCACACGTCGCCACTTGATTAGTTACATAGTATTATCTTTTGATATTTGAAACGTAGGTATATTTTGTCAATGATAATCCATCCATCTGATCTGATAAATTATAAAATTGTCTGCACTCATTACTCCGGGGTGCCGTATGACAGAGCAGCAATCTTCCGCCAGCGAAAATAACAGGAGGGTTGTGTGCAAAGCCACGACCGCAAGGTTGAAGTAGAATACTATTACAAGAAAGATAACCCGGCTGCTTGCGTGTCAGTCATTTTTTCTAGTAAATAAACGTTGACTAATCAGATCAATCGAATTTTGCGCTTCAACAAAGATTAACCATTTATAGTAAGTTGCTTGTCATGGTTGGGGTTTGACAATTTTTAAATTTTGAGATGAAATTTTTTCGGATGTCGTCCTCATGACTGAAGGAAAAGATAATTCAGTACGTTTTGAGACACGGAGATGAAGTAAAATTTAAAACCTTTTACAAATTTAAAAATGTGAATTAACACATTATAAAATATTGACACTTCAATCAAGTTTTTATTTCATTCTGAAAAGGACAATTTGTTGTTCATTTTAGCATCGGATAAGATGCCGATCACATCTTTGCGATGTCACTGACAGTGTGAATAAAATATTCCTTGTGATAAAATAAACAGTGAAAAGCTGATTTAACACTCAAAACTAGACGGCTCACGTGTTGTCAAAATGAGTCAACTTTTATTGAATGTATTTACTAGAGCCCACTATCGCACAGAGACTGCATTTCACTAAAGTGCCTCACTGCATCAGCCGCTATCGACGCTGAGATCCGCTGCAACTATCCATAGCCATGCCACAGTTGTGGTTGCTATAGGCTGCCATTGGTATCCACTGTCCCTGCATCAGCTGGCCCAGCTGCTATCGTGGCTGGAATCCACTACAACTAGTGCGCTATCCATTGCTACGCCACAGCTGTGGCCGCTTTCCGCCATCGCTGGTATCCACTGCACTGCTAGTGCTGCTGCTAAGGGAGGACGACTGCTGTTGTCGCTGTCTAGAACTATTATGAGCGGCTTAGACTACTTTTTTTTTTGACTAAATTTCAATATATTTCTCCAGTGTTTTTTAATGGGACAATAATTTAACAGTGCAAGTGTTTTGCTGCCCAAGCATTGCATCTTTAGTTGTGATTTCCTCTTTTTTTTATTATTGTTGCTTATTGATTGAATTTTGGTAATTTTTTGATGTTTTACATCGTGTTTTAAAAATTTAAGAATTTTTAAAATAACCTACCTACTTATAACTACTTAATCCTACTATGTACAATATGAGCGGCTTCGGCTGAAATAGGCTCTTATATAGGCCAAATACCATGTTTCAAATTGCAAGGTGATTCTGTCGACCGTGCTTGGGAAACAATCATATAACGTTCAATCAGAGGTCGAATTTTTCGTTTTGACAAGGCTTGACTATTTTCAATAGTACAATAGTGTGAATAATAAAATTACAATTAACTTCTTTTGGGAAAAATCTTAGAAGATTTTCCAATCTATTGCTGCAAGAACGAAGGAAATCCATCGAATACTAACCGATTTATTAGCATTTGAAATTGGACATACTTTTCACTTTTTTCGGTTTTAGATTTTCATTCCACATCCCTATGTAGCCGAACTTCCTGAGAGAAGTATTCTACTTCAAAATTCTCCATACGATGCAGGTGCATCGGCAAAAACCGTCAAAAACATAATAATGGGCGGAAGGCAGTTTTAAGATGTAAGAAAGACATAGTATCGAAGATATCAAGCATGTAAATTATAAAAAAATGGAAGAAAACCGGCTGTAACTCGCCAAAGCCATTTTATGCAGAACATCATATCGAGTTTCAAGTTTAGCTTATGGCGCGTGACGAGCCGCACTTGAAATCTATCCAACTTTCTCCCTATTACTCAAAGCTATAACAAAATATGCCTAGGTGAATTGGCAGTTGGGTCGCATCAACATTCAAAGTTTTCATATTACAAAAAAGGACCATTTCGTTCTTTTAAAACGAAAACCGATAATTTTAATACATAATCACAAAAGAGTTCAAAAATTCAAGGAATACTTAAGTTACCAAGATAAGGAATGGTTAACAGTTCGAATTGGTTTTGAACGCTAAAGTTGAAAAGAAATAACTAAAGGAATTATGATTGTTCACTATTTTGAGGTGAGGAGAATAAATGAAAATATACCTATATACATAAATAAAAATACCTTCTCAAGATTTATCGCAGAGAACACATTCTGGCCTGTTTGTGATGTGTCAGCCGATTGACCGGTAAAGTCTTCTTCGGTTTCGATGGCGGTCTCAGGTTCGTCATCCAGCTCTTCAACTACTAAATTATTTTCCAGGTGTTTTTGATGTTTTTGAATAGTTTTCACCATCTTCGTTGATAGCTTGAGTCGTATGAAGTCATCGTTGTCCAGCAGCAAAAATGTTTCCCACTCTTTTCTCCTCTCAAACTGCCTCAAAAATATAATAGGGGTCTTCACATCGAGCTCGTATACGAATACCCAGCCGTAAACTGTGTATCTTCCATTACTCGTCAATGAAGGTGAGTATTTTCACGGCTGGGTATTTGTTTACGAGCTCGACATGAATACCCATAATGAAATAATACCTACATATTTATAGAACAACTTTTCAAACATGATGTAAGTTTACTTTAATAATCTTGGCAATAATTTCTTCTTGATATGAACTTAAAATTACTTTTATGGGGCGTCCAAAAAGAGAATGTGTGGGAATGAATTTGTTCCAAGGAGAAAAGTTGTTCGTCCGATTCCATTGCAACCTCATATGCCTCCAAAAAATTGTCATACTTTTTAGTATTGCATAGTTTCAATAAGAAATGAATGTTACTGTCAATCACCGCAATTTCACTAATGATTCCATATGACGGACATGTTTCGTTATTGTTCCTAATCCCTGGTACAAACTATCAATTCCGTTAACGGTAACAACCTTAGGAACGAATATATGTAATATGTCTTCGTTCAAAAACGGCTCACTACGGCAATGATATCTTGGTACTATTTTACCTCCAGTGAAAGTAATTCCACAGACTAACAGACATAACACTTCGAACAACTTTCCAATAAAATCATCGTTCGGATGCTCCAGTACTTTACGTTAGTAACACTAGCATCATCTGCTGTCGTGTTCGCGCTGCGTCATGTATTTCGACATCAGCGCCAGCGTTACTGCATGTGTCAAATGGGGAACCACAAAATTAGTATGAGACTGCATGACAGCGCCCCAGACGGCATTATCGCGTGATGACTGTTATTCGATTGGAAATTTGAAATGATCGTTTTTTGTGGCGATGGAGCTAGGTTCCAGTGTTACGTCTGTTAGTCTGTGGTAATTCTATCCTTCTTATCTCTTAGTTTTTGAGAGGTTTATTCTTCTGCTCGAATACAAAGCAATTAAATTGCTGCATGTTGCCACTCTTTTTAATGCAGAGTGTGTAGTGATCAAGGTGATGATTTTTGTTTATCCGTCGATTAAATTTTGCGTAGAACAGTTCCTCGTAAAGCCGTATGTGCTCTTCCAATGAGGCCAACATATAATCCGATACTATAGGAGACATCAGTATCCGGGTTATATTTATCAAATGGCGAATCATGAGCATACATTTACAGTTATCGGTTACCACAGACTAACAGACATAACACTTCGAACAAATTTTCAATAAAATCATCGTTTGGATGATTGCAGTACTTTACGTTAGTAACACTAGCACCATCTGCTGTCGTGTTCGCGCTGCGTCATGTATTTCGACATCAGCGCCAGCGTTACTGCATGTGTCAAATGGGGAACTACAAAATATGTATGAGATTGCATGACAGCGCCCCAGACGACGTTTTTGCGCGATGGCTGTTATTTGATTGAATTTTGAAATGAACGTTTTTTGCGGCGATGGAGCTAGGCTCCAGTGTTACGTCTGTTAGTCTGTGCGGTTACTTTGTGGCCGAACAGAAAAGGAAAAGCTCTTAATAGTAGCATATTTTGCGAAGCTGTTTGTTTTAGTTTATGAGCTTTGGGTTTCGAAAGCATTTCGTCTGTGAAATTAGCTGATGGTCGATTCTTTTTGTCGACATATCCATAGGCAAATGAATGTATCCGACGATTAATAAGTTCAGTATTCATTCCATGTTCCTTATTATTGTAATAGTAACTTAACACTAGCTGCAAAGTTGTAGGTATCAAACCTTCAGCTATATCGTGCATCGCGTCAAGGGCAAAATTTTCAGTTACATGGAAATTTTTAAGTTCATTCAGTAGGCATCCATCCTTTTTCAAACCATAATCGGATGGTCTTATTTCTCCTGCTACAATTTTGTTCAAACTATCTTCATACCATTCTTTCGTCCGTAAAGGAAAATTTTCAAATGGATTCTGATGAAAAGCTGGTCTTTGGATTGTGCATAGTCTGCAAAAGAATGTCGCCATTGGTCCAAGTAGCCCGAATACCTCATGCAACGCAAGGGTGTCACCACAAAAAATGGTTACAACTGATCGAAGTGTGAAGGTTTCTGTGCCGTAACAAACTGTCACTCCTTCTTCCAACTTTTTAAGGTCGTGAATCAGAGGTTTGAGGATTTTATTATATCCGTGTTTTTTGGCATCTATAGACGTACAATAAATGAGTGGAAAAACAGTTCTCGGTAAACTATTCCATTGTTGCGGGAAATTTTGTATTTTGAAGTCAAAAATGGACACTTTGTTTATGCCTGCTCTTGAGCTCAGTGCATTACCAAGTTCAATATCGTCTTGATAGAGACTCAGACGCACAGCATCAGGGAATTTTTTGAAATATTCGCTACTCTTATACGTTTGTCCGGATCGAAAACTTGTGTACTCCTTGATCGCAGGGTTGTCCGGTTCCTCATCTTTCAAAAGTTTCCTGTTGTTGGGTTCTCTAAGTATCATTTTTAGTGTGTCAATGATTGGAATATATGTAAAAGTTTCATTGACTCTGACTTTCATAGAAACACCATCAATATGTCGGATGTCTTCTCGTGTTTGAAGTTTTTTTTCTGAAGGAGTTGGAATGCTATCAGTGAAATTTTTCAAAAATTTTGTTTGCTTCGCAAGAGAGGACAAATCATCGAACATGTTTGGCAGAAGAAATTCATTTAAAAATAAAATTGTTTCCGGAGAGTTCATGTTGTGGTCGTGTTCCTTCAAAAAAGTTTCGGTTTTTTTTTCAAAATATTCTCCCAACATTTGAACCAAAGATTCACACAGTTTAATCATTTCTGCTATTTTGGATTGCGGCAATGAAACATCAGATGTCAGCCTACAGATACCAAGCCCAAAGTTCTTTTTTATTTGTTCCAAATTTTTTGTTTCTGTGGCAGGGCTTTTTTCATTTTCAGCAAGTGAGACACTGTCATTTTTTGCCGTTTGGGGCTTGGCTCCTGCAGTTCGTTTGCACTGCTTTCTTCCAGAATTGACTGTGGATAAGATGAGCAAGGATGCTGCTTAATGATATGCCTTTTCAAATACTTGAAGTGTTCGTATTTGTATCGACATTCGGAAACAGGGCAGTCGTAAAATACTGCATTCGGGCTGAAATGCTTATTTCGAATATGGTAATGAATGTGCCGCTGAAGCTCATTTACATAACCGCAAATTTGCTCCCGGCAGAAGAAGCACTTTAAGCTTGATATTAACTGGAAGAAATTTATATTATTTAAAAATAGTACTTACGAAATATTTCGTAGAGCCTTACGTCTTCTTGTTGAAGGCTGTGAAGCACAGATTGCATTTTATTTTCCATGAGTGCACTCTTTTTTCACCACACGTATTTTTTCCACTACTCTTCGCGGCGCGTTCAATATTTTCAAAGCAATGAAAATGGCGTTGTGTTATCAGCCTTTCTGCTGTTTTGGCAGCACGGCGCGCGACAACTGTCAACTGAGTTCAAAGGGAAACAGCACATCGTGGTACGTTTGTTTGTCTGTGGTTAAAGATAAGCCTATAGCGGGGGCCTAGTGTGGTTGGTAACGTCTCCGCCAAGCACGCTCGACGCCTGGGTTCGTATCCCACCGCCGACATAGGTGTCGATGGTTGTGAGGTGGCGTGATCCACTCACAACCAACCCAACTGGTCTAGATTCAATCCTAGCCGACACCGGGAGATTTTCTGAGGCGAAAAATCTCTGGGATCACGCCTTCCATCGCATGAGGAAGTAAAGCCGTTGGCGCCGGTCCGTTAATAAACGGGTCGTGAGTTAGGGTCCTGGGAGTGGAGTCGCCTCCCTGGGCGTCGGTGATTGGCCACAACAGTGGCGGAACTAGACCGACGGAAAATAAGCGAGAATAAAAAAAAAAAAAAGATAAGCCTATTTATTTCTTATGAACGAAATTATCAACGAAAAAATTAAGGATCATTTTGGAAGGTCCGTAACCAGCTTTCCGACGAAGATTTTTACGTTTTTGCCGAACAAAAGCGTTGTACGGCTTTCCATCGATCGATTTTTTGAATACATCTTTTGATTCCACCAATCAACTGTTTTCAGTTCGTTGCTCTTTTGTTATTTTTGTACACCAACGAACACAAAATCTCAGAAGAAATTTTCGATTGGACGATACTGAGGCAGATTCGTTGGGTTACGTACATTGGGTAGTAATGAGGAAAGTTTGTGTTTTTGCTGTAATGTTATAATGCTTTATCTGGCCAAAACATATCGGCGCGGTGTTCGCAAAGAAATGGAATCAACATTTTCTTTAAAGATTCGTTCTTGTACACATCTTTACTGATAGCCAAATTACTGCCAAATTACTTTTTTTATCCATTACTTGGGCCGGTAGTGGAACTTTTTTGGCGGATTATTGATGAGGTTTGTAGGAAATTGTACACAGTTGAAGCCGGAAGATGTTTGCTCTTAAAATAATTAAACGTGAACTTTTTGACAACATTTTAAGCACTTCAGTTAGCATTGTACAATGTGTTTGCACAAGGCTCCTTGTTTCGAAGCCATTTTGAACAGAACTGAGCATGCATGAACTAAACAAAAATACTGGCATAAGAGGAGAGAGAGAGAGAGGAAGACACGCTTAGAGGGAAATGAGAGTCTGTATATGTAATCTACATATACAGACTCTCATTTCCCTCTAAGCGTGTTTGTTGTTGAGTAAGAGAGCTCCAAAAAATCCAAAGTGGTAGTTGTCACTCGTATTTTAAACACGATTTCTACCCCCGACTGTGAAGCGAACTTTCTAGCAACCCTAGTTCTAGAATAAAGTTTTGTATTGCTTATCGCTTATAAATCATTTATTCTGCTTTTTAGCAGACTCTTCCACTACAAATTTTTTCATAAAAATTAGTGAAACAATCATTTTAACATACATTTGTGAATTCAACTGATCCATGAAACTCTAACGCACGAATAATAATTTCTATCCTCTATACCAAATTGCCATCATGGATGGATCTGAATGTTTTGATTTTCCCATGTTTGAGTTTTTCTATATCATTATAACCGACCCTTGCGCCGTTATCTCTTTTTTATTTAGAACAGGCCGACTTCGTATAACTCTGAAAAAACTCATCAATCTTCCTTTTATCAGAGTAACTGTCACGGCTGATGTTGCAGTTGAATTAATGAGCTTTGCATTAATTAGCCTAATTAGGTTATTAATATATGACCATTACAAATGTTTCCTCGGGTATCCCCGTAGGGGATGGTAGGGTATGAGGACTGACTGAAAGTGATTGTTATTTCACAATCTATTTTTATTTTCATAGTGCAATAAAACACTGTATGTGCACTGATTACTAACAGGCTATTGTTAGATTACTCAAACACCCCAGAAGAGAAATCAATTACTGCCTCAAATATGTTCAACTTGACGATCAATCCGCTCATTTGTTGTTATTATTTGATTCCTTGAAGAATCCAATCGCTATTTCCCGACACTTGCGGCGCAAAATTTTCCCCGATGGTGTCATGGGAAAACTCGCCACAAAATAAACTCCACCCCTCAGATGTTTAAAATCCACCATAGCACTGGCGACCGCATCGACGATATCATTTTCCGCCACAGTCGATCCTGGGGATTTGATTACCAATGCAACCGGTAGGTCATTACCGGGCACGGGAATTCCCGTTACACACACGGCTGTAACACCGGGCACTTGCAGAATGACATTTTCGATTTCCGTTGGCGAAATCTGATAGCCTGCGTACTTGATAATGTCCTTTTTGCGGTCTACAACGTATAACAGACCATCCTCATCGACGTAGGCGATATCTCCGGTGTGCAACCATCCGTCTTCGTCCAGCATTTCCGCCGTTGATTCCGGGTTACCATAATATTTCTGCAAATAAAAAAGAGTACTAAACAACTACGCGTGATTTTAAACTGGAACCAATACCATAAATACGAAAGGCCTCTTAATAAGCAGTTCACCTTGTTCTCCCAACCCGACAACGTTTTCTTCATCGTCGACAATTTTTGCCTGGGCTCCATTCGTCAGAACTCCAACGGAACCGTTTTTATAGGCTACGTCACTAAGTGACCCTAAACCTCCTATCTCGGAAAGTCCGTACGCTACTACGAATTTTCCCTTCGATAGATACATTTCGAAAGATCGCTTCAAATCGGGCGATACCGCACCCCCTCCGCAGATAACCATGCGTAGGCTAGAGAAATCTGCCATTCCAACGGTTGGATCGTTCAAAATTGCAAGGGCATGCGATGGCGGGAAAAATATTACATTGATGCGATACTCCTCTATCAAACCAATCATCATGCTGGCGGTGAATTTATCTGTGGTTATGATTCGTGTTGCCCCGGACATGGTTCCAGTCATTAGCGTTCCAATGCCAGAAATCCAATAGAGCGAACTAAGACACAATACTCGATCCGATTCGAAACAAGGCCAGATGTCCGACAGGTTGGCAATGCATAATGAATGGGACAAACAAACTCCTTTGGATTTACCCGTTGTACCCGATGAACAAAGGATAATCGCCAGCTCATTTGCCGGATCCTCGACATGCGCCGGTAGAAAGTGCTGCTCCGTACCCGTTTCCACTAACAGATCATCAACGCGTGTAAATCCGTTAACCCTTGGCCCAAAGATGATTAGGTTCGGCGAAACATTTGCCATATCGCAAGCCGCAGTCACTTCTTCAATCAAATCACCTTCACAGAACACCGTTCTGGGTCGAATGGTTTTGAACATATGTGCTAAATCCTCCCGGTGGAAGCTCGGATCCAGCGAGTTAACCGACAAACCCGCCATAAAACAGCCAAACAGTACCGACGCTAGCTTTTCGTTGTTTCTGGCGACAATTGACACCAAATCGCCCGCCTCGAATCCCATTGAGGAAAGATTCTGCGCTACGCGTACGCTTCGCAGCCGCATTTCATGGTACGTTACACGAACGCCACTCTCCGCACTGATTTGGGCAACCTTCCAGGGGGCACGATTCAACGCGCGCCAAACCAACTCTCCAACACTCTGGTTCGGATTGTACAGCGGAGGCACACTGCGACCTCGCCAGATTCCGGTATCCTCATCGAAAAAGGTGAACACGTTGCGTGGGAACATGTCCGAGTTGGTTTTGTCGACTGCCTACGGTCAAGCGTAAGAATCAAATGACGACAAACGTCGAACTGAACGGGAAAATATAAAACCGGGGAAAATCGATAGTAATATTATTAAATTGTAGAGAACTCCTTCTGTTCGAAATCGTCATTACCTAATGAGATAGTAGGTTCTGTAAATTCATTCATGGTGAGGGTAGACTGTCGCACCGTATGTTAGTCAGGGAAAATTGTCGACTGAAAATTACTCCCATTCTAGCTGGAGATTATACACACACAACTATGGGGGGCAATGACTAGTAATTGAGTAATTTGCAAAATGCTATACAATATGTTTCTTTAGCAACTGTTTGGCCATAAAGTGAACAAAACCAAATATACTTTCACTCAGAATCAGACAACAGCCATCTCAAGCAAGTGCACATTTTCTCACAGGCTGGCCTTCGTAAATAATAAATCATTTGACCTCTAGTTTTCTCCACCAGTAATTTTAGTCTGGTCAAATAAAATTACTTATTTTTTATCTTCGCAAATTGCACGTTTCTCGGAACGAACGGAGAACGAATGCAAATCAGGCGGCTGACTGTACGATTTGCTACCGGTGTACAATCTGCGTTAAATGCATATTATCATTTCCCACGAAGGAAAACCGTTGCTTTCGTTTGCTTAAGAAAGTAGTCCCAGATGTCTTTTGCCTGACGAATGAAATGACAAAATTTTTAGAAAGATTTTCATTCCTCAAAATAATCAATAAAAAAAACTATCCCACGTGCAACTGTCTTCGCCTTCAGTTCATCGTTTCGGTTGTTCTTTCTTCTCTTGTGTTGTGTGAACTAGTAAACTCAAATTTTGTTTAAAGTAATGAATCAACGCAGAAATATATCTGCTGCAGCAAATTATTGACAATCGCTCGATGGAGGGGAGCTCCGTAGCAGCAAGTTTATAGAGTCTGCTTTGGTAAGCGGGTGGTCGTGGGTTCGAATCTTAGTAGAATCAGGCCATTGGGTTGTCGAAGGACTTTTAGCACGAGTTTATTCTCAGGTTCCCCACCACGTATCCTCCTTCGATCTGAATTCTACAGTACTTCTGTTGACTCTCCTTCAACAAAAATAAGCCCCTATCATAACAAAACTGGTGTGGGAAACGGCTGAAAGTTCTCCTCAGGGCGTAATTAGGCGCTATTGTTAGAACAGATAAAGGCTCGGTATAATAGAGCAGTAAGCTTGAAACGGAAAGGTTAAACTTACACACAAGCACGGATATAAATAATGAGCGTATCACTTATTTTAATAGTAATACTGCCAATAATACAATGTACAGAAAACACCTGGCAATATCACAAAAGATCTAATCTCTGGTCACAGTGATGAGTCCACACAGAAAAAAAACAACAATCAACATTTTTATTTGATTCGCTTTGTTAGTATGCGTTGCAGTAGGCTTTCGCTCGTTTCGATCTTCGATGTGCGATGGTTATTCTACCATTTATCCTGTGTGCGAGACATTTACGAGCGAAAGCCTACTGCAACGCACACTAACAGAGCGAATCAAAAAAAAAGTGTTGATTGTTGTTTTGTTTTATTTTGGCTACTTGGTCTACTTAACTCTATTTTTATTAGGAAATATTATAACAAGATCAATGATGTAAGTAAATTATAATATCTCCGCACACAACGTGCGTAATTCTCATTTCTCGAAAAAATGTCAAAATACGTTTAGACTGATCAAGACCACGATGGATGGTGTACAGTGCTTTGTGAAGATTTCGGGTGCGTCAAGCCCGTTTGAAACATGCAAGGTACTTCGACGAGGCGATGGTTGTTCAACATTGCGCTCGAAAGGGGTTGAGAAACGTGAAAACAACTGCAGCAGAGAAATCCGCAGACGTATCGTACCACTCCACAAGATTCTAGGTCTGGTAAACTTCACCCCTCTACCAAGTTCACGATGTACAAGACGCTTGTAATACCTCGTTTATACTCTTGGCCCTGGCGACTCCGCTGATATTTGTTTGAGTTTTGCTTGCGAGAAAGAAAGAAGGAAATATTTTTGCTTTTGTGTTCACACCTAAATTCACAGTTGGGTTGTCTTGCTATATACGAATTTCTGGTTTTTATATATCAGCTAAAAGAGTAAATTTTCCTAAGCAAAACGTGATTTTAATAAATCACGGTATCAGTACAGGAACTGCTAATGTTGCTTACAGATTACTCACAGTTGGTTTCATCAAAGTTTTATAGCGCTGTTTTGGCTGTATTAAGCGCTATAAAACTTTGATAAAACCAATATTGTTACTAGGGATCGTCCCAATCGCTTTCATCGACATCGTTTGATTTAGCCGTAGCATCCTCGGCAATCGGATTATGAGCATGTGAGACTTTGTAATAATGGTACCACTTCTCTGAAGGTCAGTTCTCCGCATAGCACCTTCAAATGCGATGTTGAATAATGAGTTTGACAGCCCGTCATCTAACCAAACCAAAGCATCTAACGTCGCGAAAGCATCCGATATCTCAGCGGTTACTCTGAGGCACGAGGTAGAACCGTCAAGGGAGGCACAAATTAGTCGACTCAATTTTGTTGGGAAACCATGTTCGAGCATATTCCGCCATAACTCATATCTCTTAACTGAATCGCACGCTACCCTGGAGTTATAACATATGGTAGATCTGCAAGTTGAATTCTCGAAATTTATCGAATATTTGTCGCAAGGTAAGCATTTGGTCTGTAGTGGAGCGTTCCCCTCGAAAACTACATTGATATTCGCCAACAAATGTTTCTTTTAACGGCCTTCGTCTGTGGAACAGGATGCGAGAGATAATTTTCAATACCGTATTGAGAAAAGCACTTCCGATTTTGAGGAGTTCGGCAGGAATCGCAGGAATGCCGTCCTTACCAGCTGTTTCACAGTCTGTTTTCTTCACCTCGTCCATGTAACGTGGAAAACAGCTTGTCCATCATATTCAATGTTCATTCTGTTCTTCCCGACGCCACTGTCTTCCTTGCTGTTCAACAGCACACGAAAATGTTATTTCCAACGCCTGGCCACCTCTGATATTATGAAAATAGATACACTGACGAAGCCAAGTTAATAGCAATTTTTACGGGATTTATCAGATATAAATTCCATTTTTAGACTAGCAGAAATTTTCATGTTTTATTAAAAAAAATAAGTTAATCTGAACTTCCATACCCATGCATTTTTTTTCTCAAATCCTATCTTAAAGCAAAGACAGGTTAACGTGTTTGGTTTCCTTACATTTAATTTTGTGCTTCAATTAGGACAACTTCTGCTGAGGAATCCTGGCATCGTAAGCGATTAAAGTGACTGGAAAAAGGTACATAATAGGAAATTTAACTTACACATCTAGGGTTGCGCCCTTTCCGTTCTTAAAGCTCCACTAGTGGGGGGGAGTCAAAAATAATTTCTATCCCAAAATGGAACGACGTAAGTTTGCTAGCGCAGGATCACTCGTCAAATCGAATCTTTTTATTTGGTGGTGGATCAGCTACTTCCGGTTTATCTCTGTTCTTGTGGTCGTACAGGCCGGCTCGAACGAACCGTTTGGCAGCTCCCTGATCCAGTACCGGTCGGTTGTACTTGTGATCGTAAACCTGCTTCTCCCGGATCATGGCAGCTTTGATGCGGGCTAGTTCATCTTTAATACCGTGCTAATAAATTAAAAAATAATGAATAACTCATTAGCGACTGGGGTGTCTATATATTGCAAATGTTATCTACCTTATTAGGATCCAAGCCGATTATCTTGTGGTACATCCAGTAGAGCGAGTTGATACTGTACGACAAATGCAGATCATATTTCACTTTTTCCTCCAGCGTAAAGCTTTCATAGTTTTTGTAGTCCTCACGAGCAACCGCTAGGTTCTGACGGATCCTCTCAATGCAATCGGAAAGGTTTTCGTTTTTTTGTATGAAGGCAGTGTCGTTCTTTAGCTCGCCGTAGTCGAATTCTTCCAGCTCGATAGTGTCCATCTCCGTGTAGCGAGTAGTGCCCTGAGAAGGTAGACAATTACAAACGTACAGTATATTTTTGCCAACAATGTAAAATAATGTTAAGAAAATTACTACCTTCGGCAGGCAGAAAGCAAAGGTAGACAATTACAAACGTACAGTATATTTTTGCCAACAATGTAAAATAATGTTAAGAAAATTATTACCTTTGGCAGGCAGAGAGCAAAGGACATTTGACAGTCGGCGACACTAGCAGTATTGACGTTTCTATGCACGTTGTAGATTCTGGTACTGCAATCTAATAAGAACTTTCTGTCATCATTATCATTTTGTCGGAACGAGTGCTTTGTTAGTTTTTACGTGATGTGGAAGTGAAAACTCTTACTGCCGTGAAAATTTGGCTTAGGAAATAACTCTGTGGGCGCAAGAATTCAATCAAAACAAATTGTTATGTTTCAAGAAGCATTTAAATATTATAAGGCTAAGAATCCGCCTCCTGAACTGAACGACATAATAGATCCCTACAATTTGGGTGCACTTGGACTCGATTCGCGCTTGAAGGTAAACAAAACGGTGATATTTAAATAATACGTAACATAGGCTTATTGCATGGCTACTCAAAACTTTGTGAAAATGGATTGGAATTTACTCATTTTAGTAAACCGTACGGTTTACTATTTCAACTTTCAAACATGTTTTGATTGTATATTGTATAGGTTATTGTATAGGTTATTTTCAACTTTCAAACATGTTTTGATTGTATATTGTGATTTCAGAGATAAATTAGATTTTTGCGTTCTAACTGACAACCGAAAATGACAATCTCAGACAGCACCGATAAAAATACGACTCAAGAACTTGTTTGTCAAAGCGTATGCACTTTTAACTTACTTCAATTGAAATTGAATAGCATTGACTTAAAGCCGCCTTGATTCCTTGCCCTCGACTATGCAGCAGAGCCGCATTGATATGGTTTGCAATCAGAATGTTCTACGAATAAACTAGTTATAACCCATTATTTCAGCGGTTCTCAACTTGGGGTACGTGAAAGCTTTCAGGGGGTACGCGAAAGAAAAATCAGTAATGGCGGATAAAGCAATTTTTCTTATAATACTTCATTTGTTGTTCAAACTTGCTTTTGAAACATGAGCATAGTAATCGAACAAACCATAATTCAATTTGAAACCTAAATTAGACTACCACAACATGATCTACCACTACTCTCTCCCACTCTGCCAGAATATTCCAAGTCAGGGGGTACAATTGATTTGTAAAATATCGCTAAGAGGTACTCGAATAAAAAAAGGTTGAGAACCCTTGCATTATTTGATGTTGCTTAAACAGTATGCAATATAACATAGTTTTCATTGACTGGTGAACTATTGACTGGTGCATTATTTGATGTTGCTTAAGCAGTGTGGAATATAACATAGTTTTCTTTGACTGGTGAATGACCGCCGTCTAAAACCTCAACAAAAAAATGTGCCAATGAGATATATGGAAAGAAGACCTCTGAATTTCGTTCAGAGATTTAGAGGTACGGCTTGAAAGTTTCGTCTTCTTGAAAGAAGTCACTATTCTAAATTTCAGCACAATCGGACTTCGGGAAGTCGTGCGGGTAAAATTATACTTTTTTACCAATGAAAAAATGTTCGACAGCAAAAAAATTTGTTATGCCAAACTTCTTAGAGATGCAATAAACGTTAAAATCTAGTGTTTTTTTTGTAAGATTTGGACCACTAATGGTCGCAGTGGTGATCTTTTGTGGTAAAAAAAAAATATTTATATATTTTTCAGCTGGGAAAATCTCTCAGCTTTAATTTATTTTTCCCCTTGAGGACATTTTTCGAAAAACCGAAGCTTCTGAGCCCTACCGCTAAACGAAATTCGAAGGCCTAGTTTCCCCTATTTCCTATGCTTCAGAATTCCTATGCTTCAGAAAGTCTTTTTTTTTTGAAAATTTGTTTCCTGAGATAACATAAATGTTTTCCAGTACCGCGAAAGTGTACAGCGCATCGTTTCTATGTCTGTTCCCTTCAATTTCAAAATTGAGCTTTATAGACTTTTATTTTATATATCATGGCATTATTGTGATAAATACATCAAATCGCCAAAAGCATGCGAGCTTTGACAAACCCGTACTATGTTGTCGTATCATGTTGCCCATCGTCATCATGTGCCCATCGCTGATGGCAATAAATCGTTCATGCCTTTGATGATGAATATGAAAGTCTTTGCTCGATCAAGACAAACGAAAACTTAAGAAACAAATAAAAAGACCATGATTAACTAATGAGGTGTAGAGAATAAACCTTCTTCGGATATTTTCGTATTTCAATTACGAACATTTCACTATCCCCAGTTGAACGTGTATCGAGTGCTATTCTATTAAGCACTTTTTTACCAGTGTTCGAGATGTCTGTCAGTTGCGGGTGTTGCTTCTTCTTTTTCTTGAAAATACCCTGCATTCTAGTTTTTTTGTGAAAGGACAATATATACCCTGCTAATATTTCAGATCGTTCAATTCAACCACTTATCATTGGTTTCTAGGGACGAAACAGTTTGATTTTGAACAAAAATGTTCCGATACTTTCGATATTGGTTGATATATTTTCTATACATTTTGGTTTCATTCGTTTAATCAATATGTTATCTCACTTGCAGTACACATTTAAAGTATGGTTTTTATACAGTAAATATACCATCGCACGGTGACTTCACGCACCTGAGTTTGACAGCTACTGGTAACTTTGTTTACCCTTGGGTGATGCAGTTTTGTTCTCAATTATAGCAGATAATTTCACCTGTGACCAAAATTTCCTTTAAATGTTGAGCGTGAGGAGCCAGTATACTAAGAACAATTATAAATTGAGCAGCATTTCCACTACGCACACGATTGCTCCATCAGAAAAATGCACAAAATCCAAAATGTAAATAAAGTTATCACTAGCTGTCAGAAAAGTGAGGTTATAGAAATTCGGTGAGACAGTCTATTACCGGGCCAAATGAGAGTGGTAAGTATTTTTGCAGAGCTATTGTCTACTGACCGCTCACCTGGGGAACTTTTGGCAAAATAAAACCTAAATTTCGAAACAACAGGAGTTTAAATTCGATAACTTCTTAATTTACAGGATTCTATCAAAGAAAAAATACGTTTTTCCAAACTCGACATCATCCAAAATATGAAATTTAGACTAGCGCCACACTAGCCCCGAAATTTTGTTTTTTAGCCAAACTTTGTAGAACTGCAACGATTCTGCTCAAAATCAAATGAGGCTTGCTTCATTTACAACTTAGGTTTAAGAAGTTTTTTATTGTACCTCCAGAGAAAAATATAAGAAAATTATTCCGTCAGTTGCCGGATGAAATTGCTAACTTTCTTTGGGATTCGCGTCATTATTTGCTGCACACACACACTTGGTCAACCTTCCAAATTCTGTGCATCATCTTTCCAGTCTTTTTCATTTTCTTTTTGATTATTGCCCAGAACTTTTTGCTAAGCTTTGACAATTTGGCAGCTTGCTTGAATTGTCGCTCTGGGAAGTTGCCCAAAATCCATCTTCATGTAATTTTCATAGTCCATAAGCAAGTACCCTTTGTACTTCGTCAGAACCTTCTCGTACAACCTTCAAGCGCGTATTTTAGCCACTAGATTTTGCTTGAGCATCCTGTTGGGTTGCTTACAGACACGAAAAGAAAGGTAGCCTCCTCGTAGACGGATCCTGTAGACAGTACTGTTTTTAGCACCATATTTTTTAGTAATATCTCGAACCGAGAGTCCTGAGTATAGAGTTCTCCAAGCGAAAACACACGAACACTACGACATGGCCCGCTTTACACTGTATATTGAAATTTGTGAGAGTGTGAATCAAATTATCAAACTCGGTAGTTTTTTATTTTCTCTTTTAGATGACAGTTCTTACTGATGACAAAAATTTCTTACAGCTAACAAAGAAAAATCGGATACATCGCACTAATACAAACGCGCCTGGAGAACTCTATACCCAAACAGTTTGACAAAAACTTTTTCGTGTACTATGTACCCAATAGGAACAGGAGTGTCCGTTAGTCATATCTAGTTTCCAGGTAATAATAAGGAACTAGGAAACTTTTCCAGTAAAATGGAACCTGTTGCGTAAAATTTGATTCATTTTTGGTAGAGTTATGGCCATTTCAAAATTGCCAGAATTCTGCTTGTCTCAATCACTATGTTTATCTCCTGAACTGTCCAATCATTTCAAATTCGATTAATGAATGCGCTGCTGTATGACTGAGAATATTCCCGGATTCTAAATGGTGTAATCTAGCAATACTCAGAGGGAGAGATATGCGGAGAGAATGCTGTGAGCCAAACGAATATGTCAAAATCCGAGCCAAACGAACAAGAAAGGTAACACATTGAGAGGTATTGCAATCAGGTACAATGAAGGATATATTTATTTTCTCACGTTTTTCATATTCTATTGCTAAACAATGAATTCAGAATGCTAGAAATTTCTTAATCACAGTGATTTTTAACTGGTGGTCCAAAAACCTTTTGTATGGTCAACAAAATAATGATCAATTATGGTGAAAGTATATAAAATTAAACATAAACATATAATCTTTATGTGAAGAAAAAAAAATAAACATATAATCTGAATCTTTACGGTTTTTGTGATGCACCTTATTATATCCCAAGACTTCAACTGCTCGACAAATAATGAACAAAATGGATTTTCTTTTTCTCGGCTTTATCGAGCCCCAAAGAAAATCCCATAAGGAACTGTCAAAAAGTTATTTACAAAATCAATGCAGCATTTTTCGGGTGGAAACGAGACAAATGCAGGGCTGCGCAGGTACACTACCTTCAAAAACAACTCAAACAGTGATTTTATTCAGAGGGTGGTACCAGTCGAGTAGTTCATTTTGTACCAACTTTTTTGGAAGATTTCTTCCTGAGTGTTACGTATGTCTTATGTGTGTGATATCACCGCTTCTATTCATACATCTTTATCTTACTGCTGGTAGCGGGCACAAATTGATTTGAGCCCAGGACATGAGTGCATTGTCATTCACTGTTACTTGGTACAGGGATGTCAAAGGCTCGGCTTTAATTGAGAACTAAACTGCATCGTCCGAAGGTAAACAAAGTTACCAGTATCTGTCAAACTCAGATGCGTGACGTCACCGTGCGATAGTCTATAACTTGAGAAGGAGTTAAAAAAATGTCATGAAATTTTGACAGCATTCTGGTTGTGGTTAAGCCTTCCCAGCTGGTCTCGAGGTACGATGCTGGCCTAACAAGCAAGTCGTCGTAGGTTCGAGTCTGAACTCGGGAGAGAATGTTAGTGTCAGTAGGATCGTTGCGCTAGCCCCGCAATTGTCCTATACACTTAACGGTTGGCTGCGAAGTCTGTGTATAGTAAACATAAGGTCAAGCTCCGAATCGGAATGTAGCACCAAGGCTTTGCTTTTTTTTTGCTGGTTGTGGTTGGTACAATCGGAGAACTCCAAAGGTTTTTGCTTTCAATTCGCGTATGTAGTTTTAGGTTAAGCTCATAAGTGCGTGACAAAGCGCTCTTCAAATCGCTCAAATCTCTTTGAAAGTGTGTGAAAATGTTCTCAAAAAGGATTTTTTGAAAAATTAAGAGGTATACTACCGTTACAAGCAAAGTTGTCTCAGCGTGCATAGGATTTGTGTAGAACATGGGACAACTATGCTTGGAACGGCAGTATATAACTCCTTAAAGGTATAAGATAGAAAATAAAGCTATTTCGTTTTTGCGAAAAGTAACTATTCTCTATTCTTTCTCTTTGTACGATTGCCTAACACTAAACCATAGAGTTTTTGAGTTTATTATTGCATTCTTTTCTTTTTCAATGAAACTTCCAGGATATTTCCAAGACGATTGTTCCTAATATCCGTTTCCCAGGTGTAATCGATGGCACTCATTGGCGTATCTTCGAACTCGTGAGTAGACCTGGACTGGTCTTTATCCAAAACCCCTTCACCGAGCATGCTCAACGCTACTGGATTGCTCGAAGCGTTTGTGACTATCCGAAGCACCCAAACCGTACCAATCTACCGGCTAGTGTGATAGCCAAGTATTCACCACACAGTAACAAACCGGATAAGGAACTAAGGCAAAGCTTCGACTGGTGGCAAACGGCTCTAGATATCGAAGACCCCCAAGAACGTAGTAAGTTTTTGAAAACCTTAAGGTGGACCACTCTGGGTTATCACTACGACTGGACGAACAAAGTGTACGACGAAGCGGCCAAGGCGGCTTTTCCGACCGATCTCGCCGCACTGTGTCACCATTTTGCTAAATCACTTGGCTATGGAGATTTTCGACCGGAGGCGGCTATCGTAAACTACTACCCGGTGGGTAGTACTTTGGCCGGACACACGGACCACTCGGAGAAAAACCTAGATGCGCCGCTGTTTTCTTTTAGGTGAATTTCAGGTTTCCACTTTTTTCTCTAAATTCAAAAAAAACTTCTCGATTAACAGTTTTGGACAACCGGCTGTCTTTTTAATTGGTGGTCCCAGCAAGGACGAACGACCGGATGCCTTGTTGCTGCGGAGTGGCGACGTAATTGTCATGACTCGAGCCAGCAGGCTGTGCTATCATGCGGTTCCTAGAGTTTTCACAGATCGCACCGAACGGTGTTGCTTGTGGGCGGAGGGACGGGAGCTCCCGAACGACCAGTCATTAGAGGAACCGGAAGCGCAAACTATCCTGTGTAGCAGCACTATTTCGGCTGCGGCCGCCACCTTTTGCCACCGTTCGGTGAATTCGCCGCATCAGGACCGTGGCTGGAGTGCCTTCGTTGATTACATTAGTAATAGCCGAATCAACATCAATATTAGACAAGTTTTAAATGAAGGGAAAAATCAGCTGTAAATGAAACCCATCCTCAGGGGGAGCGTGGAGAAGCTTCCGGTATTGTGCAGGATTAAAATTTTAAATTTCCTCCTGGAGAGAAAGTTCGTTTAACTATGGTTCCAAAATATTCCGATTCCCATGTTTTTGGCTCCAAACTACTGCGGCGCAAACGGCACAACCGACCGGGGGCATTTGTTTGGCTGTGTCGGTTGAATAAGTAAAACTTTTCCCCCCGTTCGGGAATAGTAAACTCGGCCAGGGCTATTCATGCGGTAGGTTGGATGAATATTTGCCGTTGCCGTTGAGATTAATTTCGGTCGGACCAAACTTGCAGCGGTACGGTTATTAAGGGAAAAGTGTATGCACAGATAACAGATATCCAAGCTAGAACAAAAAACTTCACAAATCGTGTGTAAGATTTCAAATTCTTACTCGTTTGGAATGCTAACGACATCTTTCTGCAACTTGGACTTTAACCACTTTAGTGATGGCAGCGCTAGATTATATTCAAAGGTGCCAGACGCATGAAAATTCTCACAAATAGTAGAGTCACTGTTTTTGCAACGATATAACATTGTTTTTGTGAGGTTTGTGTGTTTTTTTTTTCATATTAATACTAAAACAAACAAATTTGTCGCAAATATAAACTGGGATTGAATAAAATTGTCGATTATGTACAAATTACGGCTGCTCAAAATTTCTACATTAAAAACGGCAACGCTTCTTATTCCAATAATATCGATAAGAGCTGGAAAACTATCGATTTTATCGTATCATTGACCATTAAGTGTTCTTAGCGCCACCATACTGCGTATTGCGACATGCTAAAAAACCGTTGCGTCTTTTTACACATGAAGCAAAATTAGCTTGGATGTCTGTTATCTGTGGTGTATGTAAGTCTGTTTTAGAGGGCCAATATTGCTGATTTTTTTTTGCGAGAACTAACGTACTCTAAATATTTATTTTTGCAAACAGCAATATAAAATGTTCAAAGTACCGTATTTATAATTTGGGACGGCAAAGCTTTACTAGGTTTCAGGGTACATTTCTTTTTGTAAACGATCCTGTGCTTTGATTTCCTTCTCGATGTATCGCTCCTTCCTACCCTCTTCCAACAGTTGGAACGTATCGGTATACATTTTGCGCATCAAATTTCCGGTGTGTTTGGTTGTTTTGAAATGCATACCAATTAAAGCAGTATCACGAATCCGCCCTTCGAATTTATTTGAATAAACCAAAGCATAAAACGTAAGTCCGTTCAGTAGGATCAAAGGTTGAGTGCCGCCGCCAGTATGATATACGACGGGACTCTTTTTGGAGGCTGAATTTAGTATGCATCTGTACTCCACATTAGATTATTTCGCAATTTTTTTATCCCTTTTCTTCATAAATTACCAGTAGTACGAATGGTTTCATAAAAAACTGTTTGTTGTTCCATATAATAGTCCGATGACTCGAATTTCATTCTAATTTAGCGTTGCTCCATATTTTGTGATGATAACAACTACACTAAATTGAACGAAGAGAATGTAAAGCAGCACAGAGCGGTATTTTTATTTTTATACTAGAAAGGGTAACAATTGGGTTGTTTAGCTATATCAGTTTTTTGTGTCATCTGAAAGAGCAGCATTTTCTAAGCAAAACGTGATTTTCAAAAATTTTCTATCGTTATTCAATTTTGAAATCACGGATTAAAACTGCTCGGAATCTGCTCGAAATCGCTGCAATGACAGTTCGCCCATAAGGCAATCCACGGGTGACGTTTCTTTGCTTGTACGTTTGTTATTGTTGCTGTTTTTCAAGCTGCAAAACCAAAACACGACCAAAACCGATGTCGACAATAATATCAAGTGATTTTTTTTTGTTGTATTTAGAATTGGCACTCGTGATACTAGAGCTACCGATCGGATAACATTTGTTTTTCACGCTTCTAGATCCAAATTGCATCCAAGTTGCGACCGATCTAACATACGTAAGCTGTCATAAGTTGAAAACAGACTGAAATTAGCTGATCGCAACTGTCTCGTGGATTGCCTTATAGACCTTTTTACGTGCGAATGTGTTAGTGCAACTAGTTGAGGAAAATATTTACAAATAGCTGTTCTGTTTGCAATGCTATGTTTTTAGCAGCTGGACTAATATTTAGTTGAACACTCATTATTTGAACGGTGAAATGATTCCACGAAGCTGCCATAAGTCTTAAAGTTGATTGATCTGTGATCTAATGGTAAATATTGGATTTATTCTTCAGTAACGAAGCGAATCAGAGTTTGATCCGTGCCTTAAAGCGGTCATTTTTTCATTTTTTTGCCCGATGAAAAAAACATTTTTTATGCCGAATGTTTTAGAATTGCAGAACACGTCAAGATCTGGTTTTATCTAAAAAAACGGAAAAAACGACTTTCTGGGACTTAGAGATTTTTAAACTGGGAAACAATCTCATTTCATTTGTCCTATTCTCAATTTCACTTCACTGTCAATCTCCCTACACGGAGGTGATTTTTGTCACCTCACTTGAGGTGGAATCGGGAATAGGTCTAAAAAAGTGAAGTGAGCGTGAGAGTGAAATATATTTCACCGTGATGTGACTCCCGTAATAAGCACCTATATGTTTTGAACTTGTTCCTGAATAAATTTTTTCATTCGTGATCAAAAATCGGAAGAAGCTGCTGAACATAATCGACAAAAAATGGTAAAAAGTGATAAAAAGTCGAAGCAACGAGATGCGATGATTTACAGTTTGGAGGAAACAAAAGCAACTTTACACGAGTTTACACGTTTACTAGTGTGCGTAGGTTAAAAGTCTTATAGAGATAGGTGACTTTTCACCTACGCACACTAGTGAACGTGTAAACCCGTGTAGAGTTGCTTTTGTTTCCTCCAAACTGTATAAATCATCGCATCTCGTTGCTTCGACTTTTTATCACTTCTTACCATTTTTGGTCGGTTATGTTTAGCAGCTTTTTCCGATTCATGATCACGAATGAAAAATTTATTCAGAAACGAATTTAGAACTTATAATAAGTGTTCAACTAATTATTTGTTCAGCTGCTAAAAACATAGCATCGCAAACAAAACAGTTGAAAGAGCTCCTTTCTTGCGTCGAACAGATGACGGAAGAGATGTTGACATTTCAAGTTCTCGTGACAGACGTTGCAAGAAAAGAAGTAATAAATGACTAAAAAAAAGTGAACCTTGTGAAGTGCAAATCGGTCCTGATCCGGAATATAGCAGACTCACAGCTTGGATACATCAAGCAAAAAGGGTACGTCGGTGAAAATCTAGACAGAATTGTGAGTGATTATCAATTGGCGTTCCAATGGTCAGCTTGTGACAGTTCTCGAGACCCTTTCGGAAGATCAGTCCATATGGGAGCACGGCTGATGCGTGACGGAACATGTAGCTGGACGGATGGAGTTCAAGCGTCTGGACAAATGTTAAAGTTTAATCACTCCGGGGCAGTTGGTATGACGGTGACCATTGGCAAGAAGCAACAGAAATGGTGAATGATGCTCTTCACATTCCGAGACTGCGATACAACCTGTTCCGGCTGTGTTTGGTAAGAACAGTACAGCAGAAAGCGTGAAGGTGAGATCGTTTGCACGGACAAATGGATGGATTGCCTATACGAAATGGACATAAAACTGAGGAAAGCACAGGGCCTGTGGCCACATTTGAAAGATTGAACTGCTGAATTTGGTGAGTGACGATATGGTTAAAGGCTTAGTGATGAAGAATTTAGATCGATTTTAGATCGACGTACGACACAATCGATCAAGATCATTGCTGCGCATAACAAGTCCGTACTATTTGCATTTTCACCAAAATTGAGTTAATAAGCGGAAATGATAGCTAACTACGCATGCTCTTGTAATAATCGATGAACTCAACAACTTTATTTTGAAAAAACTTCGGGAAAACATCCAATCATACTGTCCCATCTAATAACAAAATGCAAATGGGACTGACTTGCTATGCGCGGCAGATCAGCTATGGCAGATTATGCACGATTACGGTTTCCCGGGTAACTGACACGGTTGGTCAAGTCGACGATGGATCGGGTGATGTGCGTAGTTCGAGTTTCGGGGACACTCCCGAGTCCCTTTGAATCTCGTACAGGCTTACGGCAAGGTGATGGATTATTGTGCTTGCTATTCAACATCGCTTTGGAAGGTGTAATACGTAGGGCTGGTATCGACACGAGGGGCACGAGATTTAGGAGGCCTGTTCAGCTCTTTGGCTTCGTCGATGACATCAACATCGCAGCCCGAACCCTTGAGAAGATGACGGAGACGTACATCAGACTGAAGGCTGAAGCCGGACGAATTGGACTGGCCGTAAACGCATCGAAGACTGAGTACATGAGAGGAAAAAGTTCCAGAGAAGACAGTATCAACCTCCCACCACGAATTCATATTTGCGGTCATAAAATCGAGGTGATAGACGAGTACGTATACCTGAGTTCACTGGTGACTGCTGACAACGACACTAGCAAAAAATTCGTCGACGCCTTATTAAATCGTGCAAGCTCTGGCCCCCGGAGGACGTTCCGCTCGAAAATAAAATCCACAGCCGCACGAAGTTGACTATCTACAAAACACCGATCAGACCGGTAGTCCTCTACGGCCCCGAAACCTGGACCCTGCTCATGGATGACCAACGCGCCCTTGGGGTTTCCGAACGGGAGGTGCTGCGTACCATCTATGGTGGAGGGCAAATGGAAGATAGATCATGGCGGAGGCGGATGAAACACAAGTTGCATTAGCTACTGGGGAAACCACTCATCGTTCAAATGGCGAAAATCGGGAGACTACGGTGGGCTCATGTCGTCAGGATGTCAGGTGACATCCCGGTGAAAATGGTTCTTGATAACGACCCTGCTGGAACGAGGCACTCCGTCGCAGTGAGCGTGGTGGCTCGATCAAGTGGAAGACGACCTGCGGGCCTCCGCAGACGATATGGGATCTTCTGCTTTGAGGAAGTGTTTCGTTTAAGTTGTCCAGTCCATCGTTGATGCCGATTCCTAAAGTAGCGAACGAAGAGTCAAACTGACGTAAGCAGAGTTGTCAAAAGGGTAGGTAACATATTACGAATTTTGGTACACTCGGACGAGTGCGGCTCTGTAACAGTATGGTTTGAATTTTGAAATACTTCGTGAGCTTCACCCGCTGTGTACTTGATGGAGTCGAAGGATGAGGTATTGAAGTATGGTATACAAAGCTTTGGTGACGGCCAAACACGAGAGGAGGATTTCCCGCTCGAGGGGCAACAATGGCGGTGAATACTGTGGTAAACGTTTCAAAGACCTACAGAACGGTCGAAGGGGATTCAACAAAAATTCACGGTGCCATATGCTCTGGAGCAGAATGGCGTCAGCGAGCGCATGACCCGGACTTTCGTTGAGAAGGCAAGAGCAATGCGTTTGGGAGATAGGCAAGGCTTTCTGGGGTCAAGCGATCCAGACGGCTGCGTATCTGGTCAGTAAGAAACCAAATAGTGCGCTGGATGTGACATGAGTCCGTTTGAATTGTGGAGTCACGTAAGCCTGATATTTCGAAACTTCGAGTGTTCAAGTGCCGTGTGTTTACTCCCATCCCGAAAGAATTTGGATCCGAAGTCGTGGTAACGCTTCTTCGTGGGGTTTTTTCGAATGGCTATCTCGTACACACTTAGATAATATCACCGAGTACGGTAAAATTAATTACCGAGATTTCAACAGCTGAGAACTCGGTAAAAATCTCGGTAATACATCAAAATACCGAGATTCTGTAAAACCAATAATTGACAACTTGTCAAACTTTAACGAGATTTACGGTTATATTTTACCGGGACTCGGAAATTTCAACTGTCGAATTATTACGAAAATTTCGGTAACATTTACTGAAGTACGCATTTTGCGATTTCTCAGATAAATCCAGGAAATGATGAAAACGATTGATTATCCGTAGAATTTTATTGATTATTTTGTCAAATGATTCAACTTATTACAGCATTGGTAGAAACAGGAGAGTTGTGTTGCTTCTTGGAAATAAAACAACATCCATCAGAAAGAATTAATTGTTTTCTTTTAGTATTATATTTGCAATAAACACAAACAAGATCTGAGAAATAATATTGTATACTTACTCAACATTTTGGGTTAATCTTAATATTACAGATTTTTCGGAATGATAATTAACCGCGAAACCTGTTCCATTAACATCTAAACAGGAACTCGAACCAAACTGATTTTTTTGACCGTTCTATTTTTCTGAATCTCGGTAAATGATGTCAAGCTTCCGAGATTCGGTATTTTAGTTTACTGAACTCGAAAATTTGCTATTTTACGGATTTTTTCGGCAAACAAATTTACGGTATTCCGGTAAACAAATTTGGTTTCTCAGTAATTTTATTACAGAACAACAGTAAACGAAAATGTTTTCCAGTAGTTCGGTATTTTACTTTACCGAGAAAACATTATGCTTTAAGTGTGTATGGAACCCGAAGAAGATAGTAATTGTTGTCGCTCGTGACGTGGTATTTGTAGAAGTGCAAGCGAAGGCGGTCGGTAGGAAGAATCCTGGGAACCAATTCTTGCTTCTACTCGGATGTACCGATAGTCTGGAAGATTGAAACCCAGAACCGGTTGAGGATCTGGAAGATAGAAACGCTGAACCGAATAAGGGTGAACTGGATGACGAATTTGGAAGCAATTTGAAAGATTCCACTAGAACAGCAGAAGCAGAGCCAGTAGAGGAATCAGAATTTTCTGGTGGAGCTCGATTGTTGCGAAATCGAAAACCACCGGAATGGAATTAGGATTTCTAATTCGAATATGCAGGGTTTGAACTATATCGACAATATTCCGAACACAGATGCTGATCGATGTAAGCGTGAACATTGAGATTGCCGGAAAGAGGCGATCGAAGATGAGATGGATTCGTTGAGAGGTGAGGTGTTGCTCCGACCTGAAAGTTAACGCATCTTCCTGAAGGCGGAACGGCGATTTCCTGCAAATGGGTTTTTCGTGTGAAGCATGGAAGCAGCGAAGCTGGTGACCGACACAAAGCGAGACTCGACTTGCTGCATGGCTTCGAGCGGATCGATTGCAAGCCGATATCGACGCCCTTGGAGAATCGGTTGAGGCTGGCGCGGGAATTTGAGGAGCAGAGGACGTCAAAGCCATATCGCGGCCTTGTTGGCTGCTTCATACACGCGTCGTTAATCACGAGACCGGGTCTTTCGGCAGCTGTGAACTATTTTAGATACGTCAAGAAGACTCTAGGTGAAATAAATTTCTAATTGAGCGTCTTAGTAAAATGGTATTGAATACGGGGTTATGTTTACATCTAATTCTACTACCAAAATGTAGTGGTAAAATTAAATGAAAACATAACCTATTCTCAATAGTTAAGACTCTGGGTGTTGGACTGGTCTTCCGGAATGACAAACGGACACCTGTGTTGGACATGCATCTTTGAGTTTCTCGGCTGCACTGTGAGCTGGATAACACGGAAGCAGCATACAGTGTTATTATCATCGACCGAGGCGAATTATGGACTTTATGCACTACAACTTGCAATTCGTTATGGATGCTTGCTCCGGGATCTTGGACAGAAGGTGGATGATCCGATAGTGGTGTATAAGGACAATCAGTCTACCATTCGGATTGCGTAAGAGTGTCGTGATCACGGTATTCCAGCCCCTCGGAGCGTCGTGAATTACTAGCAAGCAAAGAACCGTTGCCCACTCGTCAACCGAACCAGAATACGTAGTACCTTGGCTGGCAGCATTTGCGAATCACTGTGGATGTCGAAGCTCTTCAAGGAACTTAACATTTTGGATAAATGAAACATCGTCATTCTCGAGGACAACCAGTCCTCTATTGCGATAGCTGAGTCAAAGGCACCATTAAGGAAACTAAAGTTTACTTTACAGGCACCGTTAGAGAAAATGAAGTAAGTCACACACACCAGACCAACGGAAGCAGAATAAAGGACAGCGCTGCGAAAATTGACCGGCGCAGCGTTTGAGCGAAAAGGCCTTTTGAAACAAAATTTTTACTGTGAAACATGTTCACGGCTCCTTGAAAACTAACGCTACTTATTGGCGAATAAGCCGATGGCCTAAACTTTAACACGTTAAGGGAATACGGTGTTCAAAAACTGGTCGACTTCGAATTTTCAAGGTCACATAACTCGGTAATAGTTAATGCTTCACCTGTGAGACCGCTATTGCTATGTTTGCTGTGATGAATAGGTGACCCATTAACTCTTAGCGAATCTTGTTTCTTGAAATCTCGAAGTGGTGGCTCGAAGTCGGCCATTT
The DNA here is from genome assembly GCF_029784165.1 of Wyeomyia smithii. Lineage (NCBI taxonomy): Eukaryota > Metazoa > Arthropoda > Insecta > Diptera > Culicidae > Wyeomyia > Wyeomyia smithii. Next base: position 54,514,540 of record NC_073694.1, read on the forward strand.
TTTGTTTCAACACCGTTTCACCTTAAGTTAAACCGCAGAGAAGATTTTCAAAGGATGTGTAGAACCTTGTAACCGTTATTACCACATACCACACCACATACCTATTTAAGATTATAACAATAAGCACGAGCTGGGCAATGAGATTATCATTTATTTTTTTTATTTATGAGCTTAGCTTCAATTATGTGCAGCCATGAATATAACTTGCGCATTCGTCGGTTAACTTTCACATTTTTTTCGGAACTAAATATAATTATTGACAATGTTTGTGTTGAAGTTTTTGTTAATCCATTTCCCAGCATGAAAAATAACGATACGTGTGACGATAATTTCTCAAAAGAATGCTTTGCTTTTTAAATCTGCAACATTGTTGTCAGCAATTCTTCTGTGAGTTCGAGTAAGCAGTACGTTCAGTGGTGAAAATAGATTCCCACAATATTCAATCTTCTACATCGCAGCTCCCCAGGGGATAAAACTTAATAAAAGAATAGGTAAGAACAGGTTGAGTTACAAGAATATACATTCGAAGTTTTTTTTGCGTACAATTTCGAGGAAATTGTTGCTCATAAATGTTACATCTCTTCCCAGTAGAGGATACCATGCGTTAGTTCTCAACATCAAGAGTACATGTATAGTAGCAGGATGAAGACGGTGTCCTTTTTTATGAAGTGTTTGTTTGTATGGGGTTGTAGTGTGTAGTGTGTTTGAACAACACCGAGCACACTTTCTTTTCTCCTTGAGCGGTTAGAAGAAAGGGCTGTCAAGAGGCAGCTTGAAGCTTCATTCATATTCATATGACGCTATATCAGAAAAGCATACATTTCAAGGCCGGGCTTTCATATTTTAGGATTATAATTCAGGGAAAATATGTGGTATTGATCGAAGGGATAGTTTCATAAATTCTCATATGATTATGTAAATCAGTTGAAAAATGATTGTACGAAATAATATCAAAGAAAAAGCTAATACTAAGCTAATAGGATACTCAAAGCTAAGCTTATACTTTCTGGTTTGTTGGATTTTGGTTTACGAACAGTAAGAAATGACAAAACTATTCAAAAAATTCCAGGCAATTTCTTCTCGCCAAGTAGAACCTAATAAAAGTAAAGGAATGCAAATCTCTGACAAAAGTACAACTATTTCCGCGCTCAGGCTAATGATGTTTAAAATTGCTTTTTCCAAGTATGATAAAGTCCCATGAAGGCACTAGAGACTAGCGATAACCTTGTTGAGTGTTTGTTTTATGGATTTTAATACACATTTAACAATTGGAAACGTAAAATCGGCCAAAATACCCCACACGTACTTTCTTCCTCAACTGAATTTCCCCTGGATTACAAAATTTATTACTTAGGCACTAGAATGAATAAAGAAATAAATCCGGACAGAGCGGAATGGCAAACGAAATGAAGTGAATTGTAAAAAAATCGTCCCATTAAAGGAAATGGTACTCCAGACAGTACAGTCATTATATCACCATTAAGAAGCACCACCAAAGACGTTCTCATTAATTTATCCGGACGTCTTACAACCGCTGGCGTTTTAGAGCAAGTATTATTGCACCAGCTCTGCTAAGATATTCACAGAACAATAAGTCGGCGAAAGTAATGCACCTTTCATTACACTCAATGGCATAAATAACAGCAAACTTTTCATCCTCCGAGCGACTCCCAGCCGCCAGTTTGTTTCCTGGAACACCACAGAAAAAAAAAAAAAAAATTAAAATGACTTCATGAAACCATTCGTCGCGCTTACGAATTCAGTTTCCATTGCTACCGTTACCTTCTATGACCCTTCGGTGTATATGGGTACACATTTTCCAGCAAGATTTTCCACGCTTTCCATGATGGGAGAGAAGCTTTTTACGTTGTGTATGCCATTATCGCGCGACTCTGCTGCAACGATCATGTTGATGGGGCGAGGCTGATGCTGTTGCCTGTTACTGCAAACAGGGATTTCCAACAGTAAATACACCGAAAACCCACTCCCCAGCCCGTATAATGAATCTCTTTCATGCACTAATTTCATGGGAGTGGAAGCGTAAATCCTTCAAGAGATTTTCAACGCGCCCCGGGCCATCAGCTAAGAGGGTGGGGTTTGCCATGTACAGTCAAGAGGACCCGTACAAGTCGCTTTTACCGGAGCTGAGGTGTTGTCTGAAAAGCGTCAGCATTCGCGCGAGGATAAAACTTGATTTATGGAATTTTTCAGTAAAAAGATATTCCGGGAAAAGTTGTTTTCAGTAAAAGGGAGCCAAACGGAGAAAAATGTGGCTCGACTTTCTCAAGTACCTTCAGCTTCAGTAAATCTTGTGATTAAATGCACAACCCGTACCTACCTACTGAATGGAAATCGAAGTATGTATCGTCAGGACTTACTTGTCGTTGAAAATTATTCGACAGCTGGAATAACGCGCGCCAAGGAAGAAAGCGGTAGTTTCAGTGTAAAAGGATGTGAGAAACTCAATTGTTCATTTCCACTATGCAAGATATATTACGCGGTGAATAGTTGAATTAGTGGATAGATTTTTCGTGGCTCTAAGTCATAGTCGTGCACACGGGAGAGGTGAAAAGTTGGCATTGTTAGGCATACCATTCGCCAGCCTGCTGATTCACCATATTACTACAGACAGCAGACATAGCACTGGTATCGGTGGATCGCTACAAAAAAATGAGCTTTTCAAATTTCCAATCGAATACACTAAGGTCGCTTTTTACGCGGCTTTTTTTACGCTGATTCCGGAATTTACGAGTTTTTTATGCGGATTTCGGAATCTACGAGGTATTTTTGTTGCGCGGATTTCGGTTTCTCTTCACTTGGATTGCAGAATCAAGCGGATTTCGGAATTTACGCGGTTTTTTTTTACGTGGCACGTATCCCCCGCGTAAAAAGCGACTTTAGTGTAATAGTTATCGCGCGACAACACCGTCTGGGGCTCTGTCATGCAATCTCATACATATTTTGTGATTCCCAAATTGACACATGCACGTACGCTATCGCTGATGGCGAAATACAAAACGCAACGTGGATAAGCCAGCAGATGATGCTAGTGTTACTAACGTAAAGTATTGGTATCATCTGAAATTTGTTCAAAATGTTATGTCTGTTAGCCTGTGATATTACCACCATATCTTTTGTATCCGTGTGACGAGGTGATATCTACGAGTAATTGAATTTTTTCACGGTACAAATTAAAATGAAACTTTATTCGCTAAAGACTAAAACGTGTCTCATTACTCTTGCTCTGACAACTCTGACACAAGCACACAGTGACGTCTTCCGGTTGACAGACGTTGCTGCCAACGGAGAGCCCTGGTGGCAATCTTCGTTAGGGTGTCCCCAACAGTGCTGATAAAAGTCATTATCCCCAGCAAAATTCTTCGAAAATTACAGCCTATCATTTTCAATTTTCACTTCCAATGATAGCAGCACTCTTTCAGATACACTAGATTTTCGTCCTTGTAACGTGCTGTTATACTCAGATGAAATAGATCGCGCGCATCGTTCACGGTTCCGGAATAAAATTTGACGACAAATCCAACCAAATGATCTTCACTTCAAAGCGAAAAAGAAAAACAAACAGTCCACTCAACCAAAATGAACCTCACCGAAACACTTTTTCACTGACACTGACCGATGCCTTGACAATCTTCGTTAACTGATAAACTGATTTTGTTGTCTTACTCCCATCGCATGAAATATAATGAGGTGTTTTGACAGTTCACTTCCATGCAAAAAGCGGGAAGGGAGAACTCTGAAAGGATTGTAAAAAAAAAAAGTTTATGGATGCTTTTTTCACTTTCACTCAAGAGTGTCAACAAATATCAACCCTGGTCCCCAACATCTCCCTCCTAGTACCTTCGGTACGCCTGAAACCTTTGCGGCAGTCTTCTGGTCCGCGAAGATCGCCAAAGTAGCTGAGCTGTGGGTGAACTTTCAACGGCAGACTCGAATGCCGTCGACGCTGATGACGAAGAGGATGTTACTGTTGCAGGTCTAATAGTTGGTGTAGAAGGTGATGGAGCAACTAGCGTGGACATTGAGGGTTCAAGCTCTTCCGCTTTCGAAAGCTCCGCAACTTGAGATGCTGGTACGGGCAGGTTCCACTCGTCGAGCAAGATGTTGAGTGGTATGCCTTGTTTCTGCACTTTTGTAGCTGTTTCAGCTCGTTGTCTGAGCTGGTTAATGTGAGATCTGACCAGTCTCCGGTTGTCCACCCAGATGTTATACATCACCGAACCGATTCGCTCTACTACGGTCCCAGGGAACCATGACCATTTGTTGTTGGCATATATTTTCGCGTACACGCAAGTCTTCGGACTGAAAGACCGCGCGTTGGACGTCTGCTGACGGTTTGATGATGGTTCCAGGTTTGACGGTGGTCGTAGAAGGTCTAGCGATGTTCGCAGCGGCCTGTTATACATCGCTTCTGCCGGTGACTTACCGCCAGGGACGTTTCGATTTGGTGTGGTGCGGTAGGTAAGAAGGAAAACGTCCAATGCTTCGTCGATCGAGCCTTCTTCCTCCTGAATTTTTTTCACGGCCCGCTTGAACGTGTCGACAAATCTCTCTGCCTGACCGTTCGACTGTGGATGGTATGGGACCGTTGTTGTGTGTCGAATGCCGTTTTTGCAGCAGAAACCATCGAATTGAGCACTCTTGAACTGCGAACCATTGTCGGTCACGAGAAGTTCTGGCATGCCCTTGTTGGCGAACAGTTTGCGCATGAGCCGGATAGTAGCGCTCGTTGTCGTCTTGCTAGTTGGAAATATCTCCGGCCACTTGGTGTGCGCATCGATGACAAGTAAGAAGAATTCTCCATCCAGAGGGCCCGCGTAATCGGCGTGAACCCGCTGCCAAGGAGCCGTTGTTGGATGCCACGACTCCGGTTCCGCTTTTGGTGGGGACCGCGCTACGGATGCGTAGTGACTACAGCCCTTGATAGCCTTCATTCGTTGTATGCCTGGGTGGCCCTTATGGAGCTGAATGAGGCACCGCCTTCGGAACATAGTCGGAATTACCAGTCTGTCCCCGAACATAATGTTGCCTTGAACGACTGACAGAGCTTCTTGACGATCGTAGTACCGAGCCAACTCTCGATCTTTAATTTCTGACCTTGATTTGGGCCAGCCATCGCGGATGAAACGATGAACTTTCCGAAGAGACGGGTCGGACGCCGTCGCTTTCTCAACCATGCTGAAACTGAGAGGCAGTTGATTACTACTATCGATGGCTACTGACCTCAAGTCTTCCTCCAGAGTGGTGCATGCGATGATCACGTCTTCATCAGGCTTGGTGTGCTGGTTGATGAGGCGGGACAATATGTCAGCGTTACCGAATTTGTCGGTCTGAGCATACTCAATAGAGAAATCGTAGGAGAGCAGCGATAGCGCCCACCGCTGGAGTCGATTGGCTGTGTAGACCGGAATCCCTTTTTTGGACCCGAATATCCTCAGCAGTGGCTGATGATCGGTTTGAAGGTGGAACCGCCTTCCGAAGATAAACTTGTGAAAGTTCGTTACTGCATATATTATCGCTAACCCTTCTCGATCGATTTGGGAGTAGCGCTGTTCAACCTGTGTAAGCGCTCGGGATGCATGCTGAATCACTTTCACGTGGCCATCTGGGTACTTGTGGCTGATTGTTGCCCCAATACCGATGGAGGAGGCGTCCGCTGAAACGACTATTTCTTGCCTTGGATCATAGTGTGCTAGAAGAAGATCCGACGATAGAATTTCCTTGAATTTGTTGAACGCCTGCTGGCATTCATGCGTCCATACGAACGCCGTTGTGTTTTTCAGGAGCTCATCTAGTGGAAACCTTAGAGCTCGCATGTTGGGAACATATTTCCCGTAGTAATTAATGGCTCCCAGGAAGGAGCGTACTCCCGTGATGTCCTTCGGCGGCGGTAGATTCTTGATGGCCTGAATCTTGGCTGGATCTGGTCTGAGTCCATGACGATCCAAAAGATGACCCAGATATCGGATTTGCTGTTTGCCGAACGAACATTTTTCCAGCCGGATTGTGAATCCGAATTCCTCGAGCCGCTGTAGCACTGCATGTTGGTTACGCTGATGTTCGGCGGCATTCTTGCCACCCACAACCACGTCGTCCAGGTAGCCTGTGGTACACGGAAGACCTGCCAGCATTGTGTCCATCAGCTGCTGGAATGCGCCCGGAGCAGCTTTGACACCGGGGGGCAACCTGTTGTACTGATACAGGCCGCGATGGGTGTTAATGGTGAGCAGATGCCGGCAGCTTTCGTCCACTTCCATTTGAAGGAAAGCGTCCGATAAGTCAATCTGACTAAACACAGTGCAATTCGAAAGCTTAGCGATGATGTCTTGCGGTAGCGGAAGGGGATATTGGTGTGACTGGAGTCGGTCATTCAATCCGGTCGAATAATCCCCACAGATGCGAACGTTACCACTCGCCTTACACACCACCACTATTGGAGCCGCCCACTCGGAATAGTCTACTGGTGAAATGATCTGCATACGCTCTAGTCGGTCGAGTTCTTTGTCGACTGTCGGCAGCATAGCGTACGAAACCGGTCTTTTAGGACGGAAAACGGGCTTACACGACTCTTTCAGCGAAAGTTGAACTTTGGTTCTGGAGCAAAGCCCAAAAGTATCGCTGAACAGTTTCGGATGCGCCTTCTGCAGATAAGCCTTACTAATGCTGGCACCACCGACGAAGTTGCAAAAATTGTCCATCGGTAACGACCAGAGCTGGAATTTCTCGATAAGATCGATGCCAAGGAGATTCAGAGGATGGTATGACACGAAAATTCGCCCGCTGTGCGTCGTGCCATTGATTTCGACGTCGCTGACAAATTCACACACAAGATCCAACTGCTCACCCGATGCTGACTTGGCGGCCTGAGTCGCTGGAACACCTGCTGGTTGGCCGATACGGTTCCACACTTGCTCGGACACGATGGTTATATCCGACGCTGTATCAAGCTGCAGTCGTACGGGGGTGCCATTGATTTTGACCCACACATATCGACGCTTACACTCGACGCTGCTAACCGATGCTGTTACGCTTTTGGTGGAGAATCGGCGCGACTGGTGTTTTGATGGCTTCGAAGGTCGCTTTGCGCTGGCACAGTAACCCTCCTTGTGGCCAACTTGCTTGCAGTCAACGCACTTGTGACCTTTGAAACTGCAGTGGTTCGAAAAGTGCATCGCACCACAATTCCAGCACGGCGATGATGGCTTCTTGCGCTCCTCTTCCTGCTTTGATGACGGCTTCGAACGTTCTCTAGATCGCTTTCTAAACTCGACACCGTCTCACTGAAGCTGAAATCCTTTGGAGCCCTAGGTAGAATGTAACTGACGTACCTATAGTGCTCGTTTGTCCCCAGCCGTCTGAGAAGTAATCGCACTTTTGCTTCATCGTCGATCCTTTTAGCGTCTTTCGCAAAAAGATCCTCGTATCTGGCATACAATGTAGCGAAAGTAATTTGGTTTTCTGGATCGTACTGAAACTCCCGGATATTTCCGGCCAACGAGTCCAGAATCACCTCCGGATTGGGAGGTACGGTCACCTGGATTGCCGATAAGGCATTGCGGAACAGAGTTCCCTGCTGCTGCATGAACCCGTGTTGCTGCTGTGCGGACTGTTGCTGCTGCTGAAGGAGTTGATTTGTGACGACCTGTTGTTGTTGGAGTTGCTGCAAAATTTGCATGATGATAGCATCCGTTCGTTGCTGTTGGGTCTGCTGCTGCATTCCGGACTGTTGCTGTTGTACGAACGGGGGCTGCTGCTGCCCATTGTGCTGACCGGGTGGATTGATTCCCGGTGGAACTCCTGGCTTTGAAACTGGATCCGTCATGGTGCTGTACGAGCGTTTTCGCCTTTTCTTGGGCTGCGGCGTGGTTATGTTTTTTTTCAGATCGCGTTTATCACGCGAAAACAAATAAAATTCTCGCGAATTTAACGAGATCACTCCTGAGAATCGTCGCCACTTTTGTATCCGTGTGACGAGGTGATATCTACGAGTAATTGAATTTTTCCACGGTACAAATTAAAATAAAACTTTATTCGCTAAAGACTAAAACGTGTCTCATTTAGGATTGGTCGATCTTGAATCGATCTGCGGAAAATCGATCATTTCAACCCCGATTCTTGATTTTTTTGATCGATTCTTCAGCCATGGAAAAATCGAAAAGATCGCTTTTTTTCGATCCGATTTTTTCGATCTTTTGAAAATCTTATTTATTTTTCAGCGTGCAGAACTTTTTCTAGATGCTAATTTGAGTAATTGTCAGGTATCGTGTACCGTTTCTGGTAATGTGTAGAGATTCTCAGAGAGAGCGAGATAAGCGATGAAAAAACCGTTGGTTTGGCAACCAGGTTTCACATATCAGAGGTGCCAGATTTCTTCTCAAAGCGCAACGTTGACTAAGTTTTTTATTCGACTCATATAACTGATGGTGAGGGTGGAAGTCCTGGGGAATAATAAAGTGCATCACAAAAACCGTGAAGGTGTCAAATGTTATGTTTATGTTTAATTTTATATACGTTCATCATTATTTTGTAGACCATATAAAGGGTTTGTGAACCACCAGTTGAAAATCACTTTGATGAAGCAACTGCGGAGCATTCTCAATCCATTGTTTAGCAATAGAACATGAAAAACGTGTAAAGATAAATACCGTCTGCCGGGGTGAGATTAAGCCACGGGGGTGAGATTGAGCCAAAACGGGAAATGTTTGTATGTTAAATTACTTGCGATTTCCAAAACCTAATACCTCAAATTCAATACTTTATGAAACATGACATATTTATTCACAACTTAAAATAAAATATAGATAATATCAGTAAACTGTTTCGCTTCAAGAATGTTTCAAAGTACAGGGTGAAAAACATGCGCAAATAACGTTATCCAAAAATGTCCCAGGAAAACCAACCCGATCAAGAAATCACATCAACTTACTGCTCAGTTGGTACGTTAGGATGTCGTCTCCAATGTGTTGAGGAAATATTATGCATTGAACCTGTGTTGTACACCAATTCTATATAAACAGATGACTTTAAAAGCGAAGAAGGAGGGTTGTGGGTACGTTTCCAGAGGTTTTGAGATCTCCAATGGAATATACAGTTGTCAATGACACATAATAATTGAAACGAAAAGTCTTCTCAAACTTCATGCCCTAACGTTTTCCCTTTTTAGGCTACCTGGAGACGCCACTATGTGTATAGAGACTATCTATAAGCCACGTTCTCATAACTATGTATCAATTTGATCCAGCCATACATTTTTTTATAATTCATATGAAACATAGTTTCTGATCAACCCCCTAAAGCCCCTTAATAGTCCACGTTGTTTATGGTCGTCCCTATACTTACTGTTTTATCATGTTAGTTATGTGGATTGTTCGTAGACACACTACTGTTCATTTAACAGGTATTAAATTCAACTTTTTGTTTTTGGCACAATCTCACCCCATAGAAGGGGTGAGATTGAGCCAAAGTTCATGTATTTTTAGCAAAATTATAGTTTATTGTAACTTAACCATATTTGTTGTAGTTGTTAACAAAACATTCTAGAATGCATTGGTGTATTTTGGATCGAATTCTTTGCTTAAATGTGTGCGTTACAAGCTTGAGAACAAAAAAGCATCATTTTTTGGCACAATCTCACCCCGGATGACGGTATATTCTTTATTGAACCATATTGCAATACCTCTCAATGTGTCACCTTTCTTGTTCGCTTGGCTCGGATTTTGACGTGTTCGTTTGGCTCACAACACTCTCTTCGCATATTTCTCCCTCTGAGTAATGCTAGCCATGTGGAGTCGTTCCAAGGGGATGACTTTTTAATGTGAGTGTGAAGAGTTCTTCCGGCAACCATTTCAAGTTAAATGGAATTTTTGCTGGACTTTTTTCGTATCTGTCAGGCGAACCGCAGACCGCTGAGATGTTGGGTACGCAGCAAAGTCGTTCAAGCTCTAGCTCAAGCTACCGTGTACCGTTTTTGGTCAGGTCAGGTATCGTGTATCGTTTCCGGCCAGTGGTGGGCACCATTCCGCTAAGGGGCCATCCACATACCACGCGGACAGATTTTTAACGATTTTGACCCCCCCCTCCCCCTCCGTGAACAACTGTCCATATAAATTCAAAAAAAAAAAAAATGTATGGACCGTGGACATTAGCCACCCACCCCCCCTAAAGCTGTCCACGTGGTATGTGGATGGCCCCTGATTCGCTAATCGCTAATTAGCGACGCTAACATTCAGTTAGCGTTCAAGCGATTACGATAATTTTTGAGCTGGTTAGCGAAACTGTTAGCGTCGCTAAAATTTTGGCCTTCGAAATGCTAATCGCTAATTCGCTAAATTTTGTAGAGAAGCGGCAAAAGAACTATTTAAAAAAACTGTGAATTGCTGATGGCGTAATTGCTTCGAAAAATGAACATACTTCACTGCGAAAGTTACTTTTGGAACGTTTGTTCCATTCAAGCAACGTTCAATTGTCTTAATTGTCTAGAGTTCCCCTCTTCACGACACAAGTGCAAGTCAGTCTTTTTACCCTAGAATGGAATTCCAGTTATCGTAAAAGCCACAAAAGCATTTTGAAGAACAAGCTCAAGGTCTAGATTGAATTTTCGACACACCAAGAGCATTTGTAAATTGCAATGCGCTTGAAATTATGACAATTTTGGTTCTACTTTTTCGATTCAGATAATAATTAAATTTTTATGAAAACATTCCTAAAAGCATCTTTTTTTAATGCAAGCTGAATAACTTTTGTTACTCCTTGTTTTTACCAAATCAAGTATGAACACCGTTTTGTAAACCTCCTATTGTAAATAGCTCTAAAAAGCAATTGATTTCGTTTGTTTTATCACAAAAGATCAAAGTGATCCAGATCTTACAAAACATGAGCAACAAATATAGCGATATGACTATTTACATATTAATAGGTCCATTCCATTCCTACCCATAATACAACATTCGAACCAAGCTCCAAAAACATTATTTCGAGTAATCGCGTTTAGGGATTTTTTGTTATAGGAGCTTATTACAGAAAACGAGGCGAGTGACGAGTCGCCTGACCAATTTTGATACTGCAGATGGTGAGTCGGCTGGATTTTGGACTGTTCGACTCAGCTGTCACCAGCGAAGTTTCACTCGTATTCTCTAATATAACATTTTGCTCATCTCGTCAGTGACGAGAGGCGACTATTTAATTGACTTGGATTCTTCATGAATAATAGATTATTCTCTCTCACGTACACTGGTGGTTTTTTTTTTTAGGGAATTAGAATTACGTTGTCCATTGATGTGAACTTTCGTAATATATATCCCAGTCAATTGCTATACGTGTCCCCTTGCAAAATACAATGACCACTATTGTTGAGTGATCAGGTACCTTTACCGACACGCTCCCAGTCAGGTGAAATATGGTTTATGAAGCCAATCACCTTCCCAGGATTCAAAGACCAAATCTCTTTGGGCTGTAAACAGCCACTGCCAAGAAACCTTGATCTGCGTTTAAATAATGCACCACAACTGCACAGCAGATGTTCCGATGTCTCGCTTTCCATATTACAAAAGCGACAGATATCATCCTGAACCCGGCCAATGTTCTTTAAATGATATATACTCGGACATTGCCCCGTTACTAGGCCGACGTATGTACAAAGAGCTCTTTTGTTGAGCTCTAGGAGCTTTTTCGAATGATTCTCGTTTGGTGTGATAAATCTTTTAGATTGGGAACACTTTTTGACATCAAACCAATTGGTTATCACCTTTTGTTCCTCCCAGCGTTTAAGCTCCATTTTCACTGCACAGTTTGATATACCGCAGAAAGGTTCTGGGCCGATAAACTGTGAGTTAGATCCTTGTTTTGCAAGTTCGTCTGCTTTTTCATTCCCACCAATGCCACAATGTCCTGGAACCCAATACAAATTTACTGAGTTTGTTTGACAAAGCTGTCGCAATGTGAGAATACATTCCCAGACAATCTTGGATGTACATTTATAAGCATCAAGTGCTTTCAGTGCTGCTTGACTGTCAGAGAAAATACAAATATTTGCTTGTATGTTTTTCCTAGTCAGACATACATTCGCACATTCAAGGATTGCAAAAATCTCTGCTTGAAACACTGTTGGTCAGTGTCCCTGAAATATTAATTCCAGGGCCGAAGATTCCTGCACCAGTTTTGGTACCTATTTTTGAGCCATCTGTGAAAAATATCGTTGAACCGGGACGGACATCAGGAACTCCGACTTCCCAGTCTGCACGCGACGTTTCGAATACCTTGTAGGGAATATCATGGTTATCCTGAGGTGCCATCCATACACTGGTGTTAATACCAAAGTTAATTAAAAAAAATGGTGCTTGGTTCGGTAAGTTTCACAGCAACACAAAAAGTGCTCTAAAAATCGATTCAATAGAGATCGACCCTGCGGCTCCGATTTTTAAGATGGATCGATCATTAAACCAGTAGGCTGAATCAATCCTGAAGATCGATCTTTCCCTAAAGATCGCCCAATCCTAGTCTCATTACTCTTGCTCTGACAACTCTGACACAAGCACACAGTGACGTCTTCCGGTTGACGGACGTAGCTGCCAACGAAGAGCCCTGGTGGCAATCTTCGTTAGGGTGACCAGTTGTCCCCAACAGTATCAAAGTTTTCGATTGGAGTTGAATGATTTTCAATAAGTATTTTGCATTCTCAATAGCCAATCTAGGTCAAAATAGACTTCAAATTGAAAATCGTGTGTTATAATTTGAATCAAAACAAAATACGTTCAAAGTTTTTTAACTTAAAACACCAACGACTTGTGGTGCCCCAGTATCAATGCATAACAGTATCCATATCGATATATTATCAACAACAGTGTTTGGTTCGTTAGTGACACGAGCGACTCGTAGCGGGAGCATCACCACTTGCGGCAAAATGACGGTTTCAAGTTTTTATACATTTGAAAATAAGATCAACGTCTGTTCTCTGTGTTAACAAAGGATAGTGAAATTAACACTAAGCAGACCAAATTATCGAATTAAAATATAACACGTTTGTAACATTACATGTACTTTTAAAACAATATGGTAGTAACTGATTCTTGATGACATTTTCGATGTCGACCGGGCATCTGTCGCAGTGACAGTTCTAAGGCGCGAAGAACGTCGCGGTGGCTGCACTTGAGAATTGCTGGCGATGCGTGGTTGTTGATCGCTGGAAATGACTGGTGATTGTGGCCTCTTTGATGGCGAACAGAGTAGTTCGTGTTATTTTGTGGTGATATTTAATCGTTATTTTACGTGTGAAATAGTGAAGTGATTCACGGTAGATATATTCTAACGTGTTTCGGTAGTGAATCTACACAAGGCTAAGTACAAGAACAGTTGCTTAAGCAGCTTGTTCGCATTAAAGTTTGTTTAAATAAAATCCCCCCAGCGCATTAGCTGCGGTGGTGATCATTTTTTTTTTGCCTATCTCTTGTTTCCCTGCATGTCTGTTGGTATAGCGTCCCGTGTTAACGTGTGTTGTGTGCGATGATTTGTTCTGGCTGTGGAACGGCAATTGTCCTATCGGATTTGCCGTTGAAATGTGTGGGCTTCAACTGTGCACGTTTGTTTCACTACAAGTGCACTGGACTCACCAAGGCAACGGCAAAGATTATAACAGATAACGATAACCTTTGCTTCAAGTGTGATGAATGTTTATCAAACCAGTGTTGTGGTGGGCAGCATTTGGTTTCGGACGTCAAGCGTATCGAAGAAGAGATGAAGAAATTATCTTCTCTCACTGATTCGGTCATTGCAATGCGAGACCAAATATCGGCCCAGATAAACAACGCGTTGAGTGCCGGTGTTGAACAGTTGAGATTAGATGTTAATGAGTCTCTTGAAAAATTATTTTGTGAGCAATTTGAAAAATTGAATAACTCAGTTTTGGAATTAAATACGCGTCAGAATATAGCTGCGATGAAAGATGCTCGCGCGCGGAATGGGCCGGTTCCTTCTGAATCGGACCAAATCGGCAAAAAGCGCAAAATTGAATATGATAACAACGATCAAAATGATGTCTTTGATGACGACGCAACATTTGCGGAAGTCGTTAAAAGACACAGTAAAAGTAAAAAAACGAGTACAAGTCAAATGATTAGTAATAGTAATAATAATAATGGTTTTAAACCGGCCAAACCTAAGACTCGTCCGGTTATTGTGATTAAACCTAAAGAGTCCAAACAAGCTTGCGAGGAAACTCGGAAGTTTTTGAAAACTAACTTAGATCCAAAAACACACAAAGTTAGTAATTTTAGGAACGGTAAAGATGGTTCCATTATTGTTGAATGCGCTATTGGCGAAAATGTTGAAAATGTGAAAAATGGCATTGAAAATAATCTGGGTGAAAATTACAGCGCTGTTGTACCCACATCGGTGCCAAGATTGAAAATAGTGGGCATGAGCGAGAATCTTTCTCCTGATGTTTTCATTGACTATTTAAAGAGTCAAAATGAAGGCATCACAATAAATAATATAAAAGTAGTAAATACCTTTGAAAATCCACGCTTCACTTATAACAAGTATAGCGCGGTAATAGAAGTTGATTTAGAAGCGTATAATAGCTTATTAGCTGCTAAGCAAGTGAATGTAGAGTTTGATCGATGCTTAGTACTTCCCGCGATAAACGTGTTGAGATGCTTCAAATGTGGAGAATTTGGACACAAGAGCATGGATTGCAAAAATTGTGATACATGCTCTAGGTGTAGCCAAAAGCACAAGACATCTGAGTGCACGTCTACTGTATTGAAATGCGTTAATTGTTTAAAAATGAATAGAGAACGTAAAATGAACTTGGACGTCAACCATGCCGCATTCAGTTCAGAGTGCGTGATTTATAAAAGACTTTTTAATCAAAAGAGAAGCAGCTTGCGTTTCAATAAATAGCAAACAAGTTCCAAGAAGAGTGTGAATCACATTGATTTTCTGTATTTTAATATTGCAGGGTTGACAACAAACTACGTTGCATTACGTCAGGTTGTTGAAGATAAACGTCCACTTTTAGTGTTCTTATCAGAGACACATATTGTCGATATTGAAGCATTTGATCAATATAGTATTCCGGGATATAACGTTGCTGCTTGTTTATCACACTCTAGGCAAACTGGCGGTGTTGCTATTTATGTCAGAGAATCGGTTCAGTTCGAGCTTTGCCGAAACGAAGCTAAGGATGGTAACTGGTTCTTGGGCATTACAGTAATTCGTGGCATGAAGTTGGGTAATTTTGGTGTTTTATATCATTCTCCTAATACCAGTGACCAGCGTTTCCTTGAAATATTGGAAAACTGGCTTGAGGAATTTCTTGATTTTAGTAAATTGAACATATTGGCTGGTGATTTCAATATTAACTGGCGTGATGATGCAAATTCGAATCATTTGAAGCGCTTAGTTGAATCTTTCAATTTAAAACAAAGTGTTGACGAATATACGCGCATTTCTCAGCGAAGTAGAACTTTGATTGATCATGTTTATTCCAATTTTAATTCTATTCGTTCAGTTACGAATTCCGACTTGAAAATAACCGATCATGAGACATTGATGATTAATGTATTAGATATAATGAATGATTATAATGATTTAATAAAATTGAAATGCTGGAGAAAATATTCGAAACAGGCTGTTTCGAATCTTGTTGAAAGAAGCTTGGATTTTCCAATCGCGGGCCGTAATTTAGATGATTCGGCAGCTGTTCTTACAAACATCTTGAAAACGTGTACGAATCAATTAGTTGAACACAAATTAGTTTCTCTGAAAAACTCGAACAGCTGGTACAATTTTGATCTTTTGCGCCTTAAACGCAAGAGGGATAAATTGTACAAAAAGTTTTGTAGGTCTAACAGGCAGAATCATTGGAAGGAGTACACGATCGCGCGTAATAAGTATTCACAAACGTTAAAAAAGACGCGTTGTGAATATATACAGAGGAAGATTATTCAGCATCAATACAACAGCAAAGAGTTATGGAAAATTTTGAAATCTTTATTAAAACCTAGTAATAATAAACCGCGGTCCATAACTTTTGATGGCACATTAGAACAAACAGAACAAGTAATTGCTAGTAAGTTCAATGATTATTTCATCAATAGTGTTTCATTGATCAATCAATCAATTGAACTGGTCGATGAACCGGATGAAATAAAACAGCCGACTAACGTTAATAGTAGATTTGATGGTTTTCACCCAATCACAATGGATGACCTTAAAAATATTTGTTTTTCATTAGGTAAAACGGCTGGAGTAGACAATGTAAATGCTAGGGTCATTCAAGATTGCTTCAATGTTATTGGTCACACTCTGCTGAACCTTATTAATAAATCATTGCTAACTGGGTACGTGCCTAAAGTGTGGAAAGAATCGTTGGTTGTTCCGATTCAAAAGGTTGCTGGAACGATTAAAGCCGAAGAGTTTCGTCCCATCAACATGTTACACACGTTAGAAAAGATATTAGAACTTGTTGTTAAAGGTCAGCTGTTAGAATATTTAAATAGTAACTCGTTATTAATTCCGGAACAATCTGGCTACCGGGAAGGCCATTCGTGTGAAACCGCGTTGAACTTAGTACTAGCAAAATGGAAAGACAACTTAGAGAATAGAGACACAATATTTGCTGTTTTTTTGGATCTAAAACGCGCTTTTGAGACAATTTCTAGGCCCTTATTGTTGAACACAATCAAGCGCTTTGGAATTTCGAGTACTGCATTCAGATGGTTTGAGAGCTATTTGTCTGACAGAACTCAACGGACTGTTTTTAATGATTCGGTATCTAGTCCCGTGGAGAATGATCTTGGAGTTCCACAGGGAAGTGTATTAGGGCCCCTTTTGTTCATTATGTATATAAATGACATGCGACGAGTTTTACGTTTTTGTGATATCAATCTTTTTGCCGACGACACCGTATTATTCATTGCAGCTAAGAATGTAGAAGAAGCCGTTTCACACTTGAACGAAGATTTACGTTCTCTAAACAGATGGTTGAAGTATAAGCAATTGAAATTAAATATAGATAAAACCAGTGGTGGGCACCATTCCGCTAATTCGCTAATTCGCTAATTAGCGACGCTAAAATTCAGTTAGCGATTTAGCGATTTCGCTAATTTTTGAACTGGTTAGCGAAACTGTTAGCGTCGCTAAAATTTTGGCCTTTGAAACGCTAATCGCTAATTCGCTAAATTTTATGGAGAAGCGACAATAGAAATATTTAGAAAAACTGTGAATTGCTGATGGCGTACGTAAATTGATTCGAAAGATGAACATACTTTACTGCGAAAGTAACTTTTGTCAGTTTTTTTACCCTAGAATAGAATGGAGTTCCAGTTAGAATGGAGTTCCAGTTAGAATGGAGTTCCAGTACAAGCCACAGGAGCATTTTGAAGAACAAGCACAAGGTCTAGATTGAATTTTAGGCACACCAAGAACTTTGGTAAATTGCAATGCGCTTGAAATTATGACAACTTTGGTTTTACTTTTTCGATTCAGATAATAATTGAATTTTCATGAAAACATTCCTAAGAGTATCTATTTTCAATGGAAGCTAAATAACTTTTGTTATTCTTGTTTTTACAAAATCAAATATGAATACCGTTTCGTGAACCTCTTACTGTAAATAGCTTTAAAAAGTAATTGTTTTCGTTTGTTTAACCAAAACAGATCAAAGTGGTCCAAATCTTACAAAACACGAGTAATAAATATAGCGATATGACTATTTACATATTAAAAAGTTAGCGATTAGCGATTAGCGAAAGTTCCGCTAATGTGGGTTTAGCGTTTAGCGTTTAGCGATTATCGAGCTAAATTTTCCGGTTAGCGACTTAGCGATTAGCGTCGCTAAATTTTCGGTTAGCGGTGCCCACCACTGGATAAAACTAAATATATGATTTTCTCGCGCACCGTTGTAAATGACGATGTCTCTGTTTTGATTGATGATGAGGCAATTGGTCGCGTTCGGGAGATTAAATATCTTGGCGTGATTATTGATGACAACCTAAAGTTCAACGCTCACATTGACAATGTCATCAAGAAAATTGCAAAAAAGTATGGAATTCTATGCCGTTTGAAAAACGAATTAACGATTAGTAGTAAAATACAGCTATACAAGTCAATCATCTCTCCACATTTGGATTTTTGCCCTACCTTTTTGTTTTTGGCCAATAACACACAATTATTGAGGTTACAGCGTTTGCAGAATAGAATAATGCGTTTGATTTTAAATTGTGATAGATTAACTTCCTCTACCTTTATGTTGGACGCTTTGCAATGGTTATCCGTGAAGCAACGAATTGTTTATTTGTCTATGGTGTTCATTTTCAAAATAATTAATGGTTTGCTACCTCAATATTTGTGTGATCGAATTGAAAGAGGAAGAGATTTTCATAGATATAACACTAGAAACGCGGATGAACTAAGAACACCTTTCTTTCTAACAAGAGCTTCACAAAATTCATTGTTTTATAAAGGTATAATTTTTTTCAATTCGATGCCAAGACATGTTAAACGTGCACCAACGCTTGCGGAGTTCAAGAGACAATGTATTTCACACGTGAAAGTTTCTGTTGTACAGAACGAAAATTGAAACTTTTATAAAATGACGAGAGTTTATCTGACGAAGTTTAAATAACGGATTTATTTTGGATGAACTATTTATTTTTGGAACCTATCTATTTATTTATTGTTCTATTGAAGAATGTAACTGACGAAGTTTTTACGAACGGATCTGATTGTGTTGTAAAATTTTATTCATATTTTATATTAGATCTTTTTTAATATGTAATGTAATAACAAAAACTACTGTGTTCGTCACGGTGGTGATGATGGATTTTTTCCTTTATGTTGTTGTAGCTTTAAAAAATAATAGAAAGTGACTACATAAGTTTGAGCCTCGCGCGCGGAATTCAGATATAAATGGATTCTTTAACAATGCTTAGAGAAAAATCATGAAGTAGTTGTGGTTAGTCTGGCTGAAGGTCATGAAAACCCTGTGCTAGTTTTGTGTAGCTCTATAGCTCTTCACATTCTTACCGATGTGAATCAAGTAATCAGTTTTTGAAGAAATTTATATCTGGAGGTAAAATCAGTTCGTTTTTTTTTTTTTGTATAACTGATTTAAATGTGACTACATTAATTATCTATAGATAAATCGTCCAGCTCAAACCTTTGTAGGGGTATGTGGCGGGACCATCATCATCATCATCATCATCATCATACTCATCTTTTTAGTGCAAGCTGACTGCGCTAACAGTAAAGATGACTAGGACGAGATTTCTGACTCTTACAGTATCCAGCGGACACGATTGTCGCTGCGCGTGAACGAAAGTCGAACTAACTTGTATACTGGTGATTTGATGATGACGGCAAGGTGGCAAAAGGTAAAGCAATTTTTTTCAATATCCTTGTATAGTCCTGCCATCTGATTTTCAATATCCTTGCACGGTGCTGCCATCTAGTTTTCATTTTCATCTGGTGGATTATACACGATAAATCGATTTCACTTATAACGAGTTTTAAGTCATCAGATAGCAGCACTTACCGTTTAAAAGATGTCGTGGGCAAAATGTATGAAAAAACAGAAAGTCAGGTAGGGGAGGAGTACCAGTTATGGCAATACCTAAAATATGTCCCAGTTATGGCATGAACCAGTTATGGCCTATGGAGTTTAAATGGAGTATTGCCGTAACTGGTACCATTGCGCTTATGCGATATAGCCATAACTGGTGCACTTGCCATAACTGGCTCACCCACCCTATCTTGTTTTAGTCATCTTTGCTAACAGGCACCAATATTGGTGGAAGTGGTTATGTAGTTAGACGGAATCGCCAATGCTGGAAACGCAAGAGTAATTGTAGATGTTGGTGGTAAAACAGATGTGCTCGGCAAGTTCCAAGCACTTAGAAATACATCCAAAGACATCGAATTGGATGGCAAATCCGATGTTTCCTTCAATGCTTTTTTAGCACTCGGCGGTAAACAGTTTCTTAGCTGATTCACAAGCGACATTTTTTGGTCCGTACATTACTCTTTTAATTGTTTCTGTAATGGTGCCAGGAACCACGAGTTTTGGTTGTAAGCCTTTACATGCAATAGGTCTTTCTTATTAAAGCTTTGGCATTTCTGCTGGTCTTCTTCTTCGTGTTCCACCTGTCCGATCGACTGTGGGCGAAACAATGTCGTTGCTGTATGTTCGATGTCGTTCATACTGCAGATATGTTCGTACTTGGCACTGGAAAATTGAGTGCCATTATCGGTTACTCTGGCATCCAAAAGCGTGCGAAAAGACTTCTCAGAATCTTGATGGTTGCTGTGGTTCTAAAGTGGCTTGTTTTAACTATTTCAGGGCACTTGACAAAGGAGTGAAGAATAGTCTCTATCAAGTGGTCCAGTGTAGTCTACATGGATCGTTGCCGTTGTGGATTTGGTCAAGGTACAGATGAAACTCGAGGTGGTAACTTTTAAGCAGGGGCGCACTTTGTGTACGCCTGTACGACCTTTCCGATTTTAAGCATCGATCCCTGGCCAGTATACAGCACAGTACAGCATCGGACAATGGCCTTCATTCTTCCGATTCCCAGGTGATCGGTATGTAGCTCAAGTAGCATCAGGGTCTACCATTGCAATCTGTTGGCGGTGTACACGGGGATACTCTTCTCCGAATCAAATATACGAAGCAACGGTGCATGGTCGGTTTGTAGTCGAAACTTGCTCCCAAAGATGCGATGAAATCTCATGACCACAAATATTATTGCCCGTTCCTCTCTATCATGTTAACTTTAGTTTCACTCCGCTGGGGACAGGGATCTAGATGCATGCAGAATGACTCGCACTGACCCGTCACACAGTGGCGGGTCTTCGAACAAAAGTCGGACAATTAATGACATTTAATGAGCAGTAAAAAACATATTAGGTTGATTTTTGGATGCGAAATTCAATTTTCGTATCAAAAGTTCAAAAAGTCAGGAAAACATCTCCCTAAAGTGCAATCAAAATTTTCCTATGACTAAAAATTTTTTTCATGTATATTATTATTCATTTTTGAAGTAGAATACTTCTCTCATGTAGTTCGGCTACATAGGGATGTAAAATGAAAATCTAAAACCGAAAAAAGTGAAAAATATGTCCAATTTCAAATGCTAATAAATCTGTTAGTATTCGATGGATTTCCTTTGCTCTTGCAGCAATAGATTGGAAAATCTTCTAAGATTCTTCCCAAAAGAAGATAATTGTAATTTTATTAAGCCTTGTCAAAACGAAAAATTCGACCTCTGATTGGTCGTTATATAATTGCTTCCCAAGCATGGTCGATAGAATCATATACCTTGCAATTGAAAACATGCTCTTTGGCCTATATAAGAGCCTGTTTCAGCCGAAGCCGCTCATAATAATTCTAGACAGCGACAACAGCAGTCGTCCTTCCTTAGCAGCAGCACTAGGCTGTGGTTGGCCACCACGTCTCAGGAGCAGCGTGGTTCTTCTCAGCGTGTGTCGCCAGATTGCCATTATTCCCCCCGTGTTGGGGCAGCATGGAGATTGCCATCAGGAAATCCAATTTTGAGCATCAAAATGCCCTTTTCAAGGCAAATAAATGAGTCATTGAAAGTTCATAATTTTCGACAACGCAAGCAAGTATTCAGTTTTGGATCCTAGCAATTTAAATCTGTCGCACCCGTCTAATTCAATGAATGTAAAATAGCTTCCACAGTGCATGTTGTCCGTGTATCTTAATTCCCCCACTGTTAGGGCAACTCGAAGGTTGCGATCAGCAACCGATTTTGTACCGCAGATGCCTTTTTCAAGGCAAATAAACAAATAATTGAAGGTTAATAATTTTCTGGCATCAACACAAGCAGACATTCTGTGGGGGATGGAATCAAATTCTGTTGTAGTTGTCTAATTTTTACTTTATTTAGTAAGCCCCCCACTGTAGGGGCAGCGCAAAGGCTGCGATCAGCATAACCAACTTTGAATAACAAACTGCCCTGTTAGAACGCATTCACAAAGACAGTAAGTTCGACTATGCAGAGCTAATATAAAGTCGATTCAATCAATCAGCATGAACAGAATTGCGTCGTCTCCCAGCTGCCAAGTTGCAAAATGATGCAACACGCAACAGCGAGCAAACGAAATCGCTTGATGTTACAAGCCGCAATACGGTTAGGGGTAAAATCGTTGCGTGTGTGAGAGCACCATCGGTGCGAATTGTGGAATAATTCGTCAGAAGAACATTAGGAAATGGTAAAACTGAACAGAAAGGCGTGGCCTATTTCGTCGCACCCTTCGGCTATAAAAGAGTGTTTCTGGGAAAACTAGCTACATTCATTAGTCGGAAGGTGAGCTGAATGGACCGTCCACAACGTTAACAGCGGTAGCAGCAGATATCAGCACGCAGCAGTAACAGATGATAGCAGCGGGTTGCGCCTGTGGCTGCTTCAAATTAAACAAATCACTTGCCCTGTGGTTTGGTTTGTCACCACGTCTCAGGTCTCTGCTAGGCTGAACGCCAACGCGAGCGATCGGGCTAGATTTTTGCCGTACATCAGTCGGCACTTCCTCTAATGGAAAAGTTGGATCATTTTGTTCAGAAGAATATTACTGTCGGTAATATTACAAAGATGCGATTGCATTATATCCGATATGGAATTGAACAATTGTTCTTTTGAGGACAAATAAAACACTTGATTTGAAGAGTTAATAGCTCTGGGTACCAGTAGCAGTATGGTAACAGCCTCAGCGGTAGGTGCAGCAGTGTTATAAAGAAGTAAATGGAAGCGGCACGGCGAAACAGTTCGGGTGTGCTTAGACGCGCGTCATTTTTCGTTGTTGATATTATTCCCCACATGAAACGACGCGCTTTCGTGCGATAGCGGCGGTATTAGCGGTAGATGCATTTGCCAACACTTTCTCCAGTAAAGCCGTGTCTAATTTTCAATGTGAAAACACCTTTCTATTGTGCTGGCCGTTAATGTTAATGTACAGCCGTAAGTAGAGCTGTGTAAAAGTATTCTACTTCAATCTTGCGGTCGTGGCTTTACACACAACCCTCCTGTGATTTTATTCCCATTTTTGTTATGTTTGAACGACCAGCAGACTCAGCGAAAACTGAGAATAATATTCACAATATAAAATATTAATGGTAGGGTAAATTACCAATTCTCGTCAGTCTATGTCGTTTGTTATGTTTTAAACTGTCATCCTTCTTTAGTAAGCTGCCTAATTTCATCTATTATTTTTCTAGCATACTTTCCTACTTGTTATCTTATTGGAAAAATGAAGAAAAGACACAAAAAGTTCAACGGAACTTCTAAATTTAATTTTTAAAAAGCCACTCTTACAGTTCCTTTTTGGTCAAGCCATTTCCATTGTAGTCAGAATTTGGTTTAGTTCGTCAATAGCAGAGAGAGAAAGAAAGCTTGTAAGACTACTATACTCGTTTCATCTAGCTATGAATTGCAAATAAACGTTCTTCGTTATTCCGCCATTCAAAGTATAAGTAGAATTCTGACGCCATAAGTTTTATGTGCAAATTAATACTAGTGATGTCATATTTGTATTTTTGTATATGTATTTGTGCGTTTCTGTACACACGATTGGCGAGGGATTGATACATGTTGTCGTTTACTGTTTGAGAACAAAAGAGATCGAGATATTTGCGCAGTGCGCGGCGTTTGCAGTGGCTTCATATTTACCGCAAAATATGTTTGTACTCTAAATCTGATTACTAGGGTAACCGCTCCTATATTCATCTCAGTACCTATATTCATCTCATCACGCCTTTTTGGTCAATTTATCGTCAAATTTTACCATATTTTCAACGTAAAACTTTCAGCCACTTGAGAAAATCAAGAAGCAATAGATTTACTTTCAAAAAAGTGTAGAAATTTGTCGGTAAATTGGTCAAATGAGAGAAATAAGATGAATATAGGTGCACCAAGCTGTTGAGATGAATAATGAAGCGATTACCCTATATCTATTTGATTTACAAAGTAATTTCTTTGTGTAAGAATATGCAAATAGCAATAAGAGTTTTTGCAATTCAATAAACATCAAAACATGGTTTCACATGTCATAATTTCTATTCAAAAAAGGATACGGCACGTTTTGCAACAAAAACAGTTTCCTTTTGTTCTGGCAACAAAAACACCAGCAATATGCCGTGCTGTCTGCTGACGAAGTAAACCAACCTGTTGGATGTGTTGGATAAATTGAAGTTTTATTCATCCCGTATCCTCCATTAATCGTTAGTGTTCAAAGTGCATGAGTTATTTGCTTTCGCGAGTGCGATGGAAGTAAGGTTATTTGAGGGTGAAATAGTGTATATTTCTCGAGAATATCGTAACCCAATATCGCTAGTGGCGAAGATGTGATTCGTGAAAGTTTTCTTCGGCCGAGTGAAATATCTAGATGTGTGAAAGTGACAGTTTAATTTTTGTCATAAAACAATAAATACGTTTGAGTTTTTAATGGAGTGATTCATTCATGCGAACAGAAAAACTTCAACGTTCAAGGTATGTTAACATACATTGAGTTTCAGAGTGGAACAAAAACAGTAGAGCTTGGCAAACTGAATCCTGCCCACAATACATATCACCTGACGAAGCCGTCAGTTACCCTAATAAATTATTTCAAAATAATAATTGAAAATTTTCATTATAATTTAAATAAGTACGGCTAGCGTCAGTATAGTTCATTTCTTTTTACTGGTCTGGCGAAGTGAATATAAGAAACCAGTATTAACTGTCAAAATGGGAAATAGTCGATTGTGTGTCAAATTTCACAGCTGAAAATCGCGATCGTGTAGTAATAAGATAAATACCTTTTTTATGTGATTGAAATGATTTTATGTTTACGTTGAATTTACGTTAAAAAAAGGAGTGAAAAACAGTGTAATGTAATATGCAAAATGGTCCCAATTCAATAGACCTAAAAATCTTTAGTTCAAGCAAAAATTCGTCGTTTAACATAGTCAAAATGGTGTTTTCCAGTTTTATGAGTTTTCACTCCACCAGACTAACAAAAATATAGTGTCTATATGCGTTAGTGCATAATAAGTGACGTATCACAATCATATTATCGTAGTCAGGGATACCAAATTTTCAAATTTGTCTGAAAATATAGATCTTTTGAGCCCGTGTGCAGACTTTTATTGGTTTGCCGATATTTGCAATTTTTTTTTGTTAGAGCCTTCTTATATTCACACATACTTTTACAAAGCGTGTGAAGATTTTCGCAGATGTTTACCAGAGCGAGTGTATTTTTTAGATGAGAAAAGATTGTTTCCAGATTTCGAGCAAATTTTCTGCTTTTTCGAGCAGTTGTAAACATCTGGCGTCTTTGATCGTAGTAGGCCGTGTTCAAGCTTAATTGTCCGGCAGTGTGCGAAATAGAGAGGTCAATCGTTATAAGACATTGCGTGCGTTAACATTGAAGAAGTATCTAGCTAAATTCATTGAAAATATAAAATTAATAGACAGCTGTGTGATCCAAAAATGTGTTCAAAATTAAACGGTAAGCTATTTACTTCTTGTCCAAGCCTTTCACGTTTGATTTGTTTCTCTATTTTGAAGAAATTTCATTAACAAGAAAAAACATCTTGGAGTCTGCACTAGCTGTAAGCAGCTTGGCTGAAAAACAAACCGCGATTAAAGCCTACATAAAAGAATATGCAGGATACATAGATGATGCATGCAATAAACTTGTTGTATGCTTCTTTAAACAGTTTGAGCGCCGTTGGAATAATTCGAAACGGATGAAGGATCGCTTTTTGAAAGCAAATGCGGAATGGCTGGAAAATTATATAGTGTTTCCTGGACCTGTCTCAGAAACTAGTGGTGATAAAGGTGGTCGTCCGCCAAAGAACTTTGAAGAGAGTTGCAATCGAACTAAACGACGCAAAACTGAAAATTTGCGTAGTACTTGCAGTTCTAGTATGTCGCGTTATGTTCCTTATTGTTGATTATATGTCTATTTTGGATTTTTTCACTTCATAGGTGAGTTGCAATTTGCTACCGCAGTGGTTTTGCGTACTAAGGGTCAGGAAGAAATTGCAGATTTTCTGCAAACTGGTTCCAATATACAAAAATTAACCGCTGAGCAAGCTTTAGCTATTTTTGTAGATGCCAAATTGTCTAAACGCAGCTACCTTATTTTAAGAGAGCCCGCAAAAAATATATATATCCAACTTATGATGCAATATCTGCCGCTGAAAAGAAATGCTATCCAACAGATCAATTCTTCGCTATATCGGAAAGTCATTGCAAAGTAGATTTACAAGAATTACTTAATCATACGGCTTCCAGATTAGTTGATATTGTAGAATTTGGTTTTAACTCAATGGATAATAATAATAATTTGCGTTTAGTTCTAAAATGGGGAATGGATGGAACTACATGTACGGAATATAACCAGAAATTCAAAAATGCAGACTACTCAGATTAGACTGACCAGATTTTCTCGGAATAAAAACGGGACAAATAGTTTTATAAAACGGGACACATGATAAGATTGAGTTGAAAAAAAAAAACTAGCCAAAGCATGCAAACAATTATTCATTGCTTTGATGATCCTACCTGTACAATTCTTAGTGTTTGATAAAATTTAGCGTAGAAGAGTGTGATTTATTGGACTAATGTCCTGAAATTTGTCCCATAGATGATCGAGATTTTGACTAACAATTATCAACTTTCAATCGCGACTTTTACGTCAGTTCACGATAGAGGATGTCCTTTCCAGTGGTGCTGTGCTTGCACAAAATGTACTCAGTAATATTTAAAAAATCCAGGCTGCTTGGAAACTTATTTTCCATTTAGAAAAATTTCAATATTACAATTTATTCAACAATTTTCCATGGAGTACCCGAAAACGGTACAAAATGGCAAAAAGACGGGACGGTTAAAAATAGCCGGAAAAAACGCTACTGTCCCGTTCAAAACGGTACGTCTGGTCAGCCTAGCTCAGATGCTAATGTCGTACTGACGTCGTTCGTACCATTGAAATTGTTTCAGAAAAAATCACCATCTGGGGAAACATGTTTCCATCATCAACACGATATTGTCGTCCAATTTCAATAGAATTTGTGAGAGAAACTGCCGACACAACTCGCCATGAATATAATCGTATGATTACCGAAATTTCTCAACTGCATCCATTCGTTGTGAATGCTGGCAGTATACAGCTTAGTATCACGTTTGAGCTAATCATGACCATGGCTGATGGTAAAACTACAAACACAACATCCGCTCAACGGTGCTATTTTTGTAGTTCGACATCGGCAGAATTTAATAATATTGACAAAATGTTGGAAAAACCATTTAACAAAGACTTCTTAGATCTTGGTCTTAGTAGTTTGCATTGCTGGATCATAAGCTTTGAGTGTTTCCTGCATATCGCTTATAGGCTTGGTTTCTGCAAATGGACAAAAACAGGTAAATAAAATTTTTATTCAGCGTCTTAGTAAAATGAAATTAACTATTGAATTTAAATTTATTATTAAATTTTGTAGTAAAGTTAAATGAAAATATTGCCTATTCTAAATATTTAAAAACAGGTTACATCAATCAGTTCAACAGTACCAAACAGCGAATTCAAAAAGAATTTTTCGCCAAACTTGGTTTACATGTCGACAAACCGCGCACTGGCTTCGGCAATAGCAATAACGGTAATACAGCAAGACGTTTTTTCTCCAATGCAGAAGTTTCTTCGGAGATAACAGAAGATTTCGAACACTGCTAACAGCGATTTCAAGTGGTGAAAGAATTGATGCATCCAAATTTATGTCATACGCTACAGAAACCGCTCATTATTATGTCAAATTATATGGATGGTATCACACGCCAACAACGGTACACAAATTACTAATACTCAATCTTCGATTCCGATTGGCAAACTTTCAGAAGAAGCCCAATAAAGCATGAACAAAGAAATCCGCAAAACACGAGAAAATAATGCTTGGAAAGGATCACGTGAAAGAACTATCGGTGACATGTTTCGTGGGCTGCTAATTGCGTCAGATCCGGTGGTATCGAGTTATAGACACAACAAGCCTAAATCAAAAAGCGTTTTCGAAAAAGAGGTGGAAAATTTACTAATTTTCAGTGATGATGATACTGACGATGACGAATAAAATGTATAAACCTAATGCGTAACCGTTAAATTAAAAAAATAAACACTCATGTAAATTAAATATTATTATGTGTGTTCTTTTGCCTTGTTCCTACATCTGAAAATAAACCGAAAATTTTCGTTTAGAACAGTTGAATGAAACTACTTACTACTTCTGTAAAACATAGCAATTTTCACAAATCACCATGCGCCTTCATCCAAACTATTTTATTTTCAATGGAAATTTTTGTTCAACGGGGCAAAAAGGGGCAAAACGGGTCAATTGTATTCGGAAAACAGAGAAGATTTCATATGGAATGCATACTATGCGACATGTGGGAATCGATGGGTCAGATCGTACAGCATACATTTGCGCAAAAAAAAAGTTTTTTCAGACCACTCATCAGGTATTTCAAACATTTTCCAATAGTTATGATCAATAATAAAAAACAAACAATGCGAAAAACAATACTGATCATTTATCTTCAAAATGCAACCTATCGCGTTAAATTCGGTTAAAAATTAGGTGAGTAT
Source organism: Wyeomyia smithii (assembly GCF_029784165.1). NCBI lineage: Eukaryota > Metazoa > Arthropoda > Insecta > Diptera > Culicidae > Wyeomyia > Wyeomyia smithii. Next base: position 54,543,184 of record NC_073694.1, read on the forward strand.
TTACAAATGAAAGTAAACCCAAATATGTGGTTTCTGAGCGAAAAAATCATTAAAACAACATAACTCAACAACGTTTAAAGTGCTCCTGAAAATTCAAATTTGATCCAATTGTCATGAAATTTGGAAAACTTGTTTTTCAATGCAGTAGAACTTTAAGAAAAATGTGAAACATCAATAATAAGAACTTGAGTTTTGTCCGGCTTTCGGCTACTGTGCGTCAGGAAAACGATGAGTTATCGTAGCTCCTAAACCATCATCTGGAAAGTACCTACAGGCTTATGTGCCTGAGGGTTGCGAGTGCGTTCCGTACAGTGTCATACGACGCAATCTGTGTCCTGTCCTATGCTTATCAGCATAGCCATTAGGGAGGACTTAGAATGCTTCGACCAACGCGACACAAGGGGCATACGAGGTACCAGAAGATCACTATCGATGATCAGATGGCAGCAGGAATGGTTCAATTCCAGGAAAGGTAGATGGACGCACCGACTTATTCCGGTGGTATCCGGGTGGGTCGGGAGACACCATGGAGAAGTTAAGTTCCACCTGACACAGATCCTGTCAGGTCATGGTTGCTTCAGGCAGTACCTATACAGGTTCGAGCATACGGGTTCCCCCATGTGCCCGAGTGCGTGGATGCGAAAGAGACTGCTGAGCATGTCTTCTTCGTATGTCCTCGTTTTGCACGTGCGCGGAGCTACATGATGGTAATCAGCGGGCCAGACACTACTCCGCTACTATCCTACTACCTAGTTCAGAGGATGTGTGAAAGCTCGAGTATCTGGAGGGCGGTTTGTGCAGCCGCCTCTCAAATAGTCCTAGAGTTGTAAAGCAGGCGACAGCTAACTGCCAGTCTCCAGGTTAGTCAGCAAATTAGCTAAGAGACTTGATAAAGCCAGGAGGTGGGACAAAGCATAAATCCGCTCCCCGAAGCAATACTTAGCGGTCGTCCCGGGGTGTATTATGGGCTAAAGACTGGAGGGGTTTTAGTGGGTCCGGTCACTGATTCAAACCAACCCCATACTCTCTGAGGCTGGTCACCTCAGGCGTTTGGTTGTGAATTTCCCCTCCACATGAAAAAGAACATCGTCCGTTGGTCGGACGGTTGTAAGCTTGGCGGCACAATTATTTCCAGTTCTGCGTTGTTGTGCGTTAGAAGCAAGTCCGACGACAAGATGTCTTTAAAATTGTGGAACGCTGACTGACATTTCGGCGTCCATTTGACGTGATAATATTCACATGCTCCAACCGACCAAGCTCGTCGTTCACCGTGTTATTTATGACATACGCCACTCGATGCTCTGGTCGAAACACCGGCTGCTGGTCAGGTTTGAGTTCGAGTTTTACTGCCGTCACCTTTGCATGACGATGTTTATCAGCATTGCCCTGCATTTTTCCTATTGTGTCCTTATTCCATTAGGGTTCAGTACGTAGTGACGGCAGCAGGTCTTTTACAGGCCGACCTGTAAGCAACTCCATTGGCGACTTTTTGGTGACAAAGTGTGGTGTGGTATTGTACGAATACACATGATCTTTAAGCGCCTTCCGCTAATTCTCTTTTATCGTATGATCAATTTCCACAGTCCGCAGGATTCATTGATTTTGTCGTTCAACTAGGCCATTCATCTGCTGCCAATATGGGATACTGTGCACTAGTCGAATATTTTTGCTAACACACTAATTCGCAAACTTTTCAATAGCAAATGGGAGCCCGTTTTCAGATCGAACTGATGCATAGGTTCTGGAGGTCCTTGTGAGGCAACTGAAGCAAATTCACCACATTTTCGAACCTAATACTTAACATCACGGTCCATCTGAGGCCACCATAAGTTCTCCCTGAGATTTCGTTTCATTGAAAGTACTCCACGGTGTCCGCGATTTGATGGCGTATTTATTGACTTAACTACTTCCTTAAGCGCATCATCAAGATACGTTTCCTCCCGAATTCCAATCCAATGTTATTGCTGACGGTCCTTCCTATCCCACAAACGAAATGCTCCGAAGTTTCATCAAATGGAACATTTGACTCCGGTCACAACTTCGAAAAAATGTCTGAGATATTGTGGGATCCAGGAATATGCACCACCTTGAAATCATAGGATTGTGAGCGCAATGCCCAAACTTCAGCACGAGAGCAAGCAAGTTCTCCTTCCTGATGTTTTCCTCCAATGCCCAAACTTCAGCACGAGAGCAAGCACGTTCTCCTTCCTGATGTTTTCCTCCAAATATGTATTCGAGTGTCTTATGGTCAGTCAGCAACGTGAAGTGTATTCCAAACAAATACGAATATAACTCCCAATTGCCTAAACGACGGCTAAGGCCTCGCGTTGGGTTTGCGGGTACACTTTTTCCGTTTTTTGTAAGGCCTTTTGATGCGAAGCTGATGATCTTTGGTTTATTCATACTAACAATCTAGACTGAAACCGCCCAAGGCCCACCGCTGATGCGTCCACGTAAAGCTCTGTCTGGTCCTTTGGGTCAAAGAATCCTAAGCGGTGAACGGTACTGGACAACTCGTTGCGAAGGTCATCGAAAGCTTTCTGTTGTTCGTTACCAGAAGAATATACTTCCCAGATTATCAGTTTTCAGAGGGCCTCCGTTCTCGTTGATTGTCCGACGAAATTGGTCAGGCCCAAAGAAAACTTAGGACTTCCTCCTTCGTTTCTTGCATCCTGAAGTTTCGGATTGCATCGGTCGTCAGCGATCTTGCATCTTTTCCTCTTGTTTTTTCTTTTTTTTGTGCACTGCGGTCTTCAGCCGATCTCGCATCTTTTCGAAGTATCGAAGTATGACTAATTCTATAGCATCACGATGTAAATCTGTTTGGCACAGTGTTCTTCAACCGAAATTTAATCTGAAACGGATAGCATAAACCATCACTTAAGGAGAAAGCAAAATAGAATCGGCCATTTTTAATTCATAATGATTTACATTTCCTTGGCTAATCTCGCTATTAAAAAACTCACCGTACCAGCGTACCGGCTGCGCCAAGTCGTAGAGTTCACCCCGGATGGACGATTGTTACGGTTTCCGGTAATTTAGATAGATTCACTTGCGGCACCTAAAATTCGCAATCAATATACAGGGTGGTAACGTGAGAGTGATACACTTTTTTTCATGTCATAAAACTCAAACCAATTTCTATTTCTCTTTGGAGTTGATCTATAACATCTATAAGTAGTAAAATTACAATGTTCTTAGTTGAATTCAAATCTTTCACTTTTGTGTTTGATAACGGTCCGTAGACGCTTTTGGAAGTCATTGCAAGCCGCATGCACAACTTTGTTCGGCATTTCGTCCCAAACCTTCACCAAACTTTCTTTAAATGTGTCCAAACTCAAATGCCTAACGTCGTCCAACTTTCCTAGCATGTATCCCCAGCAGAGTTGATATTTATTGACACTCTTAAGTGAAAGTGAAAAAAAGCATCCATCAACGTTATTTTTTTACACTCCTTTCAGAGTTTTCCTTTCCCGCTTTTTGCATGGAAGTGAACTGTCAAAACAGCTCATTATATTTCATGCGATGGAAGCAAGACAACAAAATCAGTTTATCAGTTAACGAAGATTTTCAAGGCATCGGTCAGTGTCAGTGAAAAAGTGTTTCGGTGAGGTTTATTTTGGTTGAGTGGACTGTTTGTTTTTCTTTTTCGCTTTGAAGTGAAAATCATTTGGTTGGATTTGTCGTCAAATTTTATTCCGTAACCGTAAACGATGCGCGCGATCAATTTCATCTGAGTATAACAGCACGTTACTAGGACGAAAATCTAGTGTATCTGAAAGAGTGCTGCGATCGTTGGAAGTGAAAATTGAAAATGATTGGCTGTAATTTTCGAAGAATTTTGCTGGAGAAAATGACTTTTATCAGCACTGATCCCCAGTACCTGAATTCAAGCGGATTCAAATCCGGTGACGATGCAGGCCATTCAGATGAACTGATGAAACAAGGTAAATGCCTTATGTGCTGGTGCTGAATCCTGTTGAAAGCAAAAACTGTCTCTCCCAAAAAAGCATTTTAGCCCAAAGATGCAAATGGCCTTCGATAATGTGTTGCGAGTTTTTTTTTGTAAGATTTGGACCACTGCGATCATTATTTTGATCTTTTGTTGTCAAAGTGTTGATATACCTCCCCAAACTGTCACAGCTGACGCATTTTGATATCACTCGTCTGCTCTTTCACTGCCTGGTATAACGCGGAGATATGCTCCATAAACACGGTCATTTTGCTTGTTCAAAGCTGCCTCCAGAGTAAATAATTTTTCGTCCGGAAAAATAATGTGACCAGCGTGCGTTTTCAGCAGTAATCCAGCAACCGAGATCTAGCAACCCTATTATATTTTTACGAGTTAATCCGTGAATATTCTGCTTCTTAAAAGCTGAATATTCAAGGTCCTTTTCGATAACATTTTGCATGGAAGTGTGGCTCGTGTTCATTTCACACGCCATTTTTCTTGCCGAATGAGCTGGATTTCGCCGGAAACGTTCCTTCATACTTTGATGACCGCTACAAGGTTTCTTTTTGAAAATAACCGTGCCTGTATCCTTGAAACGCTCGATGGTACTGTAGAGGAATAATCTGCTTAAATTCAGCTTGCCGATGTGACAGCTTCCTCCTGATCTCGATGTTAGTCAATCCTTGCAGGTGTAAGACCCTTATTCGTTCTTTATTTAAATCCATAGCAATTTTCTTGAGAGAGGAATTGAAAACTGACTGTATTTATTCCGAATAAACAGTAAACACGTAACTCTTTCAAAACATGCTTAGATGGTGGTCATGCTGTGACAGAAAATACAACAATACAATGTTCTACTCTTCGCTAAGACCTCGTTTGCTCTCGCTGTCTCTAGTACTTCCGAAATTTCGACAAGGGGCGTAACGATGTGTTTTATGTTCACTACTATTCTACAGTAAACGGTTTTGGGAAACTCTCCTGTTTTGACCGTTTCCGTAACATCTGTCTTCTAACTACTGATTAGTTTGACCTAATCGGAACCACTCTCGATCATGGTATCATGAGTCATGATTCATGACGAAGGATGGTCTTCACATTTTCGGAATGTGCAACCTAATGTTTTGGACATCATTCGGGTTCTGCATCATGAGCAGCCGATGTTGTTCCTTTCCTGAGCCTCTCGTTGTTTGGCGAAAACTTGATTTGTCACAATTTTGCTGTTGCTACAATAGACGTTTCCCGTTGGACCTTACTCCCTAGTTTTATATTTTTTCTTCGAAGTACTTTGCATTCAAAGATTGATAGCACTAAAATCAATTTTTTCCATGAGTATTAAGGGGGGACCCTACTCTAGAAGGTCGAAAAATCATGTTTTTTTCATATTTTTTGTGGCTGTCTAGAGTAAAGTGAAGTGCTTGGCTATTTTGGCTATTGATTAAGGTATATTTGAAGATGTGTTTTCCATGTCGTGAATGTAAATATAGTGATTATTACACTGTTGGCAGCTGGGAACGTGGATGCTCTCTCTAAATCAGTACCTAACTGGTGGTAAGTTTTTCTTAGCTTCTAGTAGACCGATCGGGCTGAAATTTTTTTTCAGTATATAGAAACATATTATCTATCTTTTTACGTAGCCGTTTTTGAAAATTCCAAAAATTGCCAAAATGGCGCCATTTTAGTAAAAAAATTGTTTTTTTTCATGTAAAATCACTATTTAAAAAATCATAAAACATTGAAAAACTCAGATATCAAAAAACGGCTACGTAACAAGTTAGATAATCCATTTTTACATGTTAAAAAAAATCAGCAAAATCGGTTCAGTAGATGCTGAGAAAAATTTACCACCAGTTGAAAAAACATGGTTTCGAGAAAAACGCGTTTAAAGTTTCAAACAAAGATGATACTGTAATCAATGAAGTAAATTGTTTAGAAATGTGTTACTTACTATTTCCTTGGACACAGAAGATGTATCCGGTACAATATTTTAAAAAAAAAACATAATGGCGGATGCAATATGATGGAACAAAAATTAAAAAAGGTATTTGAGTAAAAAAATAATGTATTTTGGCGCCATAAGGCGAGACGGGACATTCACGAAACAAGCCGCCAAACATCACGGCATCCCGCGACAAACGGTGGCCCATTAGTTGTACTTCTACACAGTTTCAAGATATGTTCTACAAGAGTGCTCAGCTCATTATACCCCGTGGGTGCTCATTATGCCTCAGTGGGGTGCTCATTGTGCCCCACACATCGACTGATTGCTTGTTTTTGATGCAGGAATCTAATTTGTGTTTTTCACCATTATACGATAAATTTTTCAATTTGTGAATAGTGTACCTTTAATTTTAGATAGTTAATGCAACTTTTGCACTGTAGACATTTTAAAAATTTTGTCGTTTTCCATGCTTAAATTTACTATTCTTTTTTGAAAAGTTGAAAATGCATGAATGTTGAATATTTTTTTCACCTTGCATGAATGTTGAATTTAGAAATTTACGTTCTTGCAGCACTGCAAAATATTATTCACCCCAACCTTTTGGCAACATTGTCTTGGTACTGGAATTGTTGACAAAACCAAGAATCGTTTTATTTACTGTGAAAAAACTTCTGCACGCAAATTTAAATGACACATTACCTGACAAAATTCTTTCGGAACTGCACCGAAAAAGTCTTTCCGCAACTCGTAAATAACGAGACTGAAATTCAACTCTCGCTTCGGAGGTATTCAGCATCCGTTCAGAAAGACTGATTCGTTGCTGCTGCGACTGTTTTTCCTCTTTTCAGAAAATGTTTCAGAAATAGTGGCAAACTATCCTTGAATTCTTTCAGCTTAAAACTAGGACGAATTTAATGAAAACCTCGAGACACTAAATCTACTCCTCTATCAGTAGAATTCCCAATATAATTTGCCTCGCCAACCAAAGCGTAACTTTGTCGTTTTCCATCAGCTATCATTCTACTTATCAGCTTCTGAACTGGTAACCCTAAAACTACCTTCGGCAATCAAATGTGCAAGTAGTTTGGCAAGATTCCTTGCCAATGCTTGCTTCAATGCATGTATGCTCTTCAACCGATCGGCGATCATATTCGCAAAACTTTTGCGAAAACGCACTATAATGTGGATTGTAACCCTTTTCGGATAAACAGTAAATTATGACCGTGACCATCATCCGTATCATTTTATCACCCGTACTCATTCGTTATTCCCGGGTCAGATAATGCAACTGCTACTAAAAAGCTTTTTCGTTGCCCTTTTATGCAGATCCTTCTGTACCAATTCTTCTAAATCATCAAAATCGAGGCGCATGTGTTGTAAGTTACAGACGTCCCGCATTTTGTGAGATAGTCCCGCTGCTTAACAAAATGTCCTACTTAGAAAAACTTCCCGCGAAATGTACCGCATTTATCAAAAGTATCTCGCACGCCTTGGAATGTTCCACGGTTTACAAATATGAACCAACGAATGTAACATTTTTTCACTGGGACATTGTGCCTTTCCGTTAAGTAACATTTTACTCACTAATGTTCCTCTTTACGTCTATAATAGCCAAATTGCACAAACCTAAGGGCGGTATAAAATCATTCAGTGAAAAAACGAACTTTTGAAATTATGTTCACCGTTAAATGCTTCTGCCTCAGTTTACTCCGGTTGCATAAGCATTCACAGTTCTTGCTTGGAACCTCTGGAACGAGCCTGATCGTAAAAATCAAGCATTTTTAGCCACTGTCGAGTAATTATGGATGACCGATACAATATCTAATTAGAGTACATGCAGAGGAAGTATATCGGTACTGGACACGAACAAGTATGGAAAGCTTAAAAACATCACTAACATTCGTTTGCCAGTTATCCTGCCCGCTACGATATGCTAAGCTATTTTGCCGTAGCGGAGAATTAACCGAAAGTTTGATATTGTAAAGAAAAACTATGTGAACCACTACTCGAAAAGCCAGAGGAAAAAATCTAATGAAATAAACTATACGTTTCATGAAATAAACTAACATTTATTTAAGTCTTCATAATCACCGAAGCTAGCTGATTTATTGCAGCAGAACACTATAACTATATTTAACTAGCAGAACACTATATATAACTATATATTACTAGCAGAACACTATAACACTAAAACTAAAACTACAAACTCCCGTAGTTAAATTGTTAGGTACTGCTGCTGCTGTTGAAAGTTGCCGTTTCAGCGGTTCCGACAGCGGGAATTGCACTCGCCAAAGATCCCGGACGAACTCATACGATTCGCATAGATTCTCTAGGATTCCTCACATTGGATTCCTGAGCGTCCTTGAAAAGGATTCCTGAAAAAGAATCCTCAGGAATGCCCTGTATATGGCTCTAGGATTCTTGAAATAAGAATCGTGAGTGGGAATCCTCCAGATCGTGTTTGCGATTCCTTTCACGATTCCGTCACCGAGTTATAGGTATCCTGTGGATGGATTCTCTGCGTGTTAGTAAGGGATGTCCCATTACTTTGTTGGCTGAAATCACATCTACATTTTATTAACTTGTGGGTTTTAGATAACCGTAACATACTTACAATGTTTTCGAATTTCTTTTTCCTTGCGGCTGCATTTCTTGCCGCGGGTGGGATTGTGGTTTATCACACAGCTTTTTCAAGGTATTTGTTTATTTTACCTAGTTAAGATCATTTACATCGAAAACAGATGCCAGAAAATCGATGTAAACATTATTCAATGAGATATACATGAAGGAGCGGAAAAAAAGTTAGTCAGCATAAAACAGTAAATCCCACACAGCGTCATGATTGAAAAACAACGTGAATCGAACAACACGGTTCGTGTTTCGAGTATGAGATCTCGCCTAATTAAGTTTAGTTTATTTTAGAGATAAGTGACTTTTCACCTACGCACACTAGTAAACGTGTAAACCCGTGTAAAGTTGCTTTTGTTTCCTCCAAACTGTAAATCATCGCATCTCGTTGCTTCTACTTTTATCACTTTTTACCATTTTTGGTCGATTATGTTCAGCAGCTTCTTCCGATTTCTGATCACGAATGAAAACGAAATTTATTCAAAAACAAATTTGAAACACATAATGAGTGTTCAACTGAATATTTGTCCAGCTGCTAAAACATAGCATTGCAAACAAAACAGCCATTTATAAATATTTTCCTCAACTAATGGCACTAACACATTCGTACGTAAAAAGGTCTATTGTCTTCATAAACACTATAATAGTATACTTGTAGCATAAGCATTCTTCTCCCGCTATCTCCCCACCTTTATTTGCCTCATTGAATGAAATTCACCACTAATCTTAGAGGAAGAAGGGTAAAACTTAAAAAAAGTGTGTTCGGCAGAATGGGGTAAAATGTGCATTCTTCGGTTTTTAATTTTTTTTTTCAATAGTTACAACCCCCAAAGAAAAAAATTTAAATGAGGATCAGTTTTAAAAATTAAAAGACATCGTTTGAGCGAATAAAAATTTTTGACGGGAAACCTCTATTGCTAGAACACTTGCAAGAAAAATTATTTCCATTGGAACGTGCTGACCTGGAGTACACTATAAAAAATCCCAAGTGGATTCCACTTACTTCTATGCTTATAGATGAAACATTTTATATCTAAGTGGAATACAATAAAATCAAGTGTCTTGCACTTCGGTTTGCCATGTTATGCATACCAAAATCAATCTTTTTACACTCAGATTTCAATGCTAAAACGCGTCAAATGCCAAATCACGTCAAAATACCATGAATTCCATTAAAAATCGATGTGGGTCGACCTGATAAAAATGATCGGTTTGGTTTATTGGCATTCATGTGTAAAGAGCATTTGGTATGAGCGTATAATTTTGTTTCAGTGTAGCGTTGGTGTGTAGCGACTTTCTGCATTTTTTTTACTACGGAAACGTAAACAAAATCACGAAATCCAAGTCGCCACTCTTGTGTTTCTATGAAGGGAAGTAAAAACAACACTAAGCTGTCGGAAATTTATACTTTTACCCTCGTAATTTGTAACCTACTTTGTTGAAATTTCAGCACTGAGTGGAAAATTGCCCTCATTTTGGGTACTTCTGAAAGAGTGTGTAACTAACATGACAACTGCTCACTACAGATGGTGTTATGAACAGATACGCAAAGAGTGAGGTCGAAAACTCCAAGTGAACCGTCAAATCGAGGCTCCAAGTGTGCAAGGTAAACAAACTCAGGAGTGTTACTTTTCGTACAGAATGTGTATTGTGAACTACGTGCAATTATGGTTTTAACGGAAAATGTGTTCGTTGTGCTCGTATTATGAGTGATGCATTGAAAATTAAAAAAGTGTATAAACAAGCTTTGAAACTCAGTTATACATCCTTACAAAGTTTCGGAATTTCATTACACTTTCTAGTGCGTATGAAAAGTCATGCGAAATTAAATGTGGTTGCCAGAATTGTTTGGAATAGAATGTTAGCAAAGGGTTGCCATATTTACTGCTTCTCTCTTTGCGTATCTCTTTATATCACAGTCTCTACTGCTCACTCTTATCGCTCAATATATTTGATTTCGTTCGTTTTTTCCTTTGTGAACGATATTGTCGCGTTAGTTATATTCGATAATTTTTGTATATATACTTCAAGGAATATCAGGGAAAATCAAGGAATTTAATTTTGAAAACTTTTTTGTATGTTTGTGTAACAGTTTGTGTCCCGGTCAAGCAAAGATTGTTTCGCTTGTACATCAATACGGTTGCAACTCTTTTTTGATGTCATTTTTGTTGTCAACCGGGTATCTGTCGCAGTGACAGTTTTGCTTCTATGGGTGAACCTTGCAGGTGAACAGGTAACGGTTAGTGTGACCGTATTCTCAGTTCTGATTCAGTTTCTTCCAACACTTAGATATTACCATTCTCATACACATAAACAATAAAAACGATCCTTTTTAGTGCCACCGCAAATATCACTAAAAAGTTTGAACTAAAAATCTGACGTTCATAATCAAAAACGCTTCGTATTTGAAGTTTACGAGATTGTAGATTGCAACGGATGAAAAACATAACTAGAACTATTCTACTGTATTTGTTTAATATTTTTTAAAGATATATCTGTAATTAGAAATACTTTATTAGCTTTTTCAACCTATTTGTATGGCCAAAAGAAAAAAAAGTAGGAGGGTGGTATTCAAGACACGACCGCATGACGTTGGACTACGGTATTCTTATATTCCATTAAAACAAATAATAGAGAGAATTGCAACTCTAGTATTTGCTGCAATTTTATCTAACAGTGCATTTCTGGATGCTGAGACGTTAAAACGTTATAAATAATAATATATACTAAAAGAATGGATATCTTTTATTTAATCGCTGTCATTTCATACATATTCGAATCAACCCTTTGTTTGCTGCACTACCAAGACAATCATTTAATTGAGCGAATTGGTAAAATTTTCCTATCTAAGCAAAAAGCAAACTTTACGAAACTATCTGAAATTGGAGCCCAGAACGATTCAACCGAAAATTTTAAATTTGACAATTGTTTGACATTTAATCGATAAAACTCATGCTAGGTTAGTTCCAGCCCAGCATATAACTTCATGTATTTGAAAAAAAAAAACGTTTGGTTCAATAACTCAATATAGCCAGAGCTCAATCACACGTTTTTCGGTAGTTGTTATCAAGGCTTGGGCGAGTGACAGGAAAATATATTAACTTCTTCAGTTGTGATTTAGAGCATTTCTAATTGTTTTGTTATTTTTCACGATAGCGACAAGTTTGTTTCTTTCTCTGTGTGCGAGAAACAAAATCAAAACCGCGCACCGAGGAACAAAAACGAAAATTTAATGAATGCTCATTGAGAAAACTTGCAACTCTTTTTACCAATAACTTATGATACTCAAAAGAACCCGTTTTGATCTAAATCAAATTTCTAGTAAATAAGTGTTGATCATTCATAGGTAGTAATTTTTCCTCGATGAATAAAGACTGGCTGAAGAAGTTAAAATCGCTGCTGTAAAATCAAATTCACAACTGTGTTCGTTAAGACGTTTTAATATTTTCAATAACAATAATAATCTTCGATAAACACCCGCTATAGTCATTCACACACATGCTATAACTATCTAAACACGCGTTAAAACTATTCATACACACGCTGTAGCTATAGCTATCCATACACACGCTATTCCTTTCCATACATCCGATACAACTATCTATACACACGCATAAGCTATCCAACTATCCATACATTACGCTATAACTAATCATTACACACGCAGCAGCTATCCACACACAAGCTATAACTATCCGTACACACGCTGAAGATATACACGCAATAGCCATAATATGCTACACATGCTAGTGTCTTACACACGCTATAGCTAGCCATACACACGCAACAGCGCCATCACTTTCATCGCAAATGTCATAGCAATACAGATGCACATACGCTATATGTGCACACTGCACACACACCCAACGTTTTCACCCAACGATATCTGAATTGGATTACCGCTGGTGGGGTCCAACTCAGATCGAAGGAGCACCGAACTGAATGAAGAAATGCAGCTTCCCACTACCTCCGCCGCTGGTGCCTGATACCACCGCTCTGGTTCTGCTGCAGCTCAGTTTGGCCGCTGGAATCAGCCACCGCTGCTGATTATACAAGACCGGCCTGGTGGCCTTTCACATGTTAACTGATGACTGCTGTGAGACGACACAGGCTATTATATAGCCCAAAGCAAAAATCCATCCGCGAGCAAACAAGAAGCGAGCTTGTGATTGGTTGAATGTGCACGACTTTTAACACAACTTTTAACTAGTTTAGTATCGAAAACATATTTAAATTATTATATGACAATCTTGCGCAATATTTCCCCTATCAATCAAGCCATTGGTGTTTAGAATCTGTTCAGTGGTAATGATAAAAGAAGCATTTTAAAACGGTGTTGAAACACCTGTTACAGCTACCGAAAGCGAGCTCGTTATTGGTTGAAAGCTGTGAGACTGTTTACAAAGTCAGATCGGTTGTATCCGTTAGTGTCGACTGTGCTTGTGAAGAGAGGTGGTGATTGGTTGCTCGGTATGATTTAGACAATCGATGTGATTTATCAATTTTTCAATAGTGTATCTCGAGAAATAGGTTATTTTTGTTACATAAATTCAACCGTAAAAGAATTTCTGATCGGTTGATGCCAAAACCTCGAAATTTTGAAAAGAAATGACTGATGTATAAGCGCTCAAAACCTGACCACTTTTCCCTGGTTTTCCCCGGTTGAATTACTAGATTTTCAAATTCAGGTGCCTAACTTCGATATAGACGTTAGTCCAACGTCAAAAAAAGAAAACCTCTCCCTCATAGAAACCCTGCGCACGGCTTTGCGGCTCTGAATTCGCGAAGGAAAAAGCTTAAATCGAGTTCCTATTCCGAAAGCAAAGCAATGCCTGGAGCCGTAGAAGAAATACCTTCCGCGGCAACTAGCGGTGAAAGTTTTTCTTCCTGCCGCGAAAAAAAGCTTAAACATAAATAACAGAACTCTTTACACTCTGTTTCGTGAGTTATTCAACCGCGGCGTCCTCCATCCGGGTGTTGATCCCCCACCGCGGGCAGCTATCTTCCCGCTCGCATGGCTCGAATGTAACAAAACGGCAAACAAAACGCGAGCAGCAAAGTTTTCCGGAAACTCCAACACCCGCTTCCGATGAGGCCTTTGTGCCGCGGAAACCCTGCCCAGATGCGCCGCAACAGCACTTAACTCCTGTGTAAGGATTCATATTTTGATGCTGAAATGTACTTCACTATTTCACCACAGATGGACGGAGTTTAACAAACCTCAGAACTGCGGTGTTGCAGGGGACGGATGACCGCGTAAATCGGTCCCTCGCGGAGAGAAATTAAAATTGCAACTAAAAAGATCAGCTTCCAGAAGTTTGCGAAAATATTTTAATCTGCTCCGAATGCCAACCGGCAGCGGAAAAGGTGCTTCAGCAATCGCATTATGCTATCGCTTCCAGGTGAAAAAACTTGCTCCAGCGAGCACGGTGTAGTTTTTAGCTTAATTAAAACTTCAAATGCCGACGATAATCCATTTTCATTAAATGGACGACCGGCCGATAAATTGTTGTGAAATTGAGTTATAGCTTTGCCTGGGAAGATTTAAAATGTTTATTCAGAAGGATGAATAGGTAGGCAGAAAGTTTAGTTACGATTGCTTTGGTTATGTTAATTCCCACTTGAAAAAGTTGTCCTTGTAATAAATATACCCTACGTCGCGGCAATTGGTTCTTGGGCATATCAGTAGTACGTGGTATGGAGGTGGGTAATTTTGGTGTTTTGTATCATTCTACCAATGCTAGTGACCACCGTTTCCTTGAAATATTGGAGAACTGGCTTGATGAATTTCTCGATTATAGTGAATTAAATATATTGACTGGCGATTTCAATATCAACTGGCGAGATAATACAAATTCGAATCATTTGAAGCGTTTAGTAGAATCTTTCAATTTAAAACAAAGTGTTGATGAATATACACGTATTTCCCAGCGGAGTAGAACTTTGATTGATCATGTCTATTCCAATTTGGATTCCATTTGTTCAGCAACGGATTCTGATATGAAAATAACCGATCATGAGACATTAGTAATCACTGTATAAGATAACTTGAGTGAGAATAATGATTTTAAAACATTGAAATGCTGGAGAAAATATTCGAAACAGGCTGTTTCGAATCTTGTTGAAAGAAGCTTGGATTTTCCAATCGCGTCCGGTAATTTAGATGATTCTGCAGCTGTTCTTACTAGTACAGTGACATGCGTTCGTTTAGACGCACCATGTTTTTCATAGGTATTTCTTTCAAAACTAATTGAATTTTGAATGTCATTACTTATTTTTGTTTGTTATCATGAACTGAAACAAACAGCATCGTTTCTTCAAAAAAGTGCACTTGATAGAATAAAAAAATGCGAAACATTAAAAATAAGCTAATGCATTCGTTTAGACGCACCTCAAGTCAACGTAGTAAAAGCTCAAATTTTCTGAGTCAATCAGCTGGCTAATACTTTGTAGCTCCTCCCTTACTAATAATAACTACAAATACTCTTCTGGGCATTGAAATGACATGGTTATGGAGAGTATTTACAGCGATTTGTTGCCAGCATGAACGTATGCATGATTTAAGGTCGTTTACTATGTTGAACTGGTGTTCATTTGCGTAAACTCTTGCAGCCAAGATACCCCAGAGGTTCCTGATCGGGTTGCAATCCAGACTACATGCTGGTCAATCAAGTACGGCGATGTCATTTTCAGAAAACCAGGCCTTGCTTCGTTGGGAAACATGACTAGAAGCGTTGTCTTGCTGAAGTACAACCGGTTAATACATAGAAGCCACCAAGTATAGAACCAGAAGGTCTTCCAGAAGCTTACAGTAGCTGCTTGAATTGATTTTGGTGGTGATCCAGCAGGTAGGAAGCTTCTCGTCATATGAAAATCCTCTCCATACCATAATTTCTTCCTCCTCCAAAATTTCACTTGGGTCAAGTGACATGTAATTCCACTAAATCTTGCCAGTATTGACTGTAATAGTCAGGAGCATCGAGGTTATCTTTTTCCTGATGAGAAGTGGCCTATGACAGTCACTACTGGATCGATTTGGCGAAATTTAATGTCTCTCGATCTAAGCGAAATTTTGGTGGAGGAAAGGTTATGGTATGGGAAAAATTTTCTTATGACGAAAAGCTTCCCATCTGCTGGATCACCACCAAAATGTATTCCAGCAACTACTGCGAGCTTCTCGAAGACATTTTGGTTCCCTACTTGGAGGTTTGTATGGATGAACCTGTTGTATTTCAGCAAGAAAAGGATACTATTAATTTTTCCCGATAAACCAAGGCCTGGATTTTATAAAAGACATCACCGTACTTGATGGACCAGCATGTAGTCTGGATTGCAACCCGATCAGGATCCACTGGAGTATCTTAGCTGCAAGAGTTTACGCCAATGGATGCAATGGATGCCAATGGAACATAGTAAACGACCCTTAATCATGCATACGTTCATGCTGGCAACAAATATCTGTAAATACTCTTCATAAACTTGTCAATTCAATGCCCAGAAGAGTATTTGTAATTATTATTAGTAAGGGAGGAGCTACAAAGTATTAGCCAACTGATTGACTCAGAAAATTTGAGCTTTTACTACGTTGACTTGAGGTGCGTCTAAACGAATGCATCAGCTTATTTTTAATTTTTCGCATTTTTTTCTCTATCAAGTGCACTTTTTTTGAAAAAATGATGTTTTTTGTTTTAGTTTATGATATCAAACAAAAATAAGTGAAAACATTTAAAATCCAATTAGTTTTGAAAGAAAAACCTGTGAAAAACATGGTGCGTCTAAACGAACGCATGTCACTGTATTTTGAAAACGTGTACGAATCAATTAGTTGAACATAAATTTGTATCATTAAAGAACGCGAACAGCTGGTACAATTTGGATCTCTTGCGTCTCAAAAGGGATAAATTGTACAAAAAGTTTTGTAGATTAAACAGTCAGAGTCATTGGATTGAGTACACAATCGCGCGTAATAAATATTCACAAGCGTTAAAAAAGACGCGTTGTGAATATATCCAGAGAAAGATTACTCAGCATCAAAACAACAGCAAAGAGTTATGGAGAATTTTGAAATCTTTATTAAAACCTAGTAATTGTAAACCGTGGTTCATAACTTTTGATGGCACATTAGAACAAACAGAACTAGTAATTGCTAGTAAGTTTAATGATTATTTCATCAATAGTGTTCCATTAATCAATCAATCAATTGAACTGGTCGATGAACCGGATGAAATAAAACAGCCGACTACCGTTAATAGTAGATTTGATAGTTTTCACCCAATCACAATGGATGACCTTAAAAATATTTGTTTTTCATTAGATAAAAACGGCTGGAGTAGACAATGTAAATGCTAGGGTTATTCAAGATTGCTTCAATGTTATTGGTCACACTCTGCTGAACCTTATTAATGAATCATTGCTAACACGTGCCCAAAGTGTGGTAAGAATCGTTGGTTGTTCCGATTCAAAAGGTTACTGGAACGATTAAAGCCGAAGAGTTTCGTCCCATCAATATGTTACACACGTTAGAAAAGATATCAGAACTTGTTGTTAAAGGTCAGCTGTTAGAATATTTAAATAGTAACTCGTTATTAATTCCGGAACAATCTGGCTACCGGGAAGGCCATTCGTGTGAAACCGCGTTGAATTTAGTTCTTGCAAAATGGAAAGATAACTTAGAGAATAGAGACACAATAGTTGCTGTTTTTTGGATCTGAAACACGCTTTTGAATTAATTTCTAGGCCCTTATTGTTGAACACAATCAAGCGCTTTGGAATTTCGAGTACTGCATTCAGATGGTTTGAAAGCTATTTGTCTGACAGAACTCAACGGACTGTTTTTAATGAATCTGTATCTGGTCCCGTGGAGAATGATCTTGGAGTTCCACAGGGAATTGTATTAGGGCCCCTTTTGTTTATTATGTATATAAATGACATGCGACGAGTTTTACGTTTTTGTGACATAAATCTTTTTGCCGATGACACCGTGTTGTTCATTGCAGCTAAAAATTTAGAAGAAGCTGTTTCACACTTGAATGAAGATTTACGTTCTCTAAGCAGATGGCTGAAGTATAAGCAATTGAAATTGAATATTGATAAAACTAAATTTATGATTTTCTCGCGCACCGTGGTAAATGACGATGTCTCTGTTATAATAGATGATGAGCCAATTGGTCGCGTTCGGGAGATTAAATATCTTGGCGTGATTATTGATGACAACCTAAAGTTCAACGCTCACATTGACAATGTCATCAAGAAAATTGCCAAGAAGTATGGAATATTATGTCGTTTGAAAAACGAATTAACAATTAGTAGTAAAATACAGTTATACAAGTCAATCATCTCGCCCCATTTGGATTTTTGCCCTACTTTTTTGTATTTGGCCAATAACACACAATTATTGAGGTTACAGCGTTTGCAGAATAGAATAATGCGTTTGATTTTAAATTGTGATAGATTAACTTCCTCTGCTTTTATGTTGGACGCTCTGCAATGGTTATCCGTGAAGCAACGAATTGTTTATTTGTCTATGGTGTTCATTTTTAAAATAATTAATGGTTTGCTACCTCAATATTTGTGTGATCGAATTGAAAGAGGAAGTGATTTTCATAGATATAACACTAGTAACGCGGATGAAATAAGAACACCTTTCTTTTTAACCAGAGCTTCACAGAATTCATTATTTTATAAAGGTATAAATTTTTTCAATTCGATGCCAAGACATGTTAAACGTGCACCAACACTTGCGGAGTTCAAGAGACAATGTATTTCATACGTGAAAGCTTCTGTTGCACAGAACGAAATTTAAAAGCTTTTAACAATGACGAGAGTTTATATGACGAAGTTTAAACAACGGATTTATTTTGGATGAAATATTTATTTTTGGAAACCTTTTTATTTATTGATTGTTTAATTGAAGCCTGTAACTGACGAAGTTTTTTACGAACGGATATGATTGTGTTGTAAAATTTTATTTATATTTTATATTAGATCTTTTTTTTAACATATAATGACAAAACAACTGTGTTTGTCGCGGTGGTGATGATGGATTTTTTTCCTTAATGTTGTTGTAGCTTAAAAAATAATAGAAAGTGACTACATAAGTTTGAGCCTCGCGCGCGGAAGTCAGATATAAATGGATTCTTTTACAATTGAAACTTAAATTGTTATTTGAATGCTTAGAGAATATGCATGAAGTAGTTGTGGTTAGTCTGACCGAAGGTCATGAAAACCCTGTGCTAGCTTTGTGTAACTCTACAGCAATTCACGTCTTTACCGATGTGAATCAAGTAAACAGTTTTTGAAGAAGTTTATATCTGGAAATGGAATCAGTTCGTTTTTTTTGTATAACTGATTGAAATTGTGATTACATTAATTATCTATAGATAAATCGTCCAGCTCAAACCTTTGTAGGGGTATGTGGCGGGACCATCATCATCATCATCATCATACGTCTGATGTGAGCGCAAATTAATTTTCACGTCTTCATAAAAAAATCTGACAAATTTGTACAATATTTTGGATTGTGGTTTTTACACCACTGGAAAATTTAGTATTCTTTACTTTTACGAAAATTAACTTTGGTGCCATTTTTCATGGAAAATCACCTGCAATTTTCAAAATGGCGTAAGCAAAGTTGTTCAAACAGTGGCTCGCGAAACAACTGAATGTTGACTGTTAGATATTAATAGTACTTCAGATAATTCCAAGCAATTACTTGAGAATTTTGCATATTAGATGAAACAAAGCAATTTGTAGCGTTAGATAAAACGGTATACAAATACACGTTCGTTACCACGAATCGGAAAAAATCACGAGAAGTGATTCAGCGGAATATTCAAATCACGAAAGCATTGTTACTCAAGTCCTACTATTTCTGAGTGATAATCCTGAAAGTTCGCAGCGAATTGTTGAGATTTGTGTCGCTGTGAACAATTGTTTTGTTGACACGCACCCCGTGTCCCTCAAGTTTATGAACAATAAAACGTTTGGAAGTGGAGAAAACGTCCTGCAAGAGAGCATCTTCGTTATTTAGTTGCTGATGAATGCCGGATTATGTTTCCGAATGGTTGGATTAGAAAGCAGTTTGGTTTGTCGGTGGCAGTCTTGGTTAGAACTCGTACGTTATTTCACAATACACTTTTCTGATGATGGTGCTATTGTTTACAGAGCACAATCGTGTAGCAGAGTTTCCTCACTAAACTAAACGGCAGCATCAGCTGCGAGGTGGTTGGGGTAAAATGTCCGTTAGATTGCAGATTGGGTTCGAAACCAAATGATCCTACTTCAATTTACTCTCTCCAAATCATGAACCAGTACGAGAGTGCGCCATTTTTGTTTTTGAATCCGTTTGCAATCCCACGGAAGAAAAAAATCCGTGGTTTAGCTCGCGGGAAAACTGACGGAAAAATCTCCTCCCAGGGCGGGAGAAATCGTTCTGCAGTGGCAGTTGTTTGCTGCATTCACTCGCTTTTTATTCGCGAAACCGTTCTGTACAGCCAGCCAGGAGTGCACTCTGGGTCGTCTTTACGACGAACCTCCCTTCCCTAGTCAAATGCACGTATGCATGCATGTAAAGTGCAATCGTTAACTGCACTGTACTTCTTCAGACCAGCAGCGCATCACTCTTTCGCGCTGCCTGGCATTTAATTGTGCTGTTTTGTAGTGTGCCATTGCAGATTTACAAAGTACATTCGCCCTCCATTGTTTCGGTGCGTGATTCAGCATGACTGGCGTGCATCCTCGGAGGGTTACAACGACAAGTTTTGCATGCTGCATGCTCGTAGCAACGGTGCAAATGAATGTAAAAAAGGGTGCTTTTTATTTTATGTAGCGAGCTACTCCTAGTGCTTTATTATATTGCTGGGTATAGAGTGATGCAGAGTTTGTGACTGAAAAGTGGGAGTGGTTTTGGAGTAGAAGCAAGTATGACTATGTATGCTTGTGTGAAGAAGATATGAAGATTTTTATATTTGGCATTAGTTCAAAATTGAAGGGGGTTTCAGAAGGCGTTAGTGATATTACAGATTTTTTAGAAATTTCACAATGCCCAATTATGGGAAGTGTGGCTTGAAAATCAAAAAAAAAAAACTTTACATAATTTGTGAATTACCCAAAAGGCGAGATAGACGTTGAGGGCATCAAACAAAACTCTTTTGATTTGTTTGAAAATCTTTCATAGGAAAAGTAATACCAGAACGTTCATAAAGACGAAGAGAGAGTGTAACGAAGAGTGTTTACGATGCGCCTAAATGCAGACAGGCATTTCTTCCGTATATCGTTAGGTGAGTTACTGCTTGCGTTATAATCCGCATAAACTGTAACGCCGAGTTCGATCACTTTTAACTCTCCAGCTGTTTTCGTATTCAAGTTTTCTTTATTCTACGTTTAAGATTACTTTACTTGACCAAGTACCTTGTAGAATAACGGATACTAATTTGGCAGCATATTTTCGAACGAATTTAAATAAAATAATTGTACTGTAAATGAAAAAACCCGAATTAGTCCAACTAGCGGTCAGACCAAGCCTTTCACTTTCGAACTTATTATTTGTTGAAACAGATTTACACGAACACTTCTATTTTCAGAAAAAATACCCCTTGATAATATTTGATGGATTCATTTTTAAGTCTGGATTACAAATATTTGGTAGCCAATAGTGAAACTATTCTTTCGTGATTCTCACATTTCGATAAATAACATACAAACTAAAAATCCGATTACAATAAAATTTAATAGGGTTTTATGGGGCAACTAGACCTTTTTTTTTTAATTCTCGTTTATTTTCCGTCGGTCTAGTTCCGCCACTGTTGTGGCCAACCACCGACGCCCAGGGAGGCGACTCCACACCCAGGACCCTAACTCACGACCCGTTTATTAACGGACCGGCGCCAACGGCTTTACTTCCTCATGCGATGGAAGGCGTGATCCCAGAGATTTTTCGCCTCAGAAAATCTCCCGGTGTCGGCTAGGATTGAGTCTAGACCAGTTGGGTTGGTTGTGAGTGGATAACGCCACCTCACAACCATCGACACCTATGTCGGCGGTGGGATTCGAACCCAGGCGTCGAGCGTGGTTGGCGGAGACGTTACCAACCACACTAGGCCCCCACAACATCCCAACTAGACCTTTCATTTGAGAATAATTAGAATTAGAATTTGAAAATAACTTTCAAACAGTTCCAAGCTTCAAACACTTCAGACTAAAGCGTAGTATGCAGTTCAAAAAAGAATTCATTTTCCTATCTCAATCCCATGTAAAATTCAGGCACTGAATCAGGCAATGAAATTTCTTCTGGTAGCTGTTGCATACAAGTATCGATTATCGATACTTCAATTTTACCTAAAATATATAGGAACCAAATAAGAGTGCTGTTCGGATTCGAGCAGCTCTGTCAAAAGAGATTCTAATAAATGCGAACGACGTGAAGTTGAGCGTCAGTTCATTTCCAGCATCCAAACAGTTAAGTTGGTTAATTTGTATCTAAAGTGTAACTAAAAGAAACCCCCCACGGAAGGTTATTAAGTGGCAGAACCACATAATATATTATAAGTTAGAATCTTCAAACCTTGGTCGTTCTAAATTACTTCTCTGGAATTGAAAACCAGAAGTTTGGGTTTTCCGGATTGATATTAATAGTTAAACGAGGATAATAAAGTTGGCGACGAGGATATTCGGACGAGGACAATTGGATAATCGGACGTGGATAATTATACGAGGATATTCGGACAATTAGATAATCTGACAATTGGATAATCTGACAATTGGATAATCGGACGAGGATAATTGGACGAAGATAATCGGACGATACAAATGAATATTTTCCTGAACCACTGGATTGACTGGCTGGTTGGCACACCAGCATATGCAGAGTTAAGGAAATTATTTAGCAAAAGACGCAAAGGATATTATAAAACAATACAACAGGATACTTAAAATACCCTTTTGCCTTTTGGGAAGGATCCGGTGAGTCGTTTGTTTTTTCTTCTTTTTATTGTACTTTGGGCTAATTGTGGAATTTTTTTTTTCATATATACATGTGTACTTTGCCCAATATAACAATTACATAAAATTTATATAATCCACGAAGAAAAGATTTTCATTCTGTGATATTTTTTTGATATAAATTCATTTCGGTTTTTTGGATTTATATTTTAAACTATAGCACCATGTCTCAGTTCACTACTACAATAGAACCTTTTAGAAAGAGTACTTCTTTTTCAAACTGGGTAGAGAGGCTGGAATTTTTTTTCTTAGCCAACAAAATTCCAGAAAATGAGCGTAAAGCGCACTTTATGACGCTTAGTGGACCATATATGTACGCAGAGTTAAAACTTTTATTTCCTACAACCAATCTATTGGACATTCAGTTCTCGACGATGGTAGAAAAATTTAAAGTGAGAATAGACAAAACGGCATCGGGAATATGTCAGAGAATTTCTTTTAATCAACGTTGTCAAAGGGCAGACGAATCTGCTGAAGATTTTTTTTTAGCTTTGAAGCTACAGGCAGAACTTTGTGCCTATGGCGTATTTTAGGATACGGCCATTCGTGACCGTCTTCTAACTGGTTTGAGGAAAGTTTCTCCCAAACAAAAAATTCTTGGTGATGCTGACCAAACGCTTGAGTCAGCTGAAAAAATTATTCAGACGTGGGAGGCGGCTAAGAGTAACATACAAAGTTTAACGCCAGGGCCAGTATCCATAAACCAATTAGTAACAATTAATGAACCGATTGGTCCATCTGTGAATAGATTGTTTTCCACTAATAACAAACCTCAGAACAAATCTGTTAAAGATAGGCTTGGATTTAAACCAAATCATAAAAGGCAAGCGACTTTCAGAAATCAAAATCATTCTCAGGATAGGCGTTGGAATTCGACAAATTTTAAACCGGCAGGTTTCAGGGAAAATCAATTTTATCCAAATAGGGTAAAAGACAATAGAGTTTGCGATTTTTGTGAAGTACGAGGGCACTTGAAGCGGCGTTGCTTCAAGCGGAAAGACTTAAAAAGAGAAGCGATTAACCTGGTGGATCAAATGAAACCAGGACCCTCTGGTACACAAAATCTGCCGGCTTTGATGGAACGAATGAGAACTGAGAAGACAGATAGTGACTCGGATGAAGGTATTCTGGAATGCATGAATGTGATGTCTATAAATAAGGTTAATGAACCATGTTTGGTGCATGTGCTGGTAGAAGGAAAACAGTTAGAAATGGAGGTTGACTGTGGTTCCTCCGTTTCTGTAATAAGTAAAACACAGTATTTCTCACATTTTGATAAACCTTTACAAAAATCTTTGAAGCAATTGATAGTTGTCAACGGTGCCAAACTGATTATTGAAGGAGAAGTTAAAGTTTTAGTTTCTTTCAGGGGAACAACAGAGGTTTTGAAACTTTTAGCACCTAATTGTGAGAATAAACTTATTCCTCTGTTTGGCAGGCCATGGTTGGACGCCTTTATTCCAAATTGGAGAAAGTTTTTCTCTAATTTTTTGGAAATAAATAATATGGGGGACAGCAGTTGTTCAATTGTCTCTGAAATCAAACAAAAATTTGGACATTTATTCCAAAAAGATTTTTCTTCGCCGATCAAAGGTTTTGAGGCGGAGTTAGAACTGAAAACAGATAGACCAATTTTTAAAAAAAATTATGACGTTCCCTATCGTTTGAGGGATAAAGTTTTGTCGTATTTGGACAAGCTGGAGCGAGAGAAAGTAATTACTCCTGTTCAAACTAGTGAATGGGCTTCTCCAGTGATCGCAGTAGCGAAGAAAAACAATGAAATTAGACTTGTAATTGATTGCAAGGTTTCTATTGACAAGGTTATTATTCCAAATACTTACCCGTTACCTACAACCCAAGATCTTTTTGCTGGTTTGGCTGGGTGCAAAGTTTTTTGTGCGCTAGATTTAGAAGGCGCATATACCCAGTTAGCTCTTTCTAAACGTTCAAGAAAATTCATGGTGATAAATACGATTAAGGGCTTATTCACTTATAATAGATTACAACAGGGTGCATCGTCTAGTGCATCAATATTCCAGCAAGTAAAGGATCAGGTTCTAAAGGGTTTAGATTTTGTTTATTGCTATTTGGATGATGTTCTTATAGCAGGGACTAGTTTGGAAGATTGCAAACAGAAGCTTTTTGAGGTTTTAAAAAGACTCAACAATGCGAATAATAAAATCAATTTCGAAAAATGCAAATTTTTTGTAACGGTTCTTCCATATTTGGGACACACTATTAGCCAAAAAGGGCTGATGCCTTGCCCGGACAAAATCTCTACAATTCAGCAAGCAAAAATTCCTAAGAATGTGACAGAACTCAAATCTTTTTTGGGTTTAATAAATTACTATAATAAATTCATTCCTCATTTGTCTTCAAAGATGTATTAGTTATACAAACTTTTGAAGAATGACGTTAAGTTTATATGGACTGATGAATGGAGGCCGTTGAGAATATTGACTGTGTCTTCAATATTCACGTCCTTGGGAAGCTTTGACAGGATGTAGTTGAGATAGCGGCTGTGAAAATGGGTGTCCAGCTTCCGGAGAAGTAAACGTACCTTCGCCGCATCATTCAGCTGGCCTGCATTGTTCTCGAAGAGGTCCTGGTAGCGGGTAAACAACAACGTCCGAACGTAACTCCGTTTTCTTCGTCGAAGACAAACTCGATGATGTTCGAAGAGAGGGACTCCAAAATCTGCTCCGGGGTTTGATACTGACGCTGCTGCTGCTGGACCGCTATCCACTGTAAAATTTGGGCCATCTTGTGAATCATATCTTGAATTCCCGGTAGCGGCTGCTGATCAACTGCCATGTTCGTGGATTCTTGAGATCCTCGTCGCCAAAAAAATATGTCCAGTGGTTTAAATGAACTTAAGAGTTTTTAGTAAAGAACATCTATTTATATTCGAGGTTGGACAAAAAATAATCAAATTTTTCACTCTGATTTCAAGGACAACTTTTCACTGGTTCCCTTGATGTAACAATCACTAAAGACTAGTATTTATTTCTATTTTTCAAAAACACTAAAGTCGCATTTTATTCGGGGGTACGTGCCGCGTAAAAAACGCGTAAATTCCGGAATCCGCGTAAAAACGCGTAAATTTCGAAATCCGCGTAGAAAAACCGCGTTAATTCCGGAATCCACGTAAACAAAAAACCGCGTAAAAAAATCCGCGTAAAAACAACCGCGTAAAGAGCGACCTTAGTGTACCATTTTTTTTAATTCTAAAATTTTGAAGAGCTTGCCCCCCTATTTGAAATTCTGGCTACGCCCATGGTAAAAGAGGTACTAAAGAAATTTCTACTAGATCCAGAAGTAGCTGAATTAAATTTGGAGGGTCAGATCAATTTATTTTTAATAAACTATCGTAATAGTTCGACAATTGATGGACAATTTCCATCAGAAAAAATCTTCTCTTTTACGCCTTAGACACTAATAGACCTAACCCATCCAAAAAAGAATTATAAACAATATTTAACACCGCTAACAAAGCATGACCCACCTATGCGACCGAATGATGAGGTTAAGGCAAAGGATAAAAACGCTATAGATGTAGCGAATCCTTTGGAAAATCTGATGGCTGGCGACGAGGTGTGGTACAAAAACCACGACACACGTAGCCATGCTCGATGGATAAAGGCAAAATTTCTAAGGCAGGTTTCTTAAAATGTTTTTCAGGTGGAAATTGGAAACGTGCCAATAAGCGCACACAGAGGCCAAATTAGGATGGCCAAAACAAACTCGCTCGTTCAGCCAAACGTGCGTTTCTCTGTCGAGATGGCGGAGTCAACGGTGACTGGAGGAAACCAGGAAGCGGTGCAGGAAGGATTCAGGGGGTTCCCGGAGGAGTTTTCTGCGCGTTCGCGGAAAAGGAAAATAATAACAAATTCTCCTGTCAGAAGATCGAAAAGGAAAAAGGTCGTTAAGACCGATCGAGATTTTATATACAATTAATTAATTAAATTAATGCTCTGAATTATATTGTAAATTAGGAAACTGATCTAATCTATTTTTCGAATAATTATAAACTTAAAACTATGTATCTTATATTAGAAATAATTACATGTTATATTCTTTTTCTTTTTCGCAAATTCAGATTATTTATAAAACTTAAGAATTAATAAAGTTTGTTAATTCTTTCAAATATTTTAAAAACTAAAAAGAGAAGAGTTGTGCATACAAGTATCGATTATCGATACTTCAATTTTATCTAAAATATATAGGAACCAAATTAGAGTGCTGTTCGGATTCGAGCAGCTCTGTCCAAAGAGATTCTAATAAATGCGAACGACGTGAAGTTGAGCGTCAGTTAATTTCCAGCATCCAAACAGTTAAGTTGGTTTATTTGTATCTAAAGTGTAACCCCCCACGGAAGGTTATTAAGTGGCAGAACCACATAATATATTATAAGTTAGAATCTTCAAACCCTGGTCGTTCTAAATTACTTCTCTGGAATTGGAAACCAGACGTTTGGGTTTTCCGGATTGATATTAATAGTTTAACGAGGATAATAAAGTTGGCGACGAGGATATTCGGACGAGGACATTTGGATAATCGGACGTGGATAATTAGACGAGGATATTCGGACAATTAGATAATCTGACAATTGGATAATCTGACAATTGGATAATCGGACGAGGATAATTGGACGAAGATAATCGGACGATACAAATGAATATTTTCCTGAACCACTGGATGGACTGGCTGGTTGGCACACCAGCATATGCAGAGTTAAGGAAATTATTTAGCAAAAGACGCAAAGGATATTATAAAACAATACAACAGGATACTTAAAATACCCTTTTGCCTTTTGGGAAGGATCCGGTGAGTCGTTTGTTTTTTCTTCTTTTTATTGTACTTTGGGCTAATTGTGGAATTTTTTTTTTCATATATACATGTGTACTTTGCCCAATATAACAATTACATAAAATTTATATAATCCACGAAGAAAAGATTTTCATTCTGTGATATTTTTTTGATATAAATTCATTTCGGTTTTTTGGATTTATATTTTAAACTATAGCACCATGTCTCAGTTCACTACTACAATAGAACCTTTTAGAAAGAGTACTTCTTTTTCAAACTGGGTAGAGAGGCTGGAATTTTTTTTCTTAGCCAACAAAATTCCAGAAAATGAGCGTAAAGCGCACTTTATGACGCTTAGTGGACCATATATGTACGCAGAGTTAAAACTTTTATTTCCTACAACCAATCTATTGGACATTCAGTTCTCGACGATGGTAGAAAAATTTAAAGTGAGAATAGACAAAACGGCATCGGGAATATGTCAGAGAATTTCTTTTAATCAACGTTGTCAAAGGGCAGACGAATCTGCTGAAGATTTTTTTTTAGCTTTGAAGCTACAGGCAGAACTTTGTGCCTATGGCGTTTTTTAGGATACGGCCATTCGTGACCGTCTTCTAACTGGTTTGAGGAAAGTTTCTCCCAAACAAAAAATTCTTGGTGATGCTGACCAAACGCTTGAGTCAGCTGAAAAAATTATTCAGACGTGGGAGGCGGCTAAGAGTAACATACAAAGTTTAACGCCAGGGCCAGTATCCATAAACCAATTAGTAACAATTAATGAACCGATTGGTCCATCTGTGAATAGATTGTTTTCCACTAATAACAAACCTCAGAACAAATCTGTTAAAGATAGGCTTGGATTTAAACCAAATCATAAAAGGCAAGCGACTTTCAGAAATCAAAATCATTCTCAGGATAGGCGTTGGAATTCGACAAATTTTAAACCGGCAGGTTTCAGGGAAAATCAATTTTATCCAAATAGGGTAAAAGACAATAGAGTTTGCGATTTTTGTGAAGTACGAGGGCACTTGAAGCGGCGTTGCTTCAAGCGGAAAGACTTAAAAAGAGAAGCGATTAACCTGGTGGATCAAATGAAACCAGGACCCTCTGGTACACAAAATCTGCCGGCTTTGATGGAACGAATGAGAACTGAGAAGACAGATAGTGACTCGGATGAAGGTATTCTGGAATGCATGAATGTGATGTCTATAAATAAGGTTAATGAACCATGTTTGGTGCATGTGCTGGTAGAAGGAAAACAGTTAGAAATGGAGGTTGACTGTGGTTCCTCCGTTTCTGTAATAAGTAAAACACAGTATTTCTCACATTTTGATAAACCTTTACAAAAATCTTTGAAGCAATTGATAGTTGTCAACGGTGCCAAACTGATTATTGAAGGAGAAGTTAAAGTTTTAGTTTCTTTCAGGGGAACAACAGAGGTTTTGAAACTTTTAGCACCTAATTGTGAGAATAAACTTATTCCTCTGTTTGGCAGGCCATGGTTGGACGCCTTTATTCCAAATTGGAGAAAGTTTTTCTCTAATTTTTTGGAAATAAATAATATGGGGGACAGCAGTTGTTCAATTGTCTCTGAAATCAAACAAAAATTTGGACATTTATTCCAAAAAGATTTTTCTTCGCCGATCAAAGGTTTTGAGGCGGAGTTAGAACTGAAAACAGATAGACCAATTTTTAAAAAAAATTATGACGTTCCCTATCGTTTGAGGGATAAAGTTTTGTCGTATTTGGACAAGCTGGAGCGAGAGAAAGTAATTACTCCTGTTCAAACTAGTGAATGGGCTTCTCCAGTGATCGCAGTAGCGAAGAAAAACAATGAAATTAGACTTGTAATTGATTGCAAGGTTTCTATTGACGAGGTTATTATTCCAAATACTTACCCGTTACCTACAACCCAAGATCTTTTTGCTGGTTTGGCTGGGTGCAAAGTTTTTTGTGCGCTAGATTTAGAAGGCGCATATACCCAGTTAGCTCTTTCTAAACGTTCAAGAAAATTCATGGTGATAAATACGATTAAGGGCTTATTCACTTATAATAGATTACAACAGGGTGCATCGTCTAGTGCATCAATATTCCAGCAAGTAAAGGATCAGGTTCTAAAGGGTTTAGATTTTGTTTATTGCTATTTGGATGATGTTCTTATAGCAGGGACTAGTTTGGAAGATTGCAAACAGAAGCTTTTTGAGGTTTTAAAAAGACTCAACAATGCGAATAATAAAATCAATTTCGAAAAATGCAAATTTTTTGTAACGGTTCTTCCATATTTGGGACACACTATTAGCCAAAAAGGGCTGATGCCTTGCCCGGACAAAATCTCTACAATTCAGCAAGCAAAAATTCCTAAGAATGTGACAGAACTCAAATCTTTTTTGGGTTTAATAAATTACTATAATAAATTCATTCCTCATTTGTCTTCAAAGATGTATTAGTTATACAAACTTTTGAAGAATGACGTTAAGTTTATATGGACTGATGAATGGAGGCCGTTGAGAATATTGACTGTGTCTTCAATATTCACGTCCTTGGGAAGCTTTGACAGGATGTAGTTGAGATAGCGGCTGTGAAAATGGGTGTCCAGCTTCCGGAGAAGTAAACGTACCTTCGCCGCATCATTCAGCTGGCCTGCATTGTTCTCGAAGAGGTCCTGGTAGCGGGTAAACAACAACGTCCGAACGTAACTCCGTTTTCTTCGTCGAAGACAAACTCGATGATGTTCGAAGAGAGGGACTCCAAAATCTGCTCCGGGGTTTGATACTGACGCTGCTGCTGCTGGACCGCTATCCACTGTAAAATTTGGGCCATCTTGTGAATCATATCTTGAATTCCCGGTAGCGGCTGCTGATCAACTGCCATGTTCGTGGATTCTTGAGATCCTCGTCGCCAAAAAAATATGTCCAGTGGTTTAAATGAACTTAAGAGTTTTTAGTAAAGAACATCTATTTATATTCGAGGTTGGACAAAAAATAATCAAATTTTTCACTCTGATTTCAAGGACAACTTTTCACTGGTTCCCTTGATGTAACAATCACTAAAGACTAGTATTTATTTCTATTTTTCAAAAACACTAAAGTCGCATTTTATTCGGGGGTACGTGCCGCGTAAAAAACGCGTAAATTCCGGAATCCGCGTAAAAACGCGTAAATTTCGAAATCCGCGTAGAAAAACCGCGTTAATTCCGGAATCCACGTAAACAAAAAACCGCGTAAAAAAATCCGCGTAAAAACAACCGCGTAAAGAGCGACCTTAGTGTACCATTTTTTTTAATTCTAAAATTTTGAAGAGCTTGCCCCCCTATTTGAAATTCTGGCTACGCCCATGGTAAAAGAGGTACTAAAGAAATTTCTACTAGATCCAGAAGTAGCTGAATTAAATTTGGAGGGTCAGATCAATTTATTTTTAATAAACTATCGTAATAGTTCGACAATTGATGGACAATTTCCATCAGAAAAAATCTTCTCTTTTACGCCTTAGACACTAATAGACCTAACCCATCCAAAAAAGAATTATAAACAATATTTAACACCGCTAACAAAGCATGACCCACCTATGCGACCGAATGATGAGGTTAAGGCAAAGGATAAAAACGCTATAGATGTAGCGAATCCTTTGGAAAATCTGATGGCTGGCGACGAGGTGTGGTACAAAAACCACGACACACGTAGCCATGCTCGATGGATAAAGGCAAAATTTCTAAGGCAGGTTTCTTAAAATGTTTTTCAGGTGGAAATTGGAAACGTGCCAATAAGCGCACACAGAGGCCAAATTAGGATGGCCAAAACAAACTCGCTCGTTCAGCCAAACGTGCGTTTCTCTGTCGAGATGGCGGAGTCAACGGTGACTGGAGGAAACCAGGAAGCGGTGCAGGAAGGATTCAGGGGGTTCCCGGAGGAGTTTTCTGCGCGTTCGCGGAAAAGGAAAATAATAACAAATTCTCCTGTCAGAAGATCGAAAAGGAAAAAGGTCGTTAAGACCGATCGAGATTTTATATACAATTAATTAATTAAATTAATGCTCTGAATTATATTGTAAATTAGGAAACTGATCTAATCTATTTTTCGAATAATTATAAACTTAAAACTATGTATCTTATATTAGAAATAATTACATGTTATATTCTTTTTCTTTTTCGCAAATTCAGATTATTTATAAAACTTAAGAATTAATAAAGTTTGTTAATTCTTTCAAATATTTTAAAAACTAAAAAGAGAAGAGTTGTGCATACAAGTATCGATTATCGATACTTCAATTTTATCTAAAATATATAGGAACCAAATTAGAGTGCTGTTCGGATTCGAGCAGCTCTGTCCAAAGAGATTCTAATAAATGCGAACGACGTGAAGTTGAGCGTCAGTTAATTTCCAGCATCCAAACAGTTAAGTTGGTTTATTTGTATCTAAAGTGTAACCCCCCACGGAAGGTTATTAAGTGGCAGAACCACATAATATATTATAAGTTAGAATCTTCAAACCCTGGTCGTTCTAAATTACTTCTCTGGAATTGGAAACCAGACGTTTGGGTTTTCCGGATTGATATTAATAGTTGAACAAGGATAATAAAGTAGCTAGTACGCAGCTAAAAAGAAATCATAAACCGAAAGGGAACACAAAGTTCACTTGCTGTGAACACTGCTGTGAAGCAAAATGTCACTTGTTCTTGAACGGAATAATGAGCGCTGACATTATTCAGGTACTGAAAATGTCAGGCAGTTGGTTGGTCGTCTCACACCCAGCGATGCCAGATTGGAAGACATTAGCCTACATTCAAAATATTTTTCACGTTATAGTTACCGGAAAAGTTACGTGAATGTTTTCCAGCATCGTTTTCTAGTAGATTCTACGTGATTGTCATTTGAGTTCATCATCATGACCTGGTGAGATGAATTATCCTTTGAAACTTATTCAGTAGATGCATGCATTTCATGTGAGTTTCACGTAGAATTCATCTACTGGTAAACGACGAATTTGCATACCTGAGTGATTTATTGCGTAACATACTTTGATAATTTCTAATACCCGTTTCCTAGCTCATAAAAATTAGAGAAATAAATGAAAATTGTATATTTCGTAAAACGTGATTGCTATCAGTGATCACTCAGGTATGCAAATTCGTAAATGAATAAAACAACATAAAAACATAAATATTACGACATTCCCGGGGATTGTTATTGTCCGCTGCAGCTGTTTTCGTTCAGGTAACTCTTCCACCTTTGAACTAAAGCTATGTGAAACCTGTAAGCTCAAGTCTCGATTAATTAGGATTTTTCGAAAATTCACTTATTTACGTACGAATGTGTTAGTGCTACTAGTTGAGGAAAATATTCACAAATAGTTGTTTTGCTTGCAATGTTGTTTTTTGTAGCTGGACGAATATTCAGTTTACCACTCATTATATGCTTTAAACTTGTTTCTAAATGAATTTTTTCATTCGTGATCAGAAATCGGAAGAAGCCGCTAAACATAATCGACCAAAAATGTCAAAAAGTGATAAACGTCGAAGCAACGAGATGCGATGATTTACTGTTTGGAGGAAACAAAAGCAACTTTACACGCGTTTACACTTTCCTGGTGTGCGTAGGTGAAAAGTCACTTATCTCTATTTGCAAGCCATCCAGAAATTTTGTTTTATGTTCAGAATCAGACAACAGCTTCGCCATTTTGATTTCAGGTTATTTTCGCCCAGAGAATTCACGCGATACATCATGTTTGACATTGTCAAGTTCACGTAGATGGTACGTGATGAATCATGGTATGCATGAGATTTTCAAGTGGATGTTATGTTTGTCACATAAATCATGCCAAATGACAGAAAATGAACAAGTATAGGAACTTTCACGTAACAATAACGTGAAAAATATTTTGAGTGTATGATGAAGACATCCATTTTTGTGACGACAACGTGAAGACATTGGAGAAAACATGTGAAGACATTGAAAAATATGTGAACGACCCGAATTTTGCATTAGTGGCGACCTTTTTTTTTGTTCGACATTTTTCGATTTGCCGAAAAGTTTTTTCAGCCTTCGGGCTTCGGGTAGGAAGACCATGAAGACTTTTGAAAAAAATACCCGGCATCCCTGCTCTCACACCAGATCGCGGTAAACAATTGTGTTCAAGTATTCTAGAAAAAAAGCAAAAATCATGCGCTCACTGACGTCAGATATCGTTACTGTGAAGCATTCTCAGCTGTCAAAGTTCCGTTTGGTAAAAAGGGCAAAATTTCGTGAACCACTTTTCTTTTCAACTGTGTACCACGCTTAATAATCGAATTTATATGGCTAGAGTAAACATAGCAATACTCAGAGGGAGAGATATGCGAAGAGAGTGCTGTGAGCCAAACGAACATGTCAAAATTCGAGCCAAACGAACGAGAAAGGTAACACATTGAAAGGTATTGCATAGCAAAGCAAAGCCTTGGTGCTACATTCCGATTCGGAACTCGACCTTCTGTTTATTATAGACAGACTTCGTAGCCAACTGTTAAGTGTACAGGACAATTGCGGGGCCAGCGCTACGATCCTACTAACACTAACAGTCTCTCCCGAGCCGAGACTCGAACCTACGACAACTGGCTTGTTAGGCCAGCATCGTACCTCGAGACCAGCTGGGAGGCTTGGTATTGCAATAAGGTTCAATAAGCAATATATTTATTTTTACACGTTTTTCATGTTCTATGGCTAAATCATGAATTGGGAATGCTCCAAAGTTGCTTCATCACAGTGATTTTAACTGGTGGTTCACAAACCCTTTGTATGGTCTACAGAATAATGATGAAAGTATATAAAATTAAACATAAACATAGCATTTAACACCTTCACGGTTTTCATTCCTCAGGACTTCCACCGTCACCATCAGTTATACGAGCCGAATAAAAAAGTTAGTCAACATTGCGCTTTGAGAAGAGATCTGGCACTTCTGATATGTGAGACCTAGTTGCCAAATCAGCGGTTTTTTTCATCGCTTATCTCTCCCTCTGAGGATCTCTATGTAAAAATAGCTATGAATGTTATACACCATTTCGTACCTTGGAATGTCCTGCACCCAGTGATAAATAGCTCTTTACTGTGGGGCCACTTCCAGGGAATCAGCAGGCGTTGAAATAAGTGACAGTCAGTATTCAGATCGTTTGCCTATCTGTCTCTTAGCGATTACGTTGAAGTGTTCGGAATTTGAATCAAAGCCGAGTTCTGAATTTTCTTTATTTTCATAAACAAAACATGTTCAAATCTATATAAATAGCACCTAATTGCAACAAGAATAAAGTAACCAACATGCCAAACCTTTGAGCTCGATGTGAAAAATATTTTTCGTTGATTTTTTAGTGCAAGAAGTTACATCATAGTTTAAGTGTTCGAAATTTGATGCAGTACGGTACCCGTTTGTTTTAACGACACCCAATTACGAGAAATCCTAAAATTTTGATATACTTGCGTGTAGTGAGTGATTGTTTGTTCTTAAAATGATAATCATTCGACAAAAAAAAACGCACGACTTTTGAATAATAAAGGCAAGTTTATTTTTATTAATTATTAATGAAGGGTCATTACTGTAAACAACAAACATCACTTATTTATATTTGGAATTACAAAATTTTAAATATTGCATTTCTTGTTGGGCCTTTTCTGGCCTTTAGAAGGGTTTTCGGCGATTCTGAGCTTAATTTGAGATCGTTTTTTTCTAATTTGACTTTTTCTGGCCGTGTTTAGGGCAGGGGATTATAAACGTCATCATTTTGCCTACCAATCATCAATTCATCACGGCGTCAATATTGAAATGCTTACACTTACCTTACCTTACCTTACCAAACAGTCCCAAGCCGTGGTGTGGCCTTTGCTGTACGTAAGAGTCGTCTCCATTCCACTCGGTCCATGGCTGCAGTTCGCCAGCTCTGCAGTCTGCGTAGGGTCCGCAGGTCGTCTTCCACCTGATCGATCCACCTTGCCCGCTGTGCAGGCAACACCAACCAGTTGTATCCATGTTTCAACCGGCAGTCTAGTGTAATCATATGACACGTGGAGGTGTGAGATAGGAACTTGTAAGGGCCGAAGCTATGTTTGACGCTCCTTCCAGGTTGTCAACTCACCATTTGATGCTCAAGAAATGCTTACACAACCTATCTTATTCTTTGAAAGTGCATATTGTACTGTAAACAAATGTTGAGTTCTTGTTTTTTCCATCTAAAACAATATTTATTCGAGAATAAGTTTACCGATAATTTAGAACGTTTACTCTATTTCACTAGTTTTAGCGCAATCCAACCAAAAAGAAACGCTGGTACCAGAATCAATGAGTGGTAGATGGAAATTTTATGGAGTTTGACAGCCACACGAACCCCTTGGTTTAGGAGGGGTTTGACGATTCTGAGCTTAATATGGGAGTCATTTTCTTTTTTAGCCTTTTCTGGCCTCCAGAAGGGGTTTTCGGCGATTCTGACCTAAATTGGGTATCATTTTCTATTCTGGCCTTTAGAAGGGATTTTCGGCGATCTGAGCCTAATTTTGAATCTTTTACTTTTATGGCCTTTTCTAGCCTCTAGAAGGGGTTTTCGGCGATTCTGAGTTTTATTTAGGATCATTTTCTTTTTTAGCCTTTAGAAGGGGTTTTGGCCATTCTGAGCTTAATTTGGTATCATTTTCTTTCTTGGCCTTTCCCGGCCTTTAGAAGGGATTTTTATTTTTGCCTTTTCTGTCCTTTAGAAGGGATTGTTGGCGATTCTGAGCTTAATTTGGGATCATTTTCTATTTTTGCCTTTTCTGTCCTTCAGAAGGGGTTTTTGGCGATTCTAAGCATTATAAGCAATTACATCCAAAACCAATGACCAGAACAATTTCATGGCACCACAAGCTTAACATTGAGAACAAAAAACCATGGGGGTTTAACGTTGAATAGCTTAAAAAAAAACAATATGGAACAAAATACTCGCATATGCAGTGGGACTGTAATGCGGGTACTTTCAATATGGGACAAACACAACTTGGTATTTTTTTCATGTTTTTCCACACAAAAGTATCAATTTTAGATTATTTTTTGGAAAATATGATAACAACTAAGTCAATTCCCGATGATAACTCAAAAGTGACCAAAATCATTATGGGACAGTTATGCGGGTATCGGCAGTACAGGCCTTGTTTGATTTCAGCAACACGTCCAAACTTAATTTTTTTATGATGCCTACCGGACTAAAGAGAAAATTCAATTCAACGCTTGGATGGTTGCTGATGGCACCATGACCAAAGTTTTTATGTTGCCAAAATTGAACCGTACCAAAAAAGAAACGTGCCATAATCGAACGAGGTCTGTATTTTCTTTTTTGGCCTTTTCGGAAAGACTGGCTGTACGGTTAACCGTAAGGACGTACGTTTGCTCTAAGTTTATTTTCAATTTACTAGTGTTTTTTTTTTAAACGTGTTATCTTTGTGCATGTGCCGGATGATGACTCCGGAATGTACTACAAGTACTCAGTCATTCTGTAAAGGGTCTTTGGAAGGTCGGTAGTGCCGACACCTTCTAGATCCCGAAACTAAAATAGTCGCGGAAATGAAAGATGGCTGCAACTGTCTTTGTTCTAAAACATCACTGTCATACAGTGGGATTTTCCCACACATACAAGAGTGAATCAAACTGAGCTGGCCGATATTAGGGTAACGGGGGTATTTTGGCCAGCTTTGGGAAGTGTTCGCACAGTTTATTAAAAACAAACACAATTTTTCAACATAAATACCTACTCTATTATACCATTGTTAAAAGCTAAGTGTCTATTTTAATATACACCGTTCAACAATGCAATATATTGAAAAATATCCTACAAATATCAAAATTTCTACGAAGTACTAAAAACATATTTTGGTCCACCAAATTTTTACTTTGGTCCACCTTTATATCTACAGACGTGTATGGAAATAGTTCGGACAAATTATATTTAAGATCATCATCGGTACTTCTAGAGCAAAAATAGTGGGTTTGAGGAGAACATCCTTCTGCTGTGAGTTTTCGTAAATTTTGGGCATCTAAAAATGAAATGATTTGGCTTATAGCAGTTTGACAGGCATTCTCATCCAAGTTCATATCGTTAAATGTGATCAATTAAAAAGTAATTACCTGTAAGTTGTCACAAGCTGCTTCTTTGTTCACGTGCAACGGCCGCACGGTAATCAAAGGAGATGTCAAAACTTGGCATGGCCAAAAAATGTTCGCTTCAGAAAGAGGCAAACATATTTCGGCCATGCGTTTAACCACTTTTTCAACTTTTTCCAACTTATTAAAGTATACAAACTGTTTCTATGACATTTTATTGATGTTACTACAACAACGAATTGTTTAACAAGTATACATAGTTGTTACAATAGTTTCCGGACGTTGACTTGTATATTACCACTTCCTCTTGACTTTGGGTTGACGCAGCCATGACTTTGAATATGTATGAACTAATTCCAAAATAACACTACCTAGAGCCAGTTTTTCGCCGAAAATTATAGTGTAGTACGATTCTTAGGTGTGTTATTAAATGTTGCATGCATAGTTTTCTAATATTCATTGAATTTATCAGATAAAATGCGCAAAATGTTACCGGGTGGGCCAAAATATGCATGTGGGCCAAAATATCCCCGTTACCCTACATGCGACCTGACGAAGCCGTTAACTACTTTTTTTTGTAAATATATTAGACCTCCTTCCCCAAACAATTTTTAACAAAAAAGAATAAATAAAGTTAAAATTATAAAAAAAACATGGTACCTGTAGATTGCGTTTCACGAATAAATAAGTAGCATGGATTTAGAATAAGCAGGTTTAGAAAAGGAGGTGGCTTAGATTTACAACTGAATATCTCCAGATCAAATAAGCTTCCACCGTTACTAGAAGGATCGAGGGTGAGTAGAAACAGCAACTGTTTGAAAATGTACAAAAATTTTTTTTCTTGTTAACGGAATCCAATACTAACCGTTACTTTTATGACTACTTGAACAAACACACCCACAGACTCACTTGTGATTAGTGACACGATCGTTACTAGATACATTTTCTGGAACGGTTTTACTGTGCTATTAGTGAGCACGCAATTTGCCACGGCCATATATCTTCTCTTCGGCGTTGTTCATCAAAGGGCTTCCAAACCTAGGTCGAAAGGATCAGTACGTAAACCATGCCAGACCGAGGTAGGCAAATGATGATTAATTTAATTGAGTTGGACACACACAAACCAGAAACATTCTCCATTTCAGCAAAACGGGCCATACCTTCGTGGCACTGGACTCGCGCTCCGAGGAAAACTC
This sequence comes from Wyeomyia smithii, assembly GCF_029784165.1. Classification (NCBI taxonomy): domain Eukaryota; kingdom Metazoa; phylum Arthropoda; class Insecta; order Diptera; family Culicidae; genus Wyeomyia; species Wyeomyia smithii. Next base: position 54,581,794 of record NC_073694.1, read on the forward strand.
GTACCAGCAGCGTACATAGTCTAATAAAACACTTCATTATTTATAAATTTCTCCGCATGACACCTCCGCAAACTCTGACGTCGGTCGCACAGCACCGTTCGGATTCGCTATGCCCCCTAATGCCATCCATCGCAGCCAGTGGCAAGAACGCAGACAACCCGTAGCACCTACGCGGCGGTATTCCGTCGATTTTCCAACCGGTCTGGAGCGGTCACGGACGGTCGGTCGGTCGGATGGACGGACGGAAGAACTAAGATTCACGACTTTTGATCCAATTTTCTCAACACCATAGAGAACCATGCGCACCGGGAACAATAATTTATGGCGCTCCAGGAATGGGAACATCGATGTTGTGCCCAGTTCGAACAAGTTCTGAAATTATAAGTAAAATATATGAAGGTCCAGTTTGGAAAGTAATGTTACCCGATTAATTGTAATTTTATTGGTCTAGTGATTTAGAACGCCATTCGATTGGATTCCAGTTCCATCCTCCGCCAAATGGCAACAATAATGGCAATTTTATTAATACGAATCAAGCTAGATTGGACTTCCGTCCGTATTAATGATCTAAACCTATTGCATAACCCGGCAAAATTCACAGTCGACCCGGTTGAAGATTCGCTCTAGAAATATCAGCCCACTTGATACGGTTCTCGCACATGAATCATAAATATAGTTTAAAATTATTAACGCAAAATTTGTGCCATCCAGATCTCACGTTGGTTCCCTGCCAGCGAATGTGCATATGTGACTAATCTAATTTTATACCTACATTATTTTGCACACAAGCACAACTCAGCCGAATTTGTCGTGCCGCTCTGGCAACATCACATCTCATAATCTGGACTTATGTGTACGGCGCGCTACGGTCTGAATATGTCGTAGAACGGGATGCATCTTCTTTTTATAAATAAAACATAATGCTCCCGGAGATTGCTAATATGAGCAGATATGCGAAACGATGATTTTCAGGGTGGAAAATGTGTCCTCTTATTCGAAATCGTGAGCTATTGTAGTGTACGCAGTGACCGAACAACCCCATTTCAAGAATACTAAACTATCACCCAGACCCAATCCATATGCGGCACGTACCTACAGGAATAAAAACCGACCCGAAACCAACCGAACAACCGTGAAATATACGATAAGTGGTGAGGTTTTAAGTTTTTTGGACTGCTACCAATCGCGCGGCCTCTGCTGGTGCACCTCGGCTAGATGAGCTACCGAGTGGAACCTGGCATGAGTTGTATTGTAACAGTGCAAGTTGCGAACAATGAATTTCCCGCTGGAAACAGCAGCGATTCAACGATGTCATTCATTTGACCTAGTTTTAATCCCCGAATGAAAAACGGTCCTTGGTGATGTACAGAGTGTAAATGCCGATAAATTAGCTGAACAAAGATTCTAACAAAATTTTTATGTAATCTGTTGAAAAAATCTCAAACTTTCGAACTGAGAAAATCAACTTTGAAAATTTTCACTCAACATTATGAATCCTATTTGAAAACTAAACAACGTTTATTTGAATGGATTTTTCTCTAAGCTTCTATGCAGTACTTTAAACTAATGTTTTGCATTACTGCGTGGAAGCAAATATCTTATAATACCAATATAGTTCACTTACGTGAAATCATGAAGACACATTGAAAATGAAGAAGCTCTAGTTACCTTTTCGACCGCTAGGAGCCATGGGCGTAGCCGAAATTTCGATTAGGAGGGGGCAAGTTCTTCAATATTTTAGAAGTAAAAAAATGGCATTTGGAAGTATAGAAATAAATACTAGTAGTTAGTGATCAACACGGATTTGCCCGGTACTTTTGCCGCTGCAATGTCCTTAGTGGATCAACTGAAAAACCTGTGCAATTCCACGCAACATAGGCCAAACCTTTCCATCAATTATTTTTGATCTGGCGGATACTTCACACAGATGTTTCAATGGGCTAAAACTGTCGTTTTGTGCTAACGTATGCGTTAAAAAATGGACCTTTTTCGGATGGTGGTAAAAAATAACTAAGACAGGTAATTGAGTTTCACAAATTCCCTATGGAAGGTAATTATGTTAGCTTACTTGCAAAAAAAATCTACGATCTTGCGTGCGGCCTTCCAGCAGTTAACTGGAACATTCGCCATGGCGGACGAAAACATGCATGTAGGCATGTTTTTTAATTTACTTTTTGTTTTATTTATCAATTCCTCCTGAAATTTCGCGACAAAATTTTTGAAGCAAATCTTACGTTTCAGGCTTGCCAGAAATCCTTGATGAGACGCAACTTGGAAACGGGCGGGCTCGCCAACTTGGGTACCACATCAACATTTAGCCGTTTTATCTCCTCAAACGATCGCTTCGAATAGTGAGCCGACTCCAGATCCGGCCAAAACAGCGTGTCTTCGGCCTTTTTTGGTATTTTTTGGTGAACGACGCAACTTCCGGCAGGCATTTCGTACTATAAGCAGCTTTGACGTCTCCTTCTCGCTGATTGTCAGCCACAGCAGCACCGTCTTGGGTAACTTGGTGTGTGAATGAAATTTCACCTTAGTGCTTACTTCTTTCGTGGTGGAAGTAAAATACGAAGTGCCCTACCAGTCGTTGCCATCCAGGGTAAGACAGGTCTCAACGTCCATCACCACCGCCACGTCGTCAATTGCCGGGAAAATCGATTTGACCATCTTATTCAGGCGCTGCCGCTGCTTCATTGCCTGCAGCTCCGAGACTAGTGAACGGGTATTGGCCGTCCATGTGGCATGTTCGCCAAGCACTGTTTGATCGGTTGCACAGACCTCCAGGCCAAGCGCACGCAGCGATGTAGTCACTTCTCCCTCGGTCTTCTCTTCAGTATCCTTTGGAGCTTCTTGTTGTTCAGGGTCGGCGGCCGTCCGGAACCGGGCTTTCTTTCAATGCTCTGATTGGTGTCCAATTTATTTATTTATTTATTTCGTCAATCATATATGTAGACTAGTTACATTAATTTCTGAACTATACACGAACATAAAACAAATTAATTTTGTGTCCTCAGCCTCAAGGACTTGAAATACTGTTTCAGTTTATACCGGGACATCGTAAAGTCAATGGCTTCGCAGTGTTGATTATAAGAATTCATCATACTATTTATAGGTCCATTTTTTGCGTATTCCGTACGATGATGGTTAAGAGCAAATAAACTACGGTGTCGAAGTTGTCGAATGGGTGCATAAAAGTTCAATTTGGAAAGTAGTACTGCGGAGTCAACGTTCTGCGAAACGATATCGTTTACAAATGAAGCCATCGCGTACTCTCGCCGATCTTTCAATGTTTGAATGTCAATCAACATGCAGCGTGCTTCATATGACGGAAGACGATGGTGGTTGACGATGTTTGAGGGTTGGTGAGCTCAGTGGTGTAAGTCTTCTTCTTTCTCATCGAAAGGGGTCGTTATTTCCGAAAACTCGGTTTGTAAAATTTGTCGGTGCTTTTCCTTAGTTGTTGTAGGCGGTGTGTTCGTTCACTGGATAACGATGTCCTATGAGACTGCAGGTCTGCTAAAGCATCATCGCGTGATATTCCCAGTTCTTCATGTACGTCCAGGAAAATTTCACGTACCAGGTTTAAGTCAGTTGGTAGACCTTCAGCTGCCAGCATCACCAATGCACTAATTTTGGTGATTCCTCGAATGCATACCGTTATTGGCTGATCATGCAGGAAAGCAAGGAAAGTTCGTACCGTATCTATAATTTTGTGATCACGCAGCCGTGCTTTCAGATAGCGTTTGTCACCAGCAGCGGATTGCTCCGTTAGTCTGACAATCGGTGGACACATAGGATCTAGCAGCGGAGCAGTATTTTCCGGTTCTGACTTTGAAGTAGTGCTCTGTGTTGTACCTTTTTCAGATCGATACGGGTTGATAGTTTCTCCACAGACTAACAGACGTAACACTGGAACCTAGCTCCATCGCCACAAAAAACGTTCATTTCAAATTTTCAATCGAATAACAGTCATCGCGCGAAAACGTCGTCTGGGGCGCTGTCATGCAATCTCATACATATTTTATAATTCCCCATTTGACACATGCAATAACGCTGGCGTTGTTGTCGAAATACATGACGCAGCGCGAACACGACAGCAGATGGTGCTAGTGTTACTAACGTAAAGTACTGGAATCATCCAAACGATGATTTCAATGAAAATTTGTTCGACGTGTTATGTCTGTTAGTCTGTGGTTTCTCCTTTCCTGAAGTTGATGAGTTTTGGAGCAGAAAGTGCAGCTATCGGATGGTCGGTTGATGAGGGTGGCCCGGCGAATTGAACTTTTGATGTGGCTAGTAATTCTTTGTCTGATGCGTTGATGCGTTGATAGTTTTGCGTACCGCTGTGCTGGTTGTTTTGTTTACTGGTATGAATGATTTGTTGTTTTCTTTTTTTACGGTTTCTTTTGGCTTTTTCGGCAGCTTTTTCTTGTAGTCTTCGAGACCGTTGCACCATTAAGCAGGTGCTCAGTACTGTCGAACAATTCTGACACTAAGCAGAATTTTTTCATATCCGCGGCAATGCGATGATTGGCGTCCGTCTGTCGATGAATTGCCTCCACAAGCTGCTCCTGTTGATGAAGCAGCTTCCGTACGTCAGCTTCCTTCCGGAGAATTTCTCGACATTCCGTACACAATGGCGCCATATAAGATGTGATGAAAAGTTCGCGGTGTCGTTGTACGCCGATACACGCAGCATGGTAAGTTCTACTGCAGAATTCGCACTTCCAAAGAAAGCGGTCGTCGTTTATGCTGCACGAGTTTACACCGCACGGCATGGTTATTTACGTTAATACACTAAGCGGAAGAGTTACGACATGGATGGTCAGCAAAAACACGCGACGTTGTCAAGGTGTGAAAAAAAAAAACAAAAAAAATGTATAGCAAAAGCAAACGCGTCCGCGCCCGACGACTGTTCGAGGCGCCATGATGTTGTAGATGCCGGAACGGGCGTATCCGGTGTCCACGAACTACCGCACGATGCCCGTTTTCGACGCGGCGGGGTGCCGTTATTTAAACGCGCAAATCAATTTTTTTCTGATGACTCATGGGTTAATATCGTAGTTTCGTCGGCAATCTTTGTCTATTTTTTTTAGCGCAAACGTTTTTTATTGAAAACAAAATTCTGCACCAATTTCAACAATTTGGGGGGGGCCTGGCTACGCCTATGCTACAGGGTGACAAAATAGTCCGGTCACACAGGAAAATCTCAATATTTCAAAGAATAAGAAGAAAATCTGAATCTGGCTTTGATAGCTTTATTCAGTAACTCATAAAGATACTTCACAGACGATATCTCGGAATTACACCACCTTTCTCTGATCGAACCAGCTTCAGACGTCTCGGAAAATCGTCGCAAGCGGCGCGCACGTGCTCCATCGGCATCTCGTCCCAGATTTTCGTGATAACTCACTTGAATTGCTCCAAATTTGTTATTCTATAGTCGTTCAGCTTCGACATCATGTATCCCCACACGAAATAATCCAGTGGATTCAAATTCGGAGACGACGGAGGCCATTTATTCTTCGAAATAAAATTGGTCAAGTTTTCCTCACACCAGGCCTGAACAACCTTTGCGGTGTGGGATGGGGCGCCATCTTGCTGAAAGCAGTAGTAATCGTCTTCAAACAATAGTTCAGCTTGAGGCAGAGCATTTGTATTCAAAACCGTGTCCAGGTAGTACGCTGCGTTGATTTTGAACCCTTTATCGATAAAAATAAGAGGCAGTTTACCTCTCTTGCAAATGGTTCCCCAAACCATCACTGACGTCTTATTTTGGAACCGGGAAATGTTCAGCTTGTCCGCAGGAGCTTGCTGGAGGCTCACACTCCGAACTCGATCATTTTGGCGATTGACTGTTTGCTCCAAAACGAACAGCTTCTCGTCCTAAAAATATTCTCGCCATCTGCGCGCCAACCGAGCAACTCCCGCGACCGTTGGTACCTTTTGTCCTTTGTAGCTTTGGTAACCCCATGAACCACCTGTTTTTTGTACGGTGTAAGTTTTAAATCCTTGCGCAGAAGCAGGCGGATTGATTCTCGGTTCATTTTAAGGTTCCTGGCCAGCTTCCGTGCAGATTGGGCGGGATTCCGGCGAATCCGGCCTCGTATAATCTTTTTCAGCCTTGGAGTTCTCACAGACCTTGGTCGTCCAGATCGTGACTTGTCCTCGGTGCCTCCGGTCTCTAGGTACCGATTGATGGTCCGGTACACGAATTTCCGGTTGATTCCTAGCGGTTTTAGGTGTTTGAATATGTGTCCGGGTTTGTACCCTTTCACATATTCAGCGATAACAGCTGCTCTTAACTATGCCATGGCTCACAACTCAATGTAAACAAACTGCACAGAAACGAAACTCTGCCACCTTGGGCAGCAAAATTAACCCTTTCATTTGACATATAGATGGCACCAGAGAGATGCAACGTGTAGGCTACAGGCGACCCCAAAAAAATGTGACCGGATTTTTTGTCACCGTGTAGGAGCGCCACTTCTAAATTTGTTCTACAGGACATTCGAAAAAGAATAACTTTTGACAATAATATTGCCTAAATGGGTAAACTGAAAAAAATGCACATATTACTGTGAATTTTATAATGAGAATGAAGTTCGCTTATGTATGAGGCAGTACATGGGTGACGTTTCACGGTTGGTACGGTTGTTGTTGTTATTGTTTTTGCAACTTCAAACCCAAAACAGAACTGAACACAAAATCTTAATGTCTGCAATTAAATACAAGAGTGGTATTCTATTGTTGTGTTAAGGTTGGCTACACTCAAAATATTTTTCACGTTATTATAACGTGAAATTTCCTGTACTTATTCATTTTCTGTCATCCCAATAAGTGAGCTTTAGAAAAACCATAAGAATCCGGCATCGAGGTTTCACACAGATTCAGTTCAAATTACGAGGAATTTCCTGAACATAAACAATTGCAGCTATCAGTGGTTATTGCCGGCGAATATCGCAATATCATTTTGTCATTTTGTATGTCGTTTAATTCCTTTACGAATTGGCGATTCTGCATGCCCGTGCGACTTATCAAGCAACATATTTGGATTATTTCTGAAAACTATTCCCAGTCTCTTGAGAATTTGGTAAACCACAATTGAAAATTATACGTTGTATAAAACGTAAAACCTATCAGATAGTCAAATGCTTTTCACTTTACCGGTAGTTGAGTTCTACGTGAAACTCAAATGAAATGAATATGTCTACTGAATAAGATTCATAGGGTAAATCATCCTACCAGTTCATGATTAACTCAAATGAGAATCACGTAAAATCTACATGAAAATGACAGTGGAAAATATTCACATAACTTTTCCGGTATTTACAATGTGAAAAATATTTTGAGTATAAAAAAGCATGCAGAAATATTGTTCGCATAACGAACTCAAAGTTCATTATTAAGGTTAAGAAAGTACTGGTAATTTATTTCAAAACATTTAGAGGATTTCTTCGTTACGAGTGTTTTGAGTATTTGACATTTAATGTTTAACCAAGCACAAAGAAACCGTGTATTCTCTACTAATTGGTACAGAGCGGAAGGTTACGAGCTCGAATCTCAGTATAACAAGGTCATTCGTTGTTAAATATAAGCATATTATATAAAAGATTCAACTAGAGACATTGTTGATGTAACCCTACACTAGCGCGTCGTCGTAGGTTTCTCCTTTTATCTGTTCTTGTCCGGAATTACGTACAAAATCTGCAATAAGTAATTAAAAAAAGTATGAAATTGAGTCAACTAAGTCTAAAATTGAGTATTTTCAGTTTCGTGTGTAAGAATATCGGTCACACGCTCACAGAAATGCAACAACAATGCACAGTGGTACAGTAAGGCTATTTAGGCGGACATGAGGTTTTCGATGCGATTTTTAGTTTTAGAGTCATAGTTTTTTCTAAGAAGTCGTTTCTTATAGCTAGTACTTTATTTATGTACAAATGAAAATTACGGTTGTCATAAATTGGCGAAATAAAATATATAACTTTTTTTTTGCAGAAGCAACTGTATACAAATTATTTTAAGCAACAAAAAAACTCTTTTGTAACTATCAAATTGACCAACATAGAGCAGTTTTCAAGAGTAGCTTAGAGTGGGTTTCGAAAAAAAAACAGTTTTCTGGCTCTATTTTTTTCAGTTCAAATTTAATAACAGAGTATTCTCCGGATGATGATGATGATGATGATGATGGTCCCACCTCATACCCCTACATCGGTTTGAGCTGGACGATTTATCTATATGAGTTATTTTTAAAAACAAGCCATGTTGGCAAACAAATAACGGACTGGTTATTAATTTCAGACATAGTAACCCTTCAAATGAATACCAATAATTAAAAAAAAAAAAATTGACAGATTTCCAATCCAAGGCTCATCCAGAACGTTCCAAACCCGAAAATTATCTGGACTTGATTAGGAATTGAACCTAATGTTTAAGAGCGTGCACTAATCAGAACTGGTTCTAGATAACGATCTAGAACTACGAGAGAGATCCAATGATACTATAGTTCTCGATAACGAGCTCTACAGATCACAGGCAAACTCAAGCCATTTCAGTTTTCGCTCCAAACCCTATTTTAAATTGTGAAAACAGATGAATTGTTAAAAAGAAAGTAAAATAATTTAGAAAATATTACAAGCCAAAAAGCAGTTTGTCAACCCGATATGCTTTTTGTTTCCATTTCAGGGGTTCAAACCTGATGTACTCATATCAAGATTGTCTATGTCAGTCTCCGCGCGCGTGACTCAAACATGTGTAGCCGACTCTTTTTTTACTCTACTATTTAATATTATATAACTATACTCAAACAAAAAATCCATCATCATCAATGAACATAATAACTTAATGTACCAAATACATAAAAAAAAAAATATTTTAATTTTACAATCTTCTTTATAAATTTACAAAAAATCTATGCTGTCTACAAAACAGACTTTATGTGTGAAATACAAAGCCGTTTAAACTCTGCCATTGTTGCTGCAGGTTTTACTTGCCTGGCCATTGAATTCAATAAGTTTATTCCTTTGTACAACAGAGAGTTCTGTGATCTTCCAAAAAGAAAATTTGGTGGTCTGGCATCTTCCGCGTTTCTAGTGTTGTACCTGTGCAAATCTCTTCCTCTATCAATCCGGTCACACAAATATCGAGGCAACATATTATCAAAAATTTTATATAGAAACACCATTGTCAAAAAATATACTCTTTGCTTCACAGAAAGCCATCGCAATGCGTCCAGCATAAAACTCGAGGAAGTGTATCTATTACATTTTGATATTAATCGCATAATTCTATTTTGTAAACGTTGCAATCTCAATATTTGCGTATTGTTTGCCAGGAATAAAATGGATGAGCAGAAATCTATATGTGGTGAAATAAATGACTTGTACAACTGAATTTTACTTCTAATAGTCAATTCATCCTTTAACCGGCACAAGACACCGTATTTTCTGGCCATTTTTTTGATGACATTATCAATGTGAGACTTAAAAGTTGATCTGTCATCAATAATTACTCCAAGATACTTTTTTTCATTTACGCGATCAATCGTCTCACCATCAATTTCAATATTTACGTCTAGTCTGGAGTTGGCTGAAGAAATTATCAAGTACTTTGTCTTACTAATGTTTAACTTTAGTTGCTTAAATTTTAACCAATTCGCTAGATAATGTAAATCTTGGTTTAGAAGTGCTACAACATCAAGCGGATGCTTCGCTGCAATGAACAGAACAGTGTCATCAGCGAATAAATTAATATCACAGAACCGTAAAACTCGCTTCATGTCATTAATGTAAATAATGAATAAAATGGGCCCTAGAACACTTCCTTGCGGTACACCAAGTGTATTAGCAATGGAATCCTAATCAAAATCGTTAAAACGAGTCTTCTGAGTTCTAGCACACAAATAGCTTTTAACCATTTGTATGCTGTCCCCACGATACCAAAGCGCTCCAATGTTTGTAACAATAAGGGCCTAGAAATTGTTTCAAAAGCGCGTTTTAGATCCAAAAACACCGCAAAAATAATTTCTTTAGCCTCGATTTTTTCTTTCCATTTTGCTAACACCAGATTCAAAGCAGACTCACGAGAGTGACCTCAAGAGCTCAAAAACATGTTTTTATTGAACATTTTATTGAAAAATAAAAACTCTTTACCTATACCTATATCGACAATGTTTTTCCGTCAAAAGTTGCCTATTTTTGTGTTCTTAAGGTTAACCGAAGAAAACTTTGTTATTACATCTATTGCTTCAAAACCACAAAATCACAACGAAAAGCCCATGTCCGCCTGAATTGCGTTACTGTACCACTGTGCAATGAGTTTAGTTACATTTTTCGCCACAAGAGGGGGTGTTCTCTATCCGTCTCCTCGAAAATATATGGGAAATTTGGGAGTGAATTATATTCTAATTATGTTTGAGAAAAAAATGAATTTTTAGCAAAGATGAAGTATGAAACCCTTTGCTTCAGCCAAACGTAAATACGCTCTTTTCATAAGTCTGGTGCGTTTTTACTTCAAAATGCTGTGTGAGATCCGTCAGATTGAAAATCGTTTGTTATATACGTCATTTTTTGCGTCGTTTCGTTTCTTTAAAATTTACTTGCGTCGAGTAAAACAAAAACAGAGGTAAAATGGGGTAATTAATGGTCGAGCAATTTATTTTTTCCACGTCGTTAATTTTCTTTTGTCTGAATTACATGTTACATAATAAGATATCATCAGAACCTCGTTTTTCACATTTTGCGACTCATGCCGGCTTGATAAATTACGCGAGATTTGGTTTTAAATAGTTTAAGCACAGACTAACAGACGTAACACTGGAACCTAGCTCCATCGCCATAGAAAACGATCATTTCAAATTTCCAATCGAATAACAGTCGCCGCGCGATAACGCGCTGTCTTGCAATCTCATACATATTTTGTGGTTCCCAAAATAACACATGCCCGTACGCTAGCGCTGATGTCGATATGCAAGACGCATCGCGAACACGGCAGCAGATGGAGCTAGTGTTACTATCGTAAAGTATCATCCGAACGATGATTTCATTGGAAATTAGAAGTGTTATGTTTGTTAGTCTGTGGTTTAAAGTTTATTTTGCACCGAAAAATTTTTAAATTTCATGCTACTTAAGTGTGTACTTGTTTTGGAAAAACAGTTTAATATTGGAATAAGTGAAAATCTCTAGAGTACATATATGGATCGGATTAGCATGTCAACACGCAGATTAACACGGCATGAATGGTGTTCTGTCGAGCTACCGTTGCGCGAATTGGCGGAAATTGCAAAGTGTTCGAAGTTTTCGGTGTTTGAATCGTGAAGAAACTGAAAAATCGTGAGAAACTTGTTCTCTAAAGCAGTGGTTCCCAACCTTTTTGGGCCCCTTGCACTAAACAAAAAAAAATTTCAGATACAGGTCCCGAGGAATTTTCAGATACAGATACAAGCCGAGGCTGCGTGTTTCAGTCTCATATCGTGCTTCAAGTCTAATTTGTTTCACGCCTGGGTTCGAATCCCACCGCCGACATAGGTGTCTAGATTCAATCCTAGCCGACACCGGGAGATTTTCTGAGGCGAAAAATCTCTGGGATCACGCCTTCCATCGCATGAGAAAGTAAAGCCGTTGGCGCCGGTCCGTTAATAAACGGGTCGTGAGTTAGGGTCCTGGGTGTGGAGTCGCCTCCCTGGGCGTCGGTGATTGGCCACAACAGTGGCGGAACTAGACCGACGGAAAATAAGTGAATTCTCACTTAAAAAAAAAAAAATCTTCAAAAAGGGCGACAAGCTGGAGTGCTGCAACTGCCGGGCAAACATTCTGCTGAACGCCGCCTACAAGGTACTCTCTCAAATACTCTGCCGTCGACTATCATTATTTGCGAAGCAGTTCGTGGGGCACTATCAGGCGGATTCAACCACGGATCAGATATTCGGGGGAATTCTCGAGCCGCTTCAAAACTCGAAGGGGTTTGAGGCAACGTGATGGTACCTACTGCCTACTGTTTAGTAGGTATTGCCCTGGATGGTGTTAAAAGAAGAGCGGGGATTAACACGAGTGCCATGATATTCCAGAAGTCGGTTCAACTGTTTGGCTTTACCGATTATATGGACATTGTGACTCGAACCTTTGTGAAGATGTCAATGCATTAAAGACGAAGTATGAAGGAAGGGGTTCACGAAAAGACGGTGCCAACCTTCCACTCCAAGTTCAAGTTCGTGGTGATGAAATCGAGGTGTTCGACGAGTTCGTGCACCCGGGCTCACTGGTAACTACCGACAACGTTACCAGTAGAGAAATTCGTCGGCCCGGGAGACGCTCCGATCGAGTAGAATTCACCGCCGCACCACGCCAAAATACATTATTAGAAATAAATAACAAGAATATTAGAAATTTGAAAAAATCTTGTTTGTAGTTGTAATAATTTATTCATGTACGGACATCTAATAAGTGTTACGCAATACATTTAATTATTTCCGCGCTTGATTAAACATTGCACAGATTCAAACTGTGCTTAGAGAAGTGAGCTGCAAATCCAGTAGTTTAGAGAAACAGACGGCTGGAGCACAGATCACAGAGATCAACTTACTGTTCAGTGTCACATCCTAGGGTAGAGGCATCTGAGGAAAACTACATTCATGTTGTTTTGGAATACAACAGAATGCAATTATGCTCTTGAGGTCAACAAACAAACCGTCTTTATAAAGACGATTAAATATTGAATGAAGTTGGTGAACTTTTTTTCAAAGTGGTTTCCTCAGCAGTGGATGGTGTTTTTTTAATTTTTTCCGAGGGAAAAAGCGACACAAAAAAAATTTGCATTCATTTGAAGGTAAGTTTGGACAGGAGAAAACAAATTAGTTTTTGTAAAAAGAATAAAACAAAATGGCGGACTTATTGACGATCTCGCACGTTGGCTCGAGCTATTCAAGCATTTTGTCACCAAACTACCTTCGTCATAAAGATATATAAAATACACAACTATTCGACCAACCATATTGGGAAAGTTTGTTTTTTTAAATATTTTTTAAAGCTATTGTTACAAAAAATTAGCGGAATAGAGGATTATTGATCAAATAATTTGTTTTATATTATATGTGCAAGATTCTTCCACATGCATGCCGTTTGAGTTAATAGCGATGAACTGCTGTGTGAAATTTTTAATTAGTTTGCCATTTCGTTGTATTTTTTCTCGAAACCGTTTTTTCTCTTATGACTTTTGAATAAATGTAAAAGATTATTCCATTGTGTCGATTTTTACACTGCGAAGAAAAATAATGAAGATAGCCATATTTTTTAAGCCGCTGATGAAGAGACTCTCTCGACGAAATTAGCATTCTAAGCAAAGATTTTCAGTGTTCAGTTAGTACTGAAATTAATTTTTTCTGCGATGAAGGCGAATATGATTTTCTCCAATTTTATTTTTTAAAATACAAAAATGTCAAAAATGCACCTGTAATCGAACTTAGTCAATGAAAGCATGAGAAAATCACAAAACTTCTAGCGATCTCTGATTAATGACCTAATGACATCTAATATGACTTTGTTACTTTGCAGAAGGCAAGAGTGTGCAAAAACGGATCCTAAGATCGAAACGGATCAATCGTTAAATACTTTTGCATCAAATCTAAACGGAATCTTTTTGAAAGTTGTGGTAACCACAATCATGTTCTGCCGAATATAATGAAAAATTGATTAAGTCTATGTAAAGAAACTTTTCGAATTCTTTAATGACGTTTAGAAAAAATTCACATTTAACTATTTATTCACATTCTAAACACTTGTCAATTGGAGCATTGTAAAATAAAACACTTATACACTAGCACTAACAAAGCAAAACTTATAATAAAAACTTTCGAATTGTTCACTAAACTTATCATTATTATTAGATTCTAAGATTTGTCTCTATTTTTGTACAACAAGTTTCAACAATTATTAATCATCATTGCATCTCCGCTAGTAGTCGAATATATCGAACAAATCCAGCAGCCCGCCGGAGTGCTTGTGTGAATCCCCAAAGTCGAATATATCGAACAGTTCGTCACCGTAGGAGTACTTCGAGTAATCGAAATAATCTGCGAAATCGAACGCGTCCGACAAATCGCCTAGGTAAGCGTATTCAGACCCCTCCAGCGCCTCGAATAGTCCGGAGAAGTCAAAATATTGCAGATATTTGAAGATCTTCCAAAATTGGTGACTCATGGCTTGAAATACGAATAAGTATGCGTTAGAGATTAGTTACGTTGCTATGGTTTAATTTACCTTTTTGTGGTTAGGTTTGACTTGTTTCACAATTCTCATAGACTACTGTCGAAGTTCACTTAGAAGAAAAAAAAACGGTATTCTCACTCGCACAGTGTTACGCTTAGACTGTTTATGACGTGAATTGAGCGCACGAATTTATAGTGCTTGTAAATAGTTGTAAAAAAGTGATCTCTGACAGCCTATCATTTACGTTTCATTACTCTGGCGTGTGCCCGGTAGGACACAAACCTACAGGAATGTGGCGCTCTGGTTTACTTCTATAAAAGTACTTTGCTTTCTTTGGCTCATGATTCGGGTTTCGTATTGTACTTTCAAGTTCATGACGCCGGCCGAGGTTAGGGTGAGCTTGAAGACGCAGCCCTCAATTGTACCGAACCGTTAAGTAGTTCAGTATGGTTAAAAACTGGCGGAGAATTTCAACCCACAATTTTGGTTTGATTTGTGTTTTTTTTTGCTTAGTTGACTGACCCATTTTTCTTGTTAAGGTGAAGTGTCAAAGCTGGATAGTTGACTTTGAGGTGGAATTAATATTCAGTATCAAATTAACTTAAAATTGAGTACTGACAGTTTTCGATGTGAACAATCGCTTACTCTCTCTAATATTATTGAAAACAATCAGTTTGTCTTCTCGGGAAAATAAAGTAGGGCTATGAAAAATACGACAATGCATGGAAATACAAAAATTCAATGAATTGCCTGCTAATTAAGTTGCAAAGCTTCAGTCTCTTTTGTTTATTACTGGAAATCAAATAAATGCAATACCAAATTTAATTGGCAGGTACTTGTCAATCATCAGTTGCCATTTTTCGGTTCATTCATTCCTTGAAAGAAAGTTATTTTTCATTCTTGTCTTCGTTAATTCAACAGCACAAGACGTATTACAACAGTAAATGCAAAACCAGGTCGAGGGGTGCATCAATGGTGTACAGCTCTAAAGAAAAAATCCACAGGCATTTTCTTATTCATTAATTAGTAATAATCTTTTGATAATTACAAAATTGGAAGGTTGAACTTCTAGCGCTGTGTGATATTTGGAAATGGGACGAAACAATTTAAAGAACGCTATTTATAGAAGAGTTAAGCGTGCGCAATAATAGCCTGCCCGTTTCGTTTGCCCGTTTCTTTGCGCTAATGTGGGCCTAATTTCCTTCCTCAAGCGAACAAATGGCGAGTGCAGCCATTGAGACGTACGAATGAGTGAGATTTCCCGCTGCTGTCTTGTTCTTGGGTGCGCAACGTTCACGGCTGAAACTAGGCGGCGGCCGGAGTTCGTCTTGAAGATTGGAAAATTAATGGCTTCGTGCATTTGTGAGTTGCATTCGTGCTCCCATGTAAATGGTGAAAAATTTTCTGAATTAAAAGCTTTAACGCATCGGTAGATTTGATCTTTGACATTTGCCACGGTGTCAGTATACTGTCATTCAGAGAACGATTCTTCACTTTTGCCTCTTCTTGCAGCGTTCGTCGTTTGCGTTCTTTCTGACTTAGATGAAGAGGCGGCCTTTGAATTAATGACGGAGATTAATTCAACGCGCAGCGTTGACTGAGCGGCTGTTAGCAGAAATGCTGAGCAGAGCGATAAAATTAGTCTTAATGGCTAATTTTGTTTTATTCGAACGGTGCCTGTCATACAAAAAATGTCGGTTGCTGTGTGTGCTAATCACAACACAACCTAGAGACATGACCTGTCCAACATTGAATTCTCCATGACCTAGTTTTTTCGTATTCAGTGTACTGTTATCTTAGCTTCTTCAATCTCTGCTCCGTTAAACAAGTCATTTCCACGAAGGACAAAATAAACTCTCAACCTTCGGAGGTAGTACAATATTTGCTATCGTGATGCTTGCGGACAGCTTCCTCGGGTTTTTCAATCAGTGTCTTCCCGGCAGAGTAAAAGACGTCAGAAAATCGATACTCGCTACGGACTACAAAGAGCACAAAGCCTAGAAATAATGAAAAACAAACCCTTCAAAAATCTAGGCTAAATGATAACAATCTTATTATCCGGAGATTCTTTCGCTTGTTCCTGCCCGTTCTTCCGATACAGTCAGTGGTCGATTCAACGCTGTTGCATCGTCACCCGTTTCATCCGAGCGAACCGAGCGAGAGTCCTTGATGACGGCGCACACTTTCGTTGGTGTGTTTTCCGGGAAAACGGAAGCAAAGCAAACGAACCCCAAAGCGGGGTAAAGAATGTCGCTGGAACCCGTTGACTTTAATGATGTTTCCGGGCTGCATCCGTTTACCCTATAAAATGTGCATGTTTTCCACTGGCTCTAAGAGGTTGACTTTTCACGGCTACTAGGGATGAAAACGGCGACGACGGCGGCGGCGATGATGACTGCTGCAGCTAATGATAGTTTTTCTTAGCACAACCACGAAGCATCACCTGTTGATTCTACACTTGAATATGTATGGTCGAATCATTGTTTATTCATCAGTTTTTCTGCCGCCTGTCAGGAATTGGAAGGAGCAGAAGCAGAGGTTGAGGAACATCTAATATTTCCTTTGTAATGACATGAATTGTAGAATCGTACAAATGAATTAAAAGAGGAATTAAGGAGTGGATTATGAATAGGTGACAAATATTGGAATTGGGTTCTTGCACTAACAATTCAGATAGTTTAAGAGGTTTGTTTGTCTTAAATAGAATCTGATTTTTAATTCAAAGTCGTAATGAAAGCTCATTGATAATCGAAATTTTTAATGCTAAACATTTCTCTCAGTGTAGTTGTTTATTCATACCATCCTTGCCTCTTGGCAAATTTAAACGCATTGATTTTCGTGAAAAGAATAAATTTTCGGTTAAGCAGCAAAAGAAATCTCAATGGTTAGAATGATATTGAACTGAATCAGAAGCGGAATTATACGTTTATTATACATATACACATGTGTTTAATTGTATCTTTTCGTTCCGGATAGTACGGAAAAGTGGATAGATAAACTGATCGCGCGTGATCCGGAAGCGACGGTTGGGTTAGGCTCTGGAAAATCCGGGAAAACAGTGAAAGTAACTAGGGCACTCGGTCTCCGGTTTTGATGCCACGGAAAAGGGCGAAGAGAAAAAAAGAAGGCTATGAGAAAAAAACTTGTTTTCGTGGTGTTTTGGTGCTTGGGTGCATTCGGCAGCTATTTTGAAGAGGCCGATTGAAGTTGCGGCACGCGTTGTCAAAAGAAGTGATTTTTCAGAGGGGATTCACTGCTGCCAAATTTCATATATGTGTGCGTTATCACCAGGACTCATATATTTGCTGCGTACCCAACATCTCAACGGTCCGTGGTTCCCTTGACAGATACGAAAAAAGTCCAGCAAAAATTTCATTTAACTTGAAATGGTTGCAGGAAGAACTCTTCACTCTCACATTAGAAAGAGATAGCATGATGTCACCCCTTTGGTTATCGCAGATCAACTCTGGTCCATGACGTTTGTTGGTCCATGATGTTTGTAACTATGAACAATAATGGTGGAAAGAATCACTACACAACACATTCGTTCAAATTTTCCGCGGTTTCTCGAGTTTTGATAAAAAAACGTTCCAATTCTACAATATTTTACATCGATCAATTTCATGACCAAAAAGAACAAAAATCAAAACAAACGTCATGTTGCCGAATATGTTTGTTACACGATGTTTGACAGATAGATCCTCCCAGTGATTTTTGATTTTGAAAAAGTAAACAAGAGTTATCGATTCGTGTGAAAAGAATAAGATTGTGATTGTGAAGTACGAAATATCAAGACGTCACGAAGAGCTTAACTTGTTTACCATGTTTTAATTCGGTATACCAATGTTGTGTTCCGTCTCGCGTCGCGTCATTTGTGTAGTATAATAAATACTGTCTTAAGTCACTCTGAAAATGGCGAATCATTTGACACTCAGTCAAACTGCATATCAAAATTACAACAACAAATTCAAATGCACCTGCAAAACATGTTTCGTATAGTCGTTTCACTGAACATAATTCCAACTCGAAACGACGCACTTGTATAGGCGCCATGAATCGTGTTTACCGAAGGAACACAGATTTGCACACACACGCAGCAGAAAAAAAACCCTCCGCATAGGATTACCGAACGCCTGATGGAGTGGCAATTTTGCAAAAGTCAAATAAACGCACTCCATAACTGTTTCTGTCACCTGGTAACCGATTGAGTGTCAAAACATGTAACCTCCATATATGAAATCTGCCAAATAAGTTCTCCACCACTTCGTTCGGCACGTTTACCTACTGCACACGCACATGATGCGAGCCGAACGCATAGTCGTCAGGTGGTGATCCACTTGGTTTTATTTTCACCCCCGTTATTTTTCAGCCCCATCGCAAATACACTTCAGTTCGGAGCAACTGTTACTGTATTTATTGGATTCGTGTAATTCATTGCCCCAATAGGGTTTGTCACTTTTCTCTTTTTGTGAAAGCTGTTAACGGGCATGATTGGAATTGAATTAGCAGGTTGGCTAAAACTATGAGAGGTTCTGTTTTAATACCATTTCGATTTAATACTAATTCACGGTAGACCATTAAATGTAAATCCCGATTTTCCAATATTTCACGTACATTGCCGCTCTTTATTGCTGTGTCAAGTTGAGCTGACACGATTTGTTCTGTTTCGTTTTTGTTCGTACATACAGCTATTTTTTTGTTCGTTTTTCAATCAACTGTCGAGTGATATGGATTTTACAACCATCACATCATGAGCTTCGTTACTCTGGTGAAACTTATAGATTCTGCTGTGATAGAAAAAGACATAATCGAGCACCAAACTGTGGTTTATCTTTCAGGTTCTGCATGTACCAAAGAATTCAATCAAGTTTTCAATTCACCAAAACTCATTCAACTTGCGATAACGAAGACCAGGATTTAATTTTCTTAGTGCTCATTTGATAATCGTAGGCACTAAATTATCGAAAGTGTAAAAGTTCTTCGTTTGTCATTCCACTCGTTTTCATTTTCATTCCGGTCACGGTGTTGTGAGATAAAATGTCATTCGCAGCGAAGCTTCACTTAAGTCACGGGCACCGGTTATGTGAAGCACAAAACAGATCTTTGGTGTTTTTAGTGTACAACTAAGCGTAAATGGACTGCTGATGTAGGGTATTTTTCAAGTGGGATAGTTGCAGTTATCTAAAACAAGATTTTTTGAGAGGTACAAATTAAGAAAAATGATCGTCGTCTAAATTTTCATGAAAAATATTTAAATAGTATTACACGATATTAGTTGATATATTTTGATATTTATCGTTTGTCTGTCACATTGACACCTCTCCAACGAAAATGTAACGTGATGCATCGTCAATGAGCTATGATATAGATAGAGGGATGCCCAAAAATGCACCGACATACTTTACAATATTGAATATTTATTGGAAGTATTTCGCAATATATCAATAGTGTCTTAGCCCTAGAATCTAACGATATTTATGTTGCCAAATATTATGGCGCCAGCACTAAATTATAGTTCGGAAGTCGGACTTCCGACCTAGGACAGAAAGTGACAAGAGAAACCAAAAATCACCCAAAGTTTTGTCAAAGTAAAAGCCCTCTCTGATTGGTTGATTTTATTGAACGCACTGTTGAGTTTTATTATTAGTCGGTATGGTTGGCCGTGCTGCAAAAACTTTCGATATTTTTGGTTTACACTGTTTCTGCATACCTAGTGGATGAACTGTGTTTCGTTGAACAATTTTTCGAAACATTTTCATACACCGGATCTGTGAAAATGAATATTCGAAATATTAATCATGTTTTTAAACTAGTTATGATGAACGATTGCAGACTTAATTCAAGAAAAGCAAGAGGAATAAGTTGAAACTATGACTACCTAGGTCAAATAAATCCAAAATATATCTTCAAATCAACTCAAGATTCATTGAGTAACTTTTATCAAGTACCATAAACTGGGGTGACTTTGATCACTTTTTTGATTGTATCTCAAATATTTTCAGAATATACTGAAAACAATATTGTTCGATATTTTTAAAATAAGTACTGGCATGCATTGAAAAAGATTCAGTCACTACTTCAGAAGTTTAACAACATTTTTTCATTATTTTGATGAATTTGGTGTAACACTTTACTACCTTCACTAAATTGAACAGCCTTAAACGGCTTAAACGAGTTTATAAATATGGAAAGCAATTTGGGGGCCATTCACATTCTACGTGAACAGTTTATAATGGCGAATGTACAAGATTCATACAAAATTTTTAGAATATATATGAATTGTTATCCATTGAGAGAGAAGGTGGTCTAAAATCATCCAAAACTAGTCCACGAGGAATATGACTTATGAAATTGGCCAAATTTGCATGTTACTTCACGTCTTGGGTTTTTGTTAAGAAGAAATATGTAATAATACGCTGTGGAGAATATTGGGACTCAACATTGCCTTTGAGGAAAAACTTGCAAAAATAACGATAAAATGTATTGTTATAATATTTGTTCATCTTAAGAACTAATCTGGGAACAAAATAAAAAAACTTTACGTATTGCAACTTGTTGTTTTGAATCTGCTTGAACCGATTGTTTGTATGCAACGAAAATCGCCAAAAATACACTTTATTTTCAATCAATATTTTAGCATGAAAAACACTCTTTAAATAGCAGGAAATGCATGAGTAGTAGCAATGCGAACGTATATCCACGCATTTATCGAAGATTACGACAAGTCCCAAGCACTACGAGCGCTTTTTTACCACATTTTCAAAAAAGAGATACAGTGATCAAAGTCACCCCGGTGATCAAAGTCACCCCAGTTTACGGTAACTAATTATAATTGTAACCCAGAACTTGAAAAATCTTAGGTATTGAAATTTCCTTTATTAAATATTTTTGGCGACACTGGTAAGCGTTGTGCCGAAAAATTAAAATGTTCTATTAGGGCTGTTTTGAGCGAAAAGAAGAATAACTAGAAGCCATTTGTCACGTCCTGTCCTAGCTTCCGACTTCCGAACTTTCTTCCGACCTTACAAACACATAGAACAACTGCGTGTTCACACAACATTGACTGCGGGAATGATTTCAATGTATTTGTTTTTGTAAAACGGTGTGACAGCGCAGTAGCGGCTGAGATAGTCGCAGTGTTGCAAGAACAACCAGACTGCCAGTTTATCAGCGACGTGTTGATAATTTTTATTTAAATGCAGAATATAAACAGCTTCTTCCGCTTTCATGTAGATCTCATAATGAATGACGCAGCTCCTGCATTTTGGTAGCAGCTCCGTGTAGAGTTTACGGGCACGCGTTTTGGCAACACTTTGCTGGCTTTCATCGCGATTAAGGAAATTATCCAAAATCTGGATCATTTTTTGTCCCTCAGTACAATTTTTGCAAAACATCTAGTTTTTGACGTAGAATACGTCTTACGGCAACAATTACAGGGACCCAAATTCAATACAGGGATCCAATTTCAAAACCGAAAACATCGAGAGCGTCACAAAAATTGTCCAATTTCAAACGTTTCAAACCCAGTCAGTTTCCAACCGATTTCTGTCATTTTTGCAGCAATCGATTTGAAAATCGTTCAAGCACCCGTCCAAATGCAGAAAATAGTAATCTGATTGTTCAAACTATTGTGATATTGAAAATTGTTTAACATTGTCGAAACGCAAATGTCGACCTTTGATTGGTCGCTTGCTGCCTTTCCCTAAAAAGGGCGAAAGATAGAGTACCTAGTTGGCCGGGAATCCACTCTTCGGGCTATATAAGAGAGTGTTTCTCCTCAAGCAAATCAGTTTACTAGCAGCAGGCAGCAGCAGCGGACATCAACACCGATGGCAGTAGGCGAAGTGGATCAGCAGCGGGCAACAGCGGCGGTGGTAGTGGTTAGCTGCAGTTCCTACCTCTTTCAGTTCGGCTTCCCTTCGATCTGAGTTGGACCCCACCAGCGGTAATCCAACTCAGATATCGTTGGGTAAATACAACCCGAAACTGAAAGAGACTCGCACCGCCAGCTGGTTTGAGATGCCACCATCATCCAGCGTATATATAGGGTGTGCGCACATAACGTGTGTGATTATCTGTAGCGTGTGTCCCTAATATATAAGGTGTGTGGCTAGCGTGTGTGGCTTGCTATATAGCGTGTGTGGCTAGCGCGCGGGGCTAGCGTGCGTGGCTTGCTATATAGCGTGTGTGGCTAGCAGTATAGCGTGTGTGTATGTGTTTGTCGCTTGTATGCATGTCTGTAGCGCGTGTGTGCATGTTAATAGCGCGTGTTGCTTGCTATATAGCGTGCATGGTTTGCTATATAGCGTGTGCATGTCTAGCGTGTCTGTGCATGTCTATAGCTTGTGTGGCTTGCTATATAGCGTGCGTGGCTAGCCTCAAAGTTTATCTGAAGAATGTGTGAGCTAGTGAGCCTGAATCACATAATTTTTCGCGCAAGTCTTATTAATTGCAGCAATCAATTGTAAAATTATCTACGCTATCGTAAAATGCAGAAAATTGTTATTTGAACTGTTATATCATAGATGGGGAATGCACTATTTGCCCTTGTCTATAGCCTCTTCGTAGCCACTGCCTAAATTAAGATAACTTAGTGCAACTTGATACAAAAGACAGCTTCAAAACAATTCAATTTCATTCTTGTTTTGGATACGCCAGCAAGTGAACCCGCGGTGCCGGCTACAGAGGTAAACGTCATCTGGAGAAAAGAGACTATCAAATTAATTAACCCCAATTGAGTATATTCCCAAACCTATTCCAAGAAATACATTGACATAAGACAGGCTGTCGTATTCTACGTTACCTCTGCGGTCGTGTCTTATAAACAACCTCTTCAACTATTTAGCTAAGTCCACGTTGAAATGTTCTGATTCCGCTTGAAGCCCAACAAACAATTTTGTGGGATAGCAGCTTATTAAGCTATAGTTCAGATGAAATCCGCCTAATAGCAGCTCAACAAGCTATAAAACAACATAATTGTTTGTTGGGAGTCAATGCTCTCTCATTTTTCTGCAGGATATTCCCCGTTGTGGTTCTGTTTTTGGCATCTTCGGAGGGCCCTTGAGATGGTTGAAAGATATATATTTATTAATTTTTCCAACTCAATGCGACAACCCAGAATTCTTTTCGGGAAAGGTTTAGGCGTCGTACACAAACTACGTAACGCTAAAAATCTAGATTTCAGACCCCCTCTCCCTATGTAACGATGATTCCCCCCCTGAAATCACGTAACGCTGATCAGCCTGACCCCCCACCGAAATTTTCAATTTCGAGCAAACATCACAGCTGTACCAAGTTACGAGAAGCTGAACATCTCCCGGAAAGGCTACGTGTCGCAAGCCGATATGTGCAGGAGCTTGGACAGCAACCTCCTTACGGATGAGTGGGGTGATCGAAAGGTAGAGGCAGTACTTCGATGAGCATCTAAACGGCGATGTAGTAAAGTGCGGTATGCTAATTGTTGCCACGGGAAACGATCGACTAAATCAATTTTCTTTCCGAAGGACGATCCACGTGCAACCTGCCGATCAGTTTCATCGTCGTGGCAGACAACTAACTTTTTCAGGTGCGCAGAGTTTCTTCGGAATCGTCGACCACACTATTTCCTTGCTTGTCCACAACTACTGCTGGCTCTGAAAGACACTTTGATGACAACTTGTTCTGTGGCAACAAATTCCGGAGACCCGGCCTCCTGTGTTTCATCTAAGTACGTTTTGGCTGTCTGCTTATATATTCGATTATGGTCTTTGATTTCGCCTTCCTTTTTTGTTTCTATTTCCATCTGAGGAATCTTATTTTTGAACTTTCTGCCGAAAACGAGTTCAGCTAGAGAAGGACCGATTGCAGGATGACATAAGAAGAAGTACACGTAGTTTTATTCAGCTCTGCAATCTTCAGTGTCTTCAAAATGGAGCGGTTTTGACGCTCGACTTCTCCGTTGCTTTGAGGCTAATACGGAGTAGAGTTCTGCAACTTGAACCCATACTTAACTCAGAATTCTTCTATTTTCCTACTTGAGAAGTTCCGTGCGTTGTCTAAGAGGTCGATTACCACTGAGTTGGAATCACCAGAAGGAAGCGGGCCGAACACATCCATTGCCAACACGTACCACGGTTCCTGAGGAAGCTTCTTCACAGATATTGCCTCTGGCGACGTCGAATTGCTCACTAGCTGGCATTCCAGGCCAGACTTCACCGCTTTTTCTACCTCTCTGTTAACGTTCGGCCACCAAACCTTGCTGCGTGTTCGTTGGTTGGTACGCTCAATCCCAATGTGGGTCAGTTTCATTATGCGTTTACGCAGACTCTCCGGCACTTCGATCAGCTCTCATGACAATCTCATTCACAACTGCTATTTTTTCTCAAAAAGGAGAGTTCAGCTTTAGTTGGTCTCTCCATCGGCCAGTGTTCAATACTTCCTGCAGTAAGCTCGCCATCTCCGACAGTTGCTTCGACTAGTTTTTCTGGGGTCAAAGCTGTTGGTTTAGCAAACACTCCTCGAATCTCGGCAGTTTTTATAATAGATCGGCTATATTTGCTTTCCCAGATGTATGGACAATTTTGTACCTGAATGATTGAAGCCGCAAACCCAATGTTAAATCCTTAATCATAAAATATCATAAAGAGAGTAGTGACCCAGAGTCACAGATCCGAAAGCCTCCATATGCTGTAGCTCCCATTTGAATCGAGTATTTTTGTGCAACAGCTCTCTCAAAGGCGCAGTTAGAAAGATTTGGTATGAACATATCAAGATAGTTGATAAATCCGAGAAAACTCCGCAGCTCATCTACCGTTTGAGAATTTTGATAACGTCAAATGGTATCCACACAGACTAACAGACATAACACTACGAACAAATTTTCAATAAAATCATCGTTCGGACGATTCCAGTACTTTACGTTAGTAACACTAGCACCATCTGCTGCCGTGTTCGCGCTGTGTCATGTATTTCGATCTCAGCGCTGGCGTTACGGCATGTGTCAAATGGGGAACCACAAA
Source organism: Wyeomyia smithii (assembly GCF_029784165.1). Classification (NCBI taxonomy): domain Eukaryota; kingdom Metazoa; phylum Arthropoda; class Insecta; order Diptera; family Culicidae; genus Wyeomyia; species Wyeomyia smithii. The sequence goes on from NC_073694.1 coordinate 54,606,995, forward strand.
ATATGTATGAGATTGCATAACAGCGCTGCAAGCGGCGTTGTCGTGCGAAGACTGTTATTGGATTGGGAATTTGGAATGATCGTTTTTTTGACGATGGAGCTAGTTTCCAGTGTTACGTCTATTAGTCAGTGGTATCCACCTTCTCTTCTTTGTTGCTTCACTGATGTCCTATGAAAGTAACCTGCGATATTTCTGCGACGAACATTCCCTTTATCGAAAGTTTAAGACCGTCACAGGCAATGTCGGATTTAGGTGCTGAGGGCCCGGACCAGACATTTTTGTGGAGCCATCATTTCTTAAAACATTTAGAGGTAACGTTTCGTTGGAAGGTGACGAGCAAAAAAAATGTCTTCACTCTGGCTTTTTGTCTGCCCCAGGTCTAGAGAGCTCCTCGTATCGGGAGGCCCGGGGCATTTGACCCTTTTGTCCCCCTCAAATCCGGGCCTTGCCACAGGTAAACAACGTTTTGGTAACAGTATTCGTGTAGAAATCCTGCTGTCCTCTTAGAAACCTCCACACATCAGCGCTAATTACATTAGCTCCAGCGCCGGAATCAATCATTTATTCAAGCTGTACACGTCCCACCTTGCAGGTCACCAGTTGATTACTTTCGCGATTCATCGCAAATACGTAGCTGAAACTCTTATCGTCCGTCTCGTCGCCCTCGTTTCTTTCAGTTTTAGATTCGTCATCAGTCACGACTTGCCGTAGTTTCATCTTGTGGAGCAACTTCAATTTTTGTCTCTGGCTGGGCAATCTTTGTCATTGGCGTAGTGTCCGGAATGGTCACATCGGAAGCACTCACCCTTCGATTTTAATATCCGATTGATCTCTTCTGTTCGTTGCAAGTCCCTGCGATGCTTTGCTATTGTTTCCATTGAGCGGCCTTCTTTGATAGTTTGCGCATGTTTCCCTTGGTCAGAATCTTCGCTATTAACTACCCGATCAGTCGAAAACATCAGGATTATAACAAATCTTGATATTTTGTTACGAGCTTTTTGAATCAGCTTGTGTTCTAAACTTGGTCTCGTTAATAGTTAAAATATCAAAATTCCTATCAAAATTATGCAAACGTTTTGTTTTATGTATGTTGTTTGTATTTGAACTTCACACAGAATTAAGAACAACTAATTTATTACAAATTCAACTCAAGATTCGTGTAATTTCAGCTGTCATGTTTCTTTTTCATTTTGTACGCCCGCAGAATGTCAATTTTATTCATCTGCAGCTGTAAAAAACGAGAATATTATCAAAGAAAGTACCTACCAGAAAATATTCAACCTTTCGATTTGCTACCTCCTGTTACAAAGCTTGAAAGCTCCTAAGCGCAGAACAAAGGAAAAAGTTAATTGAGTTCTCAAATGAGCCGAGCGAAGTTAAACTGTAACTAATGATTACAGCGCACACAAAACTTCTAGATACGTAATGTGATTCGGCTCTGGATTTGCAGTCAGCCGGTTTAACGAAAAACTGAGCAATCAAACAGCCGAAACGACCGGAGCTAATGGCACCGCCGCGGCTGTGCTTGTAGGTGGAAATGAAATTTAATTTTGATGGTCGGTTCCTCTGCCCCCTTCACTGCTGAAAGTAGAAGAGCGGTCTGAAGTCTAAAGTGATCATTTTATTAGAGAAGCACAAAGTTGCGCGCTTAGAGCAGCTCTAGATATTTCGGTTCGTCCGTAGAGGGGCCACACTGGATAGACAGCCAAGAGCCAAGATCAATGCATGGTTCATTAGCAAGCATCAGTAGCCGCGCGTTTCGGTTCATGAGTCTCCGACGGAGTTGAATCCGACGCTAGAGTCCTCGACTAGGCTAACCGCCGTGTTGCGTTGCCGCTCCAGAATGGATGAACGAACGCAAATAAAAAGGGTACCCTCGAAGAATCGGTAATTATACATTGAGTTTAATGATATGCTCGCGATTGCGTAGCTTAGCTTAGTTTCATGTTGCCGACCGACCGGCAGCCCGTCTCGCCCGGAATCGTTCGTGCAAAGTTTATGTAGTTTGGTTTAAATTTACATGCCGCTTTTCAACTTTACTCTTGTATGAACTCTTGTAATCATGTTTGCCTCAATTTGCACATATTTCTTCACATTAGAAAAACTTCACACCTCGACACCGGAAATTGCCGAATGAATTGGAATTTTTCCAATTATCCCAAAATTTTAGCAATGACATAAAATTCGCCAATGGTAACCTGGGTGTTAATTTTGTCCCGCCAAATGTCGCGTGTGGGACTCGAGTGCAGTGGAATTTTATTTCAGGTTATGCTGTGTGGTGCGACAGCTGGCAAGGAATCTTTTAATGACATGACGGCATGTTTCATAAATTGGACCATTTTTTCGACATTGCAATTTTCGCACTTTAACTCCTGCCGAGAGTTTCGGCCTCGTGAGAGGCTTGCGGCTCAAAACGCATCCCACCATGTGATCTGCAGGTAATGACATTGTAGGTGCTTTTTTCCTGTTTACCGGTGGGGTTGCTCGACTTGTTTCGTCAGTTCATAATTCGAGGTTATTTGTCGGTTGAGTTCAAAAGTGGAATTTATTTGAACCCTACAGCATGAATCGTTCGGATGGCTGGAATCTACAATAAGCTGCAATTACTTTCGTTGAAAAGTTGGTTGCATTCGGAGAAGCTGAAGCACCACAGTCCACACAGATGTAGTTGAACTCACTTAACGAAACAGTACAGTAAACAGATTCCAGAACCTGTTGCACCAGAATGATGATTGAAGAATAATTGACTTAAATGCTGTGTTTGTTCGAAATAAACTGGTGCTTTTTGCTTTCAATGACATTGAACTTGGTGCGTCAACACGCGATCGACATTTTGCGCCAGTTCCGATCGGAGCATGTGTCGAAACGGAGCGTACGGGATCGGGTTATTATTATGAGCTGATTCGGAGGTTTCGGCTCTCTATAATTATTTTTCAATTCTGTTACCAATCAATCTATAACATGCAGCAACATTCTTTTGCATTTGAATGAGCTCAACTAGGAATTCAAATAATACCTATGTTGTTTACAAAAAATGCCGAATTTTTATGAAAGAAAAGTGAAAGCAACGTTGTTATATCGTACAGTAGAGCATTTTGATGCTGGAGACTAAAGTCATTCAAGCAGAGTCTTAACACTTCTACAGACCTCGCACTTTGGGAGGATTCAGAAAAAAAATCAGTTCTAGTTTTTCGACATTGAATGGAAACACTGGTCGACAAAAGCTAGAAAAAGTTGCCCTACACACTTAGATAATATCTCCGAGTACGGTAAAATGAATTATCGAGATTTCAACAGCTGAGATCTCGGTAAAAATCTCGGTAATACATCAAAATACCGAGGTTCTGTAAAATCAACAATTGACAACTTGTCAAACTTTTACGAAATTCTCGATAATATTTCACCGGGACTCGGAAATTTCAACTGTCGAATTATTACGAAAATTTCGGTGAAATTTACTGAAGTACGCATTTCGTGATTTCTCAGATAAATCCAGGAAATGATGAAAACGATTAATTATCCGTATAATTTTATTAATTATTTGTCAAATGATTCAACTTGGTAGAAACAGGAGAGTTGTGTTGCCTCCTGGAAATAAAACAACATCCATCACTGCGAAGCGAGTCGTTAACCTACAAAATTGAGTGAGGAAAGAAATCATTGTTTTCTTTTAGTATTACATCTACTATATAAAAATGGAATTCCGTAACGCTTGATCTTATTGATATTATTCCCTCAGTCTCTGAGGTGTACAGTAATCATCATCATTTTGAATCGTTCTAAGTCAAAAATAATAGGCGGTGACATGTAGGTTTTTTAACATGAAAAAGTTCGCTGATGTTCAGGAAAGACATTAGTTATAAAAAAATAGTTATCTAATTACTAAAACTTGAGATATTATTCACAAAACTACGTAAAACATGCAAAATTATGACTTTCTGTGCTAAATTTGCCTCTAAATCAAAATTCAAAGCGATGACATATGATTCTTTTTTCACTAAAATGTTTGTTAATGTTCAGGGAAGATATTCGAGGAAAAATAATTAGTATCTGATTACTAAAACTTGAGATATTATTCACAAAACTACGTAAAACATGCAAAATTATGACTTTTTATACTGAATTCGTCTCCAAATCAAAATTCAAAGCGATGACATGTGATTCTTTTTTCATTAAAATGTTCGATGATGTTTAGGAAAGATAATTGAGAAAAAATAATAGGTATCTAATTACTAAAACTTGAGATATTATTCACGAAACTACGTAAAACACGCAAAATTATGACTTTCTGTGCTAAATTTGCCTCTAAATCGAAATTCAAAGCGTTGACATATGATTTTTTACAATAAAATGTTTGTTAATGTTCAGGAAAGACATGTGAGGAAAAATAATTAGTATATGATTACTAAAACTTGAGATTTTATTCACAAAACTACGTAAAACAAGCAAAAATATGCTGAATTTGCCTCTAAATCGAAATTTCAAGCGATGACATGTGTTTTTTTTTACATTAAAATATTTGTAAACGTTTAGAAAAGACAGTTGAAGGAAAGTAAGAAGTATCTGTTTACTAAAACTTGAGATTTTATTCACAAAACTACGTAAAACTTGCAAAATTATGACTTTTTATGCTGAATTTGCCTCTTAAACAAAATTTAAAGCCATATTTTTATGTGATTTTTTTACATTAAAATGTTTGTAAACGTTTAGGAAAGACATCTGGAGGAAAGTAACAAGAATCTGTTTACTAAAACTTGAGATTTTATTCACAAAACTACGTAAAACTTGCAAAATTATGACTTTTTATGCTGAATTTGCCTCTAAAACAAAATTTGAAGCCATGACATGTGATTCTTTTTTCATTAAAACGTTTGTCAATGTTCAGGAAAGACATTTGAGGAAAAATAAATAGTATATGATTACTAAAACTTGAGATATTATTCACAAAACTACGTAAAACATGCAACTTTATGACTTTTTATGCTGAATTTGCCTCTAAATCTAATTCCAAGCGATGACATGTGATTTTTTTTTACATTAAAATGTTTGTTAACGTTCAGGAAAGACATTTGAAGAAAAGTAACAAGTATCTGTTTACAAAAACTTGAGATTTTATTCACAAAACTACGTAAAACTTTCAAAATTATGACTTTTCATGCTGAATTTGCCTCTAAATCTAATTCCAAAGCAATGACTTGTGATTTTTTTTCATTAAAATGTTTGTCAACGTTCAGGAAAGATGTGTAAGGAAAAATAATTAGTATCTGATTACTAAAACTTGAGATATTATTCACGAAACTACCGAAAACACGCAAAATTATGGCTTTCTGTGCTAAATTTGCCTTTAAATCAAAATTCAAAGCGTTGTCATATGATTTTTTTTTACTAAAATGTTTGTTAACGTTCAGGAAAGACATGTGAGGAAAAATATTGAGTATCTGATTACTAAAACTTGAGATTTTATTCACAAAACTACGTAAAACTCGCAAAATTATGACTTTTTATGCTGAATTTGCCTCTAAATCTAATTTCAAAGCGATGACATGTGATTCTTTTTTCATTAAAATGTTTGTTTATGTTAAAATATAAGATGTATGTTTGAAGATGATTTTCTGTATACAGCACAACAATATTGCAGCCTTCTAATAGCGCTCTCGATCAACCAGATTAGTTGAGAAAATTCGTTATCGATATTGTTTTAGCACATTTTGCATGTTCTAGGATAAGAACAACGATACACCGTGCCACAGAACTGAGTCGAGAAAAATTGCAGTTCGAAAAGATTCTCGACCTGATCGGGGATCGAACCCGATATCACAACCGTGTGGGAGCCAATCGACATCGCTAACCACAGAGCCACGAGGACCATATACAGCATACAGTATACAGAAATTCACCGAAAATTTTTTTTTTTAATTTATACGTTTTTATACGATTACATGCGAAACTTTGACTTTTTATGCACAATTCGCCTCTGAATCAAAATTCAATGATTTGTTTTTTTTTGCAATAAAATGTTCGTTGTTCTTTCATCTACAATTTTTTTTGCAGAATAACCCATGTCTCGAGTATGAACATTTTACATTTCTGATGTTTTCGTAGTTTTGTGAATAGTTACATTTTACGGCATTCGATTTACTTTTGTACTTTTGAATTTGAATTTGATTTTTATTAGAGAGCTTTTAACCAGAAGGTCATTCAGCTCTTAATCTTACTGTTTTACTTTTTTTCCGTTAATCCAAACTAGAACTACATTTAGCTGCAGGAAAGGTTACGATTCATTTGTTTGAATATCGATGAAAAAGCAGCTTAAGCATTAAAAATATTTTATTTTCTTATTTTCTACAAAGTTTTGTGGATTAAAAAATGGCGACTTCCGGTTTCAGGAAAATAACCTAAAGTGATATATAGCCAACAACTTCAATACTTCCGAAAGTGGACCTCCATACGTCATTTTATAGCGATGACACAAATTTTTTTTTTCATTAAAATGTTTGTTAACGTTCAGAAAAGACATTTGAAGAAAAATAACAAGTATCTGATTACTAAATTTGATATATTATTCACAAAACTACATGAAACATGCAAATTTATGACTTCTAAAGTGATATTTGGCCAACAATTTCAATACTTTCGAAAATGGAACTCCATACGTCATTTTGAAATCCGAAATGGTGACTTCCAGTTTCTGTAAATCAGCCCAAAATCACAAAAAAACAATCCAATATGGACAATCCAACAATCCAGTTCTGCACGTTCTCAAAATATTGAAGTAGGGTATCGAACGTCTTCGTCAGTGGTGTTCTTCGGTAGTTTTACTGGCGCAATCTTATGCAAAAAAGGTCCGAAAAAAACCACTGACGAGGACGTTCGACACCCTACTTAAAGTGATGATGGAAGTATAAGATGTAAATTATATTTTTGAAGTGAGTTGAGCTAATGCAGCAATGAAAAACAAAAAAAAAAATCTATCTTTGAAACCTTTGATCCCGAGCATCGCCGGGAATGTTCAACTAGTATGCAATAAACACAAACAAGATCTGAGAAATAATGTTGTGTACTTACTCAACATTTAAGGTTAAGCTGAATATTACAGATTTCTCCGGAATGATTAGTTTACTGAACTCGGAAATTTGCTGTTCTACGGATTTTTTCGGCAAACAAGTCTACGGTGTTCGGGTAAACACATTCGGTTTCCGATTTCTCAGTAATTTTGTTACGGAACAACGGCAAACGAAAATGTTTTCAAGTAGTTCGGTATTTTACTTTACCTTGAAAACATTATGCAGTTAAGTGTGTACAAAGATAACACTGGTAAACATAGGCTTTCCTCTAGAGCTCAAACTGGAAACTGTGTGGAATTTTGGCGTTCGGCAAATCCTGTGTTTACCTGTGTGATCTTTATAGGGCAACTGTTTTGAGGGCATCGACATACCGTAATTGGAGAAAGCTTATCCTTCGTTGGAAACGTCAGTTGCAATAGAACTTTTTCTGCCAATATATTTTTGTGAAGTGTTTCAGCTTTCGTGTTCCCTACATTTATGTCGCAATCGTACTATCAGTATAAATTCTGCTGATGACTTCCATGCCCCAATCCATACGCAAAAAAACTGTGGTTATGATTCACACCATGACACAGTGGTCTAAACTCGAAAAATCGTGATCGTTCTGGATTTGACGATGAAATATTAATTTTATGTACCCAGTGTCTTAAGCAAGTTTATTCCATAAAACAAGGCCTTTTTTTTGACGTTTTCGGTTTTTTGATCAATCCACCTAACAGTTGGATATAAAAACTAGGGTGGCATTGCGCAGCTCGATTCGAAAGATTTTCGCTATTTTCGAGTAGGTCTCATAATGCCAGTTATGCTTTAAGCTTAAAAGGAGCTGTCATTGTCATTTGTCCTGCGGCTCATCGAAACAAATACGAAAAACTAAACATAACGCCCCCCAGCGATCATTTAGTTTCGTTCGAGTTGCTCTTGCTCGAAACGAAATGCGCAATGTCACCCCTAGTTTTTCTGATTTTCAAAATACCAGATTGCAAAATACAAAATACAAAATTGTAGAAAAATCTATCCAGCTTTCCACGAGCGGTGATGGCGGACAGTGCAGGCAGCCCTTTTTGACGTTTTCTGTAGGTCAGGGAGTTTTCGATTGCAGTAACGGAGTAGAAAACATCACAACATCGTAACGTAGCGTAGCAACTTCAACAAACAATGGGCGTTTTGTTATTTTAATTTCGTCGTGCGCATGCGCGGATCATAATAAACAAAACTGTTTATTAAAGTTGCTATGCTACGTTGCAAAATTTTCATGTTTTTAACTCCGTTACTGCGATTGAAAATTCTCTGACCTACAGAAAACGTCAAAATGGGCTGCGTGCACTGTCCGCCATTACCGCTCGTGGAAAGCTGGATAAGAAAAAGAATTGCTGAACACTGCAGTATTCTAACTGTACGTCTGATACGATAAAATGAGGTTTTTAGAGGAACACCCATCAAAATTGGTTGCTTAAATTTTTTTTTAAATCGTCGAAACTATTCAAGATGTTCTAAGATTATATTCATTTTGCTAAACCTCGCAGTTTTGTAGACTATATTGCTTCGATAATTTCATTTGTTGTCAAGATATTTCTAATTTTTCGCTGAGAATAGCTATATTTTGAGTCCGAATTTCTCAGAAGGTTGCAAATAGTAGCAAACCAGACTGTTTGCATTTGAAAGTTTGTCGAAAGAACTGTGTTACTCATAAGAGTCTAGTTGTATTCAACCGAACACTGAATGAGCATGAGCATGAGCATGATTGACCGCCCGCGGTTGCTACTCCGTTATTGCCAGATCAGCTGTAATTACACAGAGAACCAATGGGTGATGTTTGGGACTAACATTCATCCTCAATGTGTAAAAACTGGTGATCTTATCTTTATGTTAGGCAATACCAGCGCCGGCCGCATCCGAATGCAGGTCAAAGAAGGAGTGTGTATGGGAATATGTTGACGTGATACTCGCTTTATTGGAAGCCGAGAACACCTCTGCACCTCCACGAGAAATCACTGGGATGTTGGAGAAAAGGGTAGGGTTTGCAGCAGATTTCGTTTTGGTAAACGATGCGCTGAATTCGGGTACCGGGTTCATAGCAAATATCGCGCCTACAAATTCATATTAACCTCCGCGAAAATTATTACGCGATTCGAACTCGTTCTGTTTCATATACCACCGAAAAAAGGGCACGCGAGAATACCGGAACTGCGATTAAATTAATACAGACTAAAATATTCGAACATTCCCTCAACAAATCATCATGCAACTACCGAAGAGAGTCTCCCATTGGTGTATCTCAGCCGACTACACAATGTTACGAGAGCTACGAAAGTTCTATCCACGTTAACGTCTCGACACTTCTATTGTTTCCTCCAAGAGGTTATACCGAAAACTACATCGCGTTGATAATCTATCTGTAGAAAACACGAACTCATGGAAGGTATCGACGTGACATTCGGACATCTGTTTATGAAGTCCATATGCAACTACCGAAACGTATCTCCCATTGATTTATCTCAGCTGACTACACGATTTTACGAAAACTACTGGAGTTGAGTCCACGTTAACGTCTCGCCACTTCTATCGTTTCTTCGTGAAGGACCCTCTTTATACCGAAAATTATAACGGTAGATATTCGGTCACCCGGAGATATGGCTTTCTGCTTTGCTGCTTGCTGTGATTTCCTGACTTTAAGGCAGAACCGAAGCATCATGCACGACCGCTCTATTCCTTTCTACCGATGTGGACGCGTATGGACGCGTCGTTTCACGTCGATTTTCTTTTGTTTGTCTACGCAAGAGTCGCCTTTCAAATACAAAAATTGGCGAAATTCCATGCATCCAAAGCCCTAATAATTTGAAAAATGCAGGTACACATATTTGCCAAACCGTAGTCTCAAATTTGCGAACAAAACGCCAAACTAGCCATAATTATAAAATAATATTCAAAACGACTATTCAAAAGCTAGAAAAATCGAAAAATAGTTAGCATCGATTCTGGTTAGTAGCTAAACTTACATTTTAAACTCTCATAATCCATGTGCATGTTTACCAAAACAACTTTAGCTATTTTGTTTAGTCACTGTTAACAAATTATGATCCAATGGGGGTCTCTATCACTAACGCTATTTTGTGTAGAACAATACGCGTGAAGCCGGGTATTCAAACTCTACTTCTAACCGTGGTTTAGTTTCGACTCCATGAATTTTATCCCAAAATGGCTACTTCTAAATATTAAATGCACGCGAACACGAATAGACTGCTTGTTCACTATCCCATTGATCGAATCCTCCAGCATTTAAAGAAAAATATAATAAAATATAAAAGGAACGCTCTCACCTATGTCATCCGGATCAGATTGGGAATAAGTTTAGGCTGTTGCCTGTCCTTACTTTTTCTCACACAATATTTAACCGACACTGTGGTTGATTAGGCGGAAGTTTCACAACCGATCTCAACTTCTAACAAACACTTGAATTGAGCTGGCTCCTGACTGCAGCTGAAATTGAGGCCGCACCAAAAAGCACCCTTGTCCAGCGCACTAAACTCGACACCATTACATAACATACACAATTTTCTCCCTCTTTCCTGGTGCTGATAGACCAGAATTGTCACAGTTAGTTGCTTATTAGTCACTTGAAGTCTGAATTCACAATTTCCGGGCTGATTTTTGCTCGACTAGCAACTTTACCTTTGATTTGATTCAGTTTACGATTACATTTATGAAACACTATCCGAGAACAATAAATTTAAGTATATTCAAAGAGCAAATTGTGACACAGCCTGTATTCAACCGAACACTGAATGAAAGAAAAACTCCTCTCGTAACAGCCATTATATTCGGGATCACTAAGCCATTTGGCCTGAAAATTGCAGTTACTTGGAAATCCACATTTCGGCCATTTTTAACAATTCAAATTCAGACCATTTCAGACGCGTGTGTATTTATTTGTTTTATGGTTTTCGATATAAAATTGTACAGACTATATTTTAACTATGTCTCAAATTCTAGTGTTAAAAGTAGCTTTCTGACATTCCAAACTCATGGACACCACTGACTTCCTTGAAAGCTCTAACACAAGTGAAACTACGGAGAGTACGCCGGGGAATGTTGAAGCTGATTTTCTGTAACAGTTCATGACAGTTTGTATTCCCTTCCATGATGTCGAACACGAACATTTGTTGCAGTTTGAGACGGCGAACCGATAATGTTTCCAAGCTAATGAGCTTGCAACGTGCAGTGTAGTCAAGCAGGTTCACGAGGACGTTCCATGGTAGTTGTCGAAGGGCATACCGAATAAATAGCCTCTGTATCCGCTCTAGTTTAACAGTATGCAATAGCTGATACGGTGTCCAGATGGGAACTGCGTATTCAAGGATGCTGCGAACTGAGAAGCTAAATAGTGTTTTCAGTGTGTACTGAGGTGTTAGTCTCCGAGTAAAATCAAGCACCGCGAACGCCTTGGCTACTGTGACTGAAATATGCTCGTTGAACCTCAGTTTAGGGTCGATAGTTACTCCTAGATTCCGAATAGTGTTGACACGTTTGAGCGCGTTATTACCGATGCAATATTGATGGCTCATGTTAATTCCATTCTCACTGCACGACGACAAAATCTCTTACTTACTTACTTACTTACTTAGATAGCCGTACGTCCTAAGACATGGCCTGCATAACGTGGTTCCGCCAATTTACTCAGTCCATGGCTGCCTGCCTCCAGTTCCGCGGGCACCCGGTACTTTGCAGATCGTGCTCCATCTGGTCGACCCATCCCGCTCGTTGCGCATCTCACCTTCTCGTTCCCGCCGGATTTGAACCGAACACCAATTTTGCAGGGTAGGCATTCTAGCAACATGCCCTGCCCAGCGTATCCTTCCAGCTTTAGTCACTTTTCGGATACTGGGTTCACCGTAGAGGCGCGCAAGCTCGTGGTTCATCCAACGCCTCCACACAATAAGCAGGAGAGACCATCACCTTGTCGGAGCCCCCTATGAGACTCGAATGGGTCCGACGTTCCACCCGAAATTCTCACACAACACTTTACATCCTCCATCGTAGCCTTAATCAGACTTGTCAGCTTCCCCGGAAAGCCATTTTCGTCGAGAATTTTCCATAGCTCTTGTCGGTTTATTGTATCGTATGCGGCTTTAAAATCGACGAAAAGATGGTGTGTAGGGACTCTCAATTCGCGGCACTTTTGGAGGATCTGCCGCAGTGTAAAGATATGGTTAGTCGTAGACCGTCCTTCAATGAAGCCGGCCGGGTAGCTCCCTACAAACCTGCTGGCTAATGGTGACAGGCGTTGGAAGATGACCTGGGAAAACTAGACTGTGATCGCTCGATAGTTCTCGCAGTCTAGTTTGTCGCCTTTCTTTAGATGGGGCAGATAACCCCTTCTTTCCACTCCTCCGGTAGCTGTTCTGTTTCCCAGATCTCGACGATTAGTCAATGCAGCGGGCTAGCCAGTTTGTCGGGGCCCATCTTAACAAGCTCAGCTCCGATGCTATCTTTTCCGGCCGCTTTGTTGCTCTGGAGCTGCCGGATGGCATCCTTAACTTCAATTAAGGCCCAAGCACAATGGATACGTTTGCGTTGCGTTGACGTTAATTTGACAGAAAATGTATGGGCTCACTGTCAAATTGCCGCAAACGCAACCGCAATGTATCAATTGTGTTTAGACCTTTATTGTTGGGGGTGGCACATCTTCGTCGTTCGTTGCACCGACCACGTCTTCTCCGCTCCTGTTGTGGTCTCCTGCTTGCACGCCATTCAGGTGTTCATCGTAGTGTTGCTTCCACCTTTCGATCACCTCACGATCATCCGTCAAAATACCTCCATTTTTATCCCTACACGTTTCGGCTCGTGGGACAAAGCCACTGCGGGATGCGTTGAGTTTTTGGTAGAATTTTCGTATTTCGTGTGTGCGGTGCAGCTGCTCGAGTTCTTCACATTCCTCTTCTTTTTGGCGACGCTTTTTTTCTCTGAAGAGTTAGACTTGCTGCCTCCGTTTCAGTCTATATCGCTCCACGTTCTGACGGGTGGCTCTACGCAGTATTGTTGCCCGCGCTGCGTTCTTCTCGTCCAAAATCTGCCGACAATCTTCGTCAAACCACTCGTTACGTCGATTCGGATGCACGTGTCCCAGGACTTCCTCCGCAGCACTGCTGATAACTGTTTTCACGGCATTCCAGCGATTCGCTAGAGGGGCTTCTTCAAGCTCTCCCTCTACTGGCAGTGCAGCTTCGAGCGAAGACGCGTACTGTGTTGCGACGTCGTGTTACTTCAGTCGCGCGAGATGTGATCTGACGTCGATAATGTCCGAGAAGTGCCGACCATCTATCAAAACTTGGTCGATTTGTGTTTCTGTTCTATTCGGTGATCTCCAGGTGAGTCTATGGTGGAGGCTATCCTAGAAGAAGGTGCTACGTATGGCTAAGTTCTTGGAGGCGGCAAAGTCGATTAGTCTGAGTCCATTTTTATTCGTCAGCTGGTGTGCACTGAATCGTCCAATCACCGGTCTATACTCCTCCTCCTGGCCAACCTGGGCGTTGTAATTCCCGATGATGATCTTGGCATCATGTGTTGGGAAAGGTTCATGTCGTCCGTTGACACACGGTGAAAACAACCAGGATACAATGCAAGCTCGGTAAATAGATTGGACGCTTCGGTGGTTGAAGTTGAACATGTTCCATTAGTTTCTATGTTGTAGAGTATCCTAGGACTGTCATCAATGACTACACATGTTTCCAAAAACGAGCCTGGATTTTGCTTTAAATTCTCTTGTATGTTTTTTGTATACGACTTGTAGGCATAATGTTTTTTGTATGTTTTTGTATACGACTTGTAGGCTTCAGCTTCTGTCTCTACAGAGACCTCAGGGCCAAGACGATTTGGACTGTTGGAACATTAGATGGAAGAAGATACGGACGATGAAGATAGCGCGACTGGGTCGGAAGAGTTGGAAGATTTCTGCATGCCTTCTAACGTGCGTCTTGGGGCGGCTTCGGCAATCGTTTTCAGTGATTTGTTAGTGTACACTGGCTCAGACGATTAGTGGGCAATTTGTCGTCTGATTACGCCATGGCGGAATAACATCACTCGAGCTGCTGCTTGGCTTGCGTCGGCTGTGGTGGTGACGTTGATGTCGGTGGAGCTAGAAGTGTACCAGTGAGAGCTGAGTCTTGTAGGACAGAACACGCTCGAATAGCAATTTTGCCTGAGAGATAACAGTTCATCAGGAAAATAAATGTTTTCAAAGCATGAATACTTGCTTGAGATGTTGGTGTTGTGTTGGAATGTTTTTGTTAAACATCGATAAACAGCGCGACTGAATTAGGTGGAACGGGGGCTTCCATATTTGCTTTTGTATAGCATCCCAGGGGACAGCTCCCAAAAGACTGTGCGAAGTTGGTTGGTATATCAGAGCTCGATAAAGAGGTACGCTTGACACAGTGCTGGGTTGGGTCTCCGTTGAAATGACGACTTCCGATAGTGGATTCGATCCAATGATCCTTATAACGTTTTTTGTGTGTTGTTGCATTCGGTTTTGACTCCGGTTTTGAACGAAAAAAATCTCAGAGTGGCGGGATCCCTCCCTCTTGGGACAAACTTATTGAATTTCGGTTTGGCCTCATCACAGAGTTCCAGTCATTCGATAACTGAGGCTTTGATGTCATCTTCCGATGTGCTCGGTTGAAGAGCGGATAGGTATCCAGAAAAATTTATCTCTCAATGACACCGTCATAGCTGAGCCACCAACAGCTTTTAACGTTGGACTAACGTTTATATCGAAGTTAGGTGCCTGAATTTGAAAATCTAGTAATTCAACCAGGGGAAACCAGGGGAAGTTAGCGCTTCTATATCAGTCTTTACGTTACGAACTAATTTCATTTTTGTCATATAACTTACATTTTAAGTTTAGTAAAGCGGGCAATGTATGTAGTTTACGAGAATGCGAAAAATGAACGGAAATAGAAGGTGTGACTTTTAGGCTTAGAAAAAAATTCCCTCGTCCAGACGGGACTCGAACCCGCAATCTCCGTTGTCTTCGGCAAGGTGTTTTGGCCAATTAAACTACTGGGAAAGGTATAACTCACCATAAGCCAAAGTCGAATCATCTTCTACTAGTGTGTTCCCGTATCCCAGCATGCCTCGATGAACTGCACACACTGCCCTGTGGGAGTTTATTTTTGTAACTGAGAGAACGATTTGTTGCTGTGACTTACTGTTTTCGATGCTTTTTTTCTTTCCTTACCATTCCCTATTTTTCTAAACTCCTCCCTCTTTCCAAATAACTGACGAAACCTCGATATACAGTCAGGTTTTTTTTTACGCGGGGGATACGTACCTCGTAAAAAAACCGCATTAATTCGAAAATCCGCGTAAAAAAAACCGCGCTAATTCAAAAATCCGCGTAGAAAAACCGCGTTAATTCAGAAATCCGCGTAAAAAAATCACGTTTTTTTTTTCAAATCCGCGTAAAGTAGTCCAGCAAGAAGGGCTTTAAAAAAACCCGAGACGCTCTAGAACCAGTATTTAAAATTGTCCTCTTTGACGGTCTTTGACGGTCATTCCGGATCTTTCGGTGGGTGGAGAGTATTTTTTGGACTAAGTCTTTTACTAGATAAACACTTAAACGTTTCTGGTTCCAACCCACGTTAATTCGGAAATTCGTGAAATTTTTTTTGAATTAGCGCGGTATCGCGTAAAAAAACCGCGTTAATTCAAAAATCCGCGTTAAAAAAACCGCGTTAATTAAAAAAACCTCGTAAAAAAAACCGCGTATAAAAAAACCGCGTAAAAAAAACCTGACTGTATAAGGTATCATTCGAACATTTAACCACATCATTTACATTCCAAAACTCTACCGGTATCATACTCACGCCATCGAGTTGAATTTCTCATTCGTGCGTTGAACGGTAAAGCGGACGGTTCTTTCTGGAGCAGCAGAAAGCGGGCGGTGGCAAATATTGGTCCCTTATAAAAGCGCATGCCATCGAATAAAATTTCTCATCAGGGACGAATGATCGTTTGGGATTAAAGTCCCTTAAAAAAATCAAATCAATTGGGTTGTTCAGCTATGTGAGTTTCTTTTATATCATCTGAAAGAGCTGCATTTTCTAAGCAACATGTGATTTTCAAAAATTCTCTATCGTTGTCCTTCAATTAAAATCACGAATTTAAACTGCTCGATATCTGCTCGAAATCGCTACAATGACAGTTCACCCATATACCAACTGTCATTGTAGCGATTTTGGAGCGATTTTTATTTTTCATTTAAAACTTGAAGGACAATGATATAAAGTTTTAAAAAATCTACTTTTGCTCAGAAAATAACTCTCTTTTAGCTGATATATAAAAATCCGAAATCCGTGAATAACTAAACAACCCATTTGAATTTCTCATTCGTCCATTTACCGGCAAAGCGGACCATTCTTTCTGGAGCAGCAGAAAGCGGGTGGTTGCACATATTAGTCGCTTAGAAAAGCGCATGCCATCGCATTAGATTTCTCATTTGATTTGACCGGCATAGCAGACGGTTCATACTGAAGCAGCAGAAAGCGGGTGGTGGCAAATATTGGTGGCTTATAAAAGCGCGTGCCATCGAATAAAATTTCTCATCAGGGACAAATGACCGTTTGGGATTAAAGTTCCTTAAAAAATCAAGTCAATTAAATTTCTCATTCGTTTATTGACCGGCAAAGCGGACGGTTCTTTCTGGAGCAGCAGAAAGCAGGTGGTGGCAAATATTAGTTGCTTGTAGAAGCGCATGCCATCGAATTAAATTTCTCATTCATTCGTATGTATGGTTTGCTATAGCACGTGTGTGGATAGCTATAGCGGGTGTTTATCGAAGATTTAATATTTTCTCGTTTATTCATTAACAATTATTGAAAATATTAAAACGCCTAAACGAACGGTTGTAAATTCGACTTTACAGCAGCGATTTCAACTTCTTTAATTAGTCTTTATTCATCGACGAAAAATTACTGCCGGTGAATGTTCGACACTTATTTGCTAGAAATTTCATTTAGATCAAAACAGGTTCTTTTTAGTACAATAAATTAACGGTACAGTTTTCTCAATGAGCATACATTTAATTTTCGTGTTTTGTTTCTTGGTGCGTGGTTGTTTTTGTTTCTCGCACACAAGGAAAAACTCAAACCTTGATAACAACTACGTAAAAAGCGTGTCAATGAGTTCTTGCTTATCTGAGTTATTGAAATAAACTAAATTTATTGAAATACATGAAGTTAAATGCTGGGCTGGAGCTAAGGTTTTCAAAGTGACAACGCTAATATAAAAGATCCATTCTTTTAGTATATATTATTATTTATAACGCTTTAACGTCCCCGCATTAAGCAATGCACCGTTAGATAAAATTGCAGAAAATACTAGAGTTACAATTCCGTCAACTATTTGTTTTAATGGAATATAAAAATATTGTAGTCCAACGCATGCGGTCATGTCTTAGATACCACCCTACTACTTTTTTGGAAAACTTCCATAAAAACGTGTATTGTAAAAATGATTGACGTGTTCCTGAAGAGGACCGCATTTGAAAATAATATGAACACCAAAGTTGAAGATGGTTAAATGTTCGAATAGAAACATAAACCTTTTTGATTATTTTGATCACTAGAACTACTTATTAAAAATCTCGGTTTCAGCACAACATTATCAAACATGCAATTTACGCAAAATCTCCAGTAAATGCTTGCTTACACATATTGATCTTCGCAAAAATTCATTCAGTATTCAAGAAACAAGCTAAAATTTTTACCCAAAAATTAATAGAACCTTTGTAAAAGACTTTCACAAATCTTTATTTTTTCATCATTCCTCGACCATCCGTTTGGAAAAAAACGTAATGACAAACATATGAACATAATTCATAGGAACCAAAAACAAATTCCAGAAGAAAATTGGCTCCGTAAGATCTTGATAATTGAGCTGTGTCAATAAAATTCATTGAACAAAGAGATATAATTTCAAACGGAACATACGATTATACGAAGTCCTAACTCTTTATTTCAACTGAATCCATTCCCGACCTGACATTCAAACTTTGATTCATGTTCAACAATTACATTGGAAAAATTGAACGATGAAACTATTCAGTATGGTTTGAGAAATGATTGATCTTTAATATGCAATACAGTTTTTGTCAATTGTGCATAGAGTTGATTGGTGATAAGAGTGTGAAGTTCATTTTTAGAAGTAAAAACTGATTTCTCTTCGCCGGGATAGGGTTAACACCCTTGATGTCTAATGCTGTATCGAATATTCAAAAATTAGGATAACTTGTACTCTTTGGCTGTGATTTGTGGTAGTTTTAAAATCAGGAAAAAATCCAGCTTACATATTCGTCATTGACGCGTAAAAAAAAATTTCGGTGGCGCGCGACTCAAAATTATCGGCGGCGGCGGCGTGCGTAAAACTGTCGGCGGCGGCGGCGCACAGGACTATTCGGCAGTGGCTTTCTTTGGCAGGTTTCTTCAAAAGATTGCTGCAGAAAACCTACCGAAGAAAACCACTGCCGAAGCCGTTCGCTACTCCGAACGACGTAGTAAAGTTAAAATCCGTTGAAAATACTGGCCATTCTTGACTAGGGATGAAATCTAGCAAGCTTTTTGTGCTTTGCGAATCGGGACTGAATCCAGCTGGAAGTATATAATATGGTTGACCGTCGTATAACTCAGAAAGTATGAGGAAGAAGATTGATTTTTTGAATACCTTCATCCTTTCTGAGGATCCTCAGACTTATTAACATTGGTATAGTTAGCTCAGGCAACGACCAGATCTTGTCGGATTTCGTTGAATTTGCTCCCTTACGCGTTAATTCAGCGAGTTTTATACATTGTCATTCTAGGACTGTCTGGAACATTATGGAAAGCAAAATGTTGAATAACTCCGAACTGTTTGACACTAGCTAAAACACATTCGTTATTTATATTCCCGTGTCCAATCACAAATTCGCTTTTTCGCACATTAAAATAGGGTAAGCGCTCCTATATTCATCTCAGTACCTATATTCATCTCATCACGCCTTTTTGATCAATTTATCGTCAAATTTTACCATATTTTCAACGTAAAACTTTCAGTCACTTGAGAAAATCGAGAAGCAACTAGATTTACTTTCAAAAATTTGTAGAAATTTGACGGTAAATTGAACAAATGAGTGAAATAAGATGAATATAGGTGCACCAAGCTGCTGAGATGAATAATGGAGCGATTACCCTAGTAGCCTCTAAGTATTTATCGACCATTTTCGATTTGAATGAAACTTTGCACACGTATTTGGCTTAGCAAACTGAGCATTTTTCACAGGTGGAGAGATTTTTTACACCCATGAGTTACATTCTAAAAGGGCGTATGCCTTTTGGCATAGGTTTTATTCGAAGCATTGTAGCCCAGAAACCGTTGGTTGTATAAAAAAACTGTCTGAGAATGAGTTGTAGGGAATTAAAAATGCACCATAAAAACATATACACTGTACAAAAAAAATTTTTTTGCTCAAATAAAATTAAATATAAACATTAAATTTGAATTTAAAAAAAAAGAGTTGAATTTTTTTTATTTTTTTTTAAAGAAACTTGACGTTAATACGCAACTTTTAAAAAAAAGTCCAGGATGGAGAAATGAAAAATAATTTCTTTATGGTAGATTATTTTTTTTATAAAAGTTCTAATAAAAACAATTTTCAAAATATTTGTATTCTGATGATTTTAAAAGATGCAGAGAGTCATTTTGAATCAAGAAGCTCTTGGTAGTAACATTCCAAAGGCATTGGTTTTCGAGTTATCTAATTTATCTCGAAAAATCATAATTATTTAGGAAAATACACGTTTCTCTTAATTTGTCCATGGTTCTCCAGCAAAAACCATACGTTCATTGGAATGCTTAATCAAAAATATACAATTCATTCTTTGACAACAAAACGATTGGGTGAACGGTTCTCAAGAAAAGAGTAAAATGTTCTAAGTGATATAAATATATATAAGAATCAAATATTTATTTTTGAGTTTTATTATCTTAGGAACATATTTTTTTATGACATAGATACTTTACAGAACTAGTTTCACCTTATATTTTATATACATCATAAGTAAATGATTCGTCATCTTTTGAAAACAGCTTCGTTTGTATCTTATTTTCTGAAGTCGGAACAAAAGAGTAATACTTTTGTGTGGCAGCTATTATTATAGATTTTTTTAAACTATTGCTCCATTCTGTTACTCCTTGTTCATATTCTTCATATGATACCCAACTAAATGACATTTTTAATGAATTTTTAAAACAATCATACAATTTTTTTGCGCTTGTAATGGGATGTTTATGTTCTTTAGCTAAACTTGCATTTCCTGCCATTCGTTTTAATATGCCACTAATTGCTTCGCATGGGCCTTTACCATGAGAAGTCGCAAAAAATGCCACTCTGCATCGACGTTATATTTTGTTGCAAAGTTTTTTCTATTTTTATATTGTGAGGCAGCTCCATCAGACATTAATATCGCTTTTTTCAACTCTATTGTTGTTTTCAAAAAACTCATTAATTTGGCAATGAAAACCTGAACCGCAACAGTATCATGATGGAGTACTTCCGATATTATGATGAAGCTGATATTCTTAAGTGTTCCAGATTCTGAATAGTAAACAACGAAGGGATGAATGGAGACTTGACTATCATTCCAATAACTACACGAATCACAAATTGATAAAGACATATCAAAATGAGCTTGACTGTTCAATATTTTTAATTTTGCAATAACGTTTTCGTTTAATTTGCGTAAGCTTGATTCCATTTTCACTTTATTCATCTTCACAAAATGCAAACTGTTACTAACACATCTGGAGTAGTGCAATCGTATTTATATACGAAAACAGATATTATAGGTGACCCAGTAGTTATTGGTTGCGTACTTTACAAACAGTTATTATTAGTAAACAAGTAGGTAGTGTTGCACGACAAACATGTTATTTTGTAAAACATTTTTATAAAACACTAGCTGACCCGGCAAACTTCGTCCCGCCCATTCTTGTGTTTAATTGAATAATTTCAAATATTCCAAATTCATTGATTTCTTTTCTTGCGATGTGTTTATTAGGGTGGGGAATCGTCATATGCAAAAAAAAGAAACTTGATAGCAGAAAGCCAGAACCAAGTTTTTTTCATTCTATTAGAAGCCTTGCCTTTAGTACATCACCTCTATTCCGGAAATACTTATATTGGGTGGTATTCAGTTATTATTTTGTTTTCCAGAAACTGAAAGTGGTCATCTTCGAATTCAAGATGGTGTCCAGAGTCAATGCTTGGCTTCTATACATTATTTCGATTACGGAAATATTCATATGTAGTAGTATTCTAGGCTATTTCCCAGAAGTTGCCATCTTACAATTTAAAATGGTGTCTGAGGTCAAGTTTTAGCTCCATGCATCACTCTGGTTGAAGAAACACTCATATTGGGTGGTATTTGGTCACTTCAGCTTATTTTCCAGAAACCGGAAGTCACCATCCTGGATTTTAAAATGGCATTTGGAGACAATTTCTGGCCCCTGACCGTATTTCTGGTTCAAGAAACACCCATAATAGGTGTTATTTAGTCATTTTCGGCTGTTCTCCAGAAACCGGATGTCACCATCTTAGAATTCAAAATGGTGTCTGTGGTCGATTCTAACTCCTGTGTATCATTCTGGAATCGAAGCATATCCTATTGGATGAAAATCGGCCATTTTTGGCTGTTTTTCAGAAACCGGAAAAAATGGTATTTGGAGACAATTTCTGGCCTCTGAGCGTCATTCTTGTTGAAGAAACACCCATATCGGTTGGTATTTGGTCATTCTCGGCAGTTTCCCATTCACCGGAAGTCGCCATCTTACAATTCAAAATGTTGTCTAAGGTCGGTTTGTGGCTTCAATGCATCATAACAATCCTTGAAACACCCATATTAGGTCATTTGCCGCTGTTTTTCAGTAACCGGAAGTCGCCATCTTGGATTTCAGAATGATATTTGGAGACATTTTCCGGATAGAAACCGGAAGTTTCCATCTTAAATTTAACAATGGCGTCTGGAGTCGAAAATTGTTCTTGCCTTCAAAAACCTCAACATATCAAATTTGGTTCCTTTTGCTTGATTATTCCTCGAGATGTGCAGAAATTTGTGTAGAACCCCTTCTTTTAGAAGAAGGAGGGGTGTCGAAACATTATAGGCATCTTTGTTACCCCTAAAAATATTCACCTGCCGAATTTGGTTCCATTTATTTGGTTAGTTCTCGAGATGTGCAGAAATTTGTGTTTCACTTGTTTGGAACCCCTCCCTCACATAAGAGAGAGGGGTGACGAACCATTATAGACATACTTATTACCTCTAAAAACATTTACATGCCAAATTTGGTTCTATTTGGTGGATTGGTTCTCGAGCTGTGCGAAATTTGTGTTTCTTTTGTATGGGACCCCTCCCTTACAGAAGAGGAGGGGTATCGAACTATTATAGATATATTTGTTAGCCCCAAAAACATCCACCTTCCAAATTTGGTTCCATTAGCTTTCTTAGTTTTCGATATGTGCATGAATTTGTGTTACATTTGTATGGGACCCCTCCCTTCTAGAAGAGGGAGGGGTCTCGAACTATCTTAGTCACCTTTTTCGGCTCCTAAAACCCCTATATACAAAATTTCACGCCGATCGGTTCAGTAGTTTCCAAGCCTATATGGAACAGACAGACAGACAGACAGACAGACAGACAGAGCTGCATTTTTATATGTATAGATTCGAGCAAACTTATGATGTAAATAAAATATAAGGTGAAACTAGCTCTGTAAAGTATCTTTGTCATAAAAAATATGTTCCTAAGATAATTAAACTCGAAAACAAATATTTGATTCTTATATATATTTATATCACTTAGAACATTTAACTCTTTTCTTAAGAACCGTTCGCCCAATCATTTTGTTGTCAAAGAATGAATTGTATATTTTTGATAAAGCATTCCAATGAACGTATGGTTTTTGCTGGAGAACCATGGACAAATTAAAAAATACGTGTATTTTCCGAAATATTAATAATTTATTGAGCCTAAATTTAAAATAACTCGAAAACCGATGCCTTTAGAATGTTTACTACCAAGAGCTTTTTGATTCAAAATGACTCTCTGCATCTTTTAAGATCATCAGAATACAAATATTTTGAAAAATGTTTAAATTAGAATATTTATAAAAAAAATAATCTACCATAAAAAAATTATTTTTCATTTCTCCATCCTGGACTTTTTTTTAAAGTTGCGTATTAACGTCAAGTTTCTTTAAAAACAAAATAAAAAAAATTCAACTCTTTTTTTTTTAAATTGAAATTTAATGTTTATTTTTAATTTTTTTTGGTCAAAACAAATTTTTTGTACAGTGTATATTTTTTTATGGTGCATTTTTGATTCCCTACAACTCATTCTCAGACAGTTTTTCTATACAACCAACGGTTTCTGGGCAACAATGCTTCGAATAAAACCTATGCCAAAAGGCATACGCCCTTTTAGAATGTAACTCATGGGTGTGAAAAATCGCTCCATCTATGGAAAATGCTCAGTTTGCTAAGCCAAATACGTGTGCAAAGTTTCATTCAAATCAAAAATGGTCGATATTCGACCATCGGTGATTTGGCGCGATCTTGCTCTGTTGTCTCTGTTGAGCCTTAACTGTACAGGAGATACCATTGTGTTGCACTGACGTTGATTTGACAAGAAATGTATGTGCAAACTGGCAAATTGACGAAAATGCAGCCGTAACATATTAATTGTGCTTGGGTCTTTCAAGTTGCAAGTTCGCTTCTAATCGATTGCGTCTTCTACTCAACATTGGAGTCCAATTCATAATAAACGTATTGAGGAACCAATCTGAATTAAGCAATCAGCTGGAAATATTCTAATCAAAGTAATTATATACTATTGTATAGTATTAGTAGACTTTCGACTTGTTTTTCGTCTTTGTTGAGAGAACTTGCGGTTAAGAACTTGTTTAATCTCCTCCAAAGCCACAGTCGATTGCTTCGAAAAAAAAAAAAAGGATTTACGTAATTTGGGCTGGAATTGATATCTTTTCCATTCGAACTTACTTTCTCAATGCATGCAAACTACAAAAAATATTGCTGGCAAGCGAATAGTTAACTTTTCTGTGCGTTCATATTTGACAGATCCGATCAGTTTTTACTTTGCTCGAAAAGTACATCCACATGAACGTAAAATGCGCGATTTAATTCATTACCATTTCAATCGTTGAAAAAACAAATCTAGCTCACACCAGTTTTTGCATCAAGTTTTGCGTTGAAAAATCGAATCATGCTCGGTTTAAAGTCATACTTCACGATGAATCGCAAAAAACCCGCCCTGAATCCAAACGGAAAAGTATCAGCGTCAGCGATAACCTCGGAGTGAGTGCATTCGGTTCCCCGTCAATCGTCAGGTCACCGCATAATACACGCATAATGTGTCCCGTTATTTCCCTGTATCGGTCGCTGGAGCCGATTGCATGCCATTTTCAATTGGACGAAATTAAAAATTCAAACAAATAAATTTTTAATTCTTCTGTGTTTTTTTTAACTGTTTCCCATCCAGGAATTCAATTCATATAGGATAAAAGTATCGGGCATCGTGTTTTCCGTAGCCAGTAACAGTATTTTCCTCCTGCCTTCCTTTTGGAAGTGTTACACGGAAATAATTAAATTTTCGATAGAAAAATTACAATTATAACTTAAGAATATTTAACCCAAGCTTAAAATATTTATAAAGATCACACATATTTGTAGTTTGTTATAGGTTCCAGTTTTTTTTTCAGTGCCTGTCTGGGGGTACCAAAACACCCACCATGAGAGCTTTCATTTCACTATTCTTTTATTTTCTGTTTCGTTTCGAAATTTAATTTCATTTTTATTTCCCCAGAAATGTATGGCCGGCACATCGGTGTCGGATACAACTGTAGCTTACCGCACGCGGCGGATGCTGATCACTGTCCCGCAATCCTGTTGCGTAAAAACCTATAGAGGCGTCCCGCAGAGACCAACAAAGCGAAACGCGCAGCAACGTTCCGGAGACTGTATCAATGTGACAATAAATGTTTAATTCGGCATTAAAATGTCCCCCGTAATGTCAGTCGCTGTATGTGCCTGATGATGAACGCGTTTTTTTCGAGTGGTTAGTTTTCATGGTTCTCCTCATCCTTTTGCAGTTGATTCCGCCATTGCAATAATAGGAGTAGTGGCAAATAAAATAGTGTTTTGTTCTGCTATTTTTTCGCGTTCATAGCATTTATTTAAATCCGCCATAGGTTTGAAAAAAAAAAACAGTGTTGAAAATAATCTAGGAAATGATGTTACTTTTGGAATTTCTTCACAAGTACGCATCGCACAATAATCGGTCAAATGAAAAATTTTTAAAACAGCTTTTATTCACGTGTAGGTGGCACAGCTTTACAAGCGAATGACGTTGCCATATTTCGTCGATCCATTCCATTTCTATATAAAATGCATGCAGGTGTTTTTGTTTGAAGTAATAATAGAAGACTGTCGTTGTAAAAGCTAGTTCAGTCATTCTGATCTTACAGGAAATGATGTTGACCCTGGTTTATCCTTGAAACGTCGAAAGCGTCTTATTATCAACCCTCCCAACATGGCGGCAGATTAAGAGGCTAAAATTCAAAAGGTAATGAAACATATCCCAGTGCAAGTCTAACTAATCACTAAGTCAATATCGCCTAGCTCTTCGAAATTGTATAATCACCATATTTGAAAGCGACTAACTAATAGACCGCTGCTCGCGGATGCGCCTTCGAGCACCCTATAATCGAGCCACTTAATTCGTACACATGCTCGACCAAACCAAAAACGCGGATCGTGGGTAACGACAACGATCGATTGAAAAGTCCATGACGGATCACACAGCAAAGAAGCTGATTTCTATATCATAATTAAATTGAAAGCCTTCTACGTTAATCGTACGGTTTGCGTTCGAACTCACTGGAATACAAATTTAACTGGCTGGTTCGAGACCATTACATGTTATTTAAATGATACACGGAGTCAAGAATTGATATCAACAAGAAGAGGGGAATCAATTTCCAAGGATTCCGCAGTCATCCAAACTATGACGTTCCAGCTAATCGTCCGAAATTAAACTGTTGCCAGGTTGCAAGTAACGATTTGTCAGGACAACTTGTCGACCTGGCAACAATCTTTCCAGCCTAAACCAACCGTAGTCGAACTGATTTCAAATTACCGATCGTTCCTTTCGAAAAGCCTAGGAAGATAAATGCCATTGAGATAACTTTCATCTCCGAGTGAATGGCCCAGGTGTGGGGGCTGACCGCTAGTGGCAAATGGGCGTCCTTCTCCAGCTATCTATGCCGCTTTTGTTATTCATTAAGATAAAGAGTGCCGATCCGTTCGGAGCGCAGCAATCTGAATTAAGGCGCGAGGCTGAAGATCTGCCATGCAAATGACGTTGCTCCGGTCTCGTTTCACGCTGCGTCCTATCATCGAAACGGTCTACGATCATCAAATCGCCTCTGAGTGAAGCGCGCAAAGAAAGGGGGTAGGACGCAATAACGGACGCACGCTTTGAATGTGTTATGCTTTAAAACGAGAAACAAAATGTTTTTAGTTGTCTAACTTTTAGACCTAACATATCGAGATTCAGTTTTATTTAAAAAACTATGTAGAGTAAATTGTTACAAACTATCGCATACGCGTCATATATCCTCTCATCGTCTAGCAGCATCGCCGTCGCAACTAATCGAGAAGATGTGTTTCGTCGGTTACAAAGTAGCGCACATTTATCATCGTCCGGTGGTGATTTATCTAACCACGAATGGGTAATTGGGCGACGTAACATTTCTATTAGTGCTAAAAGACACCGACGGCATTAAACCGTTAATCTAACCCTAAGCTCAATCTCGTTGGCCGGTCGCAGCTCAGCAGCTCAGCAGGTTTATTGTGTTTTATTTCCTTCCGCACTTTTTGCCAGGCAATTTGACTGGTTTGAAAGCATCGTTGAAACTTGAATAAATGAACACCTGTGGCTCGTACGAACCAGCCAATGCAATGGTGTTGTTGTCTAACAGGCTTCTGACAGCTTTATTTTAAAAAGAGTAATTGGCCATCACAGAAGCAATGACCTTTTTAGAATTGAATAAAACTAGGCGAAATGTTAGCTACAACCTAAAAAATATTCGTGTTTCTCAACAATGAGTATTTTTTTTAAAGAACGTCACATGTCATTTCTTTAGATTTTATTGTAGAGTAGAGGAGAACTAAGCGTAAATAATCATGCTGAATTCTTTTTACGTTCTTTCTTTCTTTCAAAAGTGACGGAAAAAGAGTACACGGCCCGAACACTACCCGGAACTGAGATGAACCCACACACCATCTTGAATTATTTGATGGCGATTTGCGTTTTCTGGAGCCTCAAATACCCACCCCATATTCGATTATCTACAGAATCTTGATGATTCCCAGAGTCCGACACGCAACTCTGTCATTTTTAACTCCACTTCCGGTTTTTGGCGTACAGCTCTGGGTGTTTAAATACCATCGAATATTGGTATTTTTAGAAATAGGAGGAAAGTCATTCTTAAAATGGCGACTTCCTTCAGGGAAATAGCCTAATTTGGTCAATAATTCGAATACTTCCGAAAGTGAAACTCCATAGTCATTATGAAAGCCGAAATGGTGACTTCCAGTTAACGTAATATTTCGGAGGCGAGTTGTTCTAATGCGCCAATTAAATTGAAAAAGTAAATCTTAATTTTGAAACCTTTGATCCCGAACAACGCCGGCAACGTTCAACTAGTTTTAAATACTTATTGTTTCGGAAAATATCAACATAAACCGAGATACACTAAGGTCGCTTTTACGCGGTTTTTTTTACGCAGCTTTTTTTACGCGGATTCCGGAATTAACGCGGTTTTTTTAAGCGAATTCCGGAATTTACGCGTTTTTTTTTACGCGGATTCCGGCATTTACGCGGTGTTTTTTTGCTCGGATTTCGGTTTATCTTCACTCGGATTCCGAAATTTACGCGTTTTTTTTACACGGATTCCGAAATTTACGCGTTTTTTTACGCGGATTCCGGAATTCACGCGTTTTTTTTACGCGGATTCCGGAATTCACGCGGTTTTTTTTTACGCGGCACGTATCCCCCGCGTAAAAAGCGACCTTAGTGTATCTGGAAAGTATTGTAAAAAATGATCATCTTCACCCAAAGTGAAAGCAATTATGTGTTCTCGCAAGTATTGTATTGTAAAAAAAAAACAAAAAAAGTTTTGGATCCAGTGCCGTTTCAGCTTAACAAATCCAAAACAACAAAATGTTAAAAAGTTTTTACAAAGTTGATGCATCAATCTCCGATACATGCTGGGAGTTTTCTTTTCAGAGGACGAAACCATTCGAGTAGTTGATTTTCATCAAATCTTTTAAAAAGATTTCCTTGCCAGTGTTACATTTGTCTTAAGAGCCAGTTCGCGAGAGCCACAACCGCCTTTCTGAGGGACGTTGTTTTGATGTTCTCCGATTGGGCTGAAATTGTCAGCGTTTGTTTGTCTATTCAAGGTAGGAAGTTTTGCAAAGTTTCAATTTTTTCCATTGAGGTTAAGTGGGGTAAAACGGCCCTTGAAAATTATATGTCCAAAAACGTCCAAATACTAAAAAGTGCAATAACTCCTGCTAGACTTGATGGATTTTTCTAAAAATTTGTGGTATTATTCTGCACTAAGAGTACTTCAAAACTCATGATCACAATATATGGCAAAGAGATAAATTGACGAAAAAAACGCATTTTTCTTTTAAAAATTGTCAATTTTCAGGATCATTCTACTCTTTTCAACATCGCTAGAAAAAATATCGGAATATGGCGTTTTGTAGAGCAACTCAAGAGCTTTAATGTCATGTATAAGTCAAGTGTGCCAAATGGGGTAAAACGGTCCTAGAAGGTTTTTTTTTCAAAAAACCGCCAATATCACTAAAATCATTATAGTTCCTGCTAGACTTAATAGATTTTATTGAAAGTTTGGATAATCACTGTACCTTATCAGAGCTACCTACTTCACCAGAAAATACGCAATTTGGGGTAAAACGTTCCTTGAAGATTTTTTTTTCGAAAATGCCGTCAAAATCACCAAAACTGCAAGAACATGGGTTAGACTTGATAGATTTACTGAAATTTTAGATTATTACTCTAAGTTAATACGAAATTAAGGGCAAGATGACAAGTGACAAATAGATTTTCATAACGGAAAAAAATTTCTTGAAAAATACTTGGCGATTTTCGGGGTGCTAATTTCTCTACAGAAAAGGTCCAGAAGCCGAAGTTAGCATTTTATAAAACAACTACAGAGCTTTTATTCGGCATAATATCCAGAGGCATCTTTTGGAAACTGACTAAAAAGGACTAAAGTTTTCCTTGACTTCAAGAAAAGCATCAAAGATATTATCGACGGTTGCGAAAATAAATAATTCCAACCGCGTTCCTACTTATCCGTGGAGCAAATAAAATCGTTATTTGCACGATTCCCTGCAATATTCATGTAGGTAATACTTGGCGCAATGGAAGATGGTGCTTCGATGAACGTTGAATAACATCATGAGTATGAATTCTAGAACATTAGTGTTCGAATTCGTGATTTTTTAAATGATTGATCATTTTTATTGATACAACAGCAACCAGAGTAACATGATTTTTTGGCCAACACTCTGGAAAAAGCGAAGAATGAGGCCGATGAAAATAAATTTAAAAATAATCAAATTAAAAAGATGAACATTAAACTCAAACAATAATTTACTTCATTTGCTTTAACAAAACTCGAAATATTGCAGTCTTTCAGCAACCGTCTCATCGATATTGTCTTTTACAAGGTTGATGCTTTTCTTAAAACCTAGTAAAAAGTCAAGAAAAAGTTTAGTCCTATTTAGTCAGTTTCCAGATGATGCATCTGGATTTGATATCAAATTAAATCTCTTTAGTTGTTTTATAAAATGCTAACTTCGAGTTTTGGACTGTTTTCTGTTGAGAAAAAAGCACCCCGAAAATTGCCAAGTATTTTCCAAGAAAATTTTTTTTTCATCATGTAAATCTCTTTGTCACTTTTGTCATCTTGCCCTTCAGTTCGTATTTAACTAGAGTGATAATATAATTTTTCAGTAAATCTATCAAGTCTAACCCGAGCTCTTGCAGTTTTGGTGATTTTGAGAGCATTTTCAAAAAAAAAAAAAAATCTTCAAGGAACGTTTTACCCCAAATTGCGTGTCTTCTGGTGAAGTAGGTAGCTCTGATAAGGTACAGTGATTATCCAAATTTTCAATAAAATCTATTAAGTCTAGCAGGAACTATAATGATTTTAGTGATTTTGACCGTTTTTTGAAAAAAAACCTTCTAGGGCCGTTTTACCCCATTTGGCACACTTGACTTATACATGACATTAAAGCTCTTAAGTTGTTCTACAAAACGCCATATTCAGATATTTTTTCTAGCGATGTTGAAAAGAGTAGGATGACCCTGAAAATTGACAATTTTTAAAAGAAAAATGCGTTTTTTTCGTCAATTTATATCTTTGCCATATATTGTGACCATGAGTTTTGAAGTACTCTTAGTGCAAAATAATACCACAAATTTTTAGAAAAATCCATCAAGTCTAGCAGGAGTTATTGCATTTTGACGTTGACTAACGTCTATATCGAAGTTAGGGCCCTGAATTTGAAAATCTAGTAATTCAACCAGGGAAAACCAGGGAAAAGTGGTCAGGTTTTGAGCGCTTATTTTGCAGTCATCTATAATCAGGTTTTCGAGGTTTTGGCATCAATCGATCAGAAATTTTTTTTACGGTTAAATTGATGTAACAAAAACAAACTATTTTTTGAGATACACTATTGAAAATTTGGTACTCAATATCGATTGTCTAAATCATACCGCGCAGCCAATCACTACCTCTCTTCCCAAGCACAGTCGACACTAACGGATACAATCGATCTGACTTTGTTGTTATTGTTGTTGTCACTTTCTGTTTCCGATGTTTATGCTGCTGCTAGCGGAAAAAAACCTTGCAAATATGCATCTTTTTGTTGGTGTTAATTTTACGACAGCGGCCGGCGCCCCATCATTTTAATTCCAAAACCGCACCAGTGACATGCGGACGGTAGGTGATAGCAGCTGAAAGGAGGAAAGACAAAAGAGTACCGGTCATCTCGTGCCGTTTTCACCCGTAATGCTGGTGGCTGTAAGTAATACATGGCTACTGCAATATACAAAAATGACTGGAATTCTGGACGGAATAACCAGTAAATGAGAATA
The DNA here is from genome assembly GCF_029784165.1 of Wyeomyia smithii. Classification (NCBI taxonomy): domain Eukaryota; kingdom Metazoa; phylum Arthropoda; class Insecta; order Diptera; family Culicidae; genus Wyeomyia; species Wyeomyia smithii. The sequence goes on from NC_073694.1 coordinate 54,638,361, forward strand.
ATCGGCAACTGGCACCTTTTGGTGCCTCGAAGTTTTATAATAGAAGCGGTTAATTGAATTTTCTGTTTTACAAAATGCTGTTGCTAGCGGAAAAAACCTTGCATAAATGCATGTTTGTGCTGGTGTTAATATTACGACAGCGGCCGGCGCAGCTTTCAAGAAAAATTTTTCCTTACCATTCCATCATCTACTTAGCTCCTCCTTCTTTCTAATTATCTGACGAAGCCCTGGTATAAAACGTACCGTTCGAACATTTCACCCCATCATTTTGATTCCAAAACCGCATCAGTGACATACGGACGATACGGATTTTTGTAATAAAGGTTTACAGCTATAGTAATTTGCTAGCAGTTTCGTCTAGTGCTAAAACGAATATATTGAGAATCTTCGCAATGTCTCGACACATGAACATGATCTATAAGCGCAATTATCGGAATACATCGAATTTGTTAATTTTAATGTTTGTCTTGTCATTTCAAACTACGAACAAATGCTTTTCTAATTCGAATACCTGGGAAGCGGGGATGCCAATATGAATAAGGTTTCATCCATATATGTCATTTATATTATTTATTAATTATTGTTCAAAGCGCTCTAATGTCAGCAAATAAGAAAGCACTATTAGATGAAAAATATAGAGTCCTACGTCATGCGGTCGGGTCTTTAATACCACCCTCCTACTATTTTAAATACATGAAGTTATATGCTGGGCTGGACCTAACCTAGCATGAGCTTTATCTATTTAACGTCAAAAAATTTTTAAATTTAAAATTTTTGCTTGAATCGTTCTGGTCTCCAATTTCAGATAGTTTCGTTGAGTTTGCTTTTTGCTTAGATAGGAAAATTTTACCCAATTCGCTAAATTAAATGATTGTCTTGGTAGTGCAGTTACGAACAAAGGTTTGATTCGAATATGTATGAAATGACAGCGATTAAAGAAGAGAGATCCATTCTTCTAGTATATATTATTATTTATAACGTTTTAACGTCTCAGCATTCAGAAATACATTGTTAGATAAAATTGCAACAAATACTGGAGTTGCAATTCCCTCTACTATTTGTTTTAATGGTATATAAGAATACGGTAGTCAACGTCATGCGGTCGTGTCTTGAATACCACCCTCCTACTATTTTAATATTTGGACGTTTTTGGACATATCATCTTCAAGGGCCGTTTTACCCCACTTAACCTCAATGAAAAAAATTGAAATTTTGCAAAACTTCCTACCTTGAATAGACAAACAAACGCTGAAAACTTCAGCCGAATCGGAGAACATCAAAACAACATGCGGTTGCGCCTCTCGCGAACTGGCTCTTAAGTATGTGGTTAGTGTCAAAAACACCGTATCAAGGAGACTGGCATCTCTGGATCGATTCCATACAAATGACAAGCGTCTAATCAAACTGCGCACTCCATGTATTGAAGGTGGTAGCTTGTTATGAGAGTGATGGTAATAGGGTATTTTAGGGGTATGTATATTATTCTTTCTTTTGATAAGAAATGTCAAAAAAATACGTATTCCACTGACTTTTTTTAAATTTAAACAGCAGAACTATTGAAAAAATCGATTTCTTATTTTAACAACTGTAAGTGATTCCAAGACGAACCCTGCCGTTAAGAAATCATGACACAGTGGTGCCAGGTCATTTTTCAAATGTCTTCACACTCCATAAAAAATGTCTCCACACATAAGAAATCTGTAAACACGGGTTGTTGGGTTGTTTAGCTATTCCAGTTTTTACATCATCTGAAAGAGCTGTATTTTCTAAGCAAAACGTGGTTTTCAAAATATTTATATTTTTTTCCATCGAATTTTAAAGCACGAATTTAAACTGCTCGAAATCTACTCGAAATCGCTACATACACATACACAAACTGTCATTGTAGCGATTTAGAGCGATTTTTATCTTTTATTTAAAAAGCCAAGGACAACAATATAACATTCAAAAGAATTACGTTTTGCTTATAAAATTGCACGCTTTCAGCTGATATATAAAAATCAGAAATCCGTTAAAAGCTAAACAACCCAATTAAAAGTTAGCAAAAATCCTAGTTAAAACATTAAATCGGGTGCGAGTCAGCAAACGACTGTTAGGCTTCCATTTTTTCACACGAGCTCTTATGTCTTCGAAAATAAGACACGTCATCACATTTGGCATCTCTGTCATAACATGCGAACCAGAGTTATACTTCCTCAGGCCAACAGTATTTATGTCACTTTGTGGTCTGTCAGGGTTATATTTTCCATAAGCCAGCAGCAGAAATGTCATTTTGTTATATTTTCCAGCAGCAGAAGTGTCACTTTGTGCACTACTTGCCAGTTAGCGCAAATATAAAAAAAAATCTAATTTTTCAATTAAGAAATCAAAGAAAAATTGTAGAGATTTAGGAAAAATACGTAGTGCCTACTGAAAGAGGGGTCATCGATTAGTATAAGAAAAAGCTGGTATTTTTTTTCAAATTGAACCCTCCTATTTCATCGCTACGAAGTCATTGTATGCGTATGTGATGCCTGTGCGGTCGGATTGCATTCGCAATGCCAGCACACATACTAGCATGCGTCAGTTTCACCAAAACTCAATAGACTGCGCTACCAAAACTGTCGCTCGATTTCAGACAGAGTTATCAGTCTATTTGGTGTGATGTGTTTGCTAGATGATATGTGATTTGATGTGTTTGTATTGCATTTGAACAAGGCGTCATTCATAAATTTTTCTATTTTAGTTTTTCAGAGTTGAAACATAGACAATTTGGAGCAACTTTTATTCGTTAAAAAAGGATCGTTTTTACTCTTATATAAAAAGACATTTAAAAACGATCTCATCTTAACTTTATTGAAAAAAATATGAGCAATTCAGCCAAGTAAAGTTTAATTTTTCCTTTAAAAATAACATTTAAATCAGTTCCAAACAAAAAATCTATCTGCTTTCACTCACCTACCTTACCAATTAGATGAAAGCCGTGGTGGCTCGTGCTGTATCAAGAAGTTGTTGCCATGTTGCTCAGTTTTGGGCTGTGTTTCGCCAACTCCGCAGGCGTTTCGTTACCCGCAAGTCTTCAAAGGGTTGCTGAAGAGAAGTGATTATACAGGGTTGTCTCGCCCGATTTCGTAGAGAACTTCCGGTCTTATCAGGGTTTTGTAGGGATTTGAAAATCACGCTCCTCGTCCCGATACTCGCCCTTCGGATCACACCCTCAAGGGTGATGTTGAACAGTAAACAGAAAAGTCCATCACCTTGTCTTAATCCTCTGCGCGATCCAAAGGGGCTCGAGAGTAATCCCGAAACACGTACGTAGTACATCACTTGCGGCATGGTGGCCTTGATCAATCGAGTCAGTTTATCCGGAAATCCGCTATCGTGCATGATCTGCCATAGCTGTTTTCGACCGACATATCATATCATATCGATGAAGATGTTATGTGTGATATAAGATCTGTCGGATTGAAAAGATCTGGTCCGTGCTGGCACGGGCTCCCATTAAGCCCGCTTGGTACTGACCCACAGACCTCCTCCTAAAGGTGATGGGCTGTGAGAGTATTTTGTAGGCAGCATTGATAAGTCAGACACCGCGGTAGTTGCAGCACTACAGGTTGTCGCCCTTCTTGTAGATGGGGCGGCTGACGCGATGTTGCACATGTCGGCTTGCGGCACATAGCCTCTGCGAGACTTGTTTACCTTCTGTGGATATCCCTCCGGGGAAAGAAGGTACTTCGGGCTACCAGTCCTCGAGAAGCTGCGAAGTTGCCGCATCGCTGGCCATTGTTACTGGTCACGGTGTGCAGGCTATGCGGGCTGATCACCAGCTTGTACATGTTTTCCCTACCGATCTGAGCGTTCATGTCCCCGATGATGATCTTTATGTCTCTACGCGAGCAGCAATCGTAAAATTTCTCCAGTTGTGCGTAGAACGCTTCTTTCTCTATATCGGGTCTTCCTTTATGAGAGCAGTGTACATTGAGGATACTGTAGTTGTAGAACCGGCCTTTTATTCTTAACAAACATAACTTGTCGCTGATCGCCTGTAACTTGATCACACGACTCTGCATCCTGCCCAGCACTATAAAGCCGGTACCCAGTTCATTGGTTGTGCCGCTGCTCTGGTAGTACTGTGCCCTGCGGCCACAACTCCTCCGTACCATCTATCCTTTCCCGCAAAGCTTCTGGAGCGCAACGATGCCGGAGCCACGGGGTTTCAGCTGGTCCAGCAGAATCCGGTCACCATATGGGACGTTCAGCGATCTACAGTTCCATGTACCGAGCTTCCAATCGTCATCTAGGTCATTTCCGATTGTTCCGGTTCGTATTTAATTCTTGATTGTATGCAGTATTTCAATTTTTCGGCATGTTGCCTTACTAGGGCTGCGGATGCCCAGTTTCGCGACGGAGCTGCCGTCTTGGGTGCAGCTGGCGACCGCATTGCATAACTCCGGACTAGACGCTGTTTAAGCCGCCCCTAACATGGATAACAGACGCTTAGGCAAGCTGTCCTTCTAGGAGAACAGCATTCCCTTCCCTGTCAGCATACGGCCAAGTTCCCACCGGATCACCGATCTTTCCTTGGATGCTCGTTCAATGTGGCGATGGAGCTAGGTTCCAGTGTTACGTCTATTAGTCTGTGGTTCTATGTTTTGCTCCAAGATTTTCATGTAAGCCATCTTGTTCTTGTTAGAATCGACGAACTTCATGGTTCCCGTTCCAGAAGCAGCCATTGTATCATACAACAACTTTTCCTTTGACGTGAAATTTCGGTTTTCGAATTTTTTTTGATGCCAAATGACTTAAAAACGCATGAAACGTCGAGAATTGGTGTCATCTGAAAAAAAATTTTTTTTTGCAAAAATTTACTCTCTGGGACTCGTTTTTTCAATTGTGGAAGGCGGAGTTCAAAATGTTCAGAATTTATCTTTTGAAATTGATCACTAGTCTCTCGAAATAGCTTGTATAATGATATACACTAAAACTAGCATCGAATACATTATGTTTCATTAGGGTGGTTCATTTATTCGGCATAGGGTGGTTTATAATATTTTGGAAAAATGAGCATAAAATAAAAAAAGCACTTCGGTTCG